>NW_026575024.1:11365335-12035335 GCF_905146905.1 Nyctereutes procyonoides | reverse complement strand
TTTTTTTTTAAGATATTTATTTATTCATGAGAGACACTGAGAGAGAGAGAGAGAGAGAGAGAGAGAGAGAGAGAGGCAGGCTCCATGCAGGGAGCCCGATGTGGGACTCGATCCCCGGTCTCCAGGATCAGGCCCCAGGCCCAAGGTGGAGCTAAACCGCTGAGCCACCCAGGCTGCCGCAAAACTGTTTATTTTCTGTCTCTGCCTATTTTACTCAGTATCTCTCAATCGAACCATTGCTCAATCTTTATTGCCAAGGCAATACAGTTTAATCTGCTTTAAGTTCATGATAGGACGTCCTGTGGCTGAAGGGGCCTCTCCAAACATGGCTCTGGGGTCTTGCCCCCATCTCAGAGGACACTTTTCTCTGGACCAGGCCTCCTAACTCTGCTTCTTGTAAAATGATTGAATGTCAGGACACCAAAAACTGTTAAAGGACTTTCACTGTCCAGTTACCGCCTAAGTGGTAAGCAACATTCAGGTAATTCTCTAGCCTTCTGCTAAAGGAGAATTGTTTTCTCTTTCTAACTCCTAAGCAGTCTGGACCCCATAGGTCAGTTGGGTAAAGGTGCAGACACAAAGGGGTTTTTTTAAACTCAAAGCTGAGGTCCCTTCACAATCTCTTCAAAGGTGTAAAGGTAGAAGAGGGTGTTCTGACCTGTTCTACTATCACCCATGGGGACCCAAGTGATGGATGGATGACTTCCAGTCTCATTTGCCTCCTTCCATATATTGAGGGGGAGATCCCTCTATTTTTTCTTCTCCTAATCCCAACTTCAGATTTTATTCCACAACTTGGATCCTGATACAGCTGGGCCTCGGTTCCTCCTGTAGTTAAATAGGAACAATTTCCTATCTTGCCCAGTACAGTATAAGACTTAGAGCTTGAAGGATCCCTAGGTGGCTCAGTAGTTTAGTGCCTGCCTTTGGCCCAGGGCATGATCCTGGAATCCGTGGATCTAGTCCCACCCATGCCCTCCCTACCTCCCGCATGAATCCTGCTTCTCCCTCTGTGTCTCTGCCTCTCTCTCTGTGTCTCTCATGAGTAAATAAATAAAAATCTTTAAAAAAAATACTTAGAGTTTGATATCCTGTCTCATCTTCCTCATCTGAAGAGTGATAGGACTCTCTTTAGAGTTGTGAAGTTTTAAGTGTGCTGCTCTGAGCAGCCTAGGCTACATACAGTCTGCTCTTGCTAGGATTGATCATGTGTCATTCTCATGTGTCATTCAGGGGTCACATGTTCTTAGGGTACTGCCTCCCCCTTCCTCCCCTCAACCCCTAACAATCACTGATCTTTTCAGCAACTCCATAGTTTTGCCTTTTCCAGAAATGTCATATAGAGTCATGCAGTCTTTTCAGATTCACTTCTTTCACTTAATAATATATGAAGTTTCCTCCATGTTTTTTCATGGCTTGATATCTCTTTTTCCATTTTTTGTAATAGATACATAGATAGTACCAAGTATAATTTTTAGGTAAAAGTCAACTTCTCACAGAGTTTTTATATGATTTGCAAGTTCCCATTCCTTATTACAAATACATATAATTTATCCTCTAGGAAGGAACACACAGAATTCAGTGTAATTTACTTAATGGTCACAGTTTCTTATTTCCATCTTCATCTCTAAGAAAAAAAATCCCTTATTATTTGGCAAGAGTCAAGAAGTCTACAGCCCTTAGAAGAGAATTTGACTCAATACAAAAAGAGAAAGCAAATCTAAGTGGCCCATTCTAAACCCAGCCAACCCCACAGCAGACCTATGCTTCACTTAAATATAATTCCTTGTTTACACAAAGTGAATTCAGAGTCTTTCTCAAAAAACAAGGAGTACTGAGAACAGCTAGGGACCACCTGAACCTGAAGGGGTCATATGTATTGTCTGACTGATTTCTAGAACTGTGCTTGATGTCTGCTGACCTGATGGAAAAACAAAAACAACTCTTCCCCCTCTAAAGCCCCCAAGGAGTTATTAAATCTTCAGCTTGTTGTTGTTTTTCTTCCTTTTACTTTCATCTGTGTTTTTAGTTTTAATTAGTTGGTACCATTCTAACACCTTACATAATAATCTGGGTTTGAGGGGCACCTGGGTGGCTCAGTTGGTTAAGCATCTGCCTTCAGCTCAAGTCATGATCTCAGGGTCCTGGGATGGAGCCCACATTGGGTTCCCTGCTCAGCGGAGCAGGGGAGTCTGCTTCTCCCTCTCCCTCTGCTCTTCCCCCCTGCTTGTGTTCTCTCTCTCAAATAAATAAATAAAATATTCAAAAAATTATGGTAATAATAATAGGTTTGGTATCATCTGGGATCCCTGGGTGGCGCAGTGGTTTGGCGCCTGCCTTTGGCCCAGGGCACGATCCTGGAGACCCGGGATCGAATCCCATATCGGGCTCCCGGTGCATGGAGCCTGCTTCTCCCTCTCCCTGTGTCTCTGCCTCTCTCTCTCTCTCTCTCTCTCTCTCTCTCTCTCTCTGTGACTATCATAATTAATTAATTAATTAATTAATTAAAAAAAGGTTTGGTATCATCTCTAAAAATGAGGCAGATTTGGCTGCAAAGAGCACGCAGAGAGGCAGCCGCACCCTATAGATGGGCACATTCTTTTCATCTCACTGCAGTCCCCACCCTGCCCATGTCTCTCTTTTATGTTATTTTCCCTTCCTGTTGGCATTTAAGTTTGCCATGCCTGGACTACTGTATAACTGCATGGACTGAATGCTTTTCTGTGGAGCTGAAGACTTGTCAAAGAATCTCCAAATGCAACTGTGATAAGTATAGGAAGGAAAGGTACATGGCATGAGGGCATTATGAACCCAGGAAAGGTACATGGCATGAGGGCATTATGAACCCAGGTTTCAAGGTTTAGGGACGGTGCATGAGGAAGCACTGCAGCTTCAGCAAAGATCTGAAGGATATGTACAGGCTAACTAGGCAAAGGGGGTACAGGAAGGATTCCAAGTAGGAGGAAAAGATGTACAAAACCATGCTGCCCAGATGCTTGTAACTATTGCTACAAAACAAATCACTTCCAAATTTAGTGGCTTAAAAGAACACTGATCATTTCATCATCTCTCATAGATCTATGGGTCAGGAATTCGGAAAAGAGTTTGGCTAGGCTCTCCTAACTTGGGTTTCTAATGTAAAGCTGGACTACTGAATGATAGAGCACCTGGGGGCTGGCTGGGCCTCTCTCTCTTCTTGGGGCCTCAGAGACTGTCCATGTGGTCTCTGTATGGGCTACTTTGGGCTTCCTCACAGCATGGCTGCCTCAGGGCTGTCAGATTATTTACACCATGGCTGAAGGCTTCAAGGATGAGTGTCCCAGAGAGCAAGGTAGAGCTGCATTTGCTTTATAGCCTCAGACATCATACAGAGTCATGTCCACTGTAGTTTCTTGGCTGTAAATGAGACGTAAGTCTGTCCAGATCCAAAGAGAGGGGAATTAGACCCTACCTCCTGATGAGCAAGTGTAAATGGCAGGTCTGGAGCTCAGAGGAGAGTCAGAGAGATGTGATGTGTGAGTGAGTAGCATTTGAGAGGTACTTGAAGCCTCAGGTGTAGATGTTAGTGGATGTTAACACCTGACAAATTACCTTTGCTCCATTCTCATGGCTCCTTAGAAGAACTTTGCACCCTTACAATTATTCAATTATCTGCTGACTCTCCTCTGTTTAGCTAGGACTATGTGATCAACTTCCATGAGGGCAGGGGCTCAGGCTGTCCTGATCATCATAGTGTCCTTAACCCCTAAGACAGTGCCTGGTACACATACATTTCCATCAGCTACTGAAGAACCACAGCCTCTCATATCTGCTGGAGTCCTTAAAAATACAAGGAACAAAAAAAAGAACAACAAAAAAAAAATACAAGGAACACCTGTAGGGTTGATTAGTGTATGTCAAAATCACCCATAGTATATATGTTGCAAGCGCAAACCCAGTTGAGATCTACTTGCTAGTCTAGATGAGTAATTCTCATGATTATTTGAAGTAGACTGTTCCCCTGGGGCTACTTCAGTATCATAGAGGGACAGCATTATATCTTAGAAAATGGAATGACATTATTACATCTTGACATCATGATACATCTTGACATCATTTTTTGACATCATTTTTTGTTGAAAAAAGACGTCATTTACAAATCAATAAAAAAGAAAATTCCTAGGAATAAATTTTACAATAATGATACACAATCTATGTGAAAGGAAGATTTAAATTCTACAGAAGGATGCAGAAAAAGACTTGAATAAATAGAAATATAAGCTATGTTCTTGACTAGCAAGACTCTGCACCATTAAGATAGCAGACATTTATTTAGATCCTAATTAAAAAAAAAAGATTTTGTTTTGGAGCTAGATTTTTCTTATGGAAAAATTAACAAGAAAGCATTTCTGAAAATGCCTGACCAAGTAATAAACATACTATCATGTCTTACTAGTTAAAACTGTTACAGGGGTGCCTGGTTGGCTCACTCAGTAGATCATGCGACCCTTAATCTAGGTAGGGGTCATGAGTGTAAGTCTGACATTGAGCACAGAGTTTAAACAAACAAATAATAACAATAACAAACAACTGTTAGGTAGTAATGCCTAATTATTTCCACAAATTAGCAGAAGAGATTCCCAAATAGACCCAAACACAGGTAGGCATTCGGTATTAAACAAATCTGGTATTTCAAACTGGTGAAGATAAGACAGATTTCATGCAATAAATGATTTGGGACAACTACAAAGCATCTGTGGGGAAAAAGGGGTTAAATACACACTTCATATCTTACACCTGGAAAAATGCCAAGTGGATCCAGGATTTAAATGGAAAGAGGGAAACCATAAAAGTACCAAAAGAATTTCTGGGAGAAATGGAGAAGGCCTTTTGACTATAATTCAAAATTCAAAAGACTTTAAGAAAAAGAATGATACATTTGACTTCATGAAAATAAAATATAATCATGGAAAGCAAAGAAAAAAAGACAAACTGAAAAAAATTGCATCTCAAGCACACAAAGGCAAATTTTATTTTATTTTTTAAAAGTTTATTTATGTAATCTTTGCACTCAACATGGGGCTCAGACTCATGACTCTCAGATCAAGAGTCACGGGCTCCCTGACAGCCAGCCAAGCACCCCAGAAAGGCAAATTTTATAACATGTAAAGAATTAAAACATGTCCTATGAATTACAAAAAAAGATTAAAAATCAATAGAAAAATGGATAAAAATCAACAGACAGTTTACAGGAAAGGAAAAAGAAGTGGTTCTTACAAATAATACCACGAGAGGTGCCTGGGTGGTGGCTCAGTCAGTTAAGTGCCAACTCTTGATTTTGGCTCATGTCACTGTTGTGAGATCAAGCCCTTCATTGGCTCTTCGCTACGCATGAAGCCTGCTTAAGATTCTCTCTTTCCCTCTCCCTCTGTCCCCCTGCCAACTCTCTCCCTCTCTTAAAGAAAGAAAGAAGGAATAAGAAGCAAGGAAAGAAGGAAGGAAGCTGGAAGGAAGGAAGGAAACCATAAATTCAAGGATATTAAAGTTTATAACAGCAAAAGTTTGGAAATAACATCAATGTCTATCTACCTAAGACTGGCTAAATAAAGTATGAAAAAAATCTTAAAATGGAATATTAATCATCAGGTTAAAAAAAAAGAATGAGGAGAGACATTACAAAGAGGATGAGAAACAAGCTACAGACTTGGATAACACATTTGCAAATCACATATCTAATAACAGATTTGTATCCAGAATACATAAAGAATTCTGAAGACTCAACAGTAAGAAAATAAAAACCCAAGGGAAAAATGGGCAAAAGAACCGAATAGTCGGGATCCCTGGGTGGCGCAGCGGTTTGGCGCCTGCCTTTGGCCCAGGGCGCGATCCTAGAGACCCGGGATCGAATCCCACATCGGGCTCCCGGTGCATGGAGCCTGCTTCTCCCTCTGCCTGTGTCTCTGCCTCTCTCTCTCACTGTGTGCCTACCATGAATTAAAAAAAAAAAAAAAAAAAAAGAACCGAATAGTCACTTCACCAAAGAAATTATAGGGATGTGGGGATGTCTGGGTGGCTCAGCAGTTGAGTGTCTGCCTTTGGCTCAGGGCGTGATCCTGGGGTTCCAGGATCTAGTCACACATCGGGCTCCCTGCATGGAGCCTGCTTCTCCCTCTGCCTATGTCTCTGCCTCTCTCTCTCTCTCTGTGTGTCTCTCATAAATAAATAAATAAATAAATAAATAAATAAATAAATAAATAAATAAATCTTTAAAAAAAGAAATTATAGGGATATGTGGGTGTCAAATAAACATGAAAAAATGTCATTAGGGAAATGCAAATAAAACACACACCACACACACACAAACAGATACCATTACATACCTATCAGAATAGCTAAAATAAAAATAAAAAAAGTAAACCAAGAATACCAAATAGAAGAATGAAGAGCAACAGGAATGCTATTCATTGCTGATAGGATTGCAAAACAGTACAGCCACTTGGGAAGGTACTTGGTAAATTCTTATAAAGTTAAATATGCACTTGCCATACAACCCAGCAACTTATGTTCACATAAAGACCTTACACTAAATGTTTATAGTAGCTTTCTTCATAACAGCCAAGCCTGGGAACAAACAATATGCCTTTCAGCAGGTTAACAGATAAGCAAACAGTGGTCTATCCACGCAACGGGACCTTATTCAGCAACAGGAAGAATAGATGTATTCATGAAACGACATAGATGAATCTTAATTGCATCATTATGAATGAAAAAAAATGAAACCCCAAAGGCTACATATCGTTTGCTCCCATTTTTTTTTCCAGATTTTATATATTTATTCATGAGAGACACAGAGTGTCAGAGATATAGACAGAGGGAGAAGCAGGCTCCCTGTAAGGAGCCTGATGTAGAACTCGATCCCAGGACCCTGGGATCAAGGCCTCAGCTGAAGGCATATGCTCAACCACTGAGCCACCCAGGCATCCCTGTTTGCTTCCATTTATACGACATTCTGAAGAGGGCAAAATTATAGGAACAGAAAACAAATCAGTGGTTGTCAGAGATTGGGGGTGGGGGAGGTAGTCAATTAAAATCCTACACCTAGTGTTTAGGTATTTAGGTGATTGAACTGTTCTTTATGCTACCAATGTGGTGGATACATGATTGCATTTAAAAAAAATGCTTACAAAGTAAATTTTACTGTACACAAATGTTTAAAAATCAGTAAAGATGTGCAAGGTTCCCAAGATGTAGTTAAAGACTGTGACAAATGAACCTCACTGGTGGGGATGGGAAAAAAAGGAGCTGACCCTAATTAACTTTGGAAAGTGCTCTAACTGGAAACTATAAAGCTAAAGGCAAAAAGAACTTCACATAAACACTGTCTTTTAGTTCGTAATTTGTTTCTCAAAAGATGAGAAATATAAAATTCCGTGAACTGAATGAAAACGAAATTATACCAAAAACTTGGGGATGCAGTCAAGGCAATCTTCAGAGGGAAATTTGTAGTATTAAAATGTTTGTATTGGAAAAATAAAAATGGTCTCAAATCAGTAGTAATCTAAGTCTCTTCTGTAAACTAGAAAAAGAAGATCAAATTAAATCCAAAACACACAGAATTATAAAAATAATAAAGAAATGAACAGATATCAATCAACTGGAAAGCAGTAACAATAGAGAAAATCCATGAAAACAGAAGTCCATTCTTCTGAAGGAAAAAAAAATTAACAAAATTAATAAAGCTCTAGCCAGACTCATTAAGAAAAAAGAGCCGGAAAATTTGTGGCAGGTACAGAATAAACATGTGTGTTTGTTAATGAACAGACCACCTCTGGATTCCAGGGGTCTGAAATGAAGCATAAAAATGTGATAACAGTATTTGCCTTTGAAGAGAAGGATTTAGTAGCTGGGGATGAGATGAAGAAAATATTTTTTGCTGAAATACCTTTCAGTTTTCTTTTGAATGTGCACATATAATCACCTATTCAAAAATAGAGGGCACCTTCCTGGCTGGCTTAGTCAGTAGGGCATGTGACTCTTGATCTCAGAGTGGTAAATTCAAGCCCCATGTTAGGTGTAGAGATTGAAAGGCTTTTTTTTGAAAAAACAAAATCTTTTAAAAAGAACGTAACAAAAATAAAGTGCTTTATTTAAAAAAAAAAAAACTTCATTTGAAAGCTGGCAGTTTTTATTTATTTCTTTATAAAGTTTAAATTTATTTAAATAATCTCTACACCCAATGTGGAACTCAAACTCACAACCTCAAAATCAAGAGTCACATGCTCTTCCAACTGAGCCAGCTAGGTATCCTGAGGGCTGCTGGTTTTTAAAAGCATGTTCATTCATTCAATATGTGATATGTATCATTTCCACGAATTTTTATACTTACACTGCAAATGAAGTCCCTAAAACAATATCACTTTGTGTATTTCAAATTTTTATATAGGGGTGCCTGAGTGGCTCAGTCAGTTAAGAGTCTGCCTTTGGCTCAAGTCATGATCCCAGAGTCCTGGGATCGAGTACTGCATTGGGTTCTCTGTTCAGCAGGGAGTCTGCTTCTCCCTCTCCCTGTCATTCCCTCTGCTTGTGTGCTCTCTCTTTCTCCCTCTCTCTCTCTCTAATAAATAAAATCTAAAAAAGGAAAATTTTTACATATTATTTGAATTCTTCTGTGACTTGCTTTTTGTCCTTCAACGTAACACTTTTGAGTAGTTCATCTATATCTATTTTGGCTCTAGTTCGTTCATTTTCACTTCTGTATACCATCACATGGTTATCACTTTGTATTTACCCAGTCTGGACTTTTAGGTTACTGCTATATCTTGCTGTTGTAAATACTGCTACTATCAGCATTCTTGCATATCTCCTCATGCAATTTGTAGATTTTACATTTCCTATATTTGTAATTGTTTCTCAAAATATGCAGTGAGTACCCTTTTTTTTAAAAAAATTATTTATTTATTCATGAGAGAGAGAGAGAGAGAGAGAGAGAGAGAGAGAGAGAGGCAGAGACACAGGAGGAGGGAGAAACAGGCCTGGGAGCCTGATGTGGGACTCGATCCCAGAACCCCAGGATTGCGCCCTGGGCCGTAGGCAGGCGCTAAACCGCTGAGCCACCCAGGGATTCCCTGCCGAGTAGCCTTTTCTAAGAGCTACTTTACCTATTAATTTTTTATGTATCTATGAACTATAGATATCTATAACTTTATTCTAATGCTCACAGACCTCAGGAAAATGGGGAATTAGAGTCATTCAATTTATTTATTCAATAGATACTTAGATATCTGCTGAACATTAATTATATGTCACACACTGAGAATACTGAGATGAACAAGACAGACAGGCCCCTGTCCTCATGGAGGTTACATAAAGAACATATCTCTGCTTTTCTCTACTGATCTTTTTCTCTCACCCCCTGTCCTAAAAAGTCTTGATAGGATATTGTACAGCGATACTATGGGCTCCCTGGTGAAGTGAAAAGTAGTGATCATGAGTTAGTTCTAGGTCAACAAAGTAGCTCTTACTGGCTTAGGTAACCTGGTTATCTCTCAAATATAATACCAGGTAAGACAGTGGGGAAAACAAATTCCCCATGATATAAGCTTAAATCGATCCTATAGGAAAACCCATTGGTTATCTCAAGATTATTTGGAAATAGGAGGGTATACTTTCATATCATATTGGAGGCAGAAGGCTACAGGGAATCATTTTCCCTGGAATGTTAGCTTTTTGGCTATACAAAATAGCTTTTAGCTTCATGCAAATTACTTCTCATTAAGGGCAAAAGTATTCTTGTAGTCAAGTTATCATCTACTTTCTAGATAATTTCTATGTTTTATTACATAGTTTAAAAAATTAAGTTTCTTGGGATGCCTGGGTGACATAGTCAGTTAAGCATCAGACTCTTGGTTTTGTCTTAAATCATGACCTCAGGATGGTGGGATCCAGCCCCCCATCAAGCTCCACGCTCAGCGGAGAGTGTCCTTGAGATTCTTCTCCCCTCTTCCTCTTCCCCTTCCCTTGCCTTCTTGCACGTGCTCTCTCTCTCATAAATAAATAACTTTCTTAAAAATTAAGTTTTTAAGAAACTTAATATGCACCCATAGTTTAAAAAGACAATTTTAAGAAGCTTGTCATGGAAAACATTACCCCAATTCACTCACTTTCAACTCTTCTTCAGGTATCTTTCTTTATATTCCTTCTTTAAAATAGTTTATTTATTATTTTTTAGTAATCTCTATGCCAACATGAGGCTTGAACTCACAACCCCGAGATCAAGAGTCTCATGTTCTTCTGATTGAGTCAGCAAGGCACCCTTCTTCCTTCATATTTCTTTCTTTTTTAAAAATATTTTATTTATTCATTCATGACAAACAGAGAGGCAGAGACACAGGCAGAGGGAGAAGCAGGCTCTAGGCAGGGAGCCCAACGTGGGACTTGATCCCGGGACTCCAGAATCGTGCCCTGCGCCGAAAGCAGGTGCTAAACCGCTGAGCCACCTAGGGATCCTTCCTTTATATTTCTGAAGGGCATGCCTATACTGATATTTCTTGATTCTTCCATTTAGATCTGTTGACTGCTTACCATAGAAAATGAGAATTAGTTCTCTTAGTCCTGTTCCCATCCACTCTGACAAAACAATTTCCCCTTGTCAGTTGTTCCAATATCTTTCTACCATAATTATTGAATCAATCAATATTTAATATTTACATTATTAAGCATATATAAGTAGTATTCACCACTAAGCCATGTATAGTATAATGATTACATTTTATGTATAACTTTCCCCTCCTGAAGTTATAAGTTGCCTTGGTGTTTCATTTTCTTGTGTAACAGGATGTAGATAGGGAACTATTTCAGTCTCAGGTTCAGGTGATGCTTCCCCATTCCAAAGTATGTCTGCCTAGGCGGGACTTGTAAAAGAGGTGACTAAAAACTGGTTATAGCAGCTTTATTCATAATTGCCAAAACCTGGAAGCAACCAAGATATCCTTCTCTAGGTGAATGGATAAATAAGCTGTACTACATCCAGACAATGGGATATTATTCAGCACTATAAAGAAATGAGCTATCAAGCCATGAAAACACATGGAGGACACTAAAATGCACATTACTAAGTGGAAAAAGCCAATCTGAAAAGGTTATATATGGTGTGACTCAAGAATATGACATTCTAGAAAAGGCAAAACTACGGGGACAATTAAAGATCAGTGGTCTCCAGGGTTTAGGTGGAGGGATGAATGAGCATAGCATAGAGGACTTTTAGGGCAATGAAACAACTCTACATGATACTATAATGGTGGATAGATGTCATTATACCTTTGTCCAAACCCACAGAATGTACAACACCAACAGTGAGACCTAATGTAAACTATGGGCTTTGGGTGATAATGATGTGACAATGTAGGTTCATGGACTGTAACAAATGTACCCTCTGGTGGAGGATGTTGATAGTGGAGTAAGCAGTGCATGTGTGGGGGTAGGGAAGATATGAGAATACTCTGCACCTTCCACCCTATTCTAATTTTGCTGTGAACTTAAAACTGCCCTAAAAGATAAAGTCTATTAAATTAAAAAAATAAAAATTGGTTTTGCAAGAGTATGAAAGGCCTGTTGGAATTTCTGAATATCAAAAAAAAAATGTTTGGAAAGCACTGATGAGCCATGAGTACACTTCCACCCATTTGTGGGAATGAAAGAAGGCAGGCACTTCAGTCAGACCTCCTGATGAGCTTGATGCATCTCTAGAAGCTCAAGTGACACAGGAGGTAGTGCTTGACTCACACCTGAGAAGTATATGAAATGAACCATGGCTGTCTACCTGCTCTGATAATGGCAGAAAGAGGTGCATGTACTGTGTCAGGGGGCTGGACAGTATCCTGAGGATCAGACTGGGCCGTGCTGGGGAACACTAGCTTGAATCTGGTTGAAGATATTTGCCCCAAGGAGTGAGGTGACCTCAGTCAAAAGAGGCTGCATGCCTGGGGGCTGAGGGCAGAATTATAAATGGCCATAAAAATCAAGGGGTCTTCTGATTGAGCGAGACCCCACCCATGGGAGCAGATTGGAGCTCAGGGATTGGGGATGGAAGAGTGTCTTGGAAGAATCATACAAGCCAAAAGTACCCTGAGAGAGGAAGAGTCCATTGTGAACCCCTGCCAAAGTCAGAGAGTGCCATACTGCCTCTTCTCTCCTGTCTATCCCCTTCTATCCAGGAGAAACCAGAGACAGTCTCCTGGTGGAGGAGGATGTTGGAAGGTCTTGTGGGGAAGTAAAGAAGCCCTCCCTTTCTTACCTCAGATGGCCAGTCCAAAGCAGGCCTATGTGGTAGAAGGAGAGATTATTTTATTTTAAATAAATTTGGAAATTTTGAGTCTTCTTAAAGCAAACCAAGTGAAACTGCCAATATTCAACCATTTGACTCGCAAAAATAGCAACTCCATATGGTTGGGCTTAATGCATGAGAGTGGACTTTTGAATTACTGAGCCGAGGCTATTCGGAAGTTTTTTTTTTTTTTTTTAATTTATTTATTTATGATAGGCACACAGTGAGAGAGAGGGGGGCAGAGACACAGGCAGAGGGAGAAGCAGGCTCCATGCACCGGGAGCCCGACGTGGGATTCGATCCCGGGTCTCCAGGATCGCGCCCCGGGCCAAAGGCAGGCGCCAAACCGCTGCGCCACCCAGGGATCCCTATTCGGAAGTTTTAAGTGATCAAGAGAATTTTATTACCTGAGTAACTAAATAGGCCGAGATTTGCCCTAGACTTCATTCAAGGGTATGGGGGGAAGAACAATTTGAATATGCAAAGAATAAACTTTGCATCCAAGAATAAACTTATTTTCTTCCTACACCCCAGAGTTCCCATCTGTTCAACAAATTGGCTACACTTAGTTATCTGTGTATTTATCACCAATTGACCCACAAAATCTCTGACAGAAACTGAAATTTTCTCTCAAGAGATTCAAACATACTGGTAATCAATCCATTTATTTTCAATTTTTTTTTCTTGGAGACATTCCCCCACCTTGCAGTTCTCTGTTCTCCTGCTCTTTTTAGGATGCATTCCTCTCCAGGTCTGTTGGGCAGCTGTGGCAGTGGTACTTTCTCTTGCCTCTTTCTTGGGCTGGATCTCCTGTTTATTGGATTCCATGAGTCCCTTTTTCCATGGTTTCCTCCCTCAAGTTCCACTTACTTTCTGAGAAAGTGGCCTAGGAGAGAAATTTTTGAAACATTTCATATCTAGAAATATCTTTATTCTATCTTCATGCTTCATGGATAATTTGGCTGGGTATAGAATTCTAGGTTAGAAATCATTGTCTTTCAGAACACAGGTGTTCTTTTTCTCATACCAGGGGAAATTTTTTCAGTACTTTACACTTAAATGGGAAACCAACTTTTTTATATTATTATCATTCCCTCACTTCCTCTGTTGTCTATCTTTCCTCCTCCTTTTTTTTTTTTAAGTTTATTTATTTAAGTAATCTCTACGTCTAATGTGGGGCTCTAACTAATGACCCCAAGATGAAGAATTGAATTCTCTTCCAACTGAGCCAGCCAGGTGCCCCTACCTCCTCCTTCTTCTTTTTCTTCTTGATGGTGGTAGAGAAAAATTCTTAATCACTGGGTTTTCAAACTCCACAACTGTCAGAAAGCACAAAACTATTTTCCTAACATAGGCTTGTCTTTATGTAGCAGAAAAGAAATTTGGCACTTATACTTTGTGCTTTATTTGAATTACTCTATATAGTGAGAACATACTTGCATAATCATGTATCACTTTTCTCAGCTAAAGAATTTGCTGCATCTTGATAAATAACTTCTCTATCATTCTTAATACTAAAACTCTTCCACTTAATTTTTTTATTAAAATGTAGGTGAAATTCACATAAAATTAACCATTTTACAGTAAAAAATTCAGTGGCATTTAGTACTTTCACAGTGTTGAGCTACCACCACCTCCATCTCATTCCAAAACATTTTCATCACTCCAAAAGGAAACTCTGTATCCATTAAGCAGTTGCTCCCCCTCTCTCTCCCCAAATTCCCAAAATTCTGGCAATCATTAATTTGTTTTCTGTTTCTAAGAATTTACCTATTCTGCATATTTCATTTAAATGGAATCATACAATATGTGATGTTTGATGTTTGACTTCATCCACTTAACAAAATGTTTTCAAGGTTCACCCACATTCTAGCATGTATTAGTATTTCATTCCTTTTTACAGCCAAATAATATTCCATTGTATGGCTATATCACAATTTCTTTATCCACTTATCTGTTTATGGTTGTTTGGGTTGTTTCCACCTTTGGTTATTATGAACAGTGCTGCTATGAACATTCACATACAAGAATTTGTTTTCAAATTTTCAAATTCTCTCACAAAACTATTTTTACAGTTCTTTTGGGTATATATTTAGGGGTTAAACTACTGAGTCACATGGTTACTCTATGTTTACTTCTTTTAGGAAATGCCAAGCTGTTTTCCATAGCTGGACCATTTTATATTCCCACTGGTGATATACAAGAGTTCTAACTTCTCCACATCTTTGCCAATGATTGTTATTTTCCTTTTTTAAAATTATAGCTAAAAATAAATAAATAAAATAAAATAAAATAAAATTATAGCTATCCTAGTGAGTGTAATGTGGTATCTCATGATTTTGATTTGTATTTCCCTAATAACTAATGATATCAAGCATCTTTTCATGTACTTTTTGGTCATTTGTATATCTTCTTTGTAGAAATGTCTATTCAAGTCTTTTCCTCACTTTAAAATTGGGTTGTTGGGCAGCCTGGGTGGCTCAGTGATTTAGCGCTGCCTTCAGCCCAGGGTGTGATCCTGGAGACCCGGGATCGAGTCCCACGTTAGGCTCCCTGCATGGAGCCTGCTTCTTCCTCTGCTTGTGTCTCTGCCTCTCTCTCTCTCTGTGTGTCTCTCATGAATTAATAAAATCTTTAAAATAAATAAATAAATAAAAATAACAAAATTGGGTTGTTTGTCTTTTAGTTTTGAACAGTAAGAGTTCTTTGTATTTTCTGGATGCTCCCCTCAACTTTTGAGGCTACCTGAATTTTCACTGTTTTAAAAATTTGGTAATATGACTGTTACACAATGTAGGGGAGACCATTTGTTGTATACTGATAATCCACTTTCCAATTTTTTACTGCAGAAGAACCCCAGTTTTATTTTTAGGGTAATTAGGTACCCATAAAAATGACTTCTCTAGTCCCCTCATTTCTAGGCTTGACTATACATATATATATATATATATATATATATATATATATATATATATATTTTTAGGCTTGACTATATTGTTAAGTTGAAGATAGCTAGTAGATATCTAAGTGGAGATATTAGGTTAGATATCTGGAAATTCAAGAATAGAGTTCAGAAGACAGGCCATTCAGTTATGATCCTGTTATTCACTCTCCACTGCCTTTATCCACCACATTTGAGCACCTGGCTCACATATGCTCCTCCACTCATCATCCTATTGACCTCAACATTAATACAAAAAGCAAATCCAAGATCCTAGTCGGACATTCTCATTTCCAGTGATTTTCTCCTCCATCCTACCCTAGTCATCCCTCCTTATGACCACATACTAGGTCTTTTTTTTTTAAGATTTTATTTATTTATTCATGATAGACATAGAAAGAGAGAGAGAGAGGCAGAGACACAGGCAGAGGGAGAAGCATGCTCCACGTCGGGAGCCGGACATGGGACTCGATCCTGGGACTCCAGGATCACACCCTGGGCCAAAGGCAGGCACTAAACCGCTGAGCCACCCAGGGATCCCCATATACTAGGTCTTGACATAAAAAATAAACATATGCAAAACATCATTCTACATTATGGCTATAACCCTTCTAACCTCTGTATTTTGTGACTCACTAAGACTATTCTTCTAGCTAATCAGGACTCCAATCTATTTTCCCATCTAGTTTCTCCCCCTCCATCAGCTTTCTCCATCTTTCATGTCTTTCTATATTCAGCAAAATGTTATGGTCCATCATTTCAAGAACACTCTTTCTTTTTTTTAATTTTAATTTTAATTTTTTTAAAGAACACTCTTTCTAATACCGTAAACTGCAATGACCATTTGTATTTTGGTTGTACTAGTTGATCAAAATTCCAACTATCTGCTTTGTAAGTGTCTATACTGAAAAATTCACTCATCTTCCCAAAACAAAAACAATAACCCACCTACATCTGAGCCAATCTTCTTCCTGTTGCCATAGGATTGGCTGGTGTCAAAACCAATCCTTATCTCCTCTCCTTCATATAAACCTTATGCTACCAAAGACTCATTTTCTCTTTTGGTATTAGCTCACAACTAGATTCTCCCAATCTTTATTTAAACATTCTTAAGTCTTTCTTATCTAAAAAACAAAACCCAAACAAATCTCTTAGTCTCATTGTGTCTCCAGTTCCATCACAGAGCCAAGTTTATTGAAAGGTTTGCCAATACTTTATTAAAACATGTTGATAAGTCTGATGAGCATGTTCAGATCCCTTGTTGCTGAATCTTTCATTAGCATTTGACATGGCCCACCACTCCCTTCTAGAAATATTCTCCTTCCTGGGCATATGACACTACTGTCTTCTAGTTTCCATCCTATTTCTTTTCTTTTTTTAAGATTTTATTTATTTATTAATGAGAGGCACAGAGAGAAAGGCAGAGACACAGGCAGAGGGAGAAGCAGGCTCCACGCAGAGAGCCCAATGCGGGACTTGATCCAGGACCCCAGGATCATGACCTGAGCCAAAGACAGATGCTCAACCACTGAGCCACCCAGGCATCCCAAGTTTCCATCACTCTATGATCACTCCTTTTCTTTTTAAGGTCTCAAAATGAGATAGAAAAGACTGTTTTATAAATATGAGCACTATAATTAGTATAGATCATTAATATTTTCTTATTAATCATATAAGGAGGAATGTATATGAACAAAGTTAGAAAACAGACTGGAAAAGGAAAGCAATGGTTTAATTGAAATGGTATGATATAGATGTTATCTTCTGTTTTTTTCGAACTTTCTTTAGGGTCTAACAGTGTTCTCTACTACATATTTTTATTTAGGTATAATTAACATACATTAATAGTGCTTTAACAATAAATATAAATCAAGTGTAATTTTTAGGAAAAAAAATCAATTTATATTACCTGTTCTGAGAATGTAGGTGTTGGAAACAGTATGGTAAAGTTGATGAAGCCACAGAAAGAAGTGAGAATGAGGCTCTTGTTCTTCAAGGAAGAAGTTTATTTATTTATTATTTTTTTAAAAGATTTATTTATTCATCAGAGAGACACACACACACAGAGACAGAGACATAGGCAGAGGAAGAAGCAGGCTCCATGCAGGGAGGCTGATGCAGGACTCTATCCTGGGACTCCAGGATCATGCCTTGGGCTGAAGGCAGGCACTCAACCGCTGAGCCACCAGGCGTTCCAAGTAAGTTTATTGTTCTCACAGGTCCTAGAGGAGGGATAACTATGTGCCATGCAGAGCCACAAAGGAAGCACCAGGTATTGATGTCATCTGGTAGCAGAAGACAGGAGAGAGAGGAAGGCTTGGATTTAGGCCTAGCTAGTTTGAATAATGCCAATGGGCTTTGGGCTATAGGGGTGCTCTCTAGTTGCCTGGTACCTGGCCCCTGGGATGATTTCAGGCAGGATAAACACTGGCTTGGTGTGTTCCAGGTAGAGGACCATTGGAGATACAAACTAGAGACTTGCTGGCTGGCATTTGAAAGACATGTTCCCAGCTGAGCTCTCTGCTGTCTGTCTCTAAGAACAGAGTAGCCCTGGGAGAAGCAGGCTCTTCCCTACTGCCAATCTTTTTAAGCCTATTTAAAACATAAAATACAGAAAAAAAAATTTTTTAAAATGATTAATACAACACCTTCCAGGGAACTGCATTACCTTTTCAGATGTTGACCCAATATTTTCAAACCAAATATCGGAAGGAAGGATAATGTTTAGATACAAGGTAGGAAGATACTGCATTGAAGATATTGATGCAAGCATGTCACCTCAAAGCTGCACCTCAAAGTTCATTCCTAAAGACCATGGACAGTATTACTTAGATTAAATGTCCTCCATATTTAAAGGGATCGCATTACCCAAAGCAAGCGAAGTATACCAGAGAGGCAAAAGCTTTTGTAGGGTGTGGATATAAACTGCTTCTCAGAGGGACCAGCCGGCTTGACAAGTTTTTGTTTATAAACCCCAGGAGAATGCAAAAGGAAGTAATTGCTAGTGGGGTGGGAGAAGGAACATCCCTGGGTTTCACCAGCCTTTAGGAGAAAAGGGGAAGAATCATGCTCAGTTAACATTGTGAAAAAAGGTTGTGATGTTAGGGAGCTCAGGTTTTGGTTTCAAATGGACTTGGATTAGAATCCTGCACCGGCCATTCATTGGTTTCTTTGAACAAGTTAGTTAATGATAATAAATAACATCTATGAAGCACTAATGATGTGTTGTTGGGCACTGTTGTGTTTTATATGTATTAATTAGTTTAATCCCCACAACTATCTTATGCAATAGGTACTATATTTTCCATTATATGAATGCATAAACTGATGCACAGAATGGTTAAATCCATTGCACAAGATCAAAACAGATTTATTAAATGAAGGAGCTGTTTCCAAAAGAGCCAGCCATATAACTCATGTCCTTCTAGTCCATACTTTTTCCTGCTTAAGTTAAGCAGTACTGGTTTCTGAGCTCTAAGTGATACATGACAATGTTTTTCATGCATATTGTCACATGTGCATTAAGAATTTTGTGCCAATAAGTGGTAGATATCATTCATATTCGATGAATATAAGGAAGATTGTGAAATGAAGAGAAGATGGTTAACTGAGAAAGTATGAAACCTCACTGGAAATTGGTATATGAACTTTTTTTTAAAAGTAATCTCAAAAAAAAACAAAAAAAAAACAAAACAAAACAAAAAAAAATAAAAGTAATCTCAAAAAAAAAAAAAGTAATCTCTACACCCAATCTGGGGCTTGACCTTGAACTCCAAAAGCAAGAGTCACATGCTCCACTGACTGAGCCAGCCAGGTGTCCCTGGATTATGAATTTTTTTAAACAATTTCAAACTTACAAAAAAATTATAAATATGGTTCTGACAGGTTTTTTTTTTTTTTTGTCTTGAATCTTTTGAGGATGAATGCTGACTTGTTCAGCTTCAAATACTTTAGTGTGTATTTCCTACAAGGGATTTCTTAGTAATACAACCATCCAAATAAGAATATTAATATGATAGGATACTATCATATTAGCATATGGACACTACTGTCTTCTAGTTTCCATCCTATTTCTTTTCTTTCTTTTTTTTTAAGATTTTATTTATTCATTCATGAGAGACACAGAGAAAGAGAGAGGCAGAGACACAGGCAGAGGGAGAAACAGGCTCCACGCAGTCCCCAATGTGGGACTCGATCCTAGGTGTCCAGGATCACACCCTGGGCTGAAGGCGGCGCTAAACCACTGAGCCACCCGGGCTGCCCAATGATAGGATACTATTGTCAAATCCTCAGACAACCTGTCAAGTTTCACCAATTTGTCCAATAATGTCCTTTGGGGTGAAAAGATCTTTGCATTTACGGGTGCCTGACTGGCTTGATCTCATGAGTTTGAACCCCATTTGGATGTGGAGCCTACTTGGAAAAAAAAAAAAGATCTTTGCATTTATATTGCTCTGTCTCATTAGTCTCAGTTTGGGATAGTTCTTCAGTCTTTCCTCAACTTCCTATTTTTGAAGGTTGCTAGTCAATTATTTCATGGCATGTTCTTCCATCTGAGTTTAACTAAGGTTTCTTTATGATTAGATTCAGCTTACGAATCTTTGCCAGGAAAATCAAACACCAGCAATGCTGCATTCTCATTACATCCAATCAGTTGGCACGATTGTCATTTGTCTCACCGCTAATGGTGTTCACTTTGGTCATTCAAATGCCAGTTTCCCCATTTGTACAGTTATTCTTTTTTCCTTATTAGTATTTTATTAAAAGGTATTGTGAAACTAGGAAAATATTCCATTCCCCATCAGATTTTCAATTTCTTTATTTTTCTCTTTCACTTAATGGGTCTGTTTATCTTTAATTGAGATGCAATTTACATACCATAAAATCACTCCTCTAGGGACGCCTGAGTGGTTCAGCAGTTGAGCATCTGTCTTCGGCTCAGGGCGATTCTGGTCTGGGGATCTAGTCCCCTATTCGGCTCCCTGCAAGTTTGCTTCTTCCTCTGCCGATGACTCTGCCTCTCTGTGTCTCTCATGAATAAATAAATAAAATCTTTTTAAAAACTCAACCTTTTTGGGGGGTGCCTGGGTGGCTCAGTCAGTTAAGTTTTCTGCATTCAGCTCAGGTCATGATCCTGGGGTCCCGGGATTGAGCCCTGCATTGGGTTCCCTGCTCAGGAAGGAATCTGTTTCTCCCTCTCCCTCTGCCCCTATGCTGGCTTGTGCTTTCTCTCTCTAAAATAAATAATAAAATCTTTTTAAAAATTCACTCTTTGGGATGCCTGGGTGGCTCAGTGGTTGAGTGTCTGCCTTTGGCTCAGGCTGTGATCCTAGGGTCCTGGGATCAAGTTCCACACCCAGCTGCCCTCAGGGAGCCTATTTCTTCCTCTGCCTATGTCTCTACCTCTCTGTGTCTCCCATGAATAAATAAATAAAATCTTTAAAAAATTCACTCTTTTAAAGTGTATAATTCATCAGTTTTTAGTATACTCTTACAGTTGTACAACCATCACCCCTATCTAATTCCAGAACAATTATGCCATCCCCAAAACAAATCCATTAACATTCCACTCTTTCCTCTCCTCAGCCACTGGCAACCACTAATCTGACTTCTGTCTCTATGCATTCGCCAGTCCTGGACCTTTTATACAAACAGAATAAAATATATGGCCAGTTTCTTTCGCTTAGCATAATGTTTTCCAGGTTCCTCCATATTATAGCATGTGTCAATACTTCATTTGTTTTTATTTGGTGACTGATATTCCAGTATATGTAACACACATATATATATGATATAGTATATCATATATGTATACACCACATTTTGTTTATTCATTTATAAGGTGATAGACATTTGGGTTGTTTCTATTTGGGGCTATTGTGAATAATGCTGCTATGAACATTCATGTACATATTTTGTGTGGATGTAGGTTTTTAGTTCTTTTGGGCATATACCTAAAAGAGGAATTGCTGGGTCATCTGGTAATTGTATTTTTTTTTTTTTAAGATTTAATTTACTTATTTAAGAAAGAGAGTGAGAGAGAGGAAGCAAACATGAGAGGGCATAGGGGGAGAGAGAGAGGGACAATCAGAGTCCCCACTGGGCAGGGAGCCTGATGTGGGGCTGGACTCTAGGACCCCCGGGCCATAACTTAAGCTGAAGGCAGATGCTTAACTGACTGAGCCACTCAGATGCCTCTGATAACTCTGTTTTTAATTTTTTTGAGGAACTGTAAAACTGTTTTCCAAAGTGGCTGTGCCATTTTATATGCCCACCAATAGTGAATGAGGTTTCAGTTTTTCCACACTCTTGCCAACAGTTGTTACTGTTTGTAAATATTTTTTATTGTTATTATTAGTTGACCCTTGAACAACTGAAGAGTTAGGGGCATTGACCTCCTGCCGTGCAGTCAAAAATCTACATATAGCTTTTGACTCCTCTTAACTACTTACAGCCTACTGTTGGTTGGAAGCCTTATTGATAACATAAAGAGCCAATTAACACATATTCTGTAGGTTATATGTATTATACACTCCATTCTTACAATGAAGTAAGCTAGAGAAAAAAATATTTAGAAAATCATAAGAAAGAGAAAATAGGGGTGTCTGACTGGCTCAGTTGGTAAAGCATGTGACTCATTATCTCAGGGTTATGAGTTCCAGGCCACATTGGGTGTAGAGCTTAAATTGAAAAAAGAAGAAAGAGAAAATACATTTATGGTATTCTACTGTATTTGTGGGGGGAAAATTCCACATGGGGCACCTGGGTGGCTCAGTCAGTTAAGCATTGGCTCAGGTTCTGATCTCAGGGTCCTGGGATTGAGCCTTGCTTCAGGCTTCCTGCTCAGTGGGGAGTCTGCTTCTCCCTCTCCCTCTGCTTCCTGCTCATCCTCTCTCTCCTCTCTCTCTGTCTCTCTCTCTCACACAAATAAATAATCTTTAGAATTAAAAAAAAAAGAAAAGAGAAAAAATCCATGTATAAGTGGGCTCACGCAGTTCAAACCTGTGTCGTTCAAGGGTCAAATATATAGCCATTTTAGTGGGTGTGAAGTAGTTCCTTGTGATTTTATTGATATTTCCTTAATGACTAGTGATGTTGAGTATCTCTTTTCCCTGATCATCTCAAAGAGGCTCTTTTTGATCTTTCAAGTCTCAGAGTAAACGTCATCCCCTCATAGGGGCCTTTCTTGTTTTTCTACACAACATTCACTGAATCAGCCCTTAGCATCCTTCTGTAAATGTATCTAGTTCTTTCCCCTTTCTGCATGTTAGGTAAGAATGTATTTTCCTGCCCCCTTGACTTTGGGTGTGGCTGTATCACCTAATTTGACCAATAAAAGGTCAACAGAGGTGACGTGTCATTTCTGGGCAAACCATCTAAGAAGCCATTCGTTTGTTGCCATATCTCCTTCTCAGTGCTTCAGTGAGTAATTACAATAAGCAGCCCTCCCAACCTGATGATCCTGATGTTGTTTTGATGAGTTTGGCAGTTCCTCAAAAATATAAATACAGAGTTAACATATCCAACAATTCCACTCATAGCACCCAAGAAAATTATGTCCACCTGAAAATTTGTTCATGTATGTTCACAGCAACATTATTCATAACAGCCAAAAAAGGGGGAAACAACCCAAATGTCCATCAACTGATGAACAAAATGTAACATAACCATACAATGTAGTATTCAGCCTTATATAAAAGGATGGAGTACTGTACATGCTAAAACATGCTAAGAGAAAGGATCTAGTCACATATTATATAATTCCATGATGTGAATTGTCCAGAATAAGGAAATCCGGAGAGGCAAAAAGTAGATTAGTGGTTGCCTACGGCTGGAGTGTGTGTGTGAAGATTAAGGATGATAGCTAAAGACCATGGCGTTTCTCTTGGGCTTTCACTTGATGAAAATGTTCTAAAATTGATTTTGGTGATGTTGCTTTATATGGGTGAAAAAGGTGGTATATGAATTACATCTCAATAAAGCTGTTACAGATATTGGGGTATTGATCTACTTCATAAGGCTATTGTGAGAATTAAATATATTAATGTGTAAAAATCATAGAATAATCTTTAAAATATAAGTGCTTAATAAGTTTTATTTTTTGTTATTATTTGAGACATCTGATGCCTTTTACTAAATCTTTCCTTTTTCAAAATCTTTATTTAATATTTTATTTATTAGAGAGAGAGAGAGAGAGAGAGAGAGAGAGAGAGAGCATGAGTAGAGGGGAAGGGCAGAGGGAGAGAGAAAAGCCAACAGGGATCCCAATGCTAAGCAGGGAGCCTAATGCAGAGGTCCATCCCAGGACTCTGGGATCATGACCTTTTTTTTTTTTAAGTGCTTTTTTAAAAAAACCTATTTATTTATTTATTTATTTATTTATTTATTTATTTATTTATTTATTTATTTATTTTAAAAGATTTCATTTACCTATTCATAAGAGACACAGAGAGAGACAGAGACACAGGCAGAGAGAGAAGCAGGCTCCATGCAGGGAGCCCGACGTGGGACTTGATCCAGGGTCTCCAGGATCACGCCCTGGGCCAAAGGTGGCGCTAAACCTCTTGTCCACCAGGGCTGCCCTGGGATCATGACCTTAAGCCAAAGGCAGACACTTTTTTTTTTTTTTTTCAAAGGCAGACACTTAAGCGACTGAGCCATTCAGGCACCATTTTACTATTTTATTTTATATTTTATATTATATTTAAAATTTTTATTTTTTATTTTATTTTATTTTATATTTTATTCATTTTATTATTTTATTTTATTTATTTTATTTATTTTTTTATTTAGCAAGCAAGCAGAAGGAGGGGCAGAGGGACAGAGAGAGAAAGAATCCCAAGTAGGCTCCACACTCAGCTCAGAGCTGGATGTGGGGCTTGATCCCATGACCCTGAGATCATGACCAGAGCTGAAATCAAGAGATGGATACCCAACCCACTTAGCCACCCAAGGCACCCCCTTTCAATATCTTTCTATAATGTAACTTCAATAGGTATTTGTTTCTTGCAATAAAATGATTTCTAACTAAGACCACCACCAAAAGCATAACTATGCCATGACTAAAACTTGCTTTAAAAAAGACGAAGAGGGATCCCTGGGTGGCGCAGTGGTTAAGCGCCTGCCTTTGGCCCAGGGCGCGATACTGGAGACCCGGGATCGAGTCCCGCGTCGGGCTCCCGGTGCATGGAGCCTGCTTGTGTCTCTGCCTCTCTCTCTCTCTGTGTGTGTGTGTGACTATCATAAATAAATAAAAATTAAAAAAAATAAAAATAAAAATAAAAAATAAATAAAAAAGACGAAGAAATCAAGGAGTAGAAACCAAAATGAGACAGATACAGGGTCAATACAATGGATTTGTACACATGCATACATCTTATTTGAATTCACAGAAGGAAGGGACAATGGATCAATTAGGATTAGATGCAGTTACATGTGACAACAAAACCAAACCAAACAATAGGGTTTTTTTTTTCTTTTAAAAGATTTTTTTTTTTTTTATTTCATGAGAGACACACAGAGAGAGGCAGAGACACAGGCAGAGGGAGAAGCAGGCTCCATGCAGGGAGCCCGATGTGGGACTCGATCCTGGAACTCCAGGATCACACCCTGAGCCAAAGGCAGACCTTACCAATGAGCCACCCAGGTATCCCTCAATAGGGCTTGAATAATCAGAAAATAATTAGGCTTCATTCATAAATGTAATCTAGGCCAGTAGTTCAAGACCTATATGACCTCTATGATCCATAAGGATAATGTAGCAGCTAGATAGCAGCTAGAGTGGCAAGCCACTTTGCCCAAATTCCTTCCCACTTTGAATCTTTGCACTTGTTCTTTCTTCCCAGAAATCTTGCTTAGTGTCTCTTTCTCCATCTTCAGTTCTCAGCTTTGGGACAGAACTGACTTCCCTGACTACATGCCTCAGTCCCTCTTATCAACCTGCAGTCTTTCCTTCATCTGACTTATCACCTGTCTGTGCTGGTTCCACCACCTATTAAGGGTGTGACCTTGGGCAAGTTCCTTTATCTCCCTGTGCCTCATTTTCTTTACCTGTAAAATGGGGGATATAATAGCACCAACAGGAAGGTTACACTTCAAAGTCATGAGAATGGAGAGAGAAGGGAAAGAAATGGCAATATCTCCAGTCTCTGTTCCAGAACATAGGAAAATACTATGTTAGCAAACTGATCTTGAGTTGGTGCCACCATTGAGTAGTAGAATATTGTTCCATATTAATTACTAACATCCACTTTGACTCTCTGAGAATAAAATCAGTTGGAAATCCTACCTTTGAGTTCGGCAGGGAGACTTGGTTCTCCTAAACACAGCTAAAATCGTGTGGTTGATATCAGACCCCCAAGGAGGAAAAGAAGTCTTCTTTCCTGTTTTTTTTTTTTTTTTTTAAGATTTTATTTATTTATTCATGAGAGAGACAGAAAGAGTGGCAGAGACACAGGCAGAGGGAGAAGAAGGCTCCATGCAGGGAGCCCGATGCAGGACTTGGTCTCGGAACTCCAGGATTACACCCTGAGCTAAAGACAGGCGCTAAACCACTAGGCCACCCAGTCATCCCTAGAATTCAGTTTTATTTCTTTTTTTTCTAAAGATTTTATTTATTTATTCATGAGAGACAGAGAGAGAGGCAGAGACACAGGCAGAGGGAGAAGCAGGCTCCACACAGGGGAGGACCCCTGTGGAACCCGGAACCCCAGGATCACACCCTGAGCCAAAGACAGACCCTCAACCACCTAGAAGTCTTCTTTCCAATCTGATCTTCTTAGACTTTGGTTTGGAGAGGAGAGCAGAAACCGGGTGGAGACGGTGAGGAGGAAGGTGGAAATGAAAGTAAGATGGATTTTATACAAGTGCAGCAAATCTCCAAAACTCCCGACATCTTTGATTGCCAAGGATCTCACAAGACTTGCTTATTCTTTGGCAAGTTTGTCAAGGTTTCCAGATCAATCCAGATCTTATCAATTGCAAATCACATAGGGGAATTAAAGTGTGAAGACAGCCTGGATTTGGTACCATCTAATAAATATTTAACGAAGTTTCAGCCCATACAGCAACATTCACAGTGCAGGGAGATGCACAGCACCCATGGAATGTAGTCAGGTGGTACCAGGACTAAGGCAAGTATATTTAAGTCAATGCCAAATATGCCTTGTGCCATAACAAGTCCAAACAGATCCTTGTGGCATTCTGGGGAGGACAAGATCTTATCTGTAGGTGGTGAGAATCATGTTCAGGTTGCTAAAGGGAGCTGCTTTTCCAGGGAAGTTTTATTTCCTTGGAAACATTGCACAAGCCCTCCTGAGAGTAGAGATATTTCTTTAAAAATTGCCTTGCTCTGGTACATAATTGTAATATTTGTTTTATTCATATTGTGTTTTCTCCTTCAGATTGGAAAGAGTGGCAATGCTTTCTTCCCCTCTGATTATAAATATATGGTTAGGTTGTTTTATTGTTTTTTAAATAAAGTATTGGGAAAACTATAAAGAGGCAACTAAAAATCATCTATATTTTCACCTTCCAGACATACTTGTGGCAAACATTTTAGTGTATGAGCCTCTTGACTGTGACAAAAATTTCCTGTTACCCTCAACTGCCATTATCCACTTTTTCCTTAGCAGTAAATTCTACATTTTTAGTTGGGCGTATGGCTGCTCAGAATAAAATCTACATTTGCCAGCCTCTTTGCAGGTAGGAGTATCCACAAACTAAGTCCTGGCCAATGAGATGGAAGCAGAAGTCATCTATATGACTTCCTGGAAGTATGTTTAAGGAGAGAATATGAGTTTTTCTTTCCCTCCCCCTTCCTTCATGCTTGCTGGAATGAGGCCTAATGGCTGGAGCCTCAGCAGCCATGGTTTTTTTTAAAGATTTTATTTATTTATTCATGATGGGGGGGGAAGTGACATAGGCAGAGAGAAAAGCAGGCTTTACTTAAGAAGCCCGATGAAGGACTCAATCCCAGGACTCCGGGATCTTGCCCTGAGCTGAAGGCAAACGCTTAGCCGCTGAGCCACCCAGGCGTCCCTCAGCAGCCAATCTGAACAGTGCAGTGGAAGCTATGTAATGGTGATGTGGAGCAAAAGGATGAAAGGAGTCTGGACACCCTATCTGCCTTTTTATCAAAAGAGAAATCAACTCTGAATTCCTTCGATTCAGTCTACATTCACCAAGTTTGGCAGTAAATCAAATGTCAACTCTTGGGGGGGGGGGCTGGAGGCTCTTTCCCATCTCTTAGAATCATGCAAACGAAACAAGATAAAAACAACAACTCAGCTTCCTAAATACAAGAAAACTTTAAAAGGTCCTTTAGCATTCTGTTCAATGATCATTGCTGATTTGCTCAGAGACCAAGTCCAAAATCATGTCCCACCTGAGTTAGATGGCTCTACTCTTAGCAACTAATTCCTTTGTGTCAAGTCTGTCCATGAGACCTGCTGCTTCCCAGGGTGTGACACAAGTGAGAGGTGTAGGTCTTGACTACAGAAACTCGACATCTTCTGTCCTTCCAGCCTTGTTGCAATGAATATGTTACTCTATGCTCAACATTCTTGGGCTCCTTCCTTTTCCACTGTTTGGGAGCATCCTATCTCATCAATTAATGCCTCTCTAAGACTGAGACTAGAAATCAGTTTCTCAGAGGCACTGCAGCCAGACCTAGACTCTGCCAATCAGAAACATCAGTGCCAGTCTCCCATAGGAAGCAGAGAGCCACCCTTACCAGCATGGCAGCAGAAACTCTCCATTTGGGCACCTGGGTGGTTCAGTGGTTGAGCATCTGCCTTTGGCTCATGTCCTGGGATCCAGTCCCTCAACAGGCTCCCTCTGGGAAGCCTGCTTTTCCCTCTGCCTGTGTCTCTGCCTCTCTCTCTCTCTCTGTGTCTCTCATGAATAAATAAATAACATCTTGAGAAAAAAAAAAAAAAGAGAAACTCTCAGGTTCAGAGGCAGTAGTGGCCTCTGGTCTTGTGGTCAGAAGATAAATCACAATATCTGGAAGTAGCAGTGGCATCAATGGTGTCTCAACCAAAGGAGATCTGTAGAGTGATTTGGCCATTGTTTCTGCATATAGCCTTCAGGTCTGGAGATTATCTTTCTATTTCATCCATTTAGAGGTAACTATATATAGACACGGAGACAGAGGGAGAACCAGAGAGGGAGAGATAGAGAGATTATAAGGAATTGGCTCACACAATTATGGAGCCAGTAAATCCAAAATCTGTAGAGCCAATGTCCCACTTTGAGTCTGAAGGCTGGGAGTTGCTGTAGAATCAAGAAGAGCTGATGTTCCAGCTCAATGAAGCCCATTAGATAAGAAGAATAACTTTCTTACTCAGTGAAGAGTCAGTCTTTTATTTTTTCTTTATTTTTTAATTTTTTTTATTTATTCATGATAGTCAGAGAGAGAGAGAGAGAGAGAGAGAGAGAGAGAGAGAGAGAGGCAGAGACACAGGCAGAGGGAGAAGCAGGCTCCATGCAGGAAGCCCGACGTGGGACTCGATCCCGGGTCTCCAGGACCGCGCCCCGGGCCAAAGGCAGGCACTAAACCGCTGCGCCACCCAGGGATCCCAAGAGTCAGTCTTTTTATTCAAGCCTTCAACTGCTTGGATAAGGCTCCCTCACTGTACAGAGGTCAATCTGCTTTACTCAGTTTATTGACTTAAATGTTAATCTCCCTCTCTCTCTTTTTTTAAAAAAATATTTTATTTATTTATTTGAGGCAGAGTGAGAGAGCATGAGTGGCGCTGGGGGGGAGGGGCAGAGGGAAAGGAAGAAGCACACTCCCTGCTAAGCAGGGACCTGATGTGAGGTTTGATCCCAGAACCCTGAGATCATGACCTGAGCTGAAGGCAGACATTTAACCAACTGAACCACCCCAGTGCCCCATCTCTCTCTTTTTAAAAAGATTTTATTTTTAAGTAATCTCTTATCCAACATGGGGCTCAAACTCACAACCCCAAGATAGTGAGTCACATGTTTCATCAACTGAGTCAGCCAAGTGCTCCTAAGTGTTACTCTCATCCAAAAACCCTCTCAGAGAAACACACAAAATAATGTTTGACCAAATTATTTGGGCATCTTGTGGCCCAGTCAAGTTGATGTTAAACTTCACCATCACATTGACCAATAAAGAACTCTCTTTGGGATTGATTTAGTTGTCTGTATGCAACTTAAATAGCTTCCACCCCTTTCTCATGTCAGAGAATCTATATCCCCACAGAGACATCAGGCCACATTCTTCTCATAATTTTGATGACAAATACCTCTTTTGCCTCTGGGTCATCTCAATGGTCCTGAGATTTAGTTTCCCCTTCTTTTAGCTGGTGAGTCCACAGCAGCAAAAAAGTACAAAATCCAATTATTTTCTTAATAACTCACCCATAAGATTTCACCATATCATACATGTTTTTTAAATTTCATTTATTTATTTTAGATTCTATTTATTTACTCATGAGAAACACAAAGAGAGGCAGAGACACAGGCAGAGGGAGAAGCAGGCTCTTTGCAGGGAGCCTAATGTAAGACTCGATCCTCAGGCCCTGCATCAGGTCCTGAGCTGAAAGCAAATGCTCAACTGCTGAGCCACCCAGGCATCCCACCATACATGCTTTATAATCTGCTTTCTTTCTTTCTTTTTTTTTTAAAGTAAGGGCTTGAACTCATGACTCCAAGACCAAGATCTGAACTGAGATCAAGAGTCAGACACTTCACTGACTGAGCCACCCAAGCAGCCCTATAATCTGCCTTAAAAAAAAAAAAAAAAAAAAAAAAAAAAAGATTTTTTTTTTTCAATTTAAAGAGGGCAAGCAGGGGGAGGGGCAGAGGAAGAGAGAGAATCTCTAGCAGACTCTTCACATGTTATCTCTGTTGGCCTGGACCCAAGGACCACACCCTGAGCCACAGGCAGACGCTCAACCGCTGAGCCACCCAGGCATCCCTAGAATGGCTTTAATAGAAAAGACAAGAAAGGGGTACCTGGGTGGCTCAGGGGTTGAGCGTCTGCCTTTGGCTCAGGTCACGATCCTAGGGTCCTGTGATTGAGTCCTGCATTGGGCTCTCCACAGGGAGCCTGCTTCTCCCTCTGCCTACGTCTGCCTCTCTCTGTGTCTCTCATGAATAAATAAATAAAAACCTTAAAAAAAAGCAGAAAGTTCCTAAGAAAATAAACCTTAAATGTTCTTACAAGAAAAACATGTAACTATGTGTAGTGATTGATGTTAACTGGATTTACAGTAGTGATCATTTCACAATGTATACAAACACAAAATCATTATGTTGTACACATGAAACTAATTTAATGTTATATGTCAATTATGTCTCAATAAAAAAAGAATTGTAGGGCAGCCCTGGTGGCTCAGCAGTTTAGCACTGCCTTCAGTCAAGGGTGTGATCCTGGGGTCCTGGCATAGGGCTTCCGCATGGAGCCTGTTTCCGCATCGGGCTTCCTGCATGGAGCCTGTTTCTCCCTCTGCCTGTGTCTCTGTCTCTCTCTCTGTCTCTCATGAATAATAAAATCTTAAAAAAAAAAATTGTAAACCAGGTGAATTAGCTCCTTATTTCTAAGTAACAAATTCCCCCCCCCCCCCCCCGCCCCAAACTCAGTGGCTTAAAATAAGCACCTGGAACCTTGCAGTTGGTACGGGTGAGGATTTCAGAAGTGGTGTAGGCTACAGGGTTGTGGCTTAGGGTCTCCCATGAAATTGGGGTTACAATGTCAGCAGGGGCCACCGTCATCTGAAGGCCTCACTGGGCCTTGATAATCTACTTTCAAGGTCTCTTCCTCACATGACAGAGGCCTCAGTTTCTTACTGGCTATTGCCAGAAGACATTCCTCATTACACAGGCCTTTGCATAGGCTGCTGGAGTGTCCTCAACACAAGTCAGCTAACTTCTCCCAGAACATATGATTTAAGAAAGTACTAAGTGTAGCCACTAAGTATTTTATGAACTTCAACAATGTCCCCACATTCTATTGTTAAGCAAGTCACTAAGTACAGCCTATACTCAAGACGGGAATTCAGCTCTACCTCTTGAAGGGAGGAAGTCAAAGATTTTGTGAACTTATTTAAAAAGTAACATATCAAAAAAATAAAATAAAATAAATAAAAATAAAAAGTTACATACCAGGGCAGCCCGGGTGGTTCCGTGGTTTAGCTCCGCCTTCAGCCCAGGGCCTGATCCTGGGGACCTGGGATCGAGTCCCACGTCCAATCCCTGCATGGAGCCTGCTTCTCCCTCTGTCTGGGGTCTCTACCTGCCTCTCTCTGTGTGTCTTTCATGAATAAATAAAATCTTTTAAAAAAAGTAATATTCCAGGTGTTAATTAACATAAAAGGCAAGAAGGGACACTAAGTAGTAATTGCATGGAGCAACCATGAGCTGGGGGGACGATGGGAAGAGGCTGGAAAACACCAAAACTAATGAGTTTGAAAAGAGAGTCAATGCAGCAGAGAGGCGCTAACCCACTGGTGTCTCTGAATCCAGAGGAAGTTCTCATGGGGGTGGGACTCCAGCTGTGGTGGAGTAGGCAGCACCACTCGGCTGTTGCTGGTGCTCTGAGCAGGTACTGTGAGTGTTAAAAAGAATAATAAGGGAGCACATGGGTGGCTCAGTGGTTGAGGGTCTGCCTTCAGCTCAGGTTCTGATTCCAAGGTCCTGGGATTGATTCCCACATGGGGCTCCCTGCAGAGAGCCTGGTTCTCCCTCTGCCTATGTCTCTGCCTCTCTCTCTGTGTGTCTCTCATGAATAAATAAATAAAATCTTAAAAAAAAAAAAAAAAGAATGATGAAAAACTGCAAACTAGAACCAGCTGGAAACTGGAATGGTCATTTCTAAGAAGAAGAATTGCTGTTGGAGTGACACCCGCAGGAGAATGTGCAGGAAACAGGAGCAGATCCCTTGTACCTCCTCCAGCCCTTTAGTCTCTCCCATAAGCCCCACAACTACTGGATCCTAACTGGGAGTCAAAGCCCACATGCAGGTTTCCCTGTCTTCAAAAGCAGAGCATTCCTACTGTAAACTGAAATGTCTTAACATGAAGGAGCAATTACTGTTAATTTATATGAAAAATTTTTAAGTGTTCCAGAACCCTTTTAAGGTTTTCTGATCTTTATGATGCATCATCATAATGGATGCACAAAATAAACTGGGATAAAGTATAGATACTCACAGATAAAATTCAAAGCTATGGTGGTTTGATGCAGAAATGCTAAACGTAGTTCCCAGGGAAGGAGCCTGGTGGCGCTTACTCTCGCTGCTGGGGTGCGCTGCCTCTGTAACCTCTGGCTGCAAATCAAATACTGAGAGCTCCTTTGCTTCTTGCCTTTTTTTTTTTTTTTTTTTCAAAAGCAAACATCCTCCTCTGATTTCTTTGGGTTAGTGCAAACAGGTAACTAATGCAGGTCTTTCATAAAAGCAAAGTGGTGTAACACAAACTTTCAAAAAGTATGGGATACCTGTATTTGTTTAAGTCACAGTGATACATACTCATTTAATAATAACTGATATTATCACAGGCACAGGCAGAGGGAAAAGACACAGGCAGAGGGAAAAGCAGGCTCCATGCAGGGAGCCCGACATGGGACTCGATCCCGGGTCTCCAGGATCACACCCTGGGCCAAAGGCGACACTAAACCGCTGAGCCATCTGGGTTGCCCACAAGGCTACTCTTTAGGTGAGATATGATGATGGTGGAGATGGGGAGGGATAATTAGAAGGACCTTTGAGTTGGAGGTAATACTGAGAGGATATGAAGAATGGGAGGCTGGATTGTGGGTATTGAAGGAGATGGAGAAATCAAGTATGCATGGCTCCTTGAATGGTGTTGTCATCCATTAAATTGGGGAATGGGGGGAGATCTGACTAGACCAATATTTAGGCAGTAGAATAAGATAGATCTTGGATATTGATAGGATATCAGGTTCTAAAGGAGATAGAGAACTGAGTTTTCCAAGATATAATTTGGTATAGCTGTGCTATCAAAAGTGTTTGCCACTAGCCACAGGCAGCTATTTAACTTAATTAAAATTTAAAATGGAAAATTCAGTCCACATATGGCTAGTGGCTACCATACTGGACAGGACAGATATATTTTAATTGTTGCAGAAAATTCCAATGGACAGCGCGCTGCTCTAACAATTGGCATTATTTGATGTTTTGTAGTAAACAAAGTCTGTTCATGTCCATTTTTGCCTTTAATCCAGTGCGATGTTGTTTTGTCTTGGTTTTCTAAGAGTTCAAGTCAATGCTCTAAACACTGACATCTACCAGGTGTTGTGCTGAGCTCTAAGATAGTGTTTTTTTTTTTTTTAAGATTTTATTTATTTATTCATGAGAAACAGAAACAGGCAGAGACACAGGCAAAGGAAGAAGCAGGTTCCATGCAGGGAGCCTGACATGGGACTTAATCCTGGGTCTCCAGGATCCTGCCCAGGGCTGAAGGCGGCGCTAAACCGCTGAGCCCCCCGGGCTCCCCTCTAAGACAATTTGATTCAAAATATGGACGTACCTGGTAACCATTTGTAAACCGTTTATTCCCAATAAGATATGGAAGTTGAGAATAAGATTTTAGAAACTTTTCTAGCAAACTGGCATTGCTACAGTATTTCATCATATTTCACATAAGTATCGTTTGCAGTGGATTGGAAATTTATTTTTAATTTATTTTAAAAAAGATTTTTAAGTAATCTTTATAACCAACTGGGGCTCAAATTCAAAACCCTGAGATTAAGAGTCACATGCTTTACCAACTGAGCCAGCCAGGTGCCCCTGGATTAGAAATTTAAAATGTTAGTCCTTCATTATAGATGGTGAAATTGCAGCACTGCTCTATGGCACAAGAGTTGGACATGATTCCTACCCTCCAGAGCTCAGGCAATGATGGGGTGGAGCGAAAGCTGACATAAGGGCTATTTGAGTTGAGCAAACATGGGTATACAGACTTGATATACATCTGAAAATGATTCAAAAACACACAGAAGGAGGAGTGCTTGGGTGGCTCAGTTGGTTAGGTGTCTGCCTTCAGCTCAGGTCATGATCTCAGGGTCCTAGGATGGAGCCCTGCATTGGGCTCCTTGCTTGGCGAGGAGCCTGCTTCTCCCTCTCCCTCTGCCTGCCACTCCCCCTGCTTGTGTTCTCTCTGTCAAATAAGTAAAATCTTTTTAAATAATCACATAAGGACATTTATTCACTTGTTTATTCACCTGGCATTTACCGAGCACTATGTGCCACGTACTATACTAAGAACCTGAAATACAGCAGTGAACAAGATAAAAACAAAGCCCTCACCCTTCTGGAGCTCACAACTAGTAAGACAGACTATACACAAGTACACCAAATTAACTAATAAAATGATCTCAAAGAGTGCTAAATGCTAGAGGGGAGATAAGAGGGATGGGATACGGCCTGACTGCAAGGTGGGTGCTGTTGGTTTATGGGGTGGTCAGGGCACTCTCTATTTGAGCTGAAATCTGAGGATGGGCACGAGCCAGTCACGAACTGATTGAGGGGAGAGCATTTTGGGTAGTGGGAAGGGAACAGCTGGCACAAAGGTCCTTAGGTGGGAATGAGATTGGTTTGTGTGGGTAACATGGAGGCCAATATGACTGGACAAGGGGAGAGTAGTAGTAGCAGAAGCTGATGGGGTAGGGAAGAGCTAGATCACCCTGCTCAGAGTCGGGGTTTTATTCTAAGTGTATTGCAGTGTTCATGCAGGGGAGCAAGGCAGTATGATTTGGGTTGGTAAAAGATCTCTCGATTGTGTGAAGAATGGACTGAAGAGAGCCAAGAGTAGAATCAGGAAGACCAGTCTGCCACTGCAGAAATCCAGTCAATAAAGTGGTAAGTGGGGATGCCTGGGTGGCTCAGCGGTTGAGCATTTGCCTTTGGGTCAGGGTATGATCCCACGTCCTGGGATTGAGTCCCGCATCGGACCCCCAAAGGGGAGCCTGCTTATCCCTCTGCCTATGTCTCTGTCTCTCTGTGTCTCTCATGAATATATAAAATCTTCAAAAAAAAAAAAAAAAGTGGTAGGTGTTCTTCATTCACAAGACTCAGTGCCTGAAGCCAGGGTATGAAGTTCACCCCCATCAGAACCACCATTAAAAGAAGCTACAACTAAAAAAAAAAAAAAAAAAAAAAAAAAAAAAGAGGCGGGGGGGGGCCTACTGGGTGGCTTGGTGGTTCAGTGTTTGCCTTCCGCTCAAGGCGTGATCCCACAGGGAGCCTGCTTCTCCCTCTGCCTATGTCTCTGCCTCTTTGTGTATCTCTCATGAATAAATACATAAAATATTAAAAAAAAGGGATGTCTGGGTAGCTCAGCAGTTGAGTGTCTGTCTTTGGCTCAGGACTTGATCCCAGGGCCCCAGGATAGAGTCCCACACTGGGCTCCCTGCAGGGAGCCTGCTTCTCCCTCTGCCTATGTCTCTGCCTCTCTCTGTATCTTTCATGAATAGATAAATAATTTTTTTTAAGATTTTATTTATTTATTCATGATAGACACACACAGAGAGAGAGAGAGGCAGAAAGAGAAGCAGGCTCCATGCAGGGAGCCCGACGTGGGACTCGATCCCTGGTCTCCAGGATTGTGCCCTGGGCCAAAGGCAGGTGCTAAACCGCTGTGCCACCCAGGGATCCCCGATAAATAAAATCTTAAAAAAAAAAAAAAAAGGAAAACAGCAAGTGTTGGCAAGGATGTGGAGAAACTGGAAGCCTTATACATTTCTAGTGGGAATGTTAAATGGTGTCGCCGTTGTGGAAAATAGTTTGGTGTTCCTCAGAAAGCTGAACATTAGATTACCATTTTACCCAGCAATTTCACTGTTAGGTATATACCCCAAAGAGCTGAAAACAGACACTCAAATATATCCTTATACCTCACTGTTCCTTGCAGCAGTATTCATAATAGACACGAGGTGGAAGCAAGCCAAGTGCCCTCCAGGGAAGAATGGATAAACAAAAAGTGTTGAGTACATGCAATAGCACATCATTCAGCCACTGTAAAGTCCTGATACAGGCCGTGACATGGATGACCCTGGAAAACACTGTCAAGGGAAATAAGCCAGGTACAAAGGGATAAATATTGTAGAGTTCAAGGTTTATGAAATACTGAGGATAGGCAAATTCATAGAGGCAGATGCTAGCTGAGAGGTTATCAGGACTGGGGAGAGAGGATAATGGGGACCTATTGGTTAATGGTTATAGAGTTCATTGGCATTCATGAAAAAGTTCTGGAAGCATACTGCAGTGATGGTTGCACAACAGTGTGAGTGTATTTAATGCCACTGAACTGTACACTTGAAAATGGTAAAAATCACATGCACACAGGAGCAGACAGCTACCAAGGTTGGGTTGTCTGGGAGAACTTCATCTTGAGGTTTAGGGTAAAAGTTTCCTCAAGTTCCTCTTGGAGGAAGGAATCACGAGCTGCATTTACCAGCACGATTTCCACACTCAGAAAGGAGAGGAAAAGTTCCTGGTAAGCCCTGGGACCTACTTTCCAGACTCTGGAACCAGTGCCTGGGTTGTCATCCTGGCCCCGTGACCTTGGGAAACCTCCCTGTGCCTCGGTCGCCCCATACATAAAATGTAGACAGTCAGGTGCCTTCTGCTAAGGTTACTATGGGGATGAAATTACTTAATGCATGTAAAAGTACCTTAATCAGTTCTCGGCACGCAAAAACTTCTATAAAAGTGTTAGCTGTTCTTGTTTTTTACTTTTTTTTTCTCCTTTTATGGAAATAAATGTTGACGGTTGAAAAAAAAAATCTAAGAAGAAAATAAAAATCACCCAGCGGCGACGACCCCTGCTAACCGTTTTTTGCCAGTTTCCTCCACGACTTTCGGTCGGTAAACACAGCCGCAGAGTCCCGGCGGCAAACCTCCTCCGCACGCGGCCGCCGAACCGAGACAAAGAAATTCACTCCACCCCCCGAAACCACCTCCCAACTTGCCGCATGCGCACTCGGCGCTGGGGGGGCGGGGAGGGGGGAGGAGCGAGGGGAGGGAGAGCCGCAGGTTCCGCCCCAAGCGGAAGTGATGTTTCAGCACATGCGCAGTCGTCACTGCGCGAGGAGGCCGTCGGAAAGTAAGGGCCGGGCTGCGCGCGAGCTGCTTCCCGGAAGTGGCGCTGCGGCAGCATGCTCGAGGAGCTGGGGTTGATCGGGACCATAGGCGAGGATGACGACGTGCCGGGGCATCCTGAGTCTGACTCCGGGGACGAGGAGGAGGAGGAGGTATGAGCCGCTCGGGGTTGGGGGCGCGGCGGCGTGCCGTCGGATTTCCGTGACTGCCCCCCTTCCCCGTGATTCCTCGGGCCCCAGCCCCCAACTCCGCAGCATCCTGCTGTCAGCCCGGCGAGTGTCCCGCGAAGGTGACCCCAAGGTCTTCCTCAGCTTGTTCGCCGCTAGCTTTTCCTCCCCTCCGCGCCTGTGCCGGTAACATGCTGTGTCGTCTTGGCGAAGTCAGTACCGAGTCACTGAACTGGTGTTGAATAGAGATCCGGGGGCGAAGCCAGTCGTGGTTCCTGATCAGGGGTTCGTTCCTTAAGCCAGTATTTACTGACGTGGAGGCCATGGGGTATGCAGGTGGAGGTGTCTGTAGGCTGCACCTAGTGTTCAGCGTCTGGGACACAGCCGTGAGCAGGGTGGGCAAGGACAGCACTCCCCTGAAGCTTATCCTCGGTGGGAGCGTTACAGACATTCAGCAGTGTGGCAATTAAAAGGAACAGTATCATGAAAAATATGCTCACCCTACAAAAATCCAGCCTGGGTGTTTGCCCCACTGTGGCCTCATCTGCCTACAGACACCTCCACCCCGGCGTCCCATGGCCTCCACGAATCCAGCTTCACCAAAGCTGGACCCGGGTCTCTCTCACCTTCCCAGCGAGCTCCATCTGAAGCCAGAAACCTAAGCGGCATCCTTGGCAGCTTTTTCCTTCTCACTCTCCTCCAGTTTTGTGCAGGCTAACTGGGGAATCTCTCTTTAACTTCTCCCCCTTTCCCCTAGTCCACCCAATCCCAGGCCACTGCCACCCAGCATCCTAAGGTACCTGGGCTCCAGCCCTTTCTCTTGCCCTCACCCCAGTGTATTCTCTATTTGGCAACTAGAATGATCTTTTCCTTTCTCAAATGGAAAACTATCGTAAAAAAGGACTGAAGCAAAAATATGGCAGATGATGAAAAATCAAAATATGAAGTGCTGTACAGTTATCAATAGTTCAGCTAGTACTGAGAAATGATATGTAATCATTACTAATAATAAACTTTAGGGTGAGAGTTCTTACCAGATTGTTTAACTTGAGTGAGGGGAAAAAAGTCAGTGTAGCACTTTCTAGTCTCAGAAGTTCTCATTCAGCTAGCCTTCCTTCCTTTCCTGTTTTTAGTTGTATGCGTTTTTGTCATTGTTTCCTAACTTAGTTGAATTGCCGAAAGAGAAAAGAGTCTGTATGATATTCTTTGAAACCTTTTGAAGATTTGCTTAAAGGCCTCCTGTGTGAGAAGTTTTTGTACCTATTCCGTGTTTGTTCAGAATTCATGCTTTCTAGTGGTCGGTATAGGGTTGCCTATATATTCATGGGAATGAAGCTTGTTGATTGTGCTTTTCAGATTTTCTGCAGACGCTTATTTTTTTGTTTGCTTAACCGGTCACTTACTGAGAGATCCATATTTAAGTCTCCCACAACAATTGGAGATTCCTTTTCTGTTTCTTTCCGACTTCAACACCATAGTCATCCTGTTTCTTCCTCTTCCCAGGGGCCCATTGTGCTGGGCAGAAAGCAGAAAGCCTTGCAGAAGAACCGCAGTGCCGATTTCAACCCTGACTTCGTTTTCACTGAGAAGGAGGGGGCATATGATGGCAGCTGGGCCATGGCTGATGTCATGAGCCAGCTCAAGAAGAAGGTGAGAACAGACTGTGTGATAGGCAGTTCTAGGCCGTGGGCTGTTGAAGAGGTTGGACAGTAGGTTTCAGGATTTCACCTCACTGCTTTTTGCCATCTGCCTACATGCAGCAAATGCTGGAATTCTTGGAAATATATGGTGTAGTTTTGATGGAGTGGGGAAAAGCAGTCACAAATAACCGCAGTCTTGATGAAAACCAAAGTGTAAAATGTTACAACATAGATTTATTACAGACTAGTTACAAACACGTTAATTGATCTCCAGATTTTTTTTTTTTTTTAATATTTATTTGAGAGAGAGTGAAAAAGCACGAGGGTGGGGTGAGGGGAGGGGCAAAGAGAGAGGGAAAAGCAGGGCCGGGACCTTGGGATCATGACCCAAGCCAAAGACAGACACTTAACCCACTGAGCCACCCAGGTGCCCCTACAGATGATATTTTGAAATAACAAAAATATCTTATTTCCTTCATTAGAAGATGTCCGTGACAGCTTTTCCTGAAGGACGGGACTTCAGTATATATATTAAGGGAGACCTTTCCTGATATTATACACACTAAAATGTGGGAAAAAAAGTTTTAGAGGAAATCAGATAATACTGGTCTGATAGTTTTAGAATACCAAACATTACATATAAATTGTTTGACTTAAAAATAATGGGCATACCTATGTTAAAATGGTCTCTTTTTTTTTTTTTTTTTTTTTTTTGGTGTTCCCTCCTGTTTCAAAAACTAGAGAGGGGGGAATCCCTGGGTGGCTCAGCGGTTTCGCACCTGCCTTTGGCCCGGGGCACGATCCTGGAGTCCCAGGATCAAGTCCCGCGTCGGGCTCCTGGCATGGAGCCTGCTTCTCCCTCTGCCTCTGTCTCTGCCCTCTTTCTCTCTATGTCTATCATAAATAAATAAAAATAAATCTTAAAAAAAAAAAAACACTAGAGAGGAACCTTGGTTACGTTAGTTTGTAACAAAACAGTCTAGCATGTACCCTTGGTAGTAGTGCCCCATGGATACTGTTATTCTGTCACTTGCCAGGTGATCTCATGTGGCCTCGCTGTTTAGGGTCCCTGGTTTCCACCCAGCATAGCAAAAGCTGCCACAAATGTCACTGTCGCCTACTTATTTGCCAAGATCCCATGTTTTCCTTTGAATCTGGTAAGTGATCTAGGAGATGCATCAACATTATTTTCTATTCTATGGGCCTCAAAGAGAAATACTGCCTGCTTAGAGCTTTTACTCCAGACTCTGTGGGTGGTTCTGATGAAAATAAACCAGCATTGCCTCTTCACGGTCACCTGGACAGGATTTCTTTCTTTTTTTCTTTTTTTTTTAATATTTTATTTATTAAAAAAAAAAAGATTTTATTTATTCATGAGAGACACAGAGATTGAGGCAAAGACACAGGCAGAGGGATATGCAGGCTCCCTGCAGGGAACCCATTGTGGGCCTCTATCCCAGGACCTCGGGATCATAATCTGAGCCGTAGGCAGATGTTTAACCACTGAGCCACCCAGATATCCCTGGACGGGATTTCTTTGTGATTTTTTACCCCCTTTCAGTATTTTTTTAGAGGATGCCAGAGGAATTTTCCTTTTTCAAGTTAATTATGAAGTGTTTATTTTCCTATGCCATGTTTTGATGAAAGTTCACTCCAGGTACACTGAATGAATGTTACATTTGTTCCCAGGTCCTGGCATATAGACCCCCTGTAACTAAAGACGTGGTCTTATAACACTTACAGTCCAGCAGGGTAGAAGATAAGTAAATAATGACACAGTTAATTATAATTGTGGAAATACCGTGGCAGTTCAGGATGCTTTGAGCATATGTAAAGGAGGCCTGCCATTACTTTCTTTTTCTAAAGTTTTAGCGGTATCCAGCATTGCTACCTAAATCTGCTTTGATTTTAGAATTTAACCGATAGGCTCCATTTTGTCTGATTGATAAGGGGAAGTAGCATTCAGATATAAACGTGACATCTCTTGCTAATTATATTCTTCTAAATAGTAAACACTTTCTGAACTGAAATGTGGATGTTCCAGGTTCCAGGTAAAGATTTTTCACACCTGTTTGTTATGTTGTTTTATCGTTGTAGTGAATGATCTATGGTTTGGTTAATCTGTCCAAGGACAGACAAGCCTCTTCTATATTAACACTAGAGAACCAACCCTCACAGAAATCCTTGTCTCTTTCCCATATATGTTTCTTATCTATTTTAATCTGCAGAGGGCAGCCACCACATTAGATGAGAAGATTGAGAAAGTTCGCAAGAAAAGGAAAACAGAGGTGAGAAAGCAAAGCAGGTACTGCCCTGCGGAAAGCCCCAAGTTTTGCCCTCCACGTGGCCCCACCATTTTTCTTTCAGCCTGAATTGGAGTGCGGCGGTGCAGACAGGCTTCTCTGTGTCTGTTGTTAATAATCACTGAGAGTCCACATAGCATTCTTCCCTGGCTGGAGAACATAGCGTTGCTCTTCAGAGGTTCTGGATTTCTTGAAGTCTGTAGTTGCCTTGCTTTATTATATATTTTCTCCAGGATAAAGAAGCCAAGTCTGGGAAGTCAGAGGAGAAAGAAGCAAAGGAAGGCTCTGAACTGGAGGAGCAGGAAGACCATGAAGGGAAAGATGAGGAAGGTCCAGAAGATGAAGACTCAGAGACTGATTACTCGTCAGCTGATGAGAACATCCTCACCAAAGCAGGTGGGTGCTACAGAGATGCTATCAGAAACAGAGGCAGGAGATTGGAAAGAGTCCTCCTTTCCTTTGTAGGATTTCCTATGTTCTGCTACATGGTCACATTTAAGATCTCTATATGGAACTCCTAGCTTCTCTTTCTCTTGGGCTTGTGTTAGGGTTGTTGTTCTTTGCAGGCAGACTGTACCCATATCGTCCTGCCCCATGTAGCTGCCGGCATCTCTAAGATTCAGACATATTTGGGATGATAGCTCCACATCCCACCTCAGATGGGCCCAGCCACGTAGCAGGTGCTCCATAAATATTTCTTGCAGAAATGAGTGCACATGCATGATGATATGTACAGTGGTTGAGAGCCTGGTTTCTGGAACTTTCCAAGCTTGCTGCACAGTGTCTTCACTGTCAAATGAGACTACTGACAGTAGCTTCCTCAAGCTGTTGTGTGGTTTTGGTGAGGTATCCATAGAAAGCACTTAGGACAGCGTCTAGCAGATTATAAATACTCAGTAAGTACAAGCCCTATTTTTCTCCACAGATACACTCAAAGTAAAGGAGCGGAAGAAGAAGAAAGGACAGGTGAGCATGAGCATGGAAAGCAGCGTGCGACCTGTTTTTGCAACCTGACAGGATTTTAAGGCCAGTTATTTTCCTGGGTCCTGTTTTGCTGAATTCGCATTCTGTCTTTGATTTCCTCGTGTAGGAAACAGGAGGATTTTTTGAAGATGCATCTCAGTATGATGAAAACCTCTCATTCCAGGACATGAATCTTTCCCGCCCTCTTCTGAAGGTAGTGGCTTCTTTTGGCAACCATGGGATTATTGCAGTCACCCCTTAACTAGGCTCCCTGCCCCAAACTGGGCTCTTTGCCTCCCTAAATTTTGTTGTCCACACAGCTGCCAGAGAACCCTCTTAAAAAGTTCTGATCTACTCTGGTGATGTCTCCTAGCACTCATTCTGCTCTGGCTACATTGGCCTCCTCCCTGGCCCTTAAACAGGTGAGGCATTTTCTTCCTCAGGGCCTTCGCACTTACTGTCCCCTCTGCCTGGAATGTTTTTCCAGTAATCTGGTTGGGGTGTTCCTCACCTCTTTCAGGGATCTACTCAGTATCCTCTGTTCAGTGAGACTTTCGCTGACCCTACTGTAAACTGCACTCATCCCTGGCACCCTTGACTGCTGTGGTTTTCTCCATACAGCACATGATGGTTTTTGGTCTTTTTTCTTCCAAGATTGTAAGATTGCCAAGAGCAGGGTTTTTATTTCTTTGGTTCACTGCTATATCTCAGTGCCTAGAACAGGTCTACCACATAGTTTGGAAACCTGATGTGTTTGTTTCATGCTGAGACAACTCCTCTCCTTCCTGTCTAACCCTGTCTTTTTCTCTTCAGGCCATTACAGCCATGGGCTTCAAGCAGCCCACCCCAATCCAGAAGGCATGCATACCTGTGGGTCTGTTGGGGAAGGATATCTGTGCCTGTGCAGCCACTGGGACAGGTAAAAAGGATAGTGACTTGGGAGATGGGGAGAGGAGGAGGCAGGAGGAGGGTGTTGATTTACCCAAGGCCCACTTTGTTAAATATGCAAGTATAAATTATAATGCAGTAACATTATATATTCTGTTAATTTATTTTTTAAAAATATTTTTATTTATTTATTCATGAGAGACACACACAGAGAGAGAGAGAGAGAGAGGCAGAGACACAGGCAGGGAGAGAAGCACAGACACAGGCAGAGAGAGAAGCAGGCTCCATGCAGGGAGCCCAACGTGTGACTCGATCCCAGGACTCCAGTATCATGCCCTGGGCCAAAGGCAGGCACCCAACTGCTGAGCCACCCAGGCGTCCCTATTAATTTCTTTTTTAAAAAACCTCAACATAGGGACACCTGGGTGGCTCAATGGTTGAGCATCTGCCTTTGGCTCAGGGCATGATCCTGGAGACCTGGGATTGAGTCCCACATCAGGCTCCCTGCATGGAGCCTGCTTCTCCCTCTGCTGTGTCTTTGCCTCTCTCTCTGTATCTCTCGTGAATAAATAAAAAATCTTAAAAAAAAAATCTCAACATATATTTTCATATTTCTTTAAATGCTCTTCGCTTTTTAAAAATGGTTGTATAGTATTCTATTATGTAACTATTTCTATTCTATAATTAATTGTACTAATATACAATGTTGTGGTGAATATTCCTTTCATAAAATCTTTACTCCTATGACTGGGGCTTATGTATAAATAAAGATGAACTTCATGAGACCCCCTGAAATCTGTGACCTGTAACTATCTGAATTGGATGTCTCTATGACCATGTTCTCTTACTGCCATAATAAGAGTAAAGTGTCTTTTTTTTTTTATTTTTTTAATTTAAGGAGGGGGCAGAGAGGGAGCAGGAAAGAAAGAATCCTTATCAGACTCCCTGATGAGAGTAGACAGCCTAATGTGGGGCTTGATTCCATGACTTTGAGATCATGACCTGATCCAAAATCAAGTCAGACATCCAACCAACCAACCATCACCCAGGTGCCACAGTAGGAATAGATTTTGTGAAACAGATGTTCATCATGGTGTTGTATATGAGTACAGTTAATTATGGAGTAGAAACCGTCACATGATAGAATATTATACAACCATTAAAAATAAAAGAATATTTAAAGAAGCAGGAATTTTCTTTTTTTTAAGTAATCTCTACACCCAATGCTTAACTCAAACCTAAGCTCAAACTCACAACCCTAAGATCAAGAACTGCATGCTCTGTCAACTGAGCCAGCCATGTGCCTCCGTTATGCTTTTTCTGAAGGAGGATTACTGAACAGAATATATAGTGTTATTGCATTACATCTTTCATTTGTATATTTCTATCTACTAAGAAAAATATTGCTAATACAGATACCATTATGTTCGTGTTTATTTCTGGTTGGCTGCATTGTGGATGATTTTTATTATTTTCATATTTCTTTGTACTTCTCAGATTTTTTACATTGACCCTGTGGTTTTAAAAGCAGAAGAAAAGCTTTAATGGAAAAAAAAAACATTGCTTCATTTCCCCCTGAGCAGATATGTATGTTTTTTGGATTCAAGTGAAAACTCAAACCTTGAAGGGACTGAAGCCCCTGTCACTGTTTCCTACTGCCTTTCCCTCCAGGTAAAACTGCTGCTTTTGCCCTGCCTGTCCTGGAGCGTCTGATCTACAAACCCCGCCAGTCTCCTGTCACCCGTGTGCTCGTGCTGGTTCCCACCCGAGAACTGGGCATCCAGGTGCACTCTGTCACCAAGCAGCTGGCTCAGTTCTGCAACATCACCACCTGCCTGGCCGTGGGTGAGTGTCTGGCAGCCCCTGGGAGACTGAAGTGGTGGAGGGTGGGTGTGCTCCACCATCTGAGGATAACAGTGCCAGGAAAGCCTTCCTGTGATTAAACTTACTGAAAAACCAGATGAGGTGTTTTCAGAGTAGAGAGTTGGGGGAGAGGAGAGGTTTAACAGTGATTTAACCAGCCATTAAAAAAAAATGAAACTTCAAAATTCATTTTTTTTTTAATTTTTTTAAATTTATTTATTTATGATAGTCACAGAGAGAGAGAGAGAGAGGCAGAGACACAGGCAGAGGGAGAAGCAGGCTCCATGCACCGGGAGCCCGATGTGGGACTCGATCCCGGGTGTCCAGGATCGCGCCCTGAGCCAAAGGCAGGCGCCAAACCGCTGCGCCACCCAGGGATCCCTGAAACTTCAAAATTCAGAGCAAAAAAATTTTCTTGGTACTGAACAAATTTAGAATGTCACTTGTGTTTTGTATAAATAAAGAATCAGGTATCATCCGGGGCAGAATTTTTCGAATGATGTTTCATGATACTATTCTTTAACCTTCATGGAACCTCCCCATGCAGTGGGAAGGCGAAGGTGATGGAGAAGTGATTTGCTTTCACAGCTGCTTCTGTTGGTCCTGTGTGTCTGAATCCTTCTGTTCTGAAGTGCCTTCGTGTAATCTTTTTTTACACTTAGAACAGTTGTGATGAAATAATCTGTTTAGGGATCCCTGGGTGGCGCAGCGGTTTGGCGCCTGCCTTTGGCCCAGGGCGCGATCCTGGAGACCCGGGATCGAGTCCCACATCGGGCTCCCGGTGCATGGAGCCTGCTTCTCCCTCTGCCTGTGTCTCTGCCTCTCTCTCTCTCACTGTGTGCCTATCATAAATAAATAAAAATTAAAAAAAAAAAAGAAATAATCTGTCTGTCCCAATATCGTGTAAAATCTTCCTAAGCAGGGCCTCTGTGAGTCTTGTTCTCTGCTGTTTCCCCTGCATCTGGCATGGGATGTGGCAGGTGGCAGGGCCCAGTCCGTGCTGTTGAACAGCTGACTGAATCATCCACCTGGCGGGGCTTTTCTCTGCAGGAGGCCTGGATGTGAAGTCTCAGGAAGCAGCTCTTAGAGCAGCGCCTGACATCCTCATTGCCACCCCAGGCCGGCTCATCGATCATCTCCACAACTGTCCTTCCTTCCACCTGAGCAGTATTGAGGTGCTCATCCTGGATGAGGCTGACAGGTATACCTGAAGTGGCAGGGCCCCCAGTGCTCTGGGGTCCTGTGGGCCACACCGTAGAAGAGAACCTGCCACTGCATTATTCTACATCAATCTTGCCGTAGCCATTTGTATGATGCCAGTTCAGCAGCTCACAATTGGACCTCTGTTTATCATTGGTCTGGATTATCCTGCTTTTTTTCTGTCTCTGTAATGTGATGGTTAAGAGGGAGGGTAGATCCAATTCTGGCTCTGCCACTTCCTGAGATTTGGAAATATTATTTAGATTCTTTTTTTTTTTTTTTTAAGATTAAAAAATTTTTTAAGTAATCCCTATCCTCACTGTCTATAACACTTCCTCCTTTCCTTTCTCTGAGGTACTATGCCTCTCCAACCTCCTTCATTGTCACTTGAATGCTTCTGTGGTGGTTGTGTCCCTCCTCTCCCCTGGAACATAATTGTGAAGGGCTAGCTTTGTTGCTTGCTGCTCTGTGCCCAGGGTTGTGTCTAGTGTCTAGCACATGCTCAGTAAGTGTGGAATTAACTGATTCCCCCAGAGCAAATGAACCATTCTTGAGTCCTGACGGAGGTAAAGGAGATATTTTGAGCAAAGAGAACATGGTCTGATTTAGGTTTTAAGGGGAAAGGAATTATATTCTTTAAAAAATGTTAATGTCACAGACGACCAAGAAAGATTGTGGACGTTTCCTATTAAGGAGATCAAGGAACATGATAACGAAATGCGGTTGGTCAGCTGAACAAATTGCAGTCAAAGTAAACCTACTGAGTAATATTATCTACAAGGAGAAAAAGATTCCTTTATAGTGAAGAGAATTGGTAGATACCACCTTACCATGTGCTCAAACTCAGATCAGTGGAACTGGGCCAAACGGATGGTCTCCATCTCCTGACACAACTGCACCTCTGCACGTTCTTGTGAATCCTTTCCCTGGGAAATAAGCAGACAGGATGTGGAAAAGATTGAGGAGACTTCTCTAGCTCAAGGGAGACTAAAGCATAGGAATTTTGGTTTCCTGGATTAAAAAATATAGCTATAAGATGACATTTTGGGGGATAGTTAGGGATATTTGAATTTGGACTTGTACTTCAAGTATTACTCAGACACTTAAATGTTTTGAGTGTGATGACGTGGTTATGTAGAAGGTGTGCTGAGGGCAGCCCAGGTGGCTCAGCGGTTTAGCACCGCCTTCAGCCCAGGCCATGATCCTGGAGACCCGGGATCGAATTGCACTTTGGGCTCCCTGCATGGAGCCTGATTCTCCCTCTGCCTGTGTCTCTGCCTCTCTCTCTCTCTGTGGTCTTTCATGAATAAATAAAATCTTAAAAAAAAAAAAAAGTTTAGAAGGTGTGCTGAAATAGGGGTAAGGTGTTGTGATGTTTGCAACTTATTTGTATATAGTTTAGCAAAAGAAAAAAGAAAAAAAAAGATACAGGAAATGTGGCCAAATGCTAGTTTCTGATGAATCTTGGTGGAAGGGTAAACTACAATATTAACACATAAATAAATGAGCCTGAGACATAACCAGTTACAACATCAGAACTTCGGCTTGTCTCATGTTTTCTGCCTATGATTGTGACAGATGCAAGCTCAGTCCATTTCTCTTGATTCCTTCTCCCTGCTCGTCAGGATGCTGGATGAGTACTTTGAAGAACAGATGAAGGAGATCATCCGGATGTGTTCCCACCACCGCCAGACCATGCTCTTCTCAGCCACCATGACAGATGAGGTGGGCCACAGGAATTCTGCTTGGTGGGGTGAATGAATGGAGGGATGCAGAGGACCCAGGCTGGGCTTGCAGGGGGTGATCTAGGGCAAGTATGGCTTGCCTCCACCCCCACCCCCACCCCGTACCCACCATCTCCTGGCAGGCCAGTGAGCAGCATCCTGTGTTTGTGCTGGGCAGGTAAAAGATCTGGCTTCTGTTTCCTTGAAGAATCCTGTCCGAATATTTGTGAACAGCAACACAGATGTGGCCCCGTTCCTGCGGCAGGAGTTTGTCCGGATCCGGCCGAATCGGGAAGGGGACCGGGAAGCCATTGTGGCAGGTGAAAGCCCAGGGAGGGACTGGGCAGGGGCCTGCTGGACTCCCTTGGCCTCATGGATGGCCCACTCAAGTCGCTGGGTGTTGCCTGGTACCTCCTCTGTCAGGCTCCCCTGATGTGTTGCGTGGTACTGCCGTCAATGTACTCTGCCACTTTGGCCATTTCTTCTGTCTGCTTATCTCCCTACCATTGTCCAGTCCTCCTTAGGTCCTGCTGAATGCCCAGCCACTTCCCCCTCTTGTGTTTGGTTCAAGCTGCTGCCTTTCCTGCCTGAATATTGCAGTGGCCTTGTACTTGGCTCCTCTCCCACTCTTGTCCTTGGTAACCCGTTGTTCACACTACAGATCGTTGAAAACGATCATTTACAAGTGAACATTCACTCATGTTACCTTCCCATTTACTGTCGAGTGTCTCCCATTGTTCTCAGACCACAGTCCACACTCCCTGGTGAGTCCTGTACAGCCCTCTGGGACCTGGCCCCTGCCTGCCTGGAGTCTTCAGCTTTGGTGCCCTGCCATACTCTCCTGTTTTTATTCTCTCAGACCTACCAAGCTTGTCCTGCCTCGGGGCCTTCACATTTGCTCCTTCCTCTGCCTGAAATCTTCCCCCAAATCTTGTGAGTGAGCCTGCTCTGTCATTCAGCCTAACATGTCTTTAGAGAAGTCATCTCTAAAGCTGCCTCCCCATCTTCCCTTCACTGTCTCACAGCATTTATCACCCTTGGGAATTGGGAATTGGCTTGTCTTCTCTGCCCTGGAATGTGAGCCTTAAAAGGCAGGGACCTTGCTTATCTCCCCCAGTGCCAGGCATAGCAGCCACTTCACAGGTGGGGAGGGAATATGTACTGGAGGTGACTTCCAGCTCACTCTTCTCTCCCCTCTAGCTCTTCTGACAAGAACCTTCACTGACCATGTGATGCTGTTCACCCAGACCAAGAAGCAGGCCCACCGCATGCACATCCTTCTTGGGCTCATGGGGCTGCAGGTGGGCGAGCTCCATGGCAACCTGTCCCAGACGCAGCGGCTGGAGGCCCTCCGGTAAACTTCAGGGGGCTGAGGCTCCCACCCATCCTTCAGAGAGGGCTCTCCTCATTGGGAGGGAAGACACCACTCAGAGGTTATGTTAGAGCAATTGTAGGGGATGCAAATGGTGGTTCCCCACTTTAAAGATTTTAGTCCCAGCTGCTGTAAGGTTATGTCTTAGGTACCTTCAGAATTCCTCGTAGTCTTGCAGAAGATGACACTCATGCCCCAGGGCTCGAGTATTGGAGCCACTGAGTGGGGCCATAGCAAGAAATTCTGACTTGGGAAGACACAGCACATGTCCTGTTCTCTGTAGCTTTTCCAGAGCAAGGGACATTCCTAGGGTGATGGAACGAGATTAGAAATCAAAGCCAGCTACTATTTCCTAAGCATTTACTTGGCAGAGTCCTGTGTTTTCCATGTTTTCTTGTTTAATTCTCATGGAATAGAGTCCTGGTGGTAGGCCAGGAGGGACCTTTTAGAATTCTCCATCTATCTGCATTCATTATAGGCAGCTGAAAGATTTTTGTTTTCTGTTTTTTTAAGGAAAGGCTGCTTTGAATGCTGAGAGATTTGCATAGACTACTCCCTTCCATCTAGCTCTGTGGTTCCTGAACTTTCATATTTGTAGGAGTTGGGGCTGAAGTAGTATAAACCAAACTGTGTTTGTCCTACAAACATTACAGGATGTTTAAGGTGTTGTGTAGGGATTAGATGGTCTGATGTTTAGGATCTCATTTAGATTATCACTATGACAATCTGTACACTCCTGCTTGACTCCAAAAGGATTTGTGTCTTCTCTGCTGGCTCAGGCTCCTACGGAGCATTTTTGGGGTTGAGTACCCAGGTGAACATCTGTTTGTGGCTATTTCCAGGCGCTTTAAGGACGAACAGATTGATATCCTTGTGGCCACAGATGTGGCAGCCCGTGGACTTGACATTGAAGGGGTCAAAACGGTGAGCAGCCCGTCTTCCTTGAACTTTTGGTGGGAGTCTTTTTGCCTTCTTGTGTCCCATGTCCCTGCAACTCCCAGGTCTGACTTTGACCTTCTAGGTAATTAACTTCACGATGCCCAACACCATCAAGCATTATGTCCACCGGGTGGGGCGAACAGCTCGGGCTGGTAGGGCTGGGCGCTCGGTGTCTCTGGTGGGAGAAGAGGAGCGGAAGATGCTGAAGGAGATCGTAAAAGCCGCCAAAGCCCCTGTGAAGGCCCGGATACTTCCCCAGGGTGAGCAGGCACCATTGCAGCAGCTCTGAGTGGTTGGGGTGGGACAGAGCCAGGAGCAGAGGGTGATAGGTTGGAGTAGTCAGGAGCTGGATTTGAACTCCAGTCTTGCCACTTCCTTGCTTAGTGTCCCTGGGCCGGTCTCACCATGCCCCTATGGTCTTCAGTCTCTCTCTGTGTGAAAGGGAACGATGACAGACTTGTGTCTCAAGTGCCCCACTCATAGGTTATTTTCCAACCTTTGGGAAGAGAAGGCTTCTTCTGAGGCAAAATCCCTATTAATCACCACCCCCTTCCTTTCAGTAGAGGGCAGAAGTCAGCGTTTACTTGTTTTAGATATCTTTCATTCATTTTCCTCTCATCTGTAGGGGTCCTTTAAAGCACATCTTTTTTAAAAATTGTTTTTTATAATTATAAAAATAATATATATCCAGTATTAACGATTAGTAAATGAAAGCCAAAATATAATTGCATGTGGGAGAGCTCACCACTGTTAGCATTTATGCATATATATCCTTTGAGATCTTTATTCTGTTCATAAATATCTTTTTTCTTTCTTTTTTTTTTTTTTTTCATTTTTATTTAATTCATTCCATCAGCTAACTACCAAGTGCCCAGTACTGTTTATTCTATCCTAGGTATTAGGGATATAGCAGGAAGCAAAACAACTGAGACTCTGGTGGAAAAAAGACAATAAAGGTAGTAGATGTGATCCAGAATGACAGGAGGAGAGACGCTGCTTTCGAAAGCTGTATAGGAAAGGCCTCTGAACAGATGGCACTTGAGCTGAGTCCTGGATAAGAATGAGGCAGCCGTGAGTGGTCTGCGGACAGAGTGTGCCAAGCAGAGAAAACCAGGGCAAGGCCTCTGAGGCAGGAGCAGACGTGGTGTGTGAGTCAAAGTGAAGGAAGAGTCAGGGAGGGCTCAGGGCATGGTGAGCAAGGCAGAGATAGAGGCTCAGAAAGGTAGGCAGGGGCCACACTTAGGAGTTTAGAATTTATTCCAAGAGCAGCAGGCTCTTTGGATGGGATAGGGTGGGAGGTATTGTGAAGCAGAGAAGTCACCCACAAAAAAACCCAAATTTTCTGTTGTTACTAAATATACATCTATATTATTCTTATCAGTCACACAAAGTTTATCCTAATTTAAAAAATTGTTCTCTTCCCTTGAGATGTCATCCTTAAATTCCGGGACAAGATTGAGAAGATGGAGAAGGATGTGTATGCAGTTCTGCAGCTAGAGGCCGAGGAAAAAGAGCTGCAGCAGTCAGAAGCCCAGGTGGGGCTGCACGGAGGGCTAGGGCCCACCGGGCTGGTCTGGAAGTGGGCCGCACAGCGCCTGCCAGTTCTGCCCTGCCAAAATGTGGTGTCCACACCAGGCATGTCCTCAGAGCCCCATACCTTTGTAGGCAGTGCCTTCCTGCAGCTGTCAGGTTACATATTATCAGGTGGAGCCGATCTTTTGCTGTCTCAACAGATCAACACAGCAAAACGGCTCCTTGAGAGAGAGAAGGGGAAGGAGGCCTCAAACCATGAGCCTGAGAGAAGCTGGTTCCAGACCAAGGAAGAGAGGAAGAAGGAAAAAAGTATGTTGGAGAGGTCCCTCAAAAAGCTGAACAATACAATTCTCATAGAACCCAGTAAGGCTACGCTAGGTCTGTTCCCAGAAAAAACAGAATAGGGACTCAGATGCGCACTTGTATGCCAGTGACCACTGAAGCATTATTCATTGTAGCCAAGGGATGGAAGCGACCCCTGTCAGTAGATGAATGGATCAACAAAATGTGGCATGCACATATGATAGAATATGGTTTAGCCATGATGAAGTTGATACGTGCTGCAAGCCTGAACCAAAATGAAGTGATCCAGACAGAAGCAGACAAGTATTTATGATACTATTTATATGAGGCAAATCTATTGATGCAGAAATTAGAATAGAGATTACGAGGGGTTGTGGGGAGGGAATTAGGAATGGTTACCTAGCTGCTGTTTGGGGGATGATGAAGTTGTTACAGAAACTGGTCACGGTGATGGTTGTGCAATATTGTGCATGTAATTAATGCTCTTGAATTATGTACTTAAGAATGGGTATGGGGCTCCTGGGTGGTGTGGTCAGGTAAATGCCCAAATCTCGTTTTAGGCTCAGGACATGATCTCAAGGGCAGCCCCGGTGGCACAGCAGTTTAGCGCCGCCTGCAGCCCAGGGCCTGATCCTGGAGACCTGGGATCGAGTCCCACATCAGGCTCCTGCATGGAGCCTGCTTCTCCCTCTTCCTGTGTCTCTGCCTCTCTCTCTCTATGTCTATCATAAATAAATAAATAAAATCTTAAAAAAAAAAAAAAGGACATGATCTCAAGGTCATGGGATTGAGCCCAGCATCAGGCTCCGCACTTAGCATTGAGCATGCTTTAGACTGTCCCTGCCTCTGCCCCACCCCTGTGTGTGCCCACATTTCCTCTCTCTCAAATAAATAAATATAAAAAAGAATTGATAAAATGGCAAATTTTATGTTCTATTTTGCAACAATTTAAAAAGAAGTAGGTCAGGAAAATATGTGTATTATTCTTTGCCTTCCCCACCTCCCTCTTATCACACAAATTCACATTTTTCTACACTTTTTTTCCCAGTTAATTTTGTAGTTTAGATTTTATACAGGCACATACAGTAGCTGCCTTTTTTTTTTTTTTAATGGCTGCATGGTTTTCCCTCATGTGGATAGATTATAATATATTTAATTAATCCCCTGTTGAGGGACATTGAAATTGTAATCTTTTGCTATTTTAAACATGTAGTGAGTAACTGTACAAAAGTCCTTTCACAGTTAAGCAAATGTATTTGATTTGCAGGAAAATCCTTGAAAGTGAAATTATAGGTCAGAGGATATGTGGATTTATTATTTTGTTAGGGAGTGCAAAATTACCCTCCAATAAGGTTGTACCAGCCATTTAAGAAATACTACCTGTGGGCAGCCCCGATGGCCCAGCAGTTAGGTGCCGCCTTCAGCCCAGGGTGTGATCCTGGAGTCTCGGGATCAAGTCCCACGTCAGGCTCTCTGCATGGAGCCTGCTTCTTCCTCTGCCTGTGTCTCTGCCTCTCTCTCTCTCTCTGTCATGATTAAAAAAAATAAAATCTTGGGATCCCTGGGTGGTGCAGTGGTTTGGCGCCTGCCTTTGGCCCAGGGCACGATCCTGGAGACCTGGGATCGAATCCCACATCGGGCTCCTGGTGCATGGAGCCTGCTTCTCCCTCTGCTTATGTCTCTGCCTCTCTCTCTCTCTCTCTCTGTGACTATCATAAATAAATAAAAATTTAAAAAATAAATAAATAAATAAAATCTTAAAAAAAATACTGCCTATATCTGATGGAACAAAAAGTTAGGGTGCATACGTAAAATTTCTGTATTAAACATAGTTATAACTCTATGGCAGGAAGGTCTGGGAGTGTTAAGTGAACCAAATCACAGCAGGAGGTAGATAACAAATATTTCAAATGGATTAATCAAGAAATAGTGAAATTGAGAAATAGAAATGTCAGTAAGATGGAGGTAACCACCAGCAGAGGATGTGATTTGTTGCTTCTCATTTGGAGTTCTCATGTACTAATTTCAAATATGGTGTACTTCATTTAAAAAAAAGGTATAAAATGGTACCTGAAATCTTTTACTCCCTCCTCATCCTAGTTGCCAAAGCTCTGCAGGAGTTTGACTTGGCCTTAAGAGGAAAGAAGAAGAGAAAGAAGTTTATGAAGGATGCCAAGAAAAAGGGGGAGATGACAGTGAGTGGCTTTCCCTCTGGAGCTGGGTACCTGTCCAGTGGCTTGGGTCAGGTCTTCTTGGTCTGTTGAATACTCACATCATCCTTCTTTCCAGGCAGAGGAAAGGTCCCAGTTTGAAATCCTCAAGGCACAGATGTTTGCTGAGCGGCTGGCCAAGAGGAATCGCAGAGCCAAGAGGGCCCGAGCAATGCCTGAGGAGGAGCCAGCAAGAGGCCCTGGTAGGCAGATGGGGAGCCAATGGGAGCTGGTAGGAGGGTTCTTCCTGAAACTCATGCTTGTGGTTAGAGAGAAAACTCAATAGTAAGAGCCCATATTGAGTACAGACAGCTGTTTTTGGGTTCTCAAGTGGTGAAGTGACCCCACGGTTAGTGGGGAAAGCTAGGATCTGGAACCCAGGCCTTTCTGACTATGGAGCCTAGTCCTTACAAACTGCTCTTTGGAAGAGTGGGTCAGGGTAGAAAGAAGTGAAGTTGGTCTTCAGCCCGTGACATATCTGGTTTTTGCTTTGGGACTCTGCAGTCATCCTTTGGAGAGGTTCATCACACCTGCCACTTCTGAATTCATCTCTTTTCTGCTAGGATCCAATGTCTTGTTTCCATGTCAGTAAATTATCAGGCCAGAGCATCCACTGAACCCGAAACCATTACCCTGAGCTTACAGATAGGATTTAGGAGCTTGGCCCAAAGACGACGTATCTAACCTTTTCTTTTTGTGCACAGCTAAGAAACAAAAGCAGGTGAATAAATCTGTATTTGATGAAGAACTTACCAACACAAGCAGGAAGGCCCTGAAACAGTATCGAGCTGGGTAGGATTTTAAGTTATCATGGGGCTCTTTGTATTTTGATCAAAGCTGTATACCTTCCTCCTTCTGCACTTTCAATTCTCATATACTTGTAGCTTTATAATTTTAAGGGTTCCTGTCTGACCCCTTGCCCCCAGCTAAGCCCATCTCTGGATCCCAGGGTGAGAATACGAGGAAAGTGTTCAGGCCCTCCTGCCTTGGAGGTGAAATGGTACATTTTGGTTCAGAAATAGACCTTTCCCTCAGGAAAGCTAGAATGGCAAAGGATCCTGAGTTACTCTTGAATGTGTTACACCTCCTACCGCCCGCAACATCTCCTGGGCTGGGGTTAGGGTGGGGTTAGACGATGCTTCTAGTCTTTTTTTAGGGCTGGGCCCTGACTTCCACAATATCCTATTATCAGGTGGAAACACCAGACTTAGAACTTAAGGCTCTGAAGAGGGTACCTCAGTGATGCTGCTGCTTCATATGGGAGCTGGGTGGGGGTGGCAGGGGGACATTGTCCATCTAGCTGTCATTTCAGCGTCTCATCTTTTCACCTGCAGCCCCTCTTTTGAAGAAAGGAAACAGTTGGGCCTGCCCCACCAGAGACGAGGAGGAAACTTTAAGTCTAAATCCAGGTAATGTTTGCCATTTTGGAGGGCCTAAGATTGTGCCTGTTTGGGATTGGATCTTTCATGGGAAAGTTCCTCCTTCCTCTTCCTGGCTTCAGGAGTTGGTCTTTATTCTGTGTATTCTTTTCATAGGTACAAGAGAAAGAAGTAGCTGTGGTGGCCTGAAGTTTGTGGGGCAGCCCTTAGATCCCTTCCTTGTGGCAAGTCATCCTGGCTTGGTCTCTTCCATTTGTAAAAGAAAAAAAAAAAAAAGTAAAGTCTGTGTCATTTGTACATTAAAAAAAAAGAGCATCAGGCTCCGCACTTAGCATTGGTTAGGGAGTGGTGGTGGTGGTATGCGGAATTAATCCCTAAGCATCCCTGTGAGTCAGCCAAGGCTCACTTCTTGCTGATTAACTTTCATATGAAGAAGATAACAAGTGGGGAGTGCCTGGCAGGCTCAGAGGAGCATCTGATCTTGGGGTTGAGTGTTTGAGCCCCATGTTGGGTATAGGGATTATATAAATAAAACTAAAAACAAAAAAACCCCAACCAAATGGAAGTATATTTTGGGAGGGAGAATAGACCAATCTGAATTGTGTATTTTATTCCTCTCTTCCCTCAATAGCAGTCTACCCCATCTACTTCCAGTGCATCTTTATGCTTGGATATGGAGGAAGTTCTTGCTAGAAGTTCTTTTAATGCCCGTCCTAGAACTGAAAGGTATCCTCCACAGCATCAGCCATGGACCAGACATTCTGGTACTGTGTACTCAGTGCTGTCTCATTAAATTCACTACCCCCTGTGGGAGAGGTAGTCATTCCCATTTTGCAGATAAAGAAACAGAGGCTTGGAGAAAGATGGCGTTAACTTTCCAAGGTTACACTGTTGGGAGTTCAGGTTTTCGAAACCAGGGTCTAAACCTGTACTCTGACCAACTGTGCTGTGGAGGTGCTACTGAAGATGGAAGCTCAAAACGGGACAGAGGGATCCCAGATAAATTAGCTCCTTGTTACAAAAAACAGCTTTTACCCTGTAGAGTGGTGGTTCTCATCCTTTTTCAATCATAGGTTCCTTTGAAAATCAGATGAAAGCTAGGGGATATCCCTTCAAAAAACTGTATGTTTGTATTCCTATATAATTTCAAGAACATACACCTCCCCCCACCAGCTCAAAAATTATAATAGTTATCCAGTAACACATACCCTTGACATTAAAAGAATGTATTCAAAGCTATTCATTTAGGCTGCACCTACCAGTCACCAACAAAGGGTTACATTTCAGTTAAATGGCACACCTGCATGATGGAGTATGGTTCAAACTCCTCATATGTATGTATGTGCTTACTTATAGAAAGATCCCCAAGCTAAGATCCTTAGCTTAAAAAAGCCAAGTGCAGAACAGTGTATTGTTTTTTAAGTCTTAAGGGTTATATGTTGTACATGCATAGCTTACCTTTGGTAGGGCTCATGAAGAGGTTTACAGGGTTGCTTCTGGAGAAGGAAACTTCAAGTTATGAGTTTATAAAAAAAAAAAAAATTTTTTTTTTTCACCTTGAGTAAAAATAACTTCACCAGCTGAAAACCCCATACCACAGAGACAAGACTGGCCTCCCTGTAGACAGTGCCTCCATTCTCATCCTATCTCAAACCGCCAGAGCTGCTTCTAACAGCTGATGACAAACGTGCACCACTGATTTTCTCAATCATCGTTTTTATTAATTGGCTTTATAGGCTAAAGTGCATAGTAAAGACAAAAAAAGGAAATGCATACATAGGAAAAGGACATTTTTCTCACCAACGGTAGAAAGACCTGAGATGCCTAAGTGTCTGTTCTAGGAACACTGGACTGAGGGAAAAATGTATGCAGGCAGCAGGCCTGGGGGCTGGCTTCTGGCTTCGGTCTGGGGCCTGCAGAAGCTGCTGGCATGCTAACCCTGCCCAGGCAAAAGCTGTAATAGTGCTGGGACAAAGGGTCACACTTTGGATAGGTGCTGCTGGTACCAAATCTAAGTTTAGTTCCATTCAGGGCCCTAGGGAACCAGCACTACTACTGAACTGCAGACAAACCTCCACCATCCCAAAGTGCTGGTCACAGGAGAGGATATGGGGGAATCACTCCTTTTTAGCCTGGGCCTGCTGCCTAAGCCCCCAGCTGTGGATAGTCACACTTTTCCCACTCAGTGATTATGTACCTGGGTCAGGGTTAGTCACTGAAGTCTTTTGTCTTTATCACATGCCTCCGTCTCGGGAAGTGAGGGGGCCCATGGAGGAGGGTGGGAGGGACTTTTGTGCTCCTTGAAAGGATAAGCAATTCATAACTCCTCTGGGCCTCTGTTTATTAGAATTAGTCTACAAGTTAGGGCCTGGCAATTAGAATGCATCTGTGCCCCCGAAGCACTGCAGAAAAACACATCTGACTGAGTCAGGACCCGGAGATACCAGTGGTAACCCAAGGTGGAAGCCCCAAACATGCTCCAGGGAGCCTGTCCACTAACTTGCAGGAGAAAAGAAATCTGTTAACTTTGCTCTCAGTTCTGGAGATAAAGTGCTTAATCTAGCGCAGGGGAAATCTAGAAACAAATGTGGGCAATCCCTTACAGTGGATCCTTAAATAGGTGCTAAAACTAAAGGACGATAATAAAAACCAAACTCGGGTTCCCTCACAAGGGAGCCAGCCCCAGCCGGGAGCTGGCTAGACACAAGGTAGCGGTGCGTGGTCTTCCTACATCATCCTCTGGAGCTCCTCAAAGTTCAGCAGGTTGTTGGCTGTATCTGACCAGGCAGCGTGCTGGGCTCCATCCATCTCAGAAGCAAGCTGATTGCTCCTTTCCAGAGTATGATTGATGCCCCCAATCACCTCCTTACAGTCGGGACATGTTCCTCTCTGCATGGCTCCCCCACAATCGCTAATCACATATATGTGGCCATTGGGGCACTTGAACCAGTGGCCACGAGGAAAACCCATAGCACTGACTATCTGCACTCTTTCTTCCTCTGAGATGCCCAGGCCGGAGCAGGGAAGGGTGGTTTTCAGAGCTTCCATCTTTTTCTGCACAAGTTGTTCATCCTCCCGGGTGAACTTACATGTTCTCTCAAGGATCTTCCGGACACTGTAGACCTCCTCTGCTGTGCTACTGCTCATCTTCCCCTCTGCTATCTTACAACGGGACAGGAGGTTTACCAAGTATGTGAGCCTCTGGATTTCACTTTGGAAGTCATCCAATTCCTGGCTGGTAAAGCTCAAACGCTTCTTGGTAAGCCATTCATGGACCTGTTCTAGTCGAGTCCCCAGTCTCTCCTGCTCTAATACATGCACCTTTTTCAGAGAATTCCACAGGCCAGCCAAGTAGTCATAGAAGCTGATACAATTCTCAACAAGGCCCAGGTCCCTCACGGACAGATTTTTCTGGGCCAGCTTCTCCTTCAACATCAGAAAGTCTTCAGGAAGCAGCTGGTGGAGGAGGCTCTTGCTCTCCAGCAAGACCTTAAGCCGTTCCTGGCTGGTTGCTATTTCCCCTGCAGAGCCCTGAATCTTTTCCTTGACAATTTCAATCTCTTCCAGCCGCTGTTTGATGCTGGTTCCATACCGCAGGTTTTTACGGATGGGTACCTGGCAGATAGGGCACACCTTCAACTTGATGGCAACTTCATCATCCTTCTGCTCATTCATGTAGCGATCCAGGGCTTGCACCTCAAAGATGTGGCTGCAGTCTTCTAGCTGCACAAAGCGGGCATCGGGCTCATCCTCAAAGCCAAATAATATTTGGGTGACTTCTTCCTGGTGGCAGACACGGCACTTCTTGGGACATGGCTCCCCACACAAACCGATGCAGGGGTGGCCGCAAGCCAGCAGCTTAGTACAAGGCACGTAGCATGGGGGTCGGTCGCAGGGTTCAGAGCAGAGTTTGGTGCACTGGTAGTGCTGGCAGCGCCAGACACAGGGTTCCACGCAGGGGCTACAGAGTTCCCCACACTTTTTCTTGCACTGGCTGTGAACACAGCGGTTCTGGCAGGTCCGCTGGCAGGGTGGGCACTCACGAATGCATGGCTCCTGGCACTTGTGTGAGCAGATGAGCAGGCGCTTGCAGGGCTGCTGACAACGCTCATGGAAGCGCCCTTCGAAGCAGCTGTGGCAGGTGCCAGGACAAGGATGCCCGCAGTCCAAGATGGTACCACACTTGGTGGTGCACTTGACTGGCAGGTCATACATGAGGTCTTCCACATTACCACACTTCACCTGCTGGCTGTGCCCACACTTGAGTTTCACGGTGACCATTTCTGAACACAACCGCACACAGTCTTCCCCACAGGGGTGGCTGCACCTGTGCCCGCATTTCAGAACCTTGGGGCAAGGCTCTTGGCAGCAAAAATCTGACTCAGGCATCGAACACGGAACCATTTGTTCGTGGCCACACCGAACAATGATTTTGCGCACCTTCACCTGACAAGGCTGACACTCCTGGAAGCAAACAAGAGGGCACCGGTGCCCATCTTGGCAGATGACCTTCTGGCATGGCTTCATGCATTGGAACTCCTTGTGCGAGGAATCATAGGGGTGGCAGGCACGGGTGCAGACGTGTCCACAGCCCAACCGGAACTCACAGGGTAGGCTGCAGCCTCCTTCGGGCACTTTTTGGAAATCAGAAGCTTTGGATACTAAGGTGTGGGTATCAGGATGGTTCTGGCAGCACAGCTGGAGTGTGCGACCTATTTGATTGTTCTCTCGAAGGGTATGGATGATCTTGCTCCACAAGGGCACCTTGGCCAGCATCTGCATGTTTCCAATGCAGTACATCCCCTTCTTGGCACGGGACAAGGCCACACAGATGCGGTTGGATATCTGGAGAAAACCCACCTTGCCTTCCTGGTTGCTCCGCACTAATGAGAGAAGAACAATGTCATTCTCTTCTCCTTGGTATTTGTCAACCACATGGACCTTGACCCCAGCAAACGTCTTGGCTGGCATGAGTTTGCGCAGGCAGAAGAGCTGCCCGGTATAGGTGGTGAGGATGGTGATCTGGGAGGGCAGGTACTCCTGGCACAGGAAGTACTTGCACAGCTCTACCACAAAGCGAGCCTCATGCTGGTTCTGGTGGCTTTTGCCTTCTTGGATTTCCTGTTCAGGAAAGTTGTGTTCCACAAAGAAAAGGTTGGAAGAGACTCCCTAGAAAAGAAAAAAAGTGATAACATTAGGTTCACTCATGCGATTTTTTTCTATCTTCACATGTATTGACCACGGACTCTACTCCAGGGAGAGACCTTGCAAGGTTTTTTTGTATACTTTGTACAACACTTTAAATTTAGAGTCAGTCACCATGTGCTTTCTTTTGGGACCATGACAAGTAGGGAAATGAATAAAGAATTTGTTTTAGTTTTTAATATATTTGTTTGATATAAATATTAAAATAACCTCCACAATCCAACTATTATAGTCCAGGAAACAGGTAGCAGCTATGATGAAGATGTTGAGGGAGCAGATAAATTATAAGCACTCAACTGTGCTGACTGCTTGACACACATTATCTTCCTCAAAACAATAATGAGGCAGCACCCATTATTCTCACTGTACAGAAGACCCTGACACTCAGAATTGGTATATAACTTGCTAAAAAGTTACAAAGCTACTACTAAGTGGTAGAGATGGGCTTCAAAAACCATTCCAGGGGGGAAAACAAACAAACGAACAAACAAAAAACCATTCCAGGGGATCCCTGCCTTTGGCCCAAGGTGTGATCCTGGACTCCCGGGATCGAGTCCTGCATCGGACTTCCTGCATGGAGCCTGCTTCTCCCTCTGCCTGTGTCTCTGTCTCTCTCTGTGTGTCTCTCATGAATAAATAAAACAACAACAACAAAATCAAACCATTCCATGTCTCTATCTCTCAACTTCTATATTATTTTTCCCCTTAATAACCAGCTTTTAAAAAAGCTGACTCTAGTCCCTTCTGAAAACCCTTTTTCATCCTAAGGAAATACAGCCTCCTAGGTTGTTGATTGCATCACAGAAAGATAGAGTAAGGAAGACTTACCTTTATCTTTTCATATTTGAGAACAGAGGGATGATTCTCCAGATCCTGGTAAATATAGGGGGTCAAGAGACGGGCAATTTCAGGGCGCATGCGGTGCTGAAACAACATATTTGTCATTAGAAACATGAGCAGAGAATAAACGGACCATTTCTAGAGACTAGGTTGCTGATGAAAAATCTGGAGGTATTGTGAAAAGAACAGGGAGGAAAGAGCAGAATGTAAACAGCTCCTTTGTCCAACACAAACTCAACACAGGCTGATCTTGTGGTATTTTAAAACAGAAAAGAAGTCTGGCAGTCACTGCATTACTAAACCAGTTTTATTTTTATGAGACCTTTCTTGCTGGCAGTTGGCAAGCTCCCAGGAGACTTCTCCTGGACATTTGGTAGGTAATAAGAGAGGTTCCGCTTCTTACCTGGTAATTCAGACGGACAAAGGGAATGTTTACTTTCACCAGCCGTTCAAAGAGGGATACCTCAAGGTTGAAATTCTTGGCTAGATCATACACGTTGGCACTGGGGCGCAGCTGAGAAAAGAAACGTGTGAGAACTCTCTATTGACATATTTTATCCATCCGTCCACCCACCCATCAGATGTTTTTTAAGTGTCTTGTATGTGCCAGGCACTGTTCTAAGTACTGACAGGCTAAGGATAAAGGGCCACAAGGGTCATGAAGGCAAGAATTAAAGGTGATGTGACAGAGTGCCCAGGGGTAGGAGCTCCTTAAATAAAGGTCGAAGAGTGACATCTGAGTTGATGCCAGCATGGAGGATGATGCCTATCATTTGAAAAGTAGGCCATGAGAGGGAGCAGAAGGAGAGTAGGGGCTGCGAACAGAGTGAGCAAATGAGATGGTGACAGGAGAAGTCAGAGAAACAGGCTGGACCTAAGAATATTTGCCTTTGTAGGCCAATTTAAGAAGCTTGATTTTTAGGGCAGCCTCAGTGGCTTAGTGGTTTGGCACCACCTTCAGCCCAGGGTGTAATCCTGGAGACCAAGGATTGAGTCCCGTGTTGGGCTCCCTGCATGGAGCCTGCTTCTCCCTATGCCTGTCTCTCTGCCTCTTTCTCTGTGTCTCTCATGAATGAATGAATGAATGAATAAATAAATAAGCAAGCAAGCAAGCTTGATTTTTATATTAGGAAAATGGGAAATCACTGGAGGATCTTAAGCTGCAGAGTGACATATCTGCTTTTTAAATTTAAATTCACTGGCTCCTTTATAAAGAAATTGGGATGAGAGGACAGCAAAAACGGAAGTACAGAAACAGGGAGCAACTACTCAAACAGTTCACGTAAAGGCCATTGTAGATTATAAAAGTAGTCGAGGAACAGATTGAACGAATGACACTTCCTCTGAAATATACCCCAAATCCAAGAACACTTGCTCTTAGGCTGAATGTAGAAGGTGAGGGAAAGAAGAATCACAGAAAACCAATAAGCTTAAGGATGGATGAAGCAGAGAGGCCAGGATCTTCTGTCCAAGCGCACCCCTCAGCCATCTCTCTTCATCTTCTAGGGGCTCCTGCCCTACCTGCTGATGGTCCCCAATCAGAATGAGGTGCTGGCAAGCTTTGCTCAGTGTGGCAATGGTGTGGGCCTCCAGGACTTCAGCAGCCTCTTCTACAATGACAATCCGAGGCTCCACCTTCTGCAGGATCTGACGGTATTTGGCAGCACCTGGAGTCAAGAAAAAAAGAGGCTCCCTGAGTTGACACACTGGGCCCTGTGACAACTGAGCCCCCACATTCACCCAAGGCTGTGACCACCATTGAATGAGAGAGCAAGTGCTGCTGAGTAGTCTCCAGAACATGACACACTTGTTGGCCACTGCAGGGGTTCTGAATGCAGCAGGAACAAGTGGGTATATTTCATCATCAGTTCCCTAAACACAGCTTGCTTTCAGTAGCTTTTCATGGCCTTTTCTCCCTAGCCTATTAACGAAGCTCCTCTTTAACCAGTCCTAGATGATGTGATAGGAGCTTGGAACCAGTGGTGAACAGCTGGATCAAGTAAATTTCCCCATGCTTTCTTACCTGTCGTTGTCATTCCTACAACCTGGGCATCTTTCAGGATGTGCAGGTCTTCCTGGAGCCTCAGCTCAGCCATTCTCTCTGCTGATGTGCGGTACTGGCGCTCATAGTTGAGGATTTTTCGACGGGTGTCAGCCTGATACATCTGTAGCCACAGCCTGGAGAAAGTGAAGAACCAGATAGAGGAAGATGTATGCTCTTTAAGAAGGCGGAGGAACCCCCTTCAGTGTTATGAAGTGGAACCTAGACCCCTGAGGAGCGCACGGACCACAGAGAGAAAGGAGAGACTTAGGTTTACAGGGACCCAAGAGTCCAAAATGCCCAACAAAAAGATGTGCAGAGATATACACATAGATGGCCAAGAGCTAAGGAACGGAGTAGGATAAAGAATGAGAGGTTAATTATTGAGAAGAGAGCAAGGGACTTCAAAAGCTTTAAGAATGGGAGGCCTGGGTGGCTCAGTGGTTGAGTGTCTGCCTTTGGCCCAGGGCATGATCCTGGAATCCCAGGATCGAGTCCCACATTGGGCTCCCTGCGTGGAGCCTGCTTCTCCTTCTGCCTATGTCTCTGCCTCTGTGTCTCTCATGAATAAATAAAATCTTAAAAAAAAAAAAAAAAAGGCTTCAAGAATTTCTCACAAATTCTCCCTGCCCCATCCCTACCTGAGTCCTCTCCCCTAATTCTCCAGAGTCTTATATTACAAGTAAAACATCAGGTCACTACTCTGCTGTATAACATTTCAAAAGCGTTTCAATACACTTCAAAAAGTGGCTTTTGATAATTCAGGCTTCTATAAGACTCTGCAGTCAGGCCCCTGCCCACCACTATGACTTTCCATTTCTCTCTCTGAGCCATAGGCATGCTTGGCTGCCTCCTTTCCATTTCTCAAACAGCCATACTCATCACCCTAACCCTAACATCCAAAGTCAAGTCTTTATGCATGTGGTCCCCATAATTTCATCTGCTCCCCATTCCCAGCTGGTCTTGCTCATGTCTACTAATCCTTCAGATCTTGCCTCCAATGTCACTTTCCGGGATACCTCAGACCAGCTCAGATCCCATGTTAATATTCTTAGCACCCCTTGCTCCTTTGTGTTTATATCCATTTGTAACTTTTTATTTGTGCCATTAATTAATCTATCTCCCTGGACAGACTTTAAGCTCAGTAAGGGTACAGCCTAGTGTTTGTTTCATCTGAAGGCTGCACTCTTAGCAATCAGCTCAGTGGGGGTATGCAACGAATCATCAGTTAACATTGTTGAAGGCTGAGATGGAATGATCAGGGTTATGTTTCAGAACAAAAAAGGAATCCCTTGGAGAAATTACATGGGCTGGTTGTGGGGGCAAGAATGGGGAGTGCGCATAATACCTATACAGCTGCCAGCGAGAATTCAGGTCCAGCTGCCAAACATCTTGGATTTCACTGGCCTCGGCCTCAGTCATGGTGTTCAGTTTGCGAAGTTCAACCTTTACTTTCTTCTTCATTTTCTTTTTCTGGTTACGCTGGGTCTGTGGACATCAATACCAGCCAGGGTTACCATCCGACAGAGGTGAGCCCAGTTCTAACACCAAGATGGCCAGAACACATTAAAAAAGGAGCTTCCACCTTGGAAGAACTTCCTTGAATGTATCATACTCTCCTCACACATATTCCACTGCAGAATGGCTAAATAAGGGCTCTGGACCAGTCTGCCTGGGTTCAAAGTCCCATCAACCTCTTACTAAGTTGTGGGACCTTGAGTAAGCTATTCAACCTCTGCATGCCTCAGCATCCCCTTCAATAAAATAATAACAAGGGTACATGTTCACAGGGTTGCTGAACTGAAGGAATACATACATGGAAAGCATCTGGAATACTGCTGACATCAGTTACCACTCAACATCTTTTGACCACATTCTATTTCTCATTCCTAAAACATAGGTCATGAAAGTAGTAAATGTGTCTTTCTTGCTGAATGCCGTACAAGGTCTGCTAAACTGGTCTTCACGTCATCATAGTACCTTCAACAAATTGGTGAAAGGCACCATTTAGAGGGAAGTGCTCTCCTCTGGCTCTGTTACTAAGCCTGAAGCCATGAGCCTTTAGGAGGATTGGCGTGTGGGATGCCTGGGTGGCTCAGCGGTTTAGCGCCGCCTTCAGCCCAGGGTGTGATCCTGGAGACCCGGGATCGAGTCCCGCATCGGCTCCCTGCATGGAGCCTGCTTCTCCCTCTGCCTGTGTCTGTGCCTCTCCTGAATAAATAAATAAAATCTTTAAAAATAATAATAAAGTTTCTCTTTAAAAAAAAAAAAAGGAGGATTGGCGTGGAAGATGAATGTCACGATATTATGGACCTCTGCCAACTTTTAAAATCAAACAAATCAATTCCTCCTACGGCCATGTGGCAGATAAATACTTAATCCATAATTCCACCCAGTGGGATCAGATTCTATCCATCATGTACAGTGATGCTGAAGTGGACTAGAAGATCAGTTCAAAGTTAGCAGACCAGTGAAAATTGCATCCAAAGTTGCCTTTAAAAGTCCCTTAAATCATCAGTGGAGGTCAGAAAATGTTGAGTATCCAGTCCTCTACTGTCATAGCAATGCATGGCAGATTCTGAGGATCAATTGCTTCTACCAAAGGAACGAAAAGAGAGAAACTCTGGGTGTCCATACTTTTCTGGCTTTAAGAGAAACATCAGATTCCAGGGTGAATGAAGGATGAGTATTCCACCCAGCCTGTACAGCTTGCTTCGTTCTGTTTTATTTGAATTCTCTCAAGTTTTAATGCACTGTTCATAAAGCTCATTTGTATTTGAGAAGATACTATCCATGAAAGTACTAAGCATTGAGATCATGAAGTGTTTGATCTAATCCACATGTGGTGCATTTTTCTAAAAGTTCAAGAAAAGCATTTGGTTACCTGCTTCTTGTTTCTCTAAGTTGGAATTTCTTGCTAGGTCCCCTCTGAAGGGCCATAATTTTTATACTCTTGGGAACTGGACCCATCTTATACCACAGGTTGTAAAATGGGTAAAATAAGTTAACTGTGAGGACAAGCTGAACATGCTGCTGTACGAGAAGTGGGTGACAACAAGGAGCTGCAGTTCTAGTCAGAACAGATGTTCTCAGGCCTGTTTCAGAAGAGCTCAGCCCCCACCCACCTGGCAGTAGTAACTGAACTCTCATTTCCCATTCTGTTAGGGCTTCCAGAGGCCATGAGCAAGTGAGTTTACCTCCCACTCTCCTGTGGTTTGCTCCTGCCCAGCTGCTGTCCCGGGGCCATAGTTGTCTAGCCTCATGGCCAGAAGCACTTTAGCCAACTCGTGGACTGCCCCATTCTCTTCCTTCTTCCGCCGCCGGGGCCTCACCACCTCTTCCTCCTCAATCACCCGGTCTGCTTGAATTAGGTCAGCCTCCTCTGGGATCTCAATCAGTGCACCCTCCTCTTCCCCTTCTTCTTCCTCCTCCTCCACTTCTGCCTGGGCTACAAAGAAAGCAGGCAGGACAGCAGTGAAACTCTTGAAACCAAAGCAAGATGGCACTTATACAAGAACTCACATGCATGAAGATGGTCTCAAGGGGTTTAAATGGTTATTTTATGAGGGAAACTGAGAGAAATGGGAGTTAGGGGAGGGAGACTTAAATACTTTTTCATTGTTTTTTAAATGCCATATAAATATATCCCTGTGTAAGAAAGGTCTTAGTTTCTTAATGTTAAATACACAAAAGAGTATACAAATAAGCAATTTAAGAGATAATAAAAATTCATAAAAAGAACATCTACGTACCTCCCACCCAACTTAAGGAGAAAATCACCCATTTCTTGAAGACCTTATGGACTCGTCTAGCATAAGTTTTATTTTTTTTTAATTTTTTTAAATTTTTTATTTATTTATGATAGTCAGAGGGGGGGGGGGGGGCAGAGACACAACACAGGCAGAGGGAGAAGCAGGCTCCATGCACCGGGAGCCCGATGTGGGATTCGATCCCGGGTCTCCAGGATCGCACCCTGGACCAAAGGCAGGCGCCAAACCGCTGCGCCACCCAGGGATCCCCTAGCGTAAGTTTTTTATTGCTCGTTCTTCCTCTGCCTTTAAGAGAACTTTACCACATATATAATGTATACACATCTCTAAATAACACATCGTCTAGTTTTTTTTTTTTTGAGCTCTCTACAAACAGAATAATATTGTATACATTTTCCTACAGCTTGCTTTTTCATTCAGCCTGTTTCTGAGATTCATATGTTGCCATATACACTGTGATTCATTCCTTTTTACTGTTGTACAGTATTTTATGATCTGAATGGAGGGTAAATGACTCATTCATTGTACACGTGTTGATGAACATGAGTTCTGTTTTTCTATTATTATAAAGTGGTTGTGCCAATTAACCACTAGCATGGTTCCTACTGCTCTACATTCTAAGTGTGGCGTTATAGCAAACTTGCAAATTTTTGCCAATATAGCGTATAATATCTCATTGTGGTTTTAGCTCCTCTCATTTCTAGTGAGCCTTCTTCATGTTTAGTGACCATTAGAATATAATTTGTGATGTCCTTGTAAAATGTCTTTTATCTATTTTCCTATCAAACTATTACTTGTCTCTCTCTGATTATAGTTATTTATATATTCTAAGTAATACTTTTAAAAGTTTTACTCTCTGGTTTTTTACCTATTGCACCTTAAGATGTGATTTGAGATAGACATGCACTCTTACTTGTATTTTCAGGTCCTGCTGGTGCAACATTTTGGGTGAATGAACTGACACCCAGACCCAGCCACTCCAGCATCATGGAATGCTTCCAGCCCTGGAAGCAAATCCATTCACTATCCTGAGGAAGAAATAAATTATCAGTCACAAGAGTTCTATGATAACCAGTGTAAAGAAAAGGTTTCCATGAAGGATTGAAAGTAGTTCTCTAAAAATTTAGAGGCTGTAAGTTGGCAACCCTTGGGCAACTGGATCATTAAATATGACTCGCACTGAATTTAAAAAAAATAAAAACTTCCTCTCACAAGAAAATCAAGATCTATGGCAGCAACAAGCCTACATTCGAAAATGGCAACAAATGACTGAAAGTGGGTTGCTTACCACTTCTTTTTCTGGTCTGCCAAGTGCTCTCTCTACCTTCAAGCGTCTCACATCTAGCCTGCTTTATTCATTTACAAATCATGTTTGACCCCTTCAGGATTCTGGGTTTGTAACCCTAGAAATCACCAGCTCATTGATAAGAGCTACCATTTCGCTGGGTTCCTGGCCAGCCACTTTAGAGAAATCATGTAACTTCTTAGAATATCCTTTGAAAGCAGGCATTATTATTACCCCGTTTGACTATTGAGAGACCTAAGGATCATAGTGGCCAAGGCACACAGTCAGTCTGTAAGACTTAGGTCTGCTGACTTCAAAGCTCTCTATATAGTGCTGGGTTGCCTTGTTATGATTTTACTAACAATCACTTAAAGCACACTAATTAAGTAGTTTACAAATATTAACTTGCTTATCTAAATAACAATCCCATAAGAATTACATTGATCTGTAAGAAACTGCCATTTCTGCAAGTCAAATTTATAAATATTAGCAATTTCATATGGCTCAACTTAATGTTATTATCATCCCTACTCTATATAAAAGAGGAAGGAGGTACAAGAATTAAGTAACCTGCCCTACAGCAAAACCAGAATTCATATCCAGCAAGCTAGCTCCAGTCTTGCTCCTAACTAGTATACTAAGCCACCTCTCCTCATGAAAAGGTACTTCTCACATTATGGTAGCATCAGATTATCAAAACAGCTAATGCTTTGGATTATTGCTTCTGCTGGAGACTCCCTCCAAGTACTAAGGTTAAGAGAGATGCTTAGAGCCCCCAGGATGACCCTTACTTGTACAGGTCCATTCATCAAGCTTTTCCAATGCTGGGGGGATATATATTTCTCCAGGTGCTGTTCCCGTAGTACACCACGCATAGTGCACTCCAGGGTCTGGGCCCCTTCATGCAGCTCTTGCTCTGACTCTTTCATTTGTGTCACAATCTGCCAAGAACAGAGGGAAAAAAAATTGAAGTACCATCATCCCCTAACCTCAATTCCTGCCATGAAAGAAAACAAAACTAAGACACAGGAACAGCAAGAAGAGATAACAAACTAGTCAACAAACCAATTTCCAAGCACATTACTGTGGTCTCAAAACCATAGGATTACCATCTAAAATATCTAAGGGGATCCCTGGGTAGCTCAGTGGTTTAGTGCTGCCTTTGGCCCAGAGCGTGACCCTGGAGACCCAGGATCAAGTCCCACATCAGGCTCCCTGCATGGAGCTTGCTTCTCCCTCAGCCTGTGTCTCTGCTTCTCTTTCTCTCTGTGTCTCCCATGAATAAATAAATCTTTAAAGAAAAAAAAAAAAGACTCCTACTAACCAATAAGAAAACAATTAATCCAACAGAAAAACAGGCCAAGGATATTGTTGCAGAGACTTCTCCCTTTTCCTTGGTTTTCCTTGGTAATAATAACTGACTTTTGTCTGGGTACACTGCTGCCCAGCTAGAAGACTGGTAAGGGTGGTAAGCCCTTTCTGTCCTTTCTCCATCTGAATTATGAGGGGCAAAGGTCAGCACATGGGCCCAGCAGAGTGGACTGTTGGAAGGAAGCTGTGTCCTTCACCACTCTGTGGAGTGCTTCTCCCTATGGCCCCTGGACTGTGTACCCAGAGGGCCATTACTCTCCAGCGTATCTCCACCTGGAGCTATCTCAGCTACCCCACGTCAGGACTCACACTCATGTAGGCTCTCCGGAGGTGCATGGGGAGGCTGCGGCGGAACTCTCGTTTATTCCTCAGCTCCCTCAGGGTGAACTGCTTCAGGATTTCACTGTTGCTCCTTCCACCTACCCGCACGATGCTAGTCTTCTGACACTTGTATATGCCTGTGGAGCAAGGCAGAGCATAGCAGGTAAGAAGAGCTACGCTAGACTCTCTCAGGTGGGAGCTCTACATGTTTGGAATGCTGTCTCAGGTGCTCCCTTAGAGAACACACTGGTGCTTACAGGAATCTACCCTAGAGATGAAATGCCCTGTGGAACAGTAGTGTGGTGCTTAAGAACACAGAGTTTGGAATCAGACAACTGGGCACCCAAATCTTGACTTCACCACTCTTGCTATATAAACTGCAACAAGTTATTTAACTGGAGTTTCAGTTCTTCACCTGTGATTTGAATACAGAAATGCTTTCCTTTTAGGGCTATGATCTGGATAAATCAGAGAGCATCTGTATAGCTCCCAGACAAGTCCTGGCACAAGGTAAACACTTCGTAAGTGTTCTAGCATTCACTCTACAGGTATATGCTGATTGGTCACTATGTACCAGGCATATGGTAGGTTGTTAAGATAGAGCAGGTAAGGGACACCTGGGTGGCTCAGTGGTTGAGTGCTTGCCTTTGGCCCAGGGTGTGATCCTGGAGTCCCAGGATCGCGTCTCACGTCGGGCTCCCCGCATGAAGCCTGCTTCTCACTCTCCCTGTGTCCCTGCCTCTCTCTCTCTCCATGTCTCTCATGAATAAATAAATAAAATATTAAAAAAAAAGAGCAGGTAAAATACAGACTTAGTTCCTAATTTGTTCTCATGTCTCATAGCCTGGCAGAGAAGATACACATTAAACAATTTATTGTAATAGCAGTAAGTACAGTAAGGATGATAAGCCCATGATGCTCAAAGTATGTAACAGGGGACCTTACCTAGTTTGCATGGGGTAGGGATCTAATTCTTGAAGACCTAATATTTAAACTAAGATTGCAAGAATGAAAAAGACTTAATCTACATTAAAGGAAAATACAGAATGGGAAATAATATTCCAAGCAAAATGAAAAATATATACTTATTCATTCATTAATGCAATTAATATTTTTTGAGTGCTCAGTAAGTGCCAGAATCTGTGAATATATAGCATAAAACGTGACCAACTTTTAGTGTCAAGAGCCTAGGACTGAAATACATATAATAAATTGTTAGATATGAATTAAGTTTCTGAAGAAAAAAATAGAAAAGGAGACTTAACCTTATCTGGGGGCAATTGGGAAAATTTACCTGAAGAGAGAATTAAGGTGACACCTGAAGAAGGAGTTGGAGCCAACCAGGTTAGATGAGGTCAAGATGGAGAGAGAGGGAGAGAAAAAAGTATCTTCTAGGGAGGGGGAAACAGCATGGTCCAAGAGAGAAGCTGGAGGAACTGAAGACAGTGTTGCTGGAGTTAGGGAGGACAAAGGAAGAGGTAGGAGATACAGTTTAGAGTTAGGCTGGAGCAGACCACACGCAGCCTTGCAAGTCATGGAAAAGACTATGGACTTAGACTTAGTTCAAAGACAATAAAAGAGCTATTGTGTTGCTGATAGTTCAACTATAAATGTCTTGATGGGAGAATAATTTTGTCTAGAATTACCTTCCAGAAACTGGTCCAAAGCATGATTAGTATAACACACAACCAAGATGGGGAATTTCTGAACGCTAATTTGCCAGACAGGCTCATTGGTTAGAAGCGCCTGAACAATTTTTAGACCCACGTAGGTTTTGCCTAGAAAACAAGGAAAAATGAGAGTTAAAAAAAAAAAAAAATCAGATTTCCTAGAAGGAATAATCAACTACTTAGAACAAATTATTATTAAAAAAAAAAAAAAGTCCAATACTGAGGATAGTTTAAAATCCAAGAAGCACAAATGGGTAAATTCTGAAAAGCACCCTTGGTCTTTTGCCCCCAGCCACCTACTTCCTCTCTTGGAAGGAACCGATATTACCAGTTTCTTATATCACTTTCCAGAGTTAGTCATTCTATGCAAATGCAAACAAATAAGAATATATTTCTCTAGATTTCTTCCTTTTTTTAAAAAAAGATTCTTTAAATTTGAGGTAGAGAAAGAGCATGAGTGGGGGGAAGAACAGAGAAAGAAAACCAGATCCTCCACTGAGTAAGGAGCCTGACTTGGTGGGGTGTGTGTGTGTGTGTGTGTGTGTGCGCTCAATCCCAGGACCCTGGGATCATGACCTGAGCGGAAGGCAGACACCTAACTGACTGAGTCACTCAGGCATCCCCCCACTTTTAAGATGCAAATAGTTGCAGTAGACTATCTTCACTATCCTACATGTTACTTTTTTCACTTAAAATACCTCTAGAGATAGTTCTCTATCATCACATAAAAAGAATGCTCCCTCCCTTCTCTTTTTTCACAGCTATAAGATATTTTTTCACAACTGTACAGTATTTTTTAGCCAGTACTCTCATGCAACAAATTATTTAGAAATGCTTTCTATATACCACAGTAGACTTACTTGCCTCTGTGATAGAAGGGGAAAACTCACATAAATCAACATTGAAGTTAGAGTTATGGGCTCGTTAGTAGGGGCACCTGGGTGGCTCAGTGGTCAAGCGTCTGCCTTTAGGCTCAGGTCGTGATGCTGGGGTCCTGGGATTGAATCCCTCATCAGGCTGCCCACAGGGAGTCTGCTTCTCTCTCTGCCTATGCCTCTCTCTGTGTCTCTCATGAATAAATAATAAAAACTTTAAAAAAAATAAAAAGAAAATAGTAAACAGTAATAAGTATATTCAATTAACGCATTTGCTTGAATAGTCATAGAATATCTTTGGAAGGATAAACAAGAAAACAACACTGTTTGCTTTAGGGAAGAGAACTGAGTGAAATGGTGGGAAGAGGGAAACTTTTTAAAAATTTTGAACCAGGGTGCCTGGGTGGCAATTAAGTGTCTGCCTGCAGCTCAGGTCAAGATCCTGGAGTCACAGGATCAAACCCAATGTCAAGCTCTTTGCTCAGTGGGGAGTCTGCTCCCCCGCCCCATGCTTGCATGCTCTCTCTCAGATAAATAATATCTTAAAAAAATTTTTTTTGAACCATTATTTATTAAAACATAAAAAACAGGAGCACCGGTGTGGCTCAGTTGATTGAGCAGCTGGTTCTTGATTTCAGCTCAGGTCATGATCTCAGGGTCCTACAACTGGGCCCCATTGGGCCCCATGTTCGGCTCTACACTCAGCAGGCAGTCTTGCTTGAGGATTTTCTCTGTCCCTCTTCCTCTGCCCCTCCCACCCTCAGCTGTGCTTGCTCTCTCTCCCTCTGTCTAAATAAACATCTTAAAATAAACAAACCAAAACCATAAAAACTAATGGGCCAAAATTTTTAACTTTGAAGATGAGCAAAAACTAATCAGCAAAAAATATTGGTAACATACAATATTCGAAAGGATAAAAGGAAATGGGAACGCTAGCTCACGCTTGGTGGGAGTATAAACTGGTACATCCTCTTCTTTTTGTTTTTTAGATATATCCTATTTTTTTTTAAGCCTTGGAAGCATTTCTTTAATTATGTATGTTTTTCCATTATACAGGTGTTTCTTATCAGAAAGAACCTTCCACAGGCGCCTGGGTGGATCAGTCAGTTAAACATCTGCCTCCCGGTTTCGGCTCAGGTCACGATCTCAGGACCCTGAGATGGAGCCAAGAGATGTAGAGTGTGGTAGATAGGAAACCCAGGACTTTAGAGCCAGACTGTCTGAGTTCAAGTCCTAGGTCTGTCACTTACCATTGTATGAATGTCAACATACTCTTTGCCTTAGTTTTTCATCTGTAAAATGGAACTATCTACTTCAGAGTTGTTTGAGGATGCAAAGAGCTAATACATGGAAAGCATACAAAATACTACTTGGCATATAGCCCTATTATGTCTTTGATATTATTTAATTTAAAGTAATATAAAATCAAGGGGCTCCTGGGTGGCTCAGTTATTGGGCATTTGACTCTTGGTTTCAGCCTGGGTCCTCATCTTAGGGTTGTGGGACTGAGCCCTGTGTTGGGCTCTGTGCTTGGCATGAAATCAGCTTGCTTGCTTGCTCTCTCTCAATAAATAAGTAAATAGAATCTTTAAAAAGAATAAAGTAATATAAAATCAAATAAAATTTAAGATCACCTTTGATGAAGCAAAGGTTACGCATCTTAAGTCTGACCCCTTAGCAGTTTTCTCTAACCTTGTGATTTTGATTACTATGCATACCAATGGATGCCCACTAGAAAATCACCATGAACAGCTACTTTATAGATAAGTTTAATGTCCATTTCAGGAGAATATCTCTAATCAGGGATCCCTGGGTGGCGCAGCGGTTTGGCGCCTGCCTTTGGCCCAGGGCATGATCCTGGAGACAAGGGATCGAGTCCCATGTTGGGCTCCCTGCATGGAGCCTGCTTCTCCCTCTGCCTGTGTCTCTGCCTCTCTCTCTCTATCTGTGTGACTGTCATAAATAAATAAAAATTAAAAAAAAAAAAAAGAATATCTCTAATCAAGATACTCTAGAAATCTAAAGGCAAGCCTCCCTTGCCTATCTCATAGGGCAGATGTCATACACTCTGAAAAATTCTCTTACCTGTTCCCGGAGGTCCTTGAATAATAGCCAGTTCTCTTGTGAGAGCAAACTGCAAGGCTTCCATCTGAGAGTCATCCAGCTTCAAGGCTTCTTTTGAGGGCCACTGGCTGGGGTCTAAGACGTTCACTCTGGAATGTCTCAAGCTCTCAGCACTCCTCAGGGATTCCCCAGTGGCCGAGGGACTCTTTATTAAAGGAGTAAAATCATATCTGCCCCCCATTAGCAAGTACCTTGGCTCCTTCACATAAGAGTCACAATCCACGATGTTCCTCTGGAAGGGGACATCTTCCTCCTGGACCTCCTGGAGTCCTTCCAAGACATGCCTATAAGCCTCAAAGTATGCAGTTGTCTCCACCATGAGGAAAGAGTCAGAGGGCTGGACCTCTGCGAGCAGCTGTTGGCTCTGCTCATTAAAAGAGAGCTGGACAATTCCTCTGCAGAGATCTTCTTGCTCTCGGTTAGACACAGTGGCAAAAAGAAATGTTTCAAAGTTGTCCTTGGACATGCACACCAAAGATCCATAGAGCAATCTCTTGGAATTCTGCCAGCGAACAAACTTTAGTGGTTTTGTATCAAACTGTACCTTGTAGACAATGCCTGATGATGAACACACGGGTGTGATAATCCTGGTATCAAAGTAGATTCGGATGTCATCAAACTTTCTCTTTCTCAGGCCTTGGTCTTCAAAGCTTTGGAGAAGTTCCAAAATGCCTTCTCGTAGAGGTCTAACAAAATCTTCTCGCAAGAGTCGGAAGTGGGTATCCAGATAGACAGCAGTGCTGTCGTATTTTCCAGTAATGATGTTGGGACGAAGGAATGGCCTCTCATCCAAGTGCACTTCATTGTAAGTAGGGTAAATGGGCATGGTCCTGTAGCTCTCTACATGGTCTTCCGTCTCAGGCTGCACTAAAGTGTAGGTGTCCACTCTTAAAGTGCCCTCTCGCCTCTTTTCCTGCAGATGCTCGATGATGGCCTGCACCTTTTCCAGGTTCTTCTCTGTCTCTTCTTCTATGTCAACCCCAGAGGCTCTCAAAGCATTAAGAGAAGCTGGCAGGAGGGAAATGAGCATGGAAGTTTCCTGCACAGAGCTGGCGGGGAAGACACTTACAAGATCCTGGAGGAGGGAGATGATGTTGCTAATGTGTTCTGGATATTGGTTTCGAATATCAGGGATGGGTTCAGTGATCATCCCTACCACATAATTCGGCAGGCAGACTTTGAGGAATTTGGAGTTCTTCAATATGCCCAGGACATGGAGAACACTCTGGCGGTCCATTTTGGAACTGCAAGCCTTCCGAAGAACCTGGCAGATGAGCTCAAGGAAGTTGGATTTCATAAAAGAATGAGACAGGAGCTCTTTCAGCCCTATACTTGTGGCAAGAGTGATGACCACTTCAGAAGGGTCTTTCTGCAGAAGACTTTCTAGGAATTTGTAGCCCAGTTTCTTTACCGACTGTGGCTGTTCTGCAGGCTTCTGGTGGGGAGTCCGCCACTGCTGGAAGTTTTCATCAGACCATGGTGGTCTGTGATTCCTTCCCTCCTGGTTGCCATTTCTCCGCCTAGCATCATTTTCCTGACTACGTCTTTGGCCTCTAGGTTCATCACTGGTGTGACCCTCATAGTTTCTCCTTCCCTGATGTGGGTTCCTGCCCATAGCCCCAAACCTCTCTTCTCTTTGCCGTACAGGAACAGCACGGTTGGTAGCTCTAGGCTGCCTTCCAGGCTGGTTGGGTCCTCCTCTGAGAGCATTGGCTGGTGGGTTATTGGCCTGATTTCTAGCTCTTGGTGGTAATTCTCCATCCACAGACCCTAAACACAATGGGAATTATTGGGTAAGCGCAAAAATGAAGGTGCAAGGAGATCTAACAGGACAACAATAGAAAGACTCTCATTTTCAAAACCAACTAAAGAAATTATATTTTCTTTAGAGAGAAAGTTTCCTATCAAGTCATGTAATAAATGTAAAATAGATTACTATATGTTGCTGTATATATTATGAAAACATCGCTTTTTTCAGAGGGTGCTAAAGGGAAAATGAATAAACATTTGTTGGAGCACATGGCTGGCTCAGTTAGAAAAGCATGCAACTCTTGATCTCACACTGGATATAGAGATTACTTAAATAAGTAAAACTTAAAAAAAACAAGAACAAACATTTGTTGAGTGCCTAATACATGCTAGAGAATAAAATGCTTTAGTTCTCATAAGCTGGGATTGTTTCAGAGGGTAAAAAATTATAGCTCATTGCTTCTCGTTTTTTGCCAGTACCAAGTAACAGCCAAAGCAGGAGTTCCAACGCCAAACAGATCTGGTTCAAATCTTGTCCTCAACACTTCCTCACTGTATAACCTTGGCCAAGTTGCATAATTTCTCTAAGCCTAAGTATTTTTGTTGGTATAAAGATTAAATATGGGCAGCCAGGGTGGCTCAGCGGTTTAGCGCCACCTTCAGCCCAGGGTGTGATCCTGGAGACCCCAGATTGAGTCCCACGTCAGGCTCCCTGCATGAAGCCTGCTTCTCCCTGTGCCGGTGTCTCTGCTTCTCTCTCTCTCTGTGTCTCTCATGAATAAATAAATAAATAAAATCTTAAAAAAAAAAAAAGATTAAATATTTGTAAGAGGCTTAGTAGAATACCTGACACATAAAAAGTTCTCATTAATGTTATTACTAGCAGCACTAATAATACTTTTCTATTGGGAATACCCTATTGGTCACTAGTTCTACCACTAAACAATTATGTCACAGGGACAGAGGCATGAAGAATGGGATATATTACAAGAGAAATGCTTCTTGAAATTTGTCCAGCATCAGATGGCAAAGGGGACAATGGGGCTTCCTTTACCAAGAAGTTTTTGAGCTAAATAATACATTGAAAAAGAAACTGAGAAATGAAACTGAACTTCTATTTTAGGAAACTCAAAAGTGAAACTTAAGTTTTTCTCCCTTCTGAAGCACAAGTTCACCCACACAGTATTATCTACTACCAACCCTCACATAAGAAGTTGTTGGGGGAGGAAGGAAAATATACCCAGTCCACACATGAAAGTTAACATCACCTAATAGATGAAGCTATATTTGTCTTCCTTAATCTGCCACACACTTCCTAAGTGAATTTGTTTTTTTTTTCCTAAGTGAATTTGGCCAACGTATCCAAACCCAGTGTTTTTCAGCTTCCTTTCCTATAAAATTGATGGAACTGACCCAACTTAGCAGAATTGAGATTTTAAAAACAACAAAAAATGATTGTACACAATGATGCGAAGTTAAAAATGTTATGAATGCACATCATATTCAAAATGATTGTATCATTTCATGACATCAGATGCTAAGTCCATTTTTGTACATTTTTTGTGTTGCACTTTGCAGAGAAAATTTTAATGTGACTACATAAAAGAACATTAGACACAATATAAAAATACTGTAATACTAAAGTCTAAATTTTGTATTTTCTTACTTTCCAAACTCTCAAAGTATCAGAAGAAAGTCCTAATATTTTCATCAGACTGAAACACTCAATGTTTTAAAGAATGAAAAATCGTACTGTTTCTCATTCTTCCAACGTTGATGCAGCCCATAAAATAAAATTCTACAGTTCTTCCTCGTTCATTCCACAGCTAAACTAAAATACGACATGTTGCACACTTAGGGAAAAGCAAGAATCCATTTGGTTTTGTTTCTAAAACAACAAACAAACAATCATCATAGCAGTAGTGATGCTTTTGGAACTAACTGTGCTTTAGTGAATCCGGTTCTAGACACATGCTATCACACACATTTCCATTAGCCATGTATGGGTATTAGGAATCTTAGATGTAGCTAGTCTGATTAAGATGTGTAAAACAACACATGTAACTTTGAAGACTTAATACCAAAAATAGAGTACATATCTCATTAAAATTTCTTTATACTGATAACACCTTAAAATGATAATTTTAAGTATCTGGGGGAATAAGTAAAAATACTAGAATTATTAAAGTACTATGATAATAGAATATAGGTATTCAAATATTACAATAAAATAACATTACTTGGATACAGTCATTTAAGTAGGCATTAAAATTTATTAGATTAGTATTAAATTTCAAAAATAGATTTCACCTGTATCTTTTTGCTTTTTAAAATGATGCTATTCGAGAAAAATAAATAAATAAAATGATGCTATTCGAAAATTAAAAATTCTAGTTTTGGCTCGTATGTCTATTGGGTGGTGCTGCTCTAAACCAGTGTTATTTCCAATTCAAACATCTCATGACTATCTTTGTTAAAGTGAACTGTACCCATTAATCAGCCCTCTTAGGGAAAGGAGAGCGCTGTTTATTTTTCAGAGTCATTCATGCCAAGGCTAAGGAGTAAGTAATTCTTCACTTGAGAGATGCTGTCAATCTCCGGTGGGCCTGCTCATTCATACAGAACTCAATTTCTTTCCCATTTCATAGAAAATCTTGCTCACCTCTGTGGTTAGTATAGGGATTCCTTGGCCTAGCCTCCACGCAAGGTCTTCTGTCCTCCATGTGTGAGTTACCCAAATTCCTCCACGTTCACGTGACTTTCAGTTACCTGGAAATCTGCACAGATTGAGAAAGATGAGGGCCCTTGAAACACAGCATTTAACAGAAAAAAAAAAACCAAAACTATAACAGCATAAGCCAACCCTTCTGTCTCTATACCTTAGTGATTTAAGAGTTAAACACAGATTTAATCATGGGCACAGGTGTTCAACTCTGCGAATGCCCAATATGATATAAAATGTCAAATTTCACAATTTAGGTGTTTTCAAATTCCCCCTTCCTTTTATCCCTGCACTTCACTGGGGTAGAGGGAGTTCATCAATTCCCATTCAAAACTACTGTTTGGTTTTATGCCTTTAGCCAAGTTAGTTAATCAGTTGCTAGGTTTCATTTCCCTCTCCCCATAAAGGGGACACATACTGCTGCCAGGGTAGGAAGTAGCACATTTTTGTTTAATCCAAAAACCATGTATCCACCACCCCACCCAGCATTTATATTATTCAGTACTCTGTAGCTTACCAGTATTCTATAGTTTGTAAAGAGTGAGCAGTTACCCCTTATCCCATTCCTTGGAATGCAGCCAAACTGATTAAGCCCTCTGATCTACTGAATCAAGAGAAAAATCACATGTTTCATTAACCAGAGGTTTAGCCTCTACAGGACGCTGTTTCCCAGGACCAGTTAGAAACCTGCAGTTCTTGCCTCCTCTTTCTACCTTGAAGGTTTTTAACAGTCATCCTTTTAAGAGCGAGAGGAAGTCCCTTTAAGGAACTTAAAGGAAGTCCCTTTAAAGGAACTTCTCAGTACAACTCATACACATCCGTCCGTCCATCCGTCGTATGAGCTGGGGCTAGGGACAGTGAGTGACTCAGAGTCCTCAGGAAAGGGATTTTTGAGACTGTCCCTCTCACTGAGTTTTTAAATATTCATACTTGGAAACTGTGAATAGATTTGGCATTATAGGAGGAGTAGCCTTCATCCTCATCAGAAAAAAGGAGTCCTTTTCCTTCCTGCTGGGAATATTTTGGGTGAATCTCTCCCCTCATCATATCGAACCCAGCTCTCAAATGCACATTCACAGTGTTTCAGGGCTTGTTTTTCTTTTTTATTTAAAAAAAAAAAAATTCTGAGGGGGGGGGGGAAATGCCTTCTTTCTGTTGTTGAAAAATACTAAAATAGAAACTCAGAAATTTTCTGGGATAAAAGAAACGGGGAAGAAAGAAAGCAAAGGGAGGGGCAGAGAGAACAGGAAATGCCATGAAAATAAAAAAGCAGCAGACTAAAGCGGGTCTCTGGGAATCAAGGCCTAAAAGGGCAGGAAGAAGAAAATCAGTGATGGCCAAGCTAATAAAGAGGTCAAACCAGAGGAGAATGGTCATTACCAAGGGGGGGGGAGGGGGGGAGAGGCTGAGAGGCCAGAGGCGGACGTGAGGGAGATTCGCCCCCAGAGCCCCCAGGGGGTAGTGAAGATGGGGGCCGCTGGCACCCAGGAGCCCGGGGTCCTGACGGAAACGTCAGGGGGTCGCGGGGGAGTCGGGGCCGTGCGGCGCATGGCGGGGGCGGGAATGGCAGGCGAGGAGGGATGGGGGCTGCTTCCTGAGGCTGCGCGTGAAGGAGGCAACGGCAGGTGGGGACTGAGGAAGAGGAAGGCGGCGGCGGGGGCAGAAAGTGAGGGCAGAGGGCAGAGCTGGCTGAGCGGGCGAGGAGCGCGCCGAGGAGCGCGCCGAGGGGGGCACCTGGGACCCGCGGAGACGGGGGCGCCAGGGGGCGGCGGGGATGCTAGGCGGGTACCGGGCGGCGCGGGCTGAAGACGGCGACGGGGAGAAGCAGAGGCGGCGGCGGCGGCGGCGGCGGGCGGCGGGCGGCGCGGGGGCCGGGGTCGCGACCGACAGAAGCGGGCGCGGGCGCGGGGCGCGGGGCGGGGGCGGGGGCGCAGGGCGGGGGCGCGGCGGGGGTCACTCACCCGGCTCCGGCGCGTCCTCCCGCCGCCGCCGCCGACACTGGGGCTCGGGCTCGGGCCCTGGCAGGTCCGCGGCCCCGCCCGGAGCCGCGTAGTTTCAGTTTCCTTTCCCTGCAGACACTGGGCGGAGCGAAGGGCCGGGCGGGCGGCCGGGAGGAGGGGGAGGAGGGGAGGAGGAGGAGGAGGAGGAGGAGGTGGAGGGGAGAAGGAGGGGGAGGAGGGGGCCGGGCCCTGTGGCCCCGCCGGCCGCCCCGCCCTCAGCTTCCCCCGGCGGCGGGGCCGGCGGGCTCGGGCGCGCGCGGCTGAGGGGACGGGACCGCGGGAGGCGGGTTAGCAGCGCCCAAAGCCGTCGCAGGCCTCAGCCCGCCCCGGAGAAGGGGCAACCCGGCGGGCGGCTCGGTGCGTGTGAAGCGCGACATGGCGGCGAGGCCGACGAGCCCCGGGGGCCCCGACGTACGGCGAAGGGGGCGGGGCTAGGGCGGCCTTGGCAACCATTACATCGCCTCGGGCTGGGCGGCTTGCAAACTACATTTCCCAGAGGGCCCCGCGTGCCGCGGGACGGAAGGGGAAGCGCCTCGGGTGCAGTGCGCAGACGCGAGAGCTTCCTCTGGTATATAAGAGCGGTCTGGATGCCTTTTCGGCCTTTTCCGTCCTCGGCGCTTTCCTGCTGGTCTTCACTGGGCTTCTGCCGCGTTCGATGTTGTGCGGGCACGGGAGCCCGGGTGTGCTGCTCTGTGCGGTGAGTGGAGATAACCGCTGTTTTCCCTTCGAGGCCTCTGTACCGCCTTTTCCTTCTTTGCCGTCACCCTTGGCCGTGGCTCCATTTACTCTAAAAGGCGCCTTAAGGCGTCGGGGAGGCCGGTTAAAAGTGGAAAAATCCGTGCCTGTGTGTGGACCTGAGTCCTTGGCTGGTGTAAATGATGACTGAGCTTTTTTCCCCATCAGATCGACAATGCTGAGGTCTTTGAACACTTGCCAGTTAGTTCTGATGCACCGGCCTCAGGAGGCCCGGCCACGTTCTTCCGACCGTGGGAAGATGGCGACTGATGCCCTTTGCTCTGTTGGTTCGCAGGTCTGCGCGATCACAGGGTACGGAATGGATCTCGGAGGAGGGCGTCGCTGCTGGGCCTTCAGGAGAGCCCGCGGTACAGCCCCAGAGCCATCGGTCTCCTGATCTCCGGCGTAAGCATTTGTCACCCGGCCCATTGTAGGAACCGCGTGCTCCGGGAGCCTCTTCGTTTGCTAGGCAAACCTGGAGGGGGAGGGGTGAAGGTGTGACCGTAGCTAATTGTACTTAACAAGTAAAGGGCGCTGGATACTTCTTTTTACTTTTTTAATTTATCTATTTATGAGACAGAGACAGGCAGAGGGAGAAGCAAGCTCCATGCGGGGAGCCCTATGCGGGACTCGATCCTGGGTCCCCAGGATCACGCCCTGGGCTGAAGGCGCTAAACCGCTGGGCCACTGGGGCTGCCCTGGATACTTCTTATCAGTTATTTAAAAGTATCCGTTAGACATTAGTGAAAAATTAGTTTAAGGAAAATAATTCCCCGAAGTGGAAAAATCTCTTTAAAGCAAATAGATGTGAATTTTTTTTGAAGATTTTATTCTTGAGAGGAGTAGAGACCCTCGCAGAGGGAGAAGTGGGCTCCATGCAAGGAGCTTGATGTGGGACTCGAACCCGGGAATCCAGGATCACGCGCTGAGCCACCCAGGCATGCCTAGATGTTAGTTCTTAGATCACATTTTTGGATCCCATTTCCTGGTATGTGATGTATTTTTTGATAAACGATTCTTCAGAGCATTTTTCCAAGTGGATGGGAGACCTTGTAGGGTAGAGGATGGCAGCGCTGGAGGGTAGGTGAAAGAATTCACTTGAGACAAGATGTTTGAATACACTGCAGGGGAGCTGCAGGCAGGAGAGACTGAGGAAGCAGTGGTGGGGAGCCGTAGTTAAGGGGGAAGATCAGGACGTATGGAAATGTTTATATAGTTCACTGGTGATCTACGGATTATGGAGATTTTGAGGTGGGTGGTCTAATGGGTTTGTTAGCATTTAGCCCAGTGGTAGCTGTGGGCCCTTTTATGTTACTCAGGTTCCCATTGCTCAAGCCTGTTGGCTAAAAGTGGCCTCTACAAGTGGGGACATTTTATGTTTTTAATCTCTGTGCATAATGTGGGACTCAGACGCCGAACCTAGAGATCAAGAGTCACATGCTCTAGCAACCCAGCCATCCAGGCACCCCATCTGAGGATTTTTTTTTTCTAAGGGAAAGCTAAATTTGTATTTTAGGTTGACTTAGGCACTCAGATTAATTTCCAACTGTGTGCACTTGAAATTCATTTCAGTCCAGGGATGATGGCCCCTTGAGGGCAGGACTTACTGCGGAACAGATTTATCTGTGCCAGCGTGTTCCTGTGAGTCAGGTTTTTGGTGATGGCATTTTGCATTAAAATGTAAGGTCCAAAAAAAACCAGATGGTGACAGGTGGTCAAAATCCTGTGGACACTTGCCTCCATAAGCCAACCATTTTCCCAGAACTCTTCCAGCCACATTGGCCTCAAATACAAGTTCAGAAGGCAAGAATTTATCTTAACTGTTACTGCCAACAACAGGATACAGATGGGCTCAAGCATGGAGTTGGTGGGCATAGAAGCAGACTAACCAAATCTCACTCGTTCAGCTCTAAGAATTAGCTTCCTACTGGCATATATGATGACTGAACTTTTTTCCCCGACAGATCGACCATGTTGATCCAACTTTTCTAAGCCAGTTTCTGTCTGATATGCCAGCTTGTACAGCTCCTTTGTCCCTCTCTTGTGGGCATCTAGCTGTTCAGAACTCATGTTTGTTTTCTTATCCCAGGTTTAATGTTGACAAGAGACTTCGAGTGGACCAGGAGTGGGAAGGAGTTGGTAAGTGACGTCCACGTGGCTGAATAGACACAGGATCTGGAGAATGGATGAGATTGTAACTCCTTTTAAAAAAGTAATCCATATCCAGCGTGGGGCTCGTATTCATGTTCCCAAGATCAAGTCGTACTTTTCCAACTGAGCCAGCCATGTGCCCCTATTTTTTAAATACGGGACTGACAGATTTAAACAGCTTGTGTTCTGCTGTAACTCACATTTGGCCATTGCAACTGATGACGTAACTTTTTTCCCCATCAGATCGACCCTGTTGATCTAACTGAACCATTAGCCAGTGTTTTGTCTGATGCATTGGCCCCAGAGAACTTTTATCCCTGTCACTGTATTCTGCTTACCACTAAGGCTACCTTCTATGTGGAATTTGGGCTTGGTTTGTGGGGACCCTCCCCCAGGAATCAGGTCACTTATCTTGGTTTTTATCTGCTCACTTCCTACAGGCCTGGAGCCCTGTGAAGCCACAGGGCAGTAAATAGATGGCAGCCTGATGTGCTTGGTTCAGTCTGTCCTGTTACAGGTGAGGTTTTTGCAAGTGTCATTATCTAAGTCAGCCCCTGTAGATGTAAGATGGTTAAATCCCCCTCCCCCCCCATAGAGTTGAGTTTACCTGTTCAGGAGTAACCTGGGAAACCCATTTCCCAAATAGGTATGTAGAACAGAATGAAGAGTAGGATTGTTGACCTATTGGTACTACTAGGTGTTGGAAGAAAGAGGTAAAGATGAACAGTTAATTCTGCCTTAGAAATAAGCTTCAGGTCACATTTTGGCTTTTTTTTTGTTTTGTTTTTTAAAAAGATTTTATTTATTAATGAGAAGAGAGGCAGAGACCCAGGCAGAGGGAGAAGCAGGCTCCACACAAGGATGTGGGATTCGGTTCGGGAACTGGGATCATGCCCCGAGCCTAAGACAGACACTCAACCACTGAGCCACCCAGGCATCCCACAGTTGGGATTCTTTTTGAAAGATTGAGTTCCTCAAACTTCAAAGTCCACCTTCTTGGCTACATGGGACTCTTTAACATGGCAGCATGCTTGTAGAATTTATCTTGTTTTGGTACTTGATAGTATCCCCTCCCCCAAGTTCCTGAAGTCTTAATTAGTGGGAGATCTCCCATATCCCAAACAAGGAACTTTTTACATCAGAATTAAATACTGAATGTAATCTTTTTCAGGAGTTTCTCAACTTTGGAGTTTGGAATACAAGGCTTCTTGGAAAAGATTGACTGTATGCTTACCTGAGAAAGGGTGATCTTGCTGAATCCGTCTCCCAAAGCTTTTTTGTAATCTGAAATCCTCTAGATTTCTCTGACCATTTTGAAGAATTAAGGATTATGGTTAAACTTGGTAAAATTTTTTATTTGTATCTTTCCTATCTGAAGAAAATAAAATTCTTTAAATAAAAATGTTCTTGTGTTTGGTTAATGGAGATAAACATTTGGACCATCGATAATAAGTAACAACCAAGTATCTGCAGGGGTCAAACTCTTGGGACAGAGAGCAAATGGAGGGCAGACTCCACTCTTGTATGTTCTGCAGGTTTGTTTTTTAAGACTAAGCACAAGCAGGCTCCCCCACTGAACTGAATCCCAGGACCCCAGAATCCATTACCTGAACCAAAGGCAGAACCTTAACCAACTGAAATACCCAGGTGCCCTCTGCAGGCATTTCTAAACAGTAGTGTTGCTAAAGCACAGGTTCTGTGCTTTGTAGGTCATTTATGAGATTAGCAATTATGGTTAAGGCTATATTTAAATGTTATTAATGTTTAATCATAGAATATTGTACACTGGTCTAATGACAAATGCCAGTCTGGTCTCATTGAACTTCTTTTCCCCTGCCCCAACAATGTTAATACATCATCTTAACTTGAGGAAGCTGGGATTTCACAGTGTTCTAGTTACATTATGCTTTCTAAGCATTGGTATTGACTTCTATCTGCTTCAGTGCTGAACCTAGCGCCTCCAGTGAATAGAAAACCACAAAAGGGTAGGTTATTGGGAGATGAAACCACTGGTTTATCTTCTGGCTAGTTGCTTAGCATGCAAGGAGTTGATGTGAAATATCCACATAGCAAGGTGGACGGACTCCAGTGAGCAATGTATGGAACTGAACCCTGCCAAGGACTGAACTTGGAAGAAGATCCTTCCCTAATCGAGTCCTTGGGGATGAATCCCTGCTGACACCATGTATACAAGAGACTGAACAGGACCCACTCAAGCTGTGCCTAGATTACTGATAAACAGATAAAATGCATTTCAAAATAAGATTGAATGTATTTAAAGTTAAATGTATTTAAAGAATAAAAGTTTTGGTAATTTACCCAGCAATAAATCTAGAGCTCAAGTCAAAAGCTCTATAATGGTCTTGACATAAATACCATTAACTGCATCAGCCAACTGACCTTCCTGAATTTGTCAGAACATTGAAAAACTGGCCCCTAACCTATATTTCCAGACTTGTGTTTCCCTTCATACAATCAATTTAAACTTCAAAAACTATCTTCTGTAGAATTTAAGAAATGAGGGGAAGTGAACAGAAAAGGTAAAATCTGAGACAAACCGTGACACCTTTATCAGGAAACAAATGGTCACTGGAGGGGGTTGGGTAACTGGGTGATAAACATCTAAGGAGGACTTGTGATGTAAGGAGAGCTGGGTATTACATTGTTGGACCCTGGCTCACGGGTGCCAACGTGGCCCGGGGAACGCCCCAGAGACTCAGACCCCAGACAGGCAGATGCAATTAGCAAGAGGGTTTATTGAACGTTTGCGCAAACGGGCTCTCCGCCTCCGAAGAGGAAAAGAGCCCCGATTAGCAATTACAGGTGTCTTTTAAAGGGCAAAAGGAAAGAAACTTCCTAAAGACAAAAGAACAGCGGGAGTCGCATGGCATCCAGGTTGATTTTGGGGAGGGTCAACATGAACCTATTCAGGGACATTCCAATCAGGGTGTGTGGGGGGGGAAACGGTTTTCTTATTGTAAACAGAATGCTTTTAGTTGCTAAAATTTCAGGAAGAAGACTGGATGGGCTGCCTCTGGATTAGGGCTGGCCCTACTTACAAGGGGGGAGGTTTCTTCATTCCCTCCTCTTGTTTGGGCTGATTTTAACCTTAAAATCTTAGGGAACATTTATTTCTTCAGTTTGGAGGGCCCGACATTGCTGAGTTAATACCAGAGCTTGGGTAATAGACAATCTGTCTCGGATGAACTGGAGCAGCCGGTTGAGGACGCAGGGGCCGAAAGTTAGCAGCAGGAGCAGGATAACTAGAGGGCCCAGAATGGTAGAGATTAGGGTGGTCAACCAGGGAGACTGATTAAACCAGTTTTTAAACCAGCCCTGCTGGGCCTCCCGGTCCCTTTGTCTTTTATTTAACCTTTCCCTGAGTTTGGCCATGGAGTCTCTGATGACTCCAGAATGGTCTGCATAGAAACAGCCTTCCTCTCCCAGGGCCGCACACAGTCCTCCCTCTTTCAGGAATAGTCAATCCAAGCCTCCCCTGTTGTGAAGTGCTACTTCTGAAAGTGAGGTGAGGGACTGCTCTAGCTTAGAAACGGACTGCGCTAGTGTCCGTGGATCCTCATCTACAGCTGTTTGGAGTTCTAGATAACGCCGTGAGCCCTGGATCAGAGCAGCTGCGCCGGTACCCACCCCAGCAGCGACCCCTAGTCCCAACATAACGGCTAAGGTTAGGGAGACAGGTTCGCGCCGAAAACGGGTGGGATGTTTATCATACTGATTTTCTAGAGTTTCAGCAGGGTGATAGAACACCCTGGGTATGGTCTGCACCATGACACAGAAGTCGTTTGAGCTATTTAGAACCTTAGCCGACACACAGGGGGGGAGGCCTTTGTTGCATGCCCACCAAGTTCCCGGCTGGGGCTCCAGGTAAGAATCAGTCCCCAAAATCGGGGTGGTAGTGTTACAGAGTCTCTGGTAGCCCCGGGGGGGTGTTCCTATGCAGGTTCCCTGTCCTGTAACTTCTGTAAGGCTGAGTTGTGGTTGGGAGTCGGGTGTGCATCCCTGAGTGCTAGTGATGTTATTATAGGTCCCTGAAGTAGCAATCCCCTCATAATAAGGGGGGGTGGTGCAAGGCAGAGCCAGCAGGATTTAGTTACATCGGGGCTGGTTCGATTAAGGGCCAGGAATGCCCCTATGATAAGATTTGTCCGGTCTCGGGTGACGACCGAGGGATTGGAGTGACCGCCAAGTTAGTGGGTGCGGCACTCCCTGCGGCTAGGGCCGGGGCAGCTCTTTGTTCCCCGAGGACCGCGTTAGGCCCGATCGCCACGGGGTCTGGGGATTCTATTTTTAGTTTAATTCTGAATATAAAACCATCATCTGTTCTTTCTTTGTATAACCTGAGTCCCCACGTATATCCATTGGCCCAGTAAGTAGCCCTTTTTCCAGGCTCCGTGAAGGATATACGTAGGGGATGACACCACCCTTGGCAGGGCCCATAATTAAGGGTTTTCCATTTGCTAAATGTCGGGTGAGTATAGTTAGCCTTGACAGTGATACAATCCCAGGAGGAGGAGGGCCTCCATTCTGCATCCCCCGTAGTTTCACACCCCCAATTTTTACAATAGAAGTATTCCCCTCCTCCACAGGTGGGATTTAGCCTGCGATCTCTGTGGTGCCCGGGACAGACATAAAAGGGAAGAGTGCTTAGCATGGCCCTTCTTTCAGGCGTGCCACATCCTCCCCATGGGTCTAATCCCAGTCGCCCTGGAGGGCTTTCTTGGTTAGGGGCTCTAGAGGTATCGAAGTATCCCTCTAGGTCCCATGGGCTAGGGGCCCCTATGGTTAGCTTGCATAGGTCAGGATATAGGTCAGGCCACCAGGTTCCCACGGGGGCGGTCTTAGTTATAGACCAGACCTCGTCACCCCCAGACGTTAGTACCTGCCAGGTTAACCTTTTGAGGGCATGAGGGCTACCTTTGGCGGAGGTGAAGAGCGCTAGGAGAGGTAGGAATATAACAACTGTCACTGAACAATTTTTGAAAGTCTTAACTTGAGCGGGTTTTGGGTGCGGTGGAGCTTCCATTGGAGTGGCTCGTCCGGTCCGTCCTGGCTGGCGTCAGCGGTGCTCGTTGATGGGGCGCGCTGGACGTGTGAGGCGTGGACCCAAGCAGCAATGCCGTCTACCTTTAAGGCGGTTGGGGTGGTCAGGAGTACAGTATATGGGCCCTTCCAGCGGGGCTCAAGCGTCCTGGACTGATGTCTCCTGACGTAGACGGAGTCCCCGATCTGGAACGGGTGTGGGCCGGTTGTGTCTCCGGGGCGGTAGACAGCCGCAAGGGGTTTCCAGATCTGGTGCTGGATAATCTGGAGCGCCTTTAGCCTGTCCTGTAAACCGGGAGTGTTAGCAAGAGGGTCAAGAGCAGAATCTAGTAAGTCCGTTACTGGTGGGGGACCTCCATAGAGAATCTCGTAAGGAGTTAGCCCATGGCGCGCGGGAGTGTTCCGGACTCGGAACAGAACCATAGGGAGGAGTTGGACCCAGTCTCTAGTGCCAGTCTCCAATGTCAATTTAGTTAGGGTCTCTTTAATTGTTCTATTCATTCTTTCTACCTGACCTGAGCTCTGGGGTCTGTATGCACAATGTAATTTCCAATTTATCCCCAGTAATCTGGCCACCAACTGACTTACCTGGGAGACGAAGGCGGGGCCGTTGTCCGACCCTATTACCTTGGGCAGTCCAAACCGGGGGAAAATTTCTTCCAGGATTTTCTTGACAACCACCTGGGCGGTTTCTCGCTTGGTGGGGAAAGCTTCTGTCCAGCCATTTCGTAGAAAGCTACTCCCATCGGTGTACCAGGTTGCTTCAGCATCTGGCAAAGGCTGGTCCGTCAAGTCCCCTCTGGTGCCATGGACTTCAGCTAGGATCTGGTGGCAATCATGCATTACTAGGGAGGGGGACTCGGTTTCTGGAAGCAAGGTGGCCGGGTTTAGAGATGTAGCCGTTCCAAACTGTATCCGCTCAGAATTCAGTAACATGGCCTGATAATGGGTGACCCGGGCGTTTGAGAGCCATCGATCAGGGGGCTGGCGGATGACTGTCTCTACGGCGTGGGGGGCCACCACAGTGAGGGGTTGGCCAAAAGTCAACTTGTCTGAGTCTTTTACCAGGACTGCCATAGCCGCTATTATCCGGAGACATGGGGGCCATCCTGCAGCCACGCTGTCTAATTTTTTTGAAAAGTATGCCACGGGCCTTTTCCAGGGTCCCAGTTTTTGAGTTAGGACCCCTTTGGCTATTCCATTATGTTCATCAACATATAGCGTAAAAGGCTTGGTTACATCTGGGAGGCTCAGGGCAGGGGCGGTCAATAAGGCCCTTTTTATTTTGTCAAAAGCCAATTGCTGCTCCTTTCCCCAGTGGTAGGGGGTGTTGGATTTCGTGAGAGGATATAGGGGAGCCGCCATCTCCGCAAACCCGGGTATCCAGAGGCGGCAGAACCCAGCACTGTCGAGGAACTCTCCTAGTCCTTTGGCATTAGTGGGTGCTGGGATCAGGGCTACAGCCTTTTTGCGGCTCTCCGTCAGCCACCTCTGGCCTCCTTCCAGGAGATATCCCAGATAGGTCACTTGTCTCTGGCCTACTTGGGCCTTTTTGGCGGAGGCTCTATACCCCAGTTCTCCCAGTCTCTCAAGCAGGGCCCCCATACCTTTTACACAATCCTGTTCTGTCCTAGCCGCCAGGAGCAAATCATCCACGTACTGCAGAAGGACGAGGTCCGGATGGCCAACTCGGAAATCTGCCAAATCCCGATGCAAGGCCTCATCGAACAAAGTAGGGGAGTTTTTGAATCCCTGTGGCAGCCTTGTCCAAGTGAGTTGTCCTGAGAATCCCGTCTCAGGATCTTTCCATTCAAAAGCAAAAATAGGCTGGCTTTGAGAGCTTAACCGCAGGCAGAAGAATGCATCTTTTAGATCTAACACCGTATACCAGACATGGCTTGGGGGTAAGGTGCTGAGCAAGTTGTAGGGATTCGGCACCGTGGGATGTATGTCCTCTGTCCTCCAGTTAACCTCTCGTAAATCTTGTACTGGCCGGTAATCTCCTGTGCCGGGTTTTTTTTTTACGGGTAATAGAGGAGTATTCCAGGGCGACTGGCAAGGTATTAAAATGCCCAATTGTAATAGTCTCTGTATATGGGGCCGAATGCCTTCTTTGGCCTCTTTGCTCATTGAATATTGCCGGATCGATATGGGGGTGGCCGAGGGTTTTAAGTTTATAATTATGGGCGGCTGGTTTACAGCTAGTCCCATTCCGGCCGTTTCCACCCAGGCCTGAGGGTAGTTAGTGAGCCATTCAGAATCCAGGGGCTGCACAGCCAGTGGAGAGTCCTCGTGCAGCCAGTGTTCATCCTCTAGGCGCAAGGTCAGTACCTGGAGGGGCTGCCCTCCCGCGCCAGTAATAGTGGCCCCTTTTTGCTGAAAATGTATCTGGGCCCCTACTTTTGAAAGAAGGTCTCTGCCTAGGAGAGGGTAAGGGCAGTCTGGGACCACTAAGAAGGAATGCGTTACTTGCCCAGTGCTCAGGTGGACCTTCCGTTCGGTTGTCCATCGATATAACTTGCCTCCAGTTGCCCCCTGAACCCAAGACGTTTTAGAGCTCAAGGGTCCTTTTGCCTCAGTTAAAACTGAATGTTGAGCTCCCGTATCGACCAGGAAGGTCACCGGCTGTCCCCCCACTTTAAGGGTTATCCGAGGCTCAGGGGGGGGGTTCCTGGCCCTGACACCCCTAATCTTCATCTTCTAGGGACAAAACAGGAATGGGCTTCTTTTTAGGTCCCTGCGTTTGGCCCTTCCTTGGGCAATCTTTAACCCAATGTCCTTTTTCCTTGCAGTAGGCACACTGGTCTCGTTCAACCCGTGGTCCTCTTTTGTCTCCCAGGTCCCTACTCTGTCCTGACTTACTCTGCCCTGAGCCCTGTACTACGGTGGCCAGTATAGCCTTCTATTAACCTCTGCAGAAAACCTGCCGGCGTCTCCTCTTTTCCCTGCACTATAGCACGTACCTTTGCCAAATTGGTGGGGCGACGCCCTGCCCCTTTGAGACCCGCTAGGAGTACCTGGCGATAGAGACGGAGCCGCTCCCTACCAGCAACAGTGTCGTAGTCCCAGGTCGGGCGAACCAAGGGGAAAACATCCTCAATTTCCTTAGGCAGCTGGGTCGGCCTCCCATCCGCCCCCGGGACGTTTTTCCGAGCTTCGAGGTAGACGCGCTGTCTCTCCTCCATGGTGAGGAGAGTCTGCAGGAGCTGTTGGCAGTCATCCCAGGTCGGCTGGTGGGTCCACAGAATTGACTCAATTAATCCGGTTAGCGCCTGGGGGTCTCGGGAGAAGGAGGGGTTATGAGTTTTCCAGTTGTAAAGGTCAGAGGCAGAGAACGGCCAGTATTGCATCTGGCCGCCTACTGATCGGAGGGGAAATGCCTGGGAGGTCCAGACGTCTTCCGACTCTCCCCCGCGCTCTCGCCGAAAGCGGAGGCGACCGGCGAGCGGGGGTGAAGCGAGGGGTTGCCCCTCTGCCCCCGTAGAGTCGGGGGACGGAGCTGAGGGAGCGGAGGGAGAGGTAGGGGCCTCCGAGCGGGGCGTTGGGGGTTGGGCATAAGGGGGAGGGGAGGAGCCCAAGAGAAGGAGACTGTCCTGGTCCCCTGGGAGCACAGGCGGCTCCTTAGGTTTTGATTCAGGAAATTTTAGGGGGCAAAGGGTGGATGGAGAGGAGGGACGGGGAATTGGGGGAGTGTGGCAGGGAGGGAGTGAGGGTCTCGGGCTCGGTCCCCCTTGAGAAGGGATAAAGCATTTTATCCGGGATTCTTAGCGAGATCCTCCCATACTATGATGTACGGCACCTGATCGAGGTGTCCATTGGGTCCTGGCTGGAAGACCAGGGCCTTCACCTGCAAGATAATGTCAGTATTATCCTGGGCCACCCGACGTTGAAAGCCGGCCACTCTGAGGAGCAGAAGGTGACCCATCTTCATCTTCTGACTTCGACCGAAAGATTGTGTGCCCGGCCGGCGACTTCTTTCCAGTGATCTAGAGTGAGGCTTAAAGGGGTGGTTACAGTCTGCCCCATGGGTGTAGAGAAGAGGTGAGCGGTGAGGAGTAGGACAGGAAAGGAAGAAAAACACGGAACGAACAGACGCACACGAACGACAGGACTGGCGCGGCAGATTCAGATGGGAGCGGTCGCGAACCACGACCCTCCCCGAAGAGGAGGGAGTGCCGGGGCTCCGTTCCTCTTCCAGACCACTCCGGAGTCCGACTCCGGAGGGGGACCAGGGGTCTCGGGCACGTCTGCCTCCCCCGCTGGTCCAAATACAGAATACAGAGTACAGCGTCCTGCAGGCACAATACAGACCCGGCACAAAACAGACCCGGCCAGTCAGACAAACGGACGAGACAGATATGACATTTAGCGAGCTCGGTCTTACCTCCTACCGGTCTTAGGATTGAGTCTGGGGTGTCTCAGATCCCGGACGAGCCCCCAAATGTTGGACCCTGGCTCACGGGTGCCAACGTGGCCCGGGGGACGCCCCAGAGACTCAGACCCCAGACAGGCAGATGCAATTAGCAAGAGGGTTTATTGAACGTTTGCGCAAACGGGCTCTCCGCCTCCGAAGAGGAAAAGAGCCCCGATTAGCAATTACAGGTGTCTTTTAAAGGGCAAAAGGAAAGAAACTTCCTAAAGACAAAAGAACAGCGGGAGTCGCATGGCATCCAGGTTGATTTTGGGGAGGGTCAACATGAACCTATTCAGGGACATTCCAATCAGGGTGTGGGGGGGGGAAACGGTTTTCTTATTGTAAACAGAATGCTTTTAGTTGCTAAAATTTCAGGAAGAAGACTGGATGGGCTGCCTCTGGATTAGGGCTGGCCCTACTTACAAGGGGGGAGGTTTCTTCAACATAAGACTGATGAATCGTTGACCTCTATCTCTGACACTAATATGTTATTTGTTAATTAATTGGATTAAAAAAACAATTCATCAGAGACCTTCAAACTGCAACTCAGGAATGTCTCAGATTGCCACTGCCTGACCCCAGTCCCTCTGAAGATATTTTGAACCCAATGTTGAGAAACCTCAACTGGCTTTTCCCCAAGCTCAGAAACTGAATTATTATTTTTAAGATTTTATTTATTCATGAGAGAGAGAGGCAGAGGGAGAAAGAGGCTTCATGCAGGGAGCCTGATGTGGGACTCCATCCCAGGACTCCCAGATCACGCCCTGGGCTGAAGGCAGGCGCTAAACTACTGAACCACCCAGGGATCCCCAGAAACAATTTATAATTTGCTTGAACTATCAACTTTTGGATATTTTTTTTTGCTTCCATAGAAATGGCTCTGATTAAATTACCAGATTTTTCACATCATATGGAGCTGACTTGCAGCCTCTCCTCTCAAAACATCCTCATATTCATCCTGTCCTAAGTAGTCCTGCCAATATATGATTGCTAATACATCATGCTGTGCATATGTAAATAATTAAAAAATTAAAACCCGTTTGAGTTATTTAACTGGTAAATCTTAGCTCCTGGTAATCTTTGTTCCAGGGAATTTGTCAGTCCTTGGTTATTCTCCGGACAGTCATTATAGTAACTTCTCTAGTGCATTGTCTGCTCTTGATGGATTTAAATGACTGCCATAGCCACTCACATGCCAGATAGTATCTCCATCAGGATCCCACAACTGGATCAATCAGTAGTAACTACATAAATGATGAATATGGTTGACTACATGGCCCTTTAGCCAGAGACTCCACTAATGGAAAGACAAAATGTGTGATTGTTTAGCCTGATTACATCAATGGTGGTAAATGAGAATAAGGCTATACTGGCTGGTCACACTCTCAGCCTACTGAAAGAATAACCAAAGGGCGGGGGGTGGAGGGGATTGGTAAAGTAAAAAACAAATGAAAACTTTGAAAACTCTCTGAGTGGACAAAACCAGTGTAATCCTATAAACAAAGCTTAATTGTGCTTATTTTGTAAGACTAACTTGACCTGGGTCATTTCTTACATCTCTGAAGTCATAAGCAAAACAAACTTTTACCCAAGGCTAATATGAAATAACCACTGCCCAACTGCCTATCATTTAAGAAAATTCTAGTATAACCAATATCTACATGTATACCAATACCTAATACAACCAGTCAATGTGAAGAGTAAGCAGTCACTGCTTTCTCACTACATAAGCTGCTTTATAACAACATGCCCCTTAGCGTCATTCCATGTTTTGGTTTGAGGGCTCCTAGTTTACAAACTATCTTTTTAGTGTGCACACAATAAACTCTTAACTACTAAAAAACAAAAACTAGGGGTGCCTGGGTGACTCAGTGATTGAGCATCTGCCTTCAGCTCAGGTCGCGATCCTGGGGTCCTGGGATGAAGTCCTACACCAGGCTCCTTGCAGGGAGCCTGCTTCTCCCTCTGCCTATGTCTCTGCCTCTTTCTCTGCCTCATGAATAAATAAACAAAATCTTAAAAAAAAAATTATCCTTCACATTTTGCTCTTGTGCCACGTGTGAAACGATTAGCAAATCCTATTGGTTCTGCCTTCGAAATACATCTGAAATTTGCCACTCCATTGCTACCACTTTGCCCATCCAAAGCATCATCCAATCTTTGATTACTGGTCTTTCTACTACCACTCCCTTCTATGATCTATTAAGCAGCTGGAAGGATCATGAAAATCAAAGATCATGCCACTATCCTCAAAACCCCCCAGCGTGTGTCCACGTCATTTGGAGTAAAAACCAGAGTCTGGCCTGCATTATTTCCCCTTAATCTCTGACCTATCTCTGTCTCCTTCGATCTCTCTCATTCACCAAACTGTTCCTCCATCACTTGAGGATCATTCCTACCTCAGAATCTTTGCACCTGCTGTTCCCTCTTCCCGGAGTGACAGATTCTAGCCTCTTCAGATCTTTGCATGGTTCCTTCACTTGTCCCAGTCAGGTGTTTATTCAAATGTCACCTTCTCTGGGGAACCTATCTAAAATAATCTTCCCTACCACTTTCTATTCCCTTACTTTGTATTTTTTTCGGATTACTTATCACTGCTTAAGTGATATATATAGATACAGATATAGATATATACGCACATTGTATGTATATAGTATATTTGTTGGAGCCCTCTCACTACCCCCCACCCTCATTAAACCAGGACTCCGTGTACATAGCAACTTTCCCTACTTTGTCTATGGCTCCTCCACAGCAAGTGGCACAGTGTCTGGCTTGTGGTAAGCCACTCAATATTTGTTAAATGAAAGAATGAATCACACACTTGCCTTGTGGCTGGACTGAGCTAAGGCACTTGACATGCATACTTTGTTACTCATCACAACCACCCTATGAGGAGAAAACCAGCATGATTCTTTTTTTTTTTCAAGATTTTATTTACTTATTCATGAGAGACACAGAGAAAGAGGCAGAGACTTAGGCAGAGGGAGAAGCAGGCTCCATGCAGGGAGCCCGATGTGGGACTCCACCCAAGGACCCCAGGATCGTGCCCTCAGCCAAAGGCAGACACTTAACCACTGAGTCACCCAGGCATCCCAACCAACATGATTCTTATCCCAATTGCACAGACGAGGGAGTGGCACTCAGAGAGGCATGGTTCCCCAGCTCTATGTGATGAATTGGGTCACAAACTCTGGCCTGTTTGACTCCAAAGCTCCTCCTTTTCCCTTCCCAACATACTGCCTTCTACTAGAACAAGGAGTATTCTCTGGAGTCTCTGCATCCTCTGCAGTTTCCAGAGCTATTCCTTGCATACAGTAGGTGCTCAATAAGGCAAAAATGACCAAATGATTCCTTGAACTATCACTCACAAACTGGCAGCATGAAGACACAATCCATTCCATAAATATTTATTGAGGACCTACCGTATGCCAGACTCTGTTCTAGGTGCTGAGAATATAATGGGACATTTTTTTGTCAGTGTGGGAGATTAACTTGCCAGTGGAGGGCTAGGAACAGCAAAAACAATAGTATGTTATTTAATGTTAAATGCTATGGAGAAAACTCATTACAGTGGGGGAATGGGAATAGAATTGGAAATGGTAAAGGTGAACAGTTGAGCACAGAGCTGAAATAGATCCAGGAGTGAGTGGTGTGAGTATCGGGGCATAGTACCTTCCAGGCCAGTGCAAAGGCTCTAGGGTGAAAACATGCCTGTCGGCTGCTGTGTTTAGAGTAGAAAAGAAGCTAGTGTGTCTTTGAGTGGAAAATTGAAAGGTCTGGTCATAAGTGGATTTATTTTCCTGTCTGGTAATAATGACTATGGCTGAGTAACATCCATCCCTTTCGGCAGGGCATGATGGGCTTTCCAGTTCCCACTCTGGTCTGCTTCTCTCTTCTATGTACCTGTGCCTGCGGAAGTAATCATAGTAACAATGGCTAACATATATTGAGCCCTTACTATGTGTTAATTGCAGTTCTTACCATGTAAAAAGACATTCTTCCAACAGCCATATAAGGTAGGTTGTATTATTAATCTCATTTGGCAATTGAAGCAGCAGTCTCAGAGAGGTAAAACAACTTGCCTATGGTCAATACAGCTGGTAAGAGTCGCAGAGCCAGGACTTGAACCCTGTCAGTCTGGCTCTTGAGTTTGTAACCTTTGGCTTAATTACAGCCAATCACTTTTTTGCCGTCTAACAGACATAGGAAGGAGTCAATTTCTGGCTCTTAAAATTTCAAATGAAAGGGTGGCTCAGTCAGTTATGCATCTGCCTTCAGTTCAGGTCATGATCCCAGAGTCCTCGGATCAAGCCCCACATCAGGTTTCCGACTTAGGAGAGGGTCTGCTTCTCCCTCTACCTCTGCTTCTCTCCACGGCTTGTGTTCTCTCTCTCTCTCTCTCTCACAAATATTTTTTTTTTTAAGTTCAAATGGAAAAAAAAAAGTTCACATGCTTTTGCTGGAGTTCTTTGTTGGTAAGACACTTCTGAACTCAGAAGTGTCCCCAAATACCTGCTAGCTGAAGGCCAAAGAAGCTCCTGAGAGGGCTCCCATCCACCTTGTTTCTTGACTTTGCTGTCACGGATTGCCTGAGCTCCAGGGCCAATGACAGGTCTCGGATGCCCAAACTCTGCATCTTGTCTCCCTAGCTTCAGTCCCACCAAACAAGTGATGCTTCACTCTCATTTTATTTCTTTGTCCTCCTAGCTGAGGGATGTGGCAAATAACTTCAGCTCTATAAGCCTCTGATTCGTGATTTGTGAAATGGTGTTCATAACATTATCTACTTCAGAGAACTGTAAGGTTCAACAAACTTGTGTCTGCAAAGCGTTCAGCCCAAGGCCTGGAAAACAGAAGGAACACAATTCATTATTGAGGTAAGAAATAAATCTTTCTGCCACAGTGAGGTGGGAGGAGGTCTGAGTTGGGGAACTAGGAGCAGAATAAATGTGCTCATTGAGTGCTTATCGCATGTAATATTCTATTGTTTTATTATCTCATTTAATCTATACCCCAATCCTGCTCTATCCTATTTATTTATTTACTTATTTATTTATTTATAAAGATTTCGTTTGTTTATTTGAGAGAAAAAGAGAGAGCACAAGCAAGGGGTGCTTCAGAGGGAGAGGGAGAGGCTGGCGCCCCCCCACTTTGCCCCACAATGTGAGGCCCAATCCCAGGATCTTGGGATCGTGACCTGAGCCAAAGGCAGATGCTTAACTGGCACAGGTGCCTCCTTAATATCTCATTTTAAAGGTAGGTAAACTAAAATTCAAGGTTAGTGACTTACTTGAGGTCATGCATCTTGGAACTGACAGCTGGGATTTTAACTCCTTCCTGGGCCCCTAATTTCTATACTCTACTGTCCTTCAAGAATCTTTGCTCCAGACCCACACCAGCTGCATGAATAGAATTGCAAGTGTTTCTGGGAAGCTAAGGAGAAAGATAAGGGATCCACAGATCATCTTCCAGAATTCCAGCCAGGAGGTGGTATTGTTTCCCTGGTATCTCACTTTTTGTCAGCTGGGAACAGGGCCATTTTATAAATGGCTCTGAGTCTGGGATTAGTCCCTGGCTCCTAGCATACAGCCAGCTCTTAGCTCCAGATCTCCCACCTATAGAACGGGTATAACATTAACCTTCCTCTTGGGAATCTGTGAAGACCAAATGAGATATGTCAAAATGCTTAGTGTAGTGTTTGGCAGGTTGTAACTAATGGCACTTGGATGGTTATAACTACTTGCACTGTATGTTAACTAACTAAATTTAAATAAAACAAAAAGTGATTCACATCTCTGAGCCTCAGTTTCATCATCTGAAAAATCAGGACCTTAATGGATCCGCCCTTTGGGGATATTTTGAGGAGTAAAAGAACACATATAACTCTGCTTGGAACATGGAAAGAGCTTCTCAAATGCTTATTATTATTATTATTATTATTAGTTTCTTTTCATCTTCTTTTTCTTTTTCCTCCTTCTAGATTTTGGCTGCCTCAATCCTCATGATGGCACAATTGCCAGGGAAGATGGAACATGGGATCCCTTCCAGGACTTGCAGCTCCAGTCTGTGTCTGCAGGGGGCGCTATGCGCACACATTTCTCCAACTGGTGGGCGCAAAGCCTCCACCCTTGGGCTGGGAAAGGGGAAGATGGCCTCGTAGTGGCCTTGCAGATGGGTGAGCTTTCAGATCTTGCATCTAGCACTTCTGGGGTTGAGTGCAGCAGTGAAGCCTGAGAAAGGGCAAATTCCCCAGGCCTGAAACATGGGCTGCTAATGGTGCCTCCACTAACTAGACTCATGCAACAAATCAACCAGAAACAAATTTACCCATGATCCTTTCAATCTAACGCGTAGGTGATTTCACTTTCCCACATTGCCTTCTGTCCCCATTATGTTATCATAGTAGGGTGGCTACTATCAGCATGGTTGGAGCTTCCCATTTTTAAAGGAAGCCAGAAATCCTTACACTGCTAACAACAGATTCCAATTTTATAAACTGTGAAGACTTAGAAAATGCACATGTGCAGGCCTCAGATGGTCTGGAAGCTGCCAGTTTGAGACCTCTGCAATTTGAGCTGTATCCTTTTCAGCACCACTCTTCTTATCATTCCTGAGCCGGATAAAACACATGACATTCAGTCAAATATGAATTGCAGATAAATCACAAATAATTTTTTAGCATATGTATTTCCTCTGCAATATTCAGGACACAATTAAAATTATTTGTTGTTTATCTGAAATTCATTTAACTGGCCATTCTCTATTTCTATTTGCTAAATCTGGCAGCCTCATTCCTGCAAGGACTTGGCTTGGGACAATGGCATCTGCTCTTTGAGAGGAAGCCTTGATGGACCTTGTCTGTTTTGAATAACTTTCATATTCTCTGTCAACTTGGATTTTTTTCCTCTAAGATTATCTGGGGGGGGAATTGCAATTTATGGGTTTTCCCAACAGTTTCTAAACAGGCTTCAAACTCTTGGTTGGTGGAATTGGCAGGCCCTATGGCCCACCCTTTGGGCTCATCCCCTGATCAATTCCTCCCAAGGTCCAATGTTCACTAATTGCAGGTCGATTTAGAAAGCAACTGTCTTTTTATCTGTTAGTCATGGCAGAAACAGACCATCTTGGGCTTATTTATAACTATGGCTTTTTTAAAAAGAGAGAAAAAGAGAAATCTGGATCCTCTCACTTGGCAGACTCATTTAAACAAATGGTCCTTTTGCTAAAACAGACCTATGCCACAGGGCCACAGTTTGCAGATGGGAAGGCTTGCATGGGTGCGGTCCTAGCAGGTCAGATCTTTTTTTTCTTGAATGTTAAAGTGGCAGTAGAGGCAGTCTGGAAATCTGACATCACTTTTGGATCTGCCCAGGTTGACCTGATGTTTTTACAGCTAGAGCAGCTATCTACAGAGTGTAGTGGTACTTGCTAGGCTACCGCAAACGTTTCACCTGTCCCACCATTGTCAAGTCCAAGTGTACCTCTCTCTAAGCCCCCTCTCTCTAACTCTCTACTCAAGTTATCCTTGTCATAATCATCATCTGTAATTGCCATTTATTGAAATATCCTACCAGGTTCCATGCTAGATACTTGACATGTTATAATTTACTCCTTACTCTACAAGAGAGGTAGTATTATTATCCCAACTTTACAGATGAGGAAAGTGAGTAAATGGCTCTGCCAAAGTCTTCACTTGCTCCTCACCCTAGGCTACCTTGTTCAGTGCTCCTGGAGCATAGACAACTCAAACCCTGTGCTGGGAGCTTTAGCAGCAGTTTGTAAGAGGGAATGTCAATTGAGGCTGAGCTAACCATTCCTCTGGTTTTACCTTGCAGGGTGCTTCTCCAGGAGCTCCTCCACTTGACCCTCCTTCCAGGCAATGGTAGCAGATTCTTCCCTGGCATCTTCCAGTGTAAGGGGTGCCCCCTTCTATTTCCAGCTCCAGTGTTCCTTGCTAGCCCTGTGGTTTCCTTATATTCTGTGCACAAGCTTGTGGTATTCTCTGATTATAGTCTGCTGGAATTGTTCTATTTCCAGTAGCTGTGACTGGTACAGAGGCAGAGCTGGGATTTGAACACAGGGATTCCAAAATAACCTCTTTGCAAGTGGCCTTCCAGAGCTGTGCTCAGATTGCTTCTGCCAGGCACTGTGTCTGCCTTCCGACACAGACCATGATCCGCTCTCCTCTCTAGCATTTTCCCACAACTGCAGGAAATGTTGTTAAATGTATTTTCTGTGCCTGCCAGTATAATGACCCTATTAAAAAAAAACACACACACACACAAAGTGATGCTAGTTTTACATAACTTGTTCTTAGGAAACAAGCTCCTTGTGAATGCTTGCACCCCCACCCCAAGTGCTTAATTAGAATCATTTCAGAGGCAAATCATTGAGCTGAGCCAAAGAGGCAATGAGAAGGATAATTATCCCTCAGTCTCTGCCCTAAAATAGTTCACAGCCAAGTTGCCAACTCCCTGATTAATTTTTCAGGCTAGAATATCATGGGGGATGAGACTAAGCTTATCTACATGTGGTTTCCAAACTCTATCCTCACATTTGGATATCTATATCTATATCTATATCTATATCTATATGTTAATCAGCACTCAGAAAGCAAATAATCCAATTAAAAAATAGGCAGAAGACATGAACAGATATCTCTCCAAAGAAGACCTACAGAAGGTCAATAGATACATGTGAAGATATTCAACATCACTCAGCATCAGGGAAATGCAAATCAAAACTACAATGAGTTATCACCTCATACGTATCAGAATGGCTAAAATCAACAACCCAAGAAACAACAGGTATTGGCGAGGGTGTGGAGAAAGGGGAACCCTCTTGCACTGTTGGTGGGAATGCAAACTAGTACAGCCACTCTGGAAAACGGTATGGAGTTTCCTCAAAAAGTTAAAAACAGGGATCCCTGGGTGGCGCAGCGGTTTGGCGCCTGCCTTTGGCCCAGGGCGCGATCCTGGAGACCCGGGATCGAATCCCGCATCGGGCTCCCGGTGCATGGAGTCTGCTTCTCCCTCTGCCTGTGTCTCTGCCTCTCTCTCATTCTGTGTGTGTGACTATCATAAATAAATAAAAAAAAATTTAAAAAAAAAGTTAAAAACAGAACTACCCTCTAATCCAGTAATCACACTACTGGGTATTTACCCTGAAATACAAAAACACTAAATCAAAGGGATACATGCACCCCTATGTTTTATTGCAACATTATTTACAATACCCAAATTATGGGGGATCCCTGGGTGGCTCAGTGGTTCAGCACCTGCCTTCGGCCTAGGGAATGATCCTGGAGTCCCAGGATTGAGTCCCACATCAGGCTCCCTGCATGGAGCCTGCTTCTCCCTCTGCCTGTGTCTCTGCCTCTCTCTCTGTCTGTGTCTCTCATGAATAAATAAATAAAATCTTAAAAAAAAGGAAAAATCAGTGAAATTAATTCAATAAAGATTTGATTTCTAAAAAACAAAACAAAACAAACAAAAAATACCCAAATTATGGAAGCAGCCCAAGTGTCCATTGATAGATGAATGGATGAAGATGTGGTGTATATATACGCAAAGGAATATTATTCCGCCATAAAAAAAGAATGCAACCTTGCCATTTGCAAGAGCATAGATGGAGCTAGAGTATAATGCTAAGTGAAATAAGTCAGAGAAAGACAAATACCATATGATTTCACTTATATGTGGAGTTTTAAAACAAAATAAATAAATGGGCAAAGGAAAAGAAAAGAGAGAGACAAACCAAGAGACAGACTCAATTGTAGCAAACAAACTGATGGTTACCAGAGGGGAGGTGGGTGGGGGGATGGGTGGAAATAGGTGATGAGGATGACAGAGTGTACTTATCATGGTGAGCACTAAGTATTGTATAGAATTGTTGAATCAGGGTCTCCTGGCTGGCTCAGTCATTGGAGAGTGCAGCCTCTTGATTTCAGGGTTGCACGCTGAAACCTCACCCTAGGTATGGAGATTAGTTAAAAATAACAATCATAATAATAATAATTGGGGGATTTGGCTGGCTCAGTCAATAGAGTGTGTGACTCTTGATCTCAGGGTCATAAGTTCAAGCCCCATGTTGCATGTGGAGGTTACTTAGAGAAAAAAAGAATTGTTGGGGCGGGGGTGGGGGTGAATGGGTGACGGGCACTGAGGGGGGCACTTGACTGGATGAGAACTGGGTGTTATTCTGTATGTTGGCAAATTGAACACCAATAAAAAATAAATTTGTTACTAAAAAAACATAAAAAAAGAATTGTTGAATCACTATATTGTACACATGTATCTAATATAACACTGTATATTAACTATACTGGAATTTAAAAACTTGTAAGAATATATATTACAATTCAGGTAGGATATATACTGAAATATATTATTATTAAAATAACTTTTTATTATAGAGAATGAACTATAATAACATCCAACAACCTGGATCGATCTCAAGGGCTTTATGTTTATTGATAAAAGCCAATTTCAAAAAGTTGTGTATGTGTGATCATTTATATTACATTCTTGACATGAGCAAACTATAGAGGTGGAGAACAGATTAGTGGTTGCCTGGATATAGGGACTGGGAAGAGGAGCATAATCCTAAGTGGATACCACAAGGGAATTCCTTTGTATCTTGTTTGTGGTGACTATATGAATCTATTTATTATGGAATAAAAATCCATAGAATTATACGTGTGTGTGCTCACACACAAATAAATGTGTGAAAATAATGGTGACAACAGAATGAGGTCTGTAGTCTAGTTAAATATATTGTACCAAAATCTATTCCCTGGTTTTTATATTGTACTATAGTTAAATAGGATGGCACTCCTGGGGGAAGTTAGGTGAAGGAAGGGCACATGATATTCTGTGTACTATTTTGCTGCTTCCTTGTGAGTCTATAATTATTTCAAAATAAAAAGTTTTAAAAAACCTTTCATTATTTCCAAAGCAGAATACGTACATTGTAGGAAGTCAGAAATATAGAACAAAATTAAATAAGACCCTACTACATAACTCAGAAACCACACTGGCAAACCTTATAGTATATCTTTCTAGATCTTTTGTATGCTTGTATATACTATATGTATTTTGGGCAGGGGGCTATTTTTAAAAAAGATTTTATTTATTTATTTGAGAGAGCACAAGAGAGCACAAGCAGGAGGAGGGGCAGATGGAGAAGCAGACCGAACAGGGAGTCCAATGCAGGACTCGATCCCAAGATCCTGAGTTCATGACCTGAACCCAAGGTAGCTGCTTAACTGATTGAGCCACCCAGACACCTCTGGGGGAGCTATTTTTAAAAAGATGATATTTTAGAGCAGTTTTAGGTTTATAACAAAATTGAAAGGAAAATACCTCTTCCCCTCTCATGCACAGCTTCTCCCATTATCACCTTCACTTATCAGAATGGTACAAATATATATCTATATATTTTTTATTATTTATTTATTATTATTATTATTTTTTTTTTTACCAAGGATGAACCTACATTGACACATCATAATCGTCCAAAGTCTATTGTCTGCCTTAGAGTTCTCTTTGGTGTTGTACATTCTGTGGGTTTAGACAAAAGCATAATGACATACAATTGACCCCTGAACAACATGTGTTTGAACTATGTGAGTCCTCTTATACAGGAATTTTTTACAGTAGGGAACTGTACAGTAGGGAACAGTAAAAAAACTGTACTTTTTTTCTCTTCCCTATGGTTTTCTTCTTTTAAAAAAAATATTTTAGGGGCCCCTGGTTGGCTCAGTCAGTGAAGTGTCTGCCTTTGGCTCAGGGCGTGATCCCAGGGTCCTGGGATTGAGCCCTGCATCAGGCTCCCTGCCCAGTGGGGAGTCTGCTTCTCCCTTGCCCTCTACCTGCTGCTCCCCCTGCTTGTGCTCTCTCTCTGTCAAACAAATAAAATCTTTAAGAAAGTAAAAAATAAAGTGATCTCTCCACCCGACATAGGGCTCAAACTTACAATCCCGAGATCAAGAGTCACACATTCCACCAACTGAACCAGCCAGGTGCCAATTTAAGATTTTCTTAATAACATCTTTTCTCTAGCTTACTTTTTAAAAGAATACAGTATATAATACATATACAAAAATAGGTGTCAATCAACTGTTTTGTTTTTTTTTTTGGTAAGGCTTCTGGTAATGTAAGCTATTAGTAATTAAGTTTTGGAGGACTCAAGAGTTATACACAAGTTTATAACTGTGAAGGGGGTCATTGCCCCTAACCTCTGCATTGTTCAAGGGTTGATGATATATTAGGACATCTGGGTGGCTCAGGGGTTGAGCGTCTGCCTTTGCCTCAGGGTGTGATCCCAGGATCTGGGATCCAGTCCCACATCAGGCTCCCTGCATGGAGCCTGCTTGTCCCTCTGCTTCTCCCTCTGCCTGTGTTTCTGCCTTTCTCTGTGTGTGTCTCTCATGAATAAATAAATAAAATAAAAAGAAAAATGCAGATTCTGGTTCAATAGGTCTGTGATAGGGCCTGATATTCTGCATTTCTTTCTTTTTCTAAAATGAAAGTTTTTATTTATTTATTTATTTATTTATTTATTTTAAAGATGTTATTTATTTATTTGAGAGGGGGAGAGAGAGACAGAGAGTGAGACAGAGAGAGAGACAACAAGCTGGCAGAGGGGCAAGCAGAGGGAAAGGGAGAAGCAGGTTCCTCCTCAAGCAGAGAGCCCTGATGTGGGACTTAATCCCAAGACCTTGGGATCATGACCTGAGCAGAAGGCAGACACTTAATGGACTCAGCCACCCAAGCACTCCTTTGTTTTTTAAAAAGATTTATTTAGTTATGGGAGAGAGAGAGGAGGAGGAGCAGAAGGAGAAGGAGAAGCAGACACCAAGCACGGAGCCCCACACAGGGCTCAATCTTCTCACCCTGAGATGATGACCTGAACCAAAATCAAGAGTTAGATGCTTAACTGAGCCACTCAGGCACAAATCTCTCCCGACATTCTACATTTCTTGGGATAAAGTTAATTTGTAAATCAGGACCCCCTTCCCCTCAAAAACGGAGGCTGCCCTTGTGGGCAAGCCCAGGTCACAAGTCTAACCCTTACAGGAAACATCTATCAAGGAAACGTAACCTACACCAGCCACAATCCTCCAACTCCACTTTAGCTGGTTTACCACACCCTGGAAATAGGACCTCTTAGCCCATCATGTCGTTTCAAGTTGCCCTTGCCTCTTTTAAGCTCTAGAATACTCTTGCCCCAAGTCCCTCGGGAGCAGTGCTCCTCCACTCCTTGCATTGTTTCCTCTTGAATAAAGGACATCAGACCTGTGACTAATTGTTTTAGTTTACCATTTGACACTAGCAAGTTTTCAGGGGATGCCAATGCTGCTGGTTCTTGGACCACAATTTATTCCACACTTTTGAACACAAATAGAAAACCCAATTCTAAATGATTTAAACCAAAAGGAAAGACACTCCTGAGAAGGTAGTTCAGGGTTGGTTGATCCAGCAGTTCAGCAACTTCTTCAAGGACTCGGGCTCTCTCCTATTTTCCTTTCTGTTACTCTGGGTGGTTTGCTGTTTAGTCCTCAGGCTTGTTGCCTCAAGGTCTTGATACAGCTCCAGGGGCCATGCCCAGAAACTAGTGGACTTATAAAGGAAGAGGACAGCATCCCCTCCCATGCATCTCTCTATGAGTGAGAAAATCTGTCCTACGAGTCTCCCCAACCCTTCCCCAGTGTTGCTTATTTGCACAAGCAGGGATGCCTTTTTTTTTTTAATATTTTATTTATTTATTTGAGAGAGACAGAGATAGTAACAGAGACAGTGAGAGAGAGCTCGACCCCAGAGCAGAAAAAGAAGCAGACTCCCTGCTAAACAGGCAGGCCACAGGACTCTATCTCAGGAGCCAAACAGATGCTTAACCAACAGAGTCAGCCAGGCCCCCCAGGGAAAACATTTTAATAGACTACCTGATTGATCGCTCTGCTCTCCAGGAAACGCTGGGAAGTCATCTCCTCAGACCCAATGGCCAGAGGCACATCACGTGTCCAAGCCTAAACCTGCCATTGGCAAAGGGAGGATTCCTATGATTGGCTTAGACCTGTCTTCCTCCGAGGAAGGTACCTGGAGCAGTAGCATCAGCAACACTTGGGAAACTTGTTAGAAATGCAAATTCTTGGCTCCACTCCAGACCTCCTGAATTAGCAAGGGTAGGGGTGAGGCGCAGCAATGGTTTCACAGGGCCTCCAGGTGATTCTGATGGACACTGGGTCAGCCCTGGCTACACAGTAAAGTCATCTGGGGGCACGCTTAAAAATGATCTACTTGATAGAAATCAGGAGAATGGTTCCCTCTGGAGGTGGGCTGGGGTACAGACTTGGAAGTAGTGTGAGCAATTTGTCCTGTTTCCACCTCCCCTCTACAACTCTAGGTTTTAGTACTGAGAGTCCCATGTCCTGAAAAAACCCTCACTTCTGGACAATGGGCACAGTTCATCACTCTACCTGAAGGGAAAAAATGGAACTTTGTGGGGTGCTTTTGGAAATGTTCTATGCCATTATCTGAGTGGTGGCTACATGGGTGTATGTGTGTGTAAAAAAGTGCTAAGCTATTCATTTAAAGTCAGTGCAGTTTACTAAATGTATGTTATACTGTAAAAAAATACAGACATCCAAGTCATATTCCAGATCAACTGAATAAAAATCTCAGCAAAAGATACTAGGTATTGGGACGCCTGGGTGGCTCAGTGGTTGAGCATCTGCCTTCGGCTCAGGGTGTGATCCTGGAGACCAGGGATCGAGTCCCACATCCGGCTCCCTGCATGGAGCCTACTTCTCCCTCTGCCTGTATCTCTGCCTCTCTCTGTGTATCTCTCATGAATAAATAAATAATCTTTTTAAAAAAAAGATCCTAGGTATTGGAGTTATGAAAAAACTCTTCAGGTGCTTCTAATGTTCAGCTACGGTTGATAGCTAATGTTTTCAAATCACCAGAGATTTTGTTACAAAGAAGATTCCAACTCTGTAAATCTGGGATCGGGCCTGAGACTGCATTTCCAACAAGTTCCCTGGTGATGCTGATGCTGGACCTTGCTCTGGGTAATGAGAGCCAAGCTGAATCAAAATTTACCTTTTTTGGGGAGCCTGGCTGGCTGAGTCAGAAAAGCATGTGACTCTTGACCTGGGAGTCATGAGTTCAAGCCCCACATTGGGCATAGAGATTACTAAAAATAAGTAAAGAATAAAAAATATATTTAGCTCTTGATTTGGGGGCATAGAAAAAGAGGATTTCCCTGAAACATCTTGGTGCTAGTTATGGAGAAGGGAAGAAGGTTAGGGGAGAGACAGACTAGCTCTGGGATAGGGAACTCTTGTGGTATTAAGGGAACCAATGTTTAGGGTAAAGTTAGGAAGAATAGAAGGGCACACATGGGCAACCACACAAACACAGAAACCCAAACAGCTATTCCCAGCCCCGCAAGAAGTCCATGTTTGCCTGAGTTCTGGACCTAGCCAAGTCAGGGCTGAGAACCTCAGCCTGGGCTCAGCTTGCTTGTCCTGAAGTCACCCAGGAACCTATCCCTTTGGAGAAGCCAGGTGCAGCAGCTAGAGGTGCCCTGTCCCTCTGCCCCATAGACGCCTTAGAGACTGATACAGGGCTGCCAGTTAGTTTAATTATCCAGATGCGAAGTTGGCAGGGGGAGCCCAGTCTTGGGCAGAGATTAATGACTCCATTATCTTCCTGGGCAATCATCCTATCCAGGCCCCAGTCCGGAATATAGATATAAAGTGTAAATAAAGCCCCTGTTCCGAGGAGCACATTTTTCATTATCTCTGGTTGGGAATTTGCCCCTGAAAACCTTTGGCTCAAATCCAGGAGGTGACTTTGTTTGGCAGAAGGACCTGGTCCATTTGGGAACAAGTGGCAGGCCTCCTGAGCCCTGGGCTGAGGCTTGGGGTCAAAAGATGTATTTCTTTTTCTTAAACTCAGAAGTAATCAGAAGTAATGCATGCTTGTTGTAAACAAAACTAGAAAGCATTAAAAAAAAAAACTAGAAAGCTTTATATAATGTAACAAGTGATGTTTCTTGCCCTCTTTCCCACTCCCTGAAAGTAACTAGGGTTAAATTGGTTGGTATTCTTTCAAAGATGTCTTGTGTTCATTTTTCTTTTGAGTCAATTTTTTTCTCAACTTGCTTGAGATATACTTGAAGTACTCTATATGGCACATATTTATTTTTTACACTTTTAATGATTTTTTTAAAATATAAGTTCAATTTGCCAACAAATAGTAACATCCAGTGCTCATCACATCACAACATAATTTGATTAGTTTTGATCTATGAATACACCCATGAGATCATCACCACAATTAAGATGGTGGACATACCCATCACTCTTCATATCTATCAGCTACCCTTGTGCCCTTCCACCATCCCCACTCCCTTCATCCCCTACCACTGACCTACTTCTATCACTAGAAATTAGTTTGCATTTTCTAGAATTTATGCAAATGGAATCATATTATTGCATCGTCATTTTGGGGGGAAGAGGGCTGGCCCTTTTTATTCAGCATAGTGATTTTGAGGTCCATCCACTTGTTCCTTTTTTTCTGCCGAGTAGTATGGATGTACCACAATTTGTTTCTCCATTTGTCTGTTGATGGACTTTGCAGATTGTTTTCAGTTTGTAGTCATTACAAATAAAGCTACCCTGAACATTTGCGTACAAGTTTTTGTGGGGACAAATGTTTCCGTTTCTCTTGGGTAAACGCCTAGGAATGGAATGGCTGGGTTGATCACATGGCAGGTGCATGTTTAACTTCTTGGAAATTACCAAACATTTTCTAAAGTGGTTTACCGCATTTTACATTCCCCCAGCTGTATATGAGACTTCCAAGTGCTCCATATCTTGGCCAACACATGTTACGACTAGTCTTTCTCGTTTTAGACATTCTCATGAACCGGCAGTGGTATCTCGTTATGATTTTAACTTGCATTTGCCTAATGATTGATGATATCAAGCAACGTGTTACGTGCAATTATTGGCTAGTCCCATGTCATGACTAGTGAAGTGTCTGGGAGCAAGGAGTGGAAGGTGGTTTTAGAGCTGCTAATGTTGACTTTGCTGTGAGACACCTGAGCAGAGATGTCAGCAGGCACCTGGGGATTGGAGTCTCGACTTCAGAGGAGAGGTCGAGGCTGGAGATTTTTTTTAATTAATTAATTAATTAATTAATTATTTATTTATTTATGATAGTCACAGAGAGAGAGAGGCAGAGACACAGGCAGAGGGAGAAGCAGGCTCCATGCACCGGGAGCCCGATGTGGGACTCGATCCGGGTCTCCAGGATCGCGCCCTGGGCCAAAGGCAGGCGCCAAGCCGCTGCGCCACCCAGGGATCCCCGAGGCTGGAGATATTAATTCAGAAATTGTCAGCTTGTAAGTATTTAGAGCCATGGGATGGGATGAGATCACTAAAGGAAGAGCATGGAGAAGTGGCTCAGGTCTGAGTTTGGGGGCACTCAATTACTTTGAAGCCAGAGAATGAGTAAGAACCACTTATGGGCTAAGAGGACAAAGTGCCCGATGGCATGCGACATTGCAGTGGCTGGCCTCCAACTCTGGCCCATCAAGAACCACACCCTCTGCTACTCACACTTTTGTGTGGCTCTGCCCATTTCCATTCCTGGTGGATTCTGTGCAACCAATAGAACAGAAGTGATGTGCCTGACCTCTAAGGCTTAGGACCTCATAAGAAACCCTGCAGCGGCCACCTTCTATTTTGGAATAGTGCTCTGGGATAAGCCAGTTGCCACTGAAGAAGTTTGACCACTCTGGGGACTGCCATGATGCGAAGAAGCCACGTGGAAAAGCTCTAATGGAGAGAAAAAGATGGCCAGCCAGTTCCTGATCTCCCAGCCACTGCAGTTGAGGCAGTGGATGAGCAAAGAAGCCACTTTGGCTGTCCAGCCCAATCTAGCCTTGAGATGATGTCAGTAGCAACTGTTTTCTGGCTGCAACTGCGTGAAAGACAAGCAAGAAACACCCGGTGGAGCCCAGTCCACCAGCAGGACTATGAGGGATATTAATAAATTGTTACTTTAAACCTGCAAGTTCTGGGGTGGTTCGTTATGCAGCAGTAGATAACCCAGGTGGGAGTGAAGAGAGAGGGGGCATCGCTCCTGCCCCCACCTGGAGCACAGTGTCCTGCAGCCCTGACCCATGGGGAGAGGGGTGTTAGACCTCCGCTGGCCAGCTCACTGCATTCGGATGGGTCCCCTTCTCCCTGCTAAAAGGAGAATAAGCTTCTCTTTGTGCACACAGATGTGGCATCTGCCAAGAGCCCCGCAGCCCCCAGGACCCTCACAAAAGGACAGCAAGGGAGATTTCCTGGGAACTGGGTCACCAGTTACTTGGATGCTTCAAACCTGGCAGGACAGAGAGAGGCCACATAAAGGGGGCTGAAAACTATGCTGGTCCTTGTCATGGGGCAGGCTCAGGGGCATGCCATGGTTGGGAATGACTGCCTGCCCCCACTTGACCCTTATCAATAAAGACTGCCTTTCTTTTTCTCCGTTTCTGTTCTCTGCCTTTCTTCTTTCTTGGTAGTTAAAACATTTGTAAATCAATACTTTACATATATATGTTTCATGTATAATTATTCTTTTATTATATGTGTAATTAAAATCCACCACCCCTTCCCACTCCCATTCAGTTGTCTAGAGGCAATCACTTCACTTTTTTTTCACATTTACTTGAATAGGTAATATAGGCACAGCTAAAAATTTCCAAAGGCACCACTTTGCTCCTCTCTCTAAAGGCAACCACTCTTACCAAGTTATTACATCTCAGGATGCCTGGGTGGCTCAGTGGTTGAGTGTCTGCTGTGGGCTCAGGGCATGATCCCAGGGTCCTGGAATTGAGTCCCTCACTGGGCTCCCTGCGAAGAGTCTGCTTCTCCCTCTGCCTGTGTCTCTGCCCCTCTCTCTGTGTCTCTCATGAATAAATATATAAAATCTTTTTTAAAAAAGTTATTACATCTCTTCCCAGAGGTATGTCTTGCATATGTCAGCATATAAATATGCTTAAAAAACAAAATGGTGACATGCTACAAACACTGTTACGCACATTGCTTTTTCACCTAACAATGTGTCTTGAAGATCTTCCAGGTAAGTACCTCAAACACTGCTTTATTATTTTAAAGCAGTGGTTGGGGTACAATATCCCACTGCACAATATCTCACTGAGGGGATGGATCATAATAGATTTAACCAGCCCCTACCAAGGGACATTGAGATTGATGCCAACTTTTTGATGTTACAGTGAAGTAGCAAAGAACCTTGTTATGTTTTCCTGCACATGTGTGCCTCTACCTGCAAGGATTCCGGAGTCAGAAGGGATGTGCTTTTATAATTTTTGTAGATATTGACAAATTGCCTTCCAAAGAGATTATACTGATGTATTTGTCCACCACCTTCACACTCAAGTGTCCATTTCTTCTCGCCCTACCCAATTCCACTTAAATAAAAACAAACCTTTTGATCTTTGCTAAGTGTTAAGGAATGGTGTCTCTCTACTTTGACATTTGCAATGTCTTATTAGGAGGGTGTCTTCAAATGCTTAGTTGGCATGGCAACCACTTCTAAACTTTGTAGCTATTTCTTCTAGTAGTTCTTATTTCTATCAAGCTAAATAATGTACTTATGTGGACATTTGTTGATTTATTAGCTTTGGACATTACTGATTTTTGCACTAGTATATGAGGTTTTAGTTTACTTATAGTATCCCTGTATATCCTCTGTCTTTGTGTCCTTCCTTCCTTCCTTTTTATTTATGAAAAATATTCCTGACTTCCCACTTACAGCAGTGATATCTTTTCTTTTAAAATAGACTTTATTAATGAGGTGCCTGGAGGGCTCAGTCAGGTAAGGGACCAAATCTTGGTTTTGGCTCAGGTCATGATCTCAGGGTTGTGAGATGGAGCCTTCCATCTGCATCAGGATACTCAGCATATCCCACTATCAACATCGCCCACCAAAATGGTACATTTGTTACAATCATGAACCTACATGGACACATCATTATCACCCCAAGTCCATAATTTATATAATGGTTCACTCTTGGTGTTAACAGTACATTCTATGGGTTTTGAGAGTGAATAATGACATGTGTCTACTGTTAGAGTATGATACAGAATAGTTTTATTGTTCTAATGATCCTTCATCCCTCCTTTACCCCAACCTTGGGAACCACTGATATTTTTACTGTTTCCATGGTTTTGACTTTTCTAGAATGTCATACAGTTGGAACCACCCAGTATGTAGTCTTTTTCAGATTGGCTTCTTTTATTTAGTAATATGTCTTTAATGTGGGACCCAGGAAATTTAACAAAAATCCCCTACCCCTGGACAAGCAGAGCAGGACTGATTCCATTTTGTGCTACACCCGCCACCTCCCCTATGACCCCCACATAACCTGCTTATTGCTTAAGGCGCTTCCCCCACCCTAGTCAAGCCGCTGGGCACACCCTAATCGGAAATCGGCTCATAACAATGTAACCCTGCCTTGTGCCCGCCAAAACTGCGCGCCAATTCTGACCAAAGTAATAGGCCAGCTCAAGTGGATACTATAGGGTAAGATGTAATTCAATCGGCCACCTGCGTGTGGACCCACATGACTGTGCAACTTTCTGTGTATCCCATGGGCCACTGGCCCCTATAAAGCTGCTACGCCTCTTAGTCTCGGGGTCCAAGTCCCTGCTCCGCTGTGTTGGGTGCACTTGGACCCAAGCTCGAGCTTGTAAATAAACCCTCGTGTGTTTGCATCGGTGTCGGCTCCTTGGTGGTTTCTCGGATTCGCAATCTTGGGCACAACATTTTAAGTTTCCTCCATGTCTGTTCATGGTCTGATAGCTCATTTCTTTTTAGTGCTGAATAACATGCCATTATCTGGATTATTTAACCCTTCACCTACTGAGGGACATCTTGATTGCTTCCCATTTGGGCAGTTATGAATAAAGCTGCTATAAACATCCGTGTGAAGATTTTTGGATGGACATAAGCTTTCACTTCATTTGGGTAAATACCAGGGAATGCAATTACTGGATTATGTGCTAAGACTGTATTTAGTTTTGTAAGAAACTGCTAACCTGTTTTCCAAAGTGGCTGTGCCATTTTGCGCTTCCATCATCAACGTATGAGAATTCCTATGGTTCCACATCCTTGTCCACCTTTGATGTTGTCAGTGTTTTGAATTTAAGCCATCCTAGTAGAAGCATAATGGTATCTTGTTTTAATTTGCAATTTCTTAATGCGATTTCCAATTTACTCACAAAGTATTGAGCATCTTTTCATATGCTTATTTGCAATCCATATATCTTCTTTTGTGGAATGTCTATTTCAATCTTTTGAGCATCTTTATACTTTTTTTTAAGTTTATTTAAGTATTCTCTACACCCAGCTTAAGGCTCAAACTCACCACCCTGAGCTCAAGAGTCTCATGTTCTACCCACTGAGCCAGCCAGGGGCCCTTTGCCCATTTTTAAATCAAGTTGTTTTTTTTTTTCTTTCTCCCTTGGTGTTGAGTTTTAAGAATGTCCGTTTCAGATACTATTTCTTTTTTTTTTTTTTCAGATACTATTTCTTTATCAGATGTGTCTTTTGCAATTGTTTTTCTCTTAGTCTATGGCTTATCTTCTCATCCTCTTGAGTAATACAGTGTTCTGTTTTATTTTTTTTTAATTTTTTTTAATTTATTTACGATAGTCATACAGAGAGAGAGAAAGGCAGAGACACAGGCAGAGGGAGAAGCAGGCTCCATGCACTGGGAGCCCGACGTGGGATTCGATCCCGGGTCTCCAGGATCACGCCCTGAGCCAAAGGCAGGCGCCAAACCGCTGCGCCACCCAGGGATCCCGAGTGTTCTGTTTTAAAACAAATAAACTAAGTTTTAAAAGTGAATCTATTCACAGAAAACTACTCAGGAAATAATGATCAAGGTGTTAGAAATATAGCCAAAAATGAAGGTATACCCAAGGGACTTGTGTTTGGATAATATTGATGATACACCTAGAGTCTTCAACACATCTTGGCTCCCAGGCTCCCTTCCTGGCAATTATTATGGCTATCACTATTTTTAAAATATCAGCAGCAGGACGCCTGGGTGGCTCAGTGACCAATTCTTGGTTTTGGCTCAGGTCATGATCTCAGGTTTGTGAGATGGAGCCTTCCATCTGCATCAGGATACTCAGCAGTTGAGCGTCTGCCTTCGGCTCAGGGCATGATCCTGGGATCCAGGATGGAGCCTCACATCCAGCTCCTTGCAGGGAGCCTGCTTCTCCCTCTGCCTATGTCTCTACCTCTCTCTCTCTCTCTCTCTCTCTTTCTCTCTCTCTCGGTTGTGTGTGTGTCTTTCATGACTAAATAAATAAAATCTTTAAAATTATATCAGCAGCTCTTGTTGGTATCATTGCTATTATAAGTATGGTTAGTAGCTGTTCCTAGCATTACTACCACATGCTGTCCTACTCTTATCTCTTACAGGACACTGCTTTGGCGAACTTCCGTATTTCCTCTGTCTCTCTGGCACTTGGGGGCAGTGGGGCACCCTGCAAAGTTGTTGCGGTCATTATTATCGTTGCCTTGGTTTCATTCGCTGTGCAAAGTTGGGACAGGACGAGTTGGGGGTGGGGTGGGGCCGGGCGGTGGACATCAGCTCCGCGAACAGGTAGGACGTGGGTCTGGGGAGGGGTCTGGCCGGTAGCCTCCGCCCCAGCGCGGGGCGGGCCAGGTGGGGTCGCTCCCCGTGGGGTCCGTCCGGTCCCCAGCCCGCGCGGGCCATGGCTTTGCGCCTGGTGCTCGGCCTGGCGGCGGTGGCCGAGGCGTCCCGGGCCCGCGGGTCCCCGCGCTGCTCCTGCGACCAGGTGTGCGGCGCGGGACTGCTGCGAGGACTACGCGCGGGGCTGCCCAGGTGCGCCCCGGGGCAGGAGGAGCGGCCGAGCGCGGGGCGCCCGGGAAGCAGGAAGGGAGCCGCCCTCCGGGGGGTCCTGGGGTGCAGGGGCGCGCGAGCAAGGGGGCCTCCTGCGCGCACGGAGAGGGCGCCGGCTGGCACAGGTGCGCGGGGCACGGTCAGGGGCGCGCGTCTGGGGGCAGATTGGAGCAGTAAGCGTGCAGAGTTGAAGCGTGTTCGGGGGGAGAGGGCTCAAGGCTCTCACATGGGCCCAGGAGGGCGGGCACGAGGGAGGGGGACTCGTGCAAGAAGAACCAGTGCGGGTGCGCAGGCACCGAATAGCCATGGGCACGTGGGGGCACAGAGGGGTGCGAGAGGGGACAGGGCGCAGAGGGGCAGGGGAAGCATCCAGGTGTGCGAGGGAGGAGAGGGCTTGAGTTGGGGGTAGGGTGGCCGGATTTAGCGAATAAAAATACAGAAAGCCCAGATTTGAGATAAATATATTTCAGATAAATAATATATAAATATTTTTTAGTCTAAGTATATCCTAAATATTGCATGGGCCGTACTTAGGTTAAAAATGGATTACTTTTCTGAAATTCGAATCTATCTGGGCGTCTTGTATTTTATCTGGCAATGCTGGCTAGGGCAGGGATAGGGGCACGGAGGGGTGTGACAGGGGAGTACCACACTTGTTGCATCACGGGCAGGGAGCTCACAAGGTGCAGGGAGAAGGTGATGAGAATGGAGGGAACTGTTGAAGCCTAGAGTGGCTTGGAGTGGAGGGATGCCCAGAGTGGAGAGGGGATCGGGTGCTGGGTGCTCTGAGAAGGGCAGAGGAACTGGGGGTGTGGGGTGTGGCAGGGCACAGGTTAAAATTTGGGTGCATGAGTGGAGGCAGAGGGTCCTGATCCAGCCAACTGACCAGGGTCTAAGCAGGCAACATATTAAAAACCCTGCCAGAGTGGTATCTGCCAGGCTTTAAAATCAGGGCTGGTTTTTCTTTGCTTGCTTTTCTTCTTTCTTTCTTTCTTTCTTTCTTTCTTTCTTTCTTTCTTCTTTCTTTCTTTCTTTCTTTCTTTCTAGAACACTCTATGCCCAGAATGGGGCTTGAACTCACGATCAAGAGTCGCATGCTCCAGTGACTGAGCCAGCCAGGCACCCCACGGGCTGCTTTTGAGTCTGGAAGTGGGAGGACTCTGCCCTTTTTATATTCCAGAAGTAAATTTTTCACATCCATCGGAGACAAAAATCTAAATTGCGGCACCCTGTAAAGTGGATGTGATCCAACTTTCCTTTGTCAGGGTGAAAAATGAATGGACTCTTCTACCCCGAGACATCAGTGGGGCTTCCTTCAGGAATTTACATTTAAAAGAGAGGATAATATTTAAAAATTCAAAATTGAAGGGACCTAATATTTATGGATCACCTAGCTACTCTGTGCCCTTGGGCTGCCCTGGGTGTCTCATCAAATCTGACTACTTTCTCCCAGCACACTGGGGTTCAGCAGGGGGGAAAGCATAGCTCAGAGGAGAGGGTTTTGGCCAGCCAAGGCGATCCAGCAGGTTTTAGATCTGGATCTGAGTCTACCTCTTCTAGCTCCTAGGGCTAGTTCCTACAAGTGTGAGTGGCTAACAGTGGACCTTCAGGTAACAGCGAGAGGAAAAAGTCATTTTGGGTGTAGTGTATTTCTAAATCATAGCAAATGAGATCCTACCCCTCAGATTAAACTTGCTGAAGAACTGTTTTTAGGACATCCTTTGTACTCACCTGCTTTCTATGCAGAGAGCGCATGCAGCCATGGGGTCATTCGGAATTTGGGTCTGACATCACTGGTTTCCCTGCACCCACAGGGGCTCCCCTGCCACAGCCCAGGAGTGAGGGGCCCAGGAAAAGGACCAGGCAGAGGGATCAGTGGCACTTTCCCACGATCTGATCCACACCCACAGAATCACGTGAAGTTATCAGCTCTCCAGCATTTTCCTTTGCATAAAGAGCTTGGGCTCCTGGGCCCTGGAACCTCAAAACTGCACCTTCCTCTTTGTTGTGCTCCTTTGGGAAGGTGGCAAAAAGACAGCAGGCCTAGGATCTGCCCTTGCATCTGGGGGCAGAATGACCAAGGGTTGGTGAATGGATCAGGGAGAGGGTCATTTTCTTACCGCCCAGGGGAGCAGGGCAGGAGGGGACATGAGGAGTAGTCAGGAGGCAAAAGATGGGAAGGAGAGAAAAGTGTATGTGTTTTCTTTTTAAAAAAGATCTTATTTATTTATTTAAGAGAGAGACAGAGAGTGAGAGCAAGAGAGAGAGAACGAGCAGGAGCAGGGGAACAGAGGGAGAGGGAGAAGCAGGCTCCCCACTGAGCAGGGAGCAGGATGCGGGCCTTGATCCCAGGACCCCGGGATCATGACCTGAGCCAAAAGCAGACGCTCAATGGACTGAGCCACCCAGGTGCCCTGCAAGTACTGTTTTAAGTGCTTTAAATAAACTGTGTCCTTTAAGCTTCATAACAATCTGACAGGATAGACAGGATTGTTGTGTCTATTTTACAGATGAAGAACTGAGGCACAGAGAGGTAGTGCCCTGCTCTGAGTGGCACGACTATTAAGCAGCAGATCTGGGATTTGAACTCCAGCAGTCTGGCTCCAGATCATAGTATTACACAGCTGCTCAAGGGCGGGAGGGACTTTGGCATGTTGGCAGAGGGAGCCTTGGCCCTGCAGGTGAAAGAGGAACCCTTGGGATGCCTGGGTGGCTCAGTGGTTGAGCCTCTGCCTTCGGCTCAGGTAGTGATCCCTGGGTCCTGGGATCGAGTCCCTCATTGGGCTCCCCGCAGGGAGCCTGTTCGCCCTCTGCCTGTGTCTCTGCCTCTCTCTCTGTTTCTCTCCTGAATAAATAAATAAAATCTTAAAAAAAAAAAAAAAGAAAGAGGAGACCTTGAGGCTTCCTATATCTAGTTCAGTATAATAGATGGCCACCTGTTGTGTGTCCTGCCCAGCTAGAAGCAGTTGGGCCTAGGAAGATGGGGCTCTGGCTCCCCTCAGGCTTACAGTCTATTTTTGGGAGGCAGAGTAGTTATGAAAGAAATAAAGAATTTCAGTCAGAGCAAGATGAGCCTCAGCAATGATTAGTGAGAATGGGGTGAAGACAGGGAGAGGGTGGGGCTGGAGCTATTAGTAAGGCTGTGAAGGATAGAAACCATTTTCATTTTCCAAGTTTACCAAATGTGTTCATGTATTTTATACTCTTTCATTCTCACTTCAATCCTGTAAGGATCAATGTCCTTGTTTATGCACTTGTGTCTTCATTGTACCAGTCAATGCTCTTAGGGTTGTAGCACAGTTCATAGTGATATAAATGAACAAGGGGGTTTATTGGCTCAAGTAACTGAAAAAACAATCTATGGATTTTGGCTTCAGGCATGGCTGAATCCAAGGACTCCAAGGATGTCATCAGGATTCTCTCTTTCCACTCTTCAGCTCTGCTTGTGTTAGCTTCATTTTTAGGCATACTGTCACCAAGTAGTGGCAAAGATAGTAGCCAGTAGCTCCAAACTGAGGTCCCTAGTGAAACAAGAGCATCCTTTTCCCAAAACCCTAGGGATGGTTCTGTTAGGCCCCATCAGGTCACAGGCTCATCCCTGATCCCATCAATCACTGAGCTTAGGGAGAAGGAATATGCAGTTGACTGTGTCTAGGTCACATACTCCATCGTAGGAATACAGCCCTATTCGGACCATGTAGACGGAGAGTGGGGGAGGGTTGGTTCCTCAAAAGAAAACTTGAGATAGTTCTACCAGAAGTTGAGGGTAGGGAGGCTGGGAGGGCAGACAGCTGGCCCAAAGTGAGCTGTGGGAGACCGTGCATTTCAAGGAATTCAAGGAGAAAGCGTGCTGAGATATGAAATGGGAGGAGGAGAAAGGGAGTGACTGTGGATGTGTTGTGGGAAACACTTAAGACTTTTAGCTACTAGGCTTGAGGATCTCTCTGATCCACTAGCAAAAAAGACCTTTTGTGAACCATCTCAGTTGGAGACAGGAAACACCAAAGGATTTCAGGCAACAGGCTAGAGCCAGAACTGCATTCCAGAAAAATCTTAATGGGCAGTGAGAAGGATGGACAGTGAAGGGGATTGGGCAGAGGTTCAGCAAAGAAGGGGGGGTTTGCATGGTGCAGAAGGGCATTTCACCAGGAGCTTGGGTCTTTAGTAGTCCAAGGGGGGCTCAAGGGGACTGTGGGACGTTTGGCCCGGCTCCAGCAGGCTCAGATGGCACGATGTTATCTGGGTCTCCAGGGCTAGGTGAGCAACCTTAAACCACTCCCCACCCCTCTTTTTAAGCTACACTGATAAGCTAGGATTTCTCCTCTACTCAGAAGACTGGGATGGCCTTTGTTTTGAGAAATACTGCCATCTGGTGGTGTCTTTTGCAATGCCAACCTGTGATCCTATTTCTTTTTCTTTTTTTAAAAGATTTTATTTATTCAGGAGAGATATAAAGAGGGAGAGAGAGAGAGAAAGAGAGAGAGAGAGAGAGAGAGAGAGGCAGGGACACAGGCAGAAGGAGAAGCAGGCTCCCTGTGGGGAACCCGATGTGGGACTTGATCCCAGGATCTGGGGATCACTGAGCCAAAGGCAGATGCTCAACCACTGATCCACCCAGGTGTCCCAGTGTGGTCCTATTTCTTTCATTGTTACTAAGGCGAGATTTGCTCCGCTCATTCACTACTCACTGAGTCCCTCTGTGCCAGGAACTGTGCTTGGTGCTGGGATTCAGCAGGGAACAAGGACCTTGCTTCCATGGAGCTGACATTCTACTGGAGGGGGCAAGAGCTTTGAATAATCCCATGAATGTATCAAGGTCATGACCCTAGAGCTAGGTGAAGTGTGATGACATTTCCCTGGGAGTGTCATGTGTGCATGCTCCTTGGTGACTTCACAGATGCTAGCAACACGGAAAGATTATTTGTAAGGTGTCATCTGCCTAATTTTCGGCAAAATCGCTCCCCTGCTTGGCTGGCTTGGCGGATCGGGTCAGGGCAGGGCCAGGGATCATGGTGAGATTTGTGCTTCTCCTTGGTCCAGCTGCCAAGCCAGCGCCTGAATGGGATCTGCAGTCTCCCTGCCAGGTTGTCCAGCCACCCTGTGAGAAGTCCCGGTGACAAGAACTCATCTCTTCTAGCAGTCTCTTGTCTGGACAATTGCATTAGTGGTCTTGCTTGTCTCCTTGTTTCTGCTCTCACCGCCCCCCCACCACCACCAGCAGCCAGAGACATCCAGTCAAAACCTGACATGTGGGCAGCGATTTAGCGCCGCCTGCAGCCCCGGGTGAGATCCTGGAGCCTCAGGATCGAGTCCCACGTCGGGCTCCCTGCATGGAGCCTGCTTCTCCCTCTGCCTGTGTCTCTGCCTTTCTCTCTCTCGGTGTCTCTCACGAATACATAAATAAAATCTTAAAGAAAAAAAAACCTGATGTGTGATCATGTCGTCACTCCTCTGCTCAAAAACTGGCAATGGCTCTTCTTCACACTTGGAATAAAATCCAAATTCCTTACAGTAGTCATCAGAGCTCCATGAGCTCTCACTGCTCCTCCCTCTCTGACATCACCTCCTACCACTTTCCTTTGGCTTGTTCTGCTCCAGTCACATTGTATTCCTCACTGTCCCTTCAGCATCCAACCTTGACCCTGCCTCAGGGTCTTTGCACTGCCTGTTCCCTCTGCCTGGAACGCTTTTCTCCCAGATGTCTACCCAACCCCTTTCCTCACCTCCTCCGATGTCCTTTGTCATGGAGGCCATCTGTGACTCCTCCATCTAAAAGTGTCTTATCGCCTCACCACGGCTGCTCTTATTCTGCTTTGTTGTCAGAGCATCAATCATTGAAATTTAATGATATACTGTTTACTGTCCGTTTCCCCCACAGAGTGTCAGCTATTTGAGGGCAGGGCTGTTTCCGCTTTGCTCATCTGTGTTCCCAGCACCCAGGCCAATGCTTAGCGCACAGTAGGCCTTCAATAGTTGTTAAATAAACGCATCAAGACCCTTGTTGTATTGAGCATTTACAATCTGCTCAGTGCTTCTCATTTGTCATTATGCCAATCCTGGGAGATTGCAGTTTGAATCCAAGTGTGTCTGACGCCAACGCCTTGCCACGACTCCGATATTCCACCCCCTTAAGCCCCACTTGCCTCCCCTGTGATATGGATTTGACAATAGTGCAAATACATTTGGAGCCCGGGTCCTGGCAAGTGACAGATGGTATGCCCAGAACAGTTGAATGGAAGAGAATTTGATGAGGGCACTATTCACAAAGGTGACGGCTGGGTGTGGGAGGAAACGGTGTTCGGGAGCCTGGTGAAAGCAAGATCCATGGCTGAGGCTCCCCCCACCCAGGGGTAAGGCTGAGGAAGGAGTGGGGGGACTGGGGGTACACAATAAACACCTGGGCTACACTTTCCTCCCTGTCAGTGGGCCCCCATTGCCTGAACTCAACTGGCAGCCAGCTGGCCAGGGAGCCTCCGTGATGCACAGGTTTCTTGAGGGCACAGGACAGAAGAGGATCCAGGAGAGCATAAGATTGTGGTGAGGAACACGTGAAGTCAGTATGTGACTTGCCTGGTCCAGCACCGGTGACATAATTGATGTCATTATTAGGTGGGTGGAGAACGCAATCAATGATTGCTGGGTTGTCATACTTTATTCCTCCCTCCCTCACTCCCTCCTTCCTTCCTCTGAGCTTTTCAACTCTGCTAAGAGTTGAGATCTATGCAAGGAGTATGTGGCTTCCTGAGGTGCCAGAAGCAACGTTGTCTGTTTTTTTTTTTTTCGTTGTCTGTTTTTATAACACAATAACCTCATTCCATCAATTCAAGGATGCACACCTTTTTTTTTCTTTCACATTTTCATGTTGCTGAACTGGGCCCTGTCTCATAACTGATGAGTGCTTTTCATGAAGACAGACTTCATCTTTCTTGTTCACCCTGTATTTCCAGCACCCAGGACAGTGCCCGTCTCACAACAGACTTGGTAAATATTTGTGGAGTGAGTGAATGAATTCTGACAGTAGTAGCAGCTGGGTGTGTGTGTGTGTGTGTGTGTGTGGTATGTGTATGTGTGGTGTAGCTGTTGGCTTGCTGGCACATCTGTAGAAATTATCTTCCTGGTGAAGTCCTCAGATCCTGTGTTTCAGCTTGATGGCCTTCTCTGTCTGGCTTGGTCCAGTCCTGATCCGGGACTGTGGACTTGGATGAAGATGCTGAAAGTCCCAGGGGCTCCATCATCAGAAAATACCTCCCCACTAGGCCCCCAACTGTGATAGGCACATCGAGCATCTCAAGGACATGGACACCCAGCAGCATCCTTCTTTTATTGTGATGAGCTATTTCAGACATACTGCAATATAGAGAGAATAATATAATAAACCCTCATGAAAAGCTAAGAAGTAAACCTTGATGAATGCCACTAGCATTTCTGTATTCCTTTCCTCTCACCTCAGTAGCCCTCCTTCCTTCTCTCCTCAGAGGTAACTACTATGCTGAATTTGGTATCTACAATTCCCATGCATATGTACGCATGCGTTTATATACATAAATATATACAATTGATAGTATGTACAAATATACACATACACATACAAAGAGAGAGCATGCGTGCCTATTCATGATTCACAGTAGTTATGTTTTTTTAAAAAAGATTTTATTTATTCATGAGAGACACGAGAGAGGCAGACACACAGGCAGAGGGAGAAGCAGTTTCCCTGCAGGGAGCCCAATGTGGGACTCGACCCTGGGACCCCAGGATCAGGACCTGAGCCAAAGGCAGACACTCAACCACTGAGCCACATAGGTGTCCCTAAGTAGTTTTGTTCTATGAAATTATAGCAAACACTGAATTAATGAATACTGAATCATTACTCTTAGGGGAAATAAGTACATACATATCTCACATAGACTGTAATTTGAACCTAAAACAACTCATTTTGGTAGATTTTATTTTCTTTGTTTTACAAAAGAGAAAAATGAGGTTCAGAAGTGCTAAGTGGCTGGCCCGAAGCCGCCCCACTACCAGGTGCCAGAGTTGGGATTCAAACCCGTTGCAACTCGTGCAACTGGCCCCGGAGCTGGAGCTCTGTGAGCTTCCCACCATCACCTGCAAGCCTCTGTCCAAGAAGGCAGACCTGGCTTGTTTGAACTCAGCTGGGAATGTGCACATCGGGTGACTTAAATTTTTTACTGCTCTGCACATATCTGCGAATGCCTGCAAAAGCACCCCAAGTATTGATTTGGGGGTTACAAATAAATTTTAGCAAAAAGCAAGGGGGCAAATGCAGACTCTGTGAATAATGAGGATCGACCATATATATTCTCATATATATGATCCCTGTATGAGTTCTTGAACACTGTACAGCACTGTTTTGCAGGTTCTGAAACTGTGTGTAAATCCTACACACCAGGAATAGCTTCTGCAAGGGGCTTCTTTCCACTCCATGTTGTTGGTAGTGCTGTGGTTCATTTACTGCTATAGAAGAGCTAGTGTTTACGGAGCACTCGTTATGTGCTGGGAGCAAACACTCGATATTCGTATCTGACTGAATCCTCAAGGCTGCTCCCAGATGAATACTGTCCTTCTTCCTGTTTGATGAAGGAAGAAACTGAGGCACGGAGAGGTGACATCAGTTGCTTTTGAGAGCTTGGGAAATGTTTATTGGAGGAATGAGTGATGGAAACAGTCCAAATGATCACCAGCAGGATGATGGATAAATGAAACATGGAATTCTAAGTTTACTTAGATGTATAAACAATTGTCATGGAGAAACTTTCAAGCAAGGCACGGACTCAGGTTTGCAAGAGATCTAGAGCGCTTATGTGGTATTTCGGGGGGTCTGACTTGTGGGGAAGGTGAAGACCTGGCTGCTGGTCAAATTCCATAGACATTGCCTGCCTTCTCTTCCAGCACTCTCCTGCGTTGTGGCCAGTGGAGTGGCTGGAGTCGCTGTGTCAAACCCTGTCGGATCTCCTACTGCGTCCGCTGGAGACACGTCCTACAGGAGCCGAGGAACGGGGGTGCTCCCTGACCCCCGCTGGAAGAGCAGGCAGGCTGTGTGGATTAGCCGCCAGGGAGTGGAGTGCCAACAGTCTTTAAGTGAGTTGGAGTGGCTCCCCGGGGTGGGGCAGGTGTCAGGGGGAATGGCCTTGAGAGCCTTCTGCGAGTTCCTGTATGGGGTATGAGTTTAGGGTAGGATTTTGTCTTCCTTTACCCTCATTTGCCCTCCTCACCGGAGGAGTGAGGTCAGAAGCTCTGATTTCCTCTGGGCATCTCATGTATTTTTTTCTCCTCTTCTCCCAGTGTGAAGCAGTCAGGCCTTGGTTTGTATGCAGGTGGTAGGAAACCCATCTTAAACTGACCTGAGCAAAAAGGTGTGGCTTGTAGTAACTAAAATTCTAGGGCCTGCCTTCAGGCATGGCTGGATCCAGGAACTCAAGGACCAGTGCCAGAAATCTCTCTTCATCTCTCAGCTCTGTTTTCCTCCAGTTGGCCTCATTGTCAGGCAGGCTCCCGCCTCCCCCCACCCCCATGGCCTTTGATAGTTCTAGACTTCCCTCCGATTAGCCTAGCAGCTGACAGAAAAGGTCCTTGCCCCTAGTTTCAGCAAATGTCCTAGGATGAAGTCTCATTAGCTTGACCTGGGTCACATATCCACTGCTGACCCAATCAGTAAGGCCAGAGCGATGGACTCTTCTGATTGGCCAACCCAGGACGTGGGCTCCTTTTGAAACTGGGTGTGTGTGGTCAGCCCCACCTGAATGCTAATAGGGAGAGGTGTTTGTTGTTCCCTCCCTCCACGGAGGTAGGGAGGTAGCCCGACCTGGGACTCAATCCCGGGTCTCCAGGATCACGCGCTGGGCTGAAGGCAGCACTAAACCACTGAGCCACCCAGGCTGCCTAACACACAGTTTTTAGAAGCAGCATAAAGACTAGGCAATGCCCATTTTACAGAAGAAGTTGACCAAGGCAAGTGAGAGTGGTTTTCCTGAGCAGGCAGGGGGGGCCACATTGTCTCCTTCCAGTCTCTCCCCAGATTACAGCCTGGTGGAAGGGGAGGCCGTTCTATAACAAATCTTACCATGGTGCCACCTTCCTGCTTTAAATTTTCCAATAGCCACCCAGCACCAGAGGGGTGAAGCCCAGACTCCTCATCAGGTCTCTAAGCTCCAGTCTCCTGCGGCCTCGTCTCCTTCCCTCTGCCTGAGTTTTAAAGGATCCTTCTGACAGCTGAAAAGGGTCAGAGGACAGCAAGGAGCCCAGGGATGAGGTAACTGCACAGGTGCAGGCAAAGGAGGATGGTGGCTGTTGTTGGTGGCAACAGGGTGATGGAAGGAGAGAGTGACCGAAGTCCTTCTCCCTCTCTGCTGCCACCACATCTGACCTTGCCGGACTCATTTCCTGCATAGACGTTAGTTTTCCGGGAAGACCTTCCTGTCTGCCCTTACTACTGGGTGCCAGGCACTTTGCCACAATACTTGGCCCTGTGAGGCCAATGTTACTATTCTGATTTTACAGAAGGGGAAACCAAGACACAAAAGGGATGTCCTCTGGCTTCTTTATATTCCTGAGGAAACTCTACTCTGTTATGGACCGACTCCTTGTTCTCCTCTTTGTTCCCTGTCTGCTCTAGGAAGGAAAAGAATTGGAAGTTGGCTCAACAAAATACTTTTATGAATTCATTTATCCTTTCATCCCGCTATGCCTCCTTTTTTCTATCCTTCCAACATCCTATCCATTCATTCATCCACTCATCTGTCCACCTTTCGGTCCATCTATTTCTTTTTTTCCATTTGTCTATCCATCCACATGTCATTATCTCTCCATCCATCCTTCTTTCCATTCATCGGCTCTTCTACCAATAATTTCTGTCTCTGCTTTTCTCCATCCTCCCACCTCCCTGTCTACTTATCTACCATCCATCCATTCTTCCTTTCTTTCTTTCTTCCATTCATCCATCCATCCACCCATCCATGCACTCAGGTATGAACTTTCATCTCCTCTTTTTTACTCACTTACTCATTCATCAAAATTATTCATTTGAGGGGTATCTGGGAGGCTCAGTCAATTGAACATCCACCTCTTGATCACAGCTCAGGTCATGATCTCAGGGTCGTGAGATCGAAACCCGAGTTGGACTCTGCACTCAGCAGGGAGTCTGCTTGAAATCCTCTCTCCCTTCCTCTGCCCCTCCCCCATTCACATGCACTTTCTTTCTTCCAAATAAATAAGTAAATAAATAAATAAAATCTCTCAAAAAATAATTCATTTGAAAAACTTCTATTGAGACCCACTATATAACCCACTGTGCTAAGCCCTGAGTGGCAAAAATCAATCTGACCCTGTCTCTAGCATTGTATAAGGGTAGTAGTGGGGACCACCTACCCAGGTGCAAGATCCCACAGTCTCCTTTGGGCTGCCATCTAAACAGCTCAAACACCAGCTCAAATAGCTCAAACACCAAAACTCTGCTTCATGTGGTGTCATAGTCTGGGGAGTGCTGAGCCACCTAACTCTTTTCTCCTTGGCCCACAGTCCCTGCTCTGATAACCACAGGCAGCTACGGAAAGGAGAGGAAAAAACGAGGTGTCCCCATAGAACAGGAGACGGAAGGGTAAGTTAATGCAAATGAACCCAAAGTCAAGCTAAAATTTGTGAACACTTTTCCTTGGATTAAACTGCCATCATGTCTTTTACTTTGGTAGCATCAGCATATCCCCATTTCTTGTCCTGTTATATCTAAAACATGGATTTTGAAGTCTTTAATAATTGGTCTCAAAAAAAAAACTGGTTTCCATTCAACTTCATTCATTCATTCGCTCATTGCTTCACTCAATGTTTATTAGATGCTTATTTTATGACAGGTACTGGGCAAGGCTTTGGGGCTACAGCAAAGAGCAAAAAAGGACATAGATGCTTGTAGGGTATTCATAGGGTGAGGTCAAGAATTCTCCAAATAAACTACCAAATGGTGAAGAGAAAGTGTGTTGGGAAGACAAACATTCCAGTTTCTACAGACTTCTGGTAAGGGACAGATTCCTGGGGGGTTCTGGGGCAGCTCAGAGAGGAAGGCGCTGGGGGCAGCTCTGGCTCCTCAGGCCTCCCCGAGGCTGCAGCCACCAGAGGGCAGCAGCCCCACACCAAGTCTCCCCAGAGTCCTTGACAGGCTGCAGTCTCTTGCGGCAGGATGGGGGCGGGGGTGGCATTGACTGCTAATTGTAGAAAAAGTTGGGTAGAAGTAAAATTGTAATTGGCTCTTATTTCAGATACTCCAGAATGGGGAACTGCCCTTTTAAATACTTCTCACGACACCTCTTTTCTATAAAATAGGATCTTTTGTGAAATGCAGTGGCGCGTTTCAGAGTGTCACTTTGGGCTTTTTTGGGTTTAGGTGGTTCCATTTTAGGCACTGCCACTTAGTAGCTGTGTGACTCTAAGCAAGTTCTCTCTCTGATGCTTAGTTTCCTAATCTGTAAAGTGGGGCAACACCTACCTCTCCGGCTTTCTGTATTAAATGGTTCATTCAGGGAATTTTTATGGAACCGGATACTATTCTAGGAGCTGGACACAACCGTGACCAGAACAAACAGGAGTTCCTGCCCTTCTGGGGCAAGCATGAGTGTGGGACACAGATTGAAAAATAAACCACAGTCTTTTGGATGTGATGCTTAGAAGAGGCTTGACACGTGGAAGTCCTCAATGATGTTAGTTTCAAGGAGTAGAACTAAGTCTCTTGTCCTATGTGACCTGTTGATGAAGAGTGGGCTGCCCGAAAGGTTTCTGTTCTTGGGGAGAAGTTGTACCAAGCTGGGCTCTCATAAGACTAGGTTCCCAGTAGGTGTGCCATAAATGCTCACAGGTGTCTGGGGTGATGTCTCCTCGTGTGGCTGCAGGTACTGTGTTCAGTTCCAGCTGGGACCCATTCCCGGGAGCTGCCGGCAGGTGAGGGCACCCCATGCCCAGTGGACAAGGTATCTGACCCAGGGCCACATGGTTTGTGTGAGGTGTGAGTGGCCGGCCCAGAATGCCAGGAGCCGGCGCTGCTATGGGGATGGCGGCGGGGCCAGAGGGTAAGCAGTAGAACTTGGGCTTGGGGAAATGTGATTGTAAACTCTGGGGTGTCTCTGCTACCTGAGAGACAAAGGGGCTGTAGGAGTGAGATGTTGACTCCTGTCTGGGGTGGGGCCCACAAGGGTCCTGGGAGGAGCAGCTCCTGCCTCTTCCAGCTGTGTGACCTTGAGCAATCTCATAGCCTCTCTGAACTCCCATTTCTTCATCTGAAAATGCAGCTAATAAGAGGGCCTCCCCATGGGGTGTTGGTGAAAGTTAAGCGAAATTGTGCAAATTGAAGAGATAGCATAGTTGCTGGGACCCAGAAGGCACTCACAGAAAAGGGAGCTGGTATTATTACTGAATCCTTACAATTCCCTTAAGAGCCAGCTTTGGCTGCCCTTATTTTACAGATGGAGAACTCAAGGTTCAGAGAGGCAGTGTGACTTAGTCAAGATCACACAGCAGGTTTGGATTATATAAGGTTCTTAGACTGCCTCCCTCAAGGTCAGGTGTCTTACAAAATACTTAATATGCTAATTTTAACAATAGCTAATATTTATTGAGTGCTTACTATGTGCTGAGCATGATTCTAAGCTCCTTTTTAAAAATTCATTCATTTGGGGGACCTGGGTGACTCAGTGGTTGAGCCTTTGGCTCAGGGCGTGATCCCGGGGTCCTGGGATCGAGTCCTGCATCGGGCTCCCTGTGGGGAGCCTGCTTCTCCCTCTGCCTATGTCTCTGCCTCTCTCTGTGTGTCTCTCATGAATAAATAAATAAAATCCTTAAAAAAATTCATTCATTCAATAACTATTTGTTGAGCACTTACTATTGAGCACATGCCAGGCAATGTTCTGAGCACTGAGGAGATGCAACCAACAAAGCCAGTGTGATTCCTTTTCTTACGGAAACAACATTCTTCTATGTGGAGACAGACGTTAGGCAAATGAATCTATAATCTGTCAGAGGTGAGATAAGTCTTAGGGAAAGAAAGCAAAATTGGGGGAGGGATTTTGTTATTTTTCAAGGAAAGTGACACTAAGGAGGTTACATTTGAACAGGAATCTGAAGGAAATGAGGAAGGTAGCTGTGGGGATAACAGGGGGAGGCATCCCAGGCAGAAGGAACGCAGGTGCAAAGGCCCCGAGGTGGGAGTGTTCACCATCATGTCCCGAGGGGAGTGAACAAGGAGGAGTGTGGAAGGAAGTGGAGTGGTGGCATCATTAGCACACATGATGCCATTGAAACATTCCAAGTAAATGTTAAAGTGGATACTTTTAGGATCCCCTCTTTCCAGATGGGGAGATGGAGATGCAAAGAGGTGCCCAGGGTCACACACCCAGCAAGCAGCAGAAAGGGGATTTGACCCTGAACTCATCAGACCTGTTGTGAGCCAAGCTCAAGAGACTAGACTGTTTCCCACTAACAGTGCTTTCCCAGTGCGGGGATTATTATATGAGAGCTGTCCAGGGAGTTGTTCTCACATTTACAAGGGTACATTAATTTCCTTCCTTTTAAAAGTGAGTGGCCCTGCTCACTGCAAACCTAGAGAAGGGAATGTCGATGCCAGATGGGGTGTCAGGGACAGATGTATCTGAACAAGAGGCACTGGGCCTGCACGATCTGAGTTCAAATTCCGCATTTGGCCCTTACTAACAGTGTGGTTCTGGGCAAACCCTCCTCCTGACCACCACCCGCTCAGACTGTTGGAAGGATCCCAAGCCCTTTGTACAGCACCTGGCCCCTCGTAGATGGTTAGTAGTGGAAGCTGCTATCATCACATCTAATCTATAACATGGGTATAATAATATGTACTCTGTGAAAATTAGGTGTAATGTGTATGATGACCCTGACACACAGTAGGTACACAATAAATAAATGGCAGCCAATAATATTACACTCCAGGGAGGCCCTCTCTGTTCACCCTCCTGTAGCTTCTCTCCCACTTTCTTGCCTTAGACCCCCAATTTTCCCATTATATATTTGTTCTTTGGCTTAGATGCTCACTAATTAGAGCCTCAGTTCATCCATCCATCTTTAGATAAGCCTTTTTAGCCCTAAAACTCTGATGACACTCCAATTTATCTTTTGGATGCAAATACTCCAGGATGAAGAGCATGGTGTTTTGGTGAGGCTGAGATGGAGGTCACAGGAACTCCTGCCCCCACCAGGGACAGGCGGCATGGAAAGCAGAGAGGCATCTCTCCCTGCCCCCACCCCACCCAGGGCCAGGCTCACAGAACAGGTGATGGAAGGTCTGATTGGGGCATGAGCTCACCAGGCAGGACTGGGCAGGGGGGGATCAAAGCGAGGATGGAGAGAAGCTGTCAGCCAGATTCTTTCCATGGGCAGCTGGCAAGGGCGGGCATGCAAAGGGCATGGGCCTGGGGAGGGATTAGCCTGTCAGTTGGGGATTTCAGGAGGGTTTATTTAGCCTGAGAAGTGTCTGTGAGTTTGGGACAATCAGAAGGAACATCTGCCATAGTCATGCACCTACTGTGTGCTGGGTGCCAAATAGGTGCTTTACATGTGAATACTCATTCAGATCTCATGAGGCCTTTTGAGACAAGGGGTATGAACTCCATTTTATGTAATGAGAATGGCAAAAAGAACTGTAACTTCAACTACTATCATTTGTAAAGTACCTGTTATGTGCCAAGCACTGTGCTTAGGCCGGTAGAATAGTGCCTGGCATGTAATAGGCGCTCCATCAGTGTTTGATATTATTGTTAGTTATTATGTTGCATTTTTTTTAAAGATTTGAATTACACCTACAAAGAATTGGCTAAAACATATATGAACAGGTTAACAAATGTTTGGAGAAGAGACATCCTGAGATAGTCACCGCCCAGGCAAGGAACAGACCCTGGGCAGCCCCCTACGACCCTCATGCCCCTCCTAACCACAAGCCTTCCCTTCCCCATAAAGGAAACCACTGTGCTGACTTTTATGGTAATCCATTCTATAGTTTTCTCTTTTTTCTTTATTTTTCTTTTATTTTATATTTTTAAAAGATTTTATTTATTTATTTGAGAGAGAGAGAGTGCACATGAATAGGGGGAGGGGCAGAGGGAGAGGGACAAGCAGACTCCTTATTGAGCAGGGAGCCTGATGTGGGGCTCGATCCCAGGACCCTGAGATTATGACCTGAGCCAAAGGCAGATGTTCAACTGACTGAACACACCCAGGTGCCCCGAAAATGATTTAATTTTAATTTCTTTTAAAATCAGAAGAAAAAAGATTAGCAATAATAATGACGATGAAGATCTAATTATAAATCTAGCTTGGATTCTATTTGCCTTTATACAATACAGCCATAAACTATGAATTTAAGACTTTTTTTGCACAGTGGAAGGAGGGGACAAGGCAAATGTCCCTGGAGCCCAGGAGAGTCCCGATGCCACTGAGCCTGCCCCATGTCTTGCAGGAACCAGCTGTTGCAGTGGCAAGCGGCCGGCCACCCCTGTTGCCGAGGGATCTGGGAGAGGCTCAGGCAGCTCCGAGACTGTTCCTGCCCTGCGGTCCACAGCCTCGTCTTCATCTAGCACCTGTGACCCCCTAACTGTCCAGACCCCTATTTCCAAAGACTCCCTGGCTGGCAGGGAAACCCCCAGGGCTTGGGATCCCACGGGATGAGGGAGTAGGGGAGAAGTCTGCAAATGTGACACTGGGGGAACAAGCTTTGTCCTTATGTTGATACTGAAAATAGCTTTATGCTTCCCCTCCATGCCAGCTGAGTCATAGCCTTACTGACATCTCCCACTAGTTCAGGGCTTCCCAAAGTTCATGTCCTAAATATACTCACGTGGCTTTTCCCCTGTTTTCCTTACCTGCAGGCTTCCTTTTTATTTTATCTTACTTTTTTTTTACTCTCCATCCCTACTTCTTTCTTTTTTAAAGAAGATTTGTTTTTAAAGAAGATTTTTATTTCTAAGCAATCTCTACCCTCAACATGGAATTCGAACTCACAACCCCAAGATCAAGAGCTGCATGCGTGCTCCTTTGACTGAGTCAGCCAGGTGCCCCATCCCTATCTTTTTGCTTAAATACATGTGTTTAAAGAGGAAATGTTTTATCACAGCTAGAAATAAAAATAAATAATAGTAGCTAATTTTTATGAAGTACTTATCACGTGCCAAGTGCTGCCCTGACCCTTTATAGGTATTGACTCATTGGATCCTGAGTTAGGTGCAATCAGTATCCTTACATGTGAGGACATTGAGGCACAGAGAGGTTAAGTCACTTGTCCAAGGTCACACAGTCGGTGGCAGCGAGGGGGATTTGAACCCAAGAGCAACATCTCCTGCTAAGATTCCCTGCAAGAGTAATAATACATCAGCAACGTGAGGGCAGGGTATTTCCTTGCTTCCTGCTGTGACCTCTGTTGTTTATTTTGTTTATTATTTATTTTTTTTAACCCCTGTAGTTTAGAACATGGAATAATGCTCAGTACATATTTGTTGAATAAAAAAATGGATGAATGAATAGATGAATGATTGGTTGCCATATCGCAAAGGCAATCAGAAAAATAAATATAATGGAAACCAAGCAAGTCTGGATAGATACTTCCTGCCCAAGAAGCTGAGCATGAAGCCTGTTCTCATCTCCTTCAAACAAGGAATTAGCCTGTGTCTGAGAGATGGTAAGGCGCACTCGTGTCTAACGGGGATTTATTCTTTGACAAATTGGAAGAATTATAAGGGACTTGAAAGAGGACTGATTTTCTCCATTTGGGAGTCGTCAGATATTAATATATTTTTAAACATCTTTATTGAGATAAAACTCACATGCCATACCCGTCCCTCATTTAAAGTGTACCATTCGGCTCTTTTCAGTATATTCATAAGGATTCTATAAGCATCCAACGGTCTAATTTTAGAACATTTTTTGGTCCCCTCCTTACAACGGATCTCCTACCAGGAGCAGTTACTCTTCACTCATCAGACCCCTCCAGCCCTAAGCAACTACTAATCTACTTTTGGTCTCTACAAATTTGCCTATTCGGGATATTTCATATGAAGAGAGTCATACAAACAGTCTTTCGTGTCTGATTTCTTTCACCTAGGATTATGTTTTCCAGGTTCATCCATCTCGAAGCGTGTATCCACACGAGAGCCAATTATGTAATGCCCCATCCAGGGTTCCTGTAAGATCGTCTCAACGATGGTCCCACTTTGGGAAGCACTCCTGCAATGGATGGTGAATTTGCGGGAGTTGTGGCTTGCTCCTGCTGCTTGCTCCCTGCTGGGGTGGTGCTGGTCCAGCTTTCCCTGCCTTGGGGTCCTGTGGCTCCAAGGATGGAGTTGGGGGAGGGGTATATCTTTCAGCTGTCCTTGGGGCCTGCCAGGGACTGGCCCACATGTTGATACTGCTATGTCCTCCTTCCTAAGTCAGGACTCTGGGCACTCCTGGGAATCACTGTCTGTTCCCTTGTCCAGGAGTGTGAATGAGTCACTGGGCAAATATTTGAGTGACACCTGTGCATGCGAGCCTGGGGCAGCGGAGCCCGGAGAGGTACAGACTGGCCAGCAGGCGAGAGCCGGCGCGGCTTGACTTACAACCAGGCCGGGCTCCCCAGAAGCAGACTTTCCCTGCCTCTGCCCCTACACTTGCTTTGACTGCAGGACACCATTTTTGCGTGTGTGGAAATCCTTTTGTGAGTTTAGTTGCTGTCTTCCCAAGCCAGATGTAAGTGCCTGAATTGCCCAAGCTCCAGAAAAGTATATACATTTTGGAGTCCCTCATAGGTACCATTTTTGCAGCCCCCAAAGAGCGATGCCTGTTTTACTCAACCCTCAAAGGCCATGTAAGTTAGGTGCTCTTTCCCCCCTTTTTCAGAAGAGGAAACCGAGGCTCAGGAGAGTCAAGTGGCAAGGTCTCATCAGAACAAGGTCTCCTGGTTAGGAGATGCTGGAGCTGGGACTCAGAGCCCATGCTCTTGACCGAACAGGAAAGCAGAAGCTGTGGTGGTGAGCAGCTTGGTTACAGGTGCCCAGAAGGCAGAGCCGTCTCTTGGGTTTCATAAAATGGGACATTTACCTACATCTCCCTCTGGAGAGTGTTGCTTGTGCAGTGTTGGGGAATCTGCTGGGGAGGGAGAGGTATCTCCATCCAGGCAATACTTAAAAAAGATCAGAAATGTGTTGAGGAGGGAGGTGGGGGAGCAAGCAGTGTGGTATTCCTGGAACCTTGCCCCACACCTAAGGAATTCAAGTCAAGGGCCTTTGGAGGATGAGTGACCAAAACTCAACTCAACCAACTTTAGCAAAAAAAGGAAAATTATTGACTCGTGCAATTAAAATATCTAGAATAGGTCGGCCTTCAGCTTTGGCTGGATCTGGGGTTTCAAAGGCTGAAGCTCTTGTGTTATTTTCTTTTGGCTCTGCTCTCCTCTGTGTTGGTTTTATTCTTAGGCAGTTGTCTTGTGGTGGCAGAGATGGCTCCCAGGAGCTCTAGACTTTCTTCCTGGTTCAGCATCACCAAGAGGAAGAGCGCTTCTCCTTTCCAATGGCTTTATCCTTAGCTTAAGTCCTGGGGTTGCTACTTATTTGCCTGGCTCATCTCACCTGCCCATCTGGCAGTGGGAAATGGATTGCTCTCATTGACTGGGTCTACGCCAGGGCCACATCCCAGGAGATAGGAGACGGATCTGTCCTTCCTGAATCATTTAGATCAAGAATGGGGAAAGGATGGATAGTTCCCTCAAGGGATGTGCAAGGTGCTGGTATCAGAAGCAGCAGGAATGGGATATGGGCAAATCCCAAGGCAACAGAAGCCATCCTCATGGGAAGTGGAGGGGCTACTATCTGGCTATCTGGCTTTGCCACCAACTTGCCGTGTGGCCCTTTCTCCTTCCTGAGTCTCAGTTCCCCCATCTGTATAGTGATTATCTTCACGGATTAACCCAGCTCTGAACTCCTGAGGCCAAAACACTTCATTTAGCCAACAGCCCTGCATCCGATCTTCACAGATGCAAGCCGTGGCTTAGGAATGCATGGCCTTCACAAACCCTGAGATTGAACTTGGGACAGGACACCCAGCCTCCTGTTCCTGCCCATCCTGGCAGGGTACAGCCTGTGATGGTGGGAGGGAAGGGCTCCAAGGAGGTTTCTTTGCACATCTCCAGTGTTCTCCATCTATAATTGGCTCCGAATGAAATGATCTCATCCTTGAACACTGAGGAAGAAGGGTGGTGGTGGTGGTGGAGGAACAGCTCGCTGGCAGCATCTGACATAATTTGTGACTAACCCGTTTCCCTCCGGAAAGAGAGATGATCTGCTCACTTGAAGAAGACGTAAAAGTTTGGAAAAAACATGTCTTGGTAATCCATTGAGGAGCCTCCAGCTTTTGGAGCTTCTGAGAAGCTCGAGGCATTTCTCCACTCCACCTAAACCAGGTATCTTTTGACTGTTGCTCACAAGTTAACTCGACCACCTGTCACATCAGCCACTGGTTGGGGAGGAGGTGAGCGTGGCCAGTCCATCAAGCGATTTATCTTGTATGGGTTTTTGATGGGGTTTTGTGGCCAGCTGAAACTCGTTTAAATGCCCATACATTAATTTTGAAAGATGGGCTCCTAATCAACTCTGAAAAAGCTTGTCACAGCACCATCTGTTTGGCGTTTGTCACTATTGCATTACATAAGAGGAAAGACATTTTTAAAGAATGCGGCTGCATTTAGTAATTGGATCGCCGGAGAGGAGCCAAGCTGGGGCGGATGGCACCGTGATTCAGAAATGCCACAGGCCCTTCTCCAGGGTGGGGCGGCCTCCCCAGATTCCACTTTGGTTCTGTCAGAGACCCGAGTGCAGCCCAGCTTGGGGGACAGGCCAGAGATGGCTTCTGTTCTTTTCTTTCCGTTCCTCTCTTATGCTTCCCTTTCTCCCATTTGTTCTCTCTCACCTGCCAGCTCAGATCAGTTCCACCACATATTAGCAATAACCAAATGATTTCACTTCCCTGAGCCCCAATTTCCTCATCTGGAAAATGAGGATGATAATATAGTGTTGCTGTGCAGTGTAAATGCATTAGTACGTCCAGGTTCACACCTTGGGCCTACCTTCTTAGAGTCATGAACATCATTTTGAGAAAAAGGTCTTCTGTTCCTTCAATAGGCCAGCTCAGCTCTGCCTCAGGGCCTTTGCACATGCGGCTTTTCCTGGCATACTCTTTCCTTATATCTTTGCATGGCTGTCTTCTTATTCTGGTCCAGCTCCGATGTCACTTCCTCAGAGAGGCCTTCCCCAACCACCTTAAGTAAAGTACTGCCTGCCCTGTTTCCTCCAGTCATACACATTCATCTCTATTATTTTCTTCCCAGAACTTGTTTGTCGTCTGTCTCCCAGAGGACCTGGTCTTTCTTGGTCGCTGCTGTATCCTCAGCACCTAGACTATTGCCTGGCACATGGTAGGTGCTCAATAATTATTTGTTGAATGAATGACTAAACTCGTTAACCCTTCATGACCATCCTGTAAAGCAGGGGCAGGGGGTGGGGAGAAGTGTCTGCTCAGGGTCGTATTGCCAGGATAAGAAGGGAGGTGAGGACCCAAGGGCCCTGCTTCCAAGCTTCCTGTGGCCCCCAGGTGGGAAAAAGATAGACGTGTGGACCTTTGGGCCCCCCTGCCATCCAGAAGCGTTCAAGCAAGGAGTAAGCCCAGGGAGCAGCCTCTGAGAGTGGTAAGAGTGAGCCAGCCAGGCAGCCAGGAGGCAAGACTGTTTACAGGAGCTGGGGCCATCTCCATGACAACTGGACAGCCTACAGCTTCCTGCTTCACTAGGGCGGAGGTGTAGCTTGGTTGGGATCCAGTGAGGACAATGGGGACAGGGACTGGCAGAGGAGGGGGGACCCAAAACATTCAGTATGTGGGAAGGAGGTCTTGTTTCTGAGAGTTACCTAAAGGCTGGAAGAGCCTGGTGATACATAAGTTTGTGTATGTGTGTGTGTGTGTGTGCGTGCGTGCGTGTGTGTGTGTGTGTGTGTGTGTGTGTGTGTAGGGGAGAGTCTGGGCTGTGTGCAGCCAAGGTGCCTGGATTTGAACACTGGCTTTGCCACTTCTGTACTATGACGTTTTGTACAAGTAAATTAGCCTTTTGGTATCTCAATCCCACCCAGTGTAAAGTGAGCATAGACAGTAGTAGTGTCTTATAGGGTCGTTGGGATGATTAAATGAGAGAAGAGGTGCCTCGTTGGCTGAGTCAGAAGAGCGTGTGACTCTTGATCTCAGGGTCGTGAGTCTGAGCCCCACATAAGGTGTAGAGATTATGTAAATAAAAATTTCTTTTTAAAATGAGAGAATACTCTTAGAATGTACCTGGCAGGGATGCCTGGATGGTGCAGTGGTTGAGCCTTTGGCTCAGGTCGTGATCTGGGGGTCCTGGGATTGAATCCTGCATCAGATTCCCCGCAGGGAGCCTGCTTCTCCCTCTGCCTGTGTCTCTGCCTCTCTCGGGGTCTCTCATGAACAAATAAATAAAATCTTAAAAAAAAAAAAAAAAAAGAATGTGCCTGGCGCTGTTATGTAGTTCTCGAAATCAACTTACATGTGACTTTAGGTGGCCTTCTTCCCATGCTGGTAGGGGATTTGGCTTCAGTCACTCTCAGGGATCTCCACTTTCCTGGATTTTTTCATTCATTTAGCAAATATTTGTTGAGCATCTACTATGTGTCAGGCAATGTTCTAGAGGCTGGGAACACAGCAGGGAACAAAGCAGACAAAAATCTCTGCTTGAGCAGAGCTGACACTTTAGTAGGGTAGATAGACATTAAGTATGATAAAAAGGAAACATCCTAGGTCAGATGATTGTAAATATTCAGGAGAAAAATAAAGCAAGGTTGAGGGATGTGGACTGTGAAGTAGGGGTTGCAATTTCAGACAGCAGTATGATGTGAGGGTATCAGAGCCTCACTGAGAAAATGGCCTTTGGGCACTAGTTGGAGGAGGCAAAAGAGGGAGCTACATGGTTAACTGGGGCAAGGGCATCCTAGGTGTGCAGAATATAGAAAATGCAAAGGCCCTGAGGCAGGAAAGTGAGCATGTATGAGACTGTATCATGTGGTTGTACCTCTTGGCAAGTCTGCATATGTGGTGTTATGTGGCACACATTTAGTGGTATATGGGTGGTTATGGATGGAGATGTTTGTACGTGTTTGTTCATGCACTGGACCACTGTGTCAGCCACAGAGGCTGTGCCTGTGTAATTCAGGGGACGCCATCCATGCAGATTGCAATGGAATGGGACATCCTAGAGGTGTGATGTGTAGTGGCCCTGTGCATGCTTTTAAGTAAATATTATAAAAACATGTCTGTGAAAATGTCTACATGTGCCTGTGTCTGGACATTTGGATATAAGTGATATGTAAATGTGTGTATGTGAATATATCCTTATCTGAAATGCTAATATTTTATCATGGATTTTTGCTTTAATATTGATTTTTTAAAAATATGATTATCTTAATTGAGGGCAAGGCAAACCATAAGAGACACTGAACTCCAGGAAACAAACAGGGTTGCTGGAGGGATAGGGGGGTGAGGGGATGAGATAATTGGGTGATGGGCATTAAGGAAGGCACTTGACGTCAGGAGCCCTGGGAGTTATATGCAACTGATGAATCACTAAATTCTACCTCTGAAACTAATAAAAAAAAATATGATTTATTTATCTGGTGCTCCCCTCCTCCCATTTTATGCCACAGTGAGTGCCTCACTCTCCTTACCCTGGTCCTGGTCCTCCTCTGCCCAGGGGCAGAAAATGAATGTGAGGGAGGCCTGGCTGAGGCAAAGGAAGCCTTTCCTTCCAGTTTCTTCCAGTGTCTGTGCTCATCAGCACGTAACCAGAATCCAAACCCAGTCCCAGCACTTCTTGTTCCTTGGAGATAAGATCTGCTAAGTGCTGACTGCATGTGAGGGACTTGTATATGTTATTTAGTTTTATCCTTACAACTGTCCTCTGGTGTAGATATTTGTTCATTTGATGGAATATATTTTTATTTAGGGCCTACTATGTGCCAGGAGTACCATCTGGTATTCCTTCTGGTCCAGCATCTATTCCTTGTCTTTCCCAGTTTTTCTCTAGGGTACCTGGTCTCTCCCCCGCACCGTCCAGTGGTTCAACCTGGGCTTTCGGTGCCCCTCCCCCATCTCAGGGTTGGGCATGTGACTTGGGTGACCCAATCAGCACAGTCTATCCATCTGGCTATAGAGATTGATTATGGGATGTGTGTATGATCCACATTGTTCCTGAGTGAATTCTGGCTCGTTTGCTGCTTTTTGGGGGAAGAAAGAGCTCTCTTCCAAGAAAGATATTTCGGTGTAAGAATGATATAACCCTGGAGCTCCTGGTGAGGATCTACCGCATGCAGAGAGGTGAAAAAAACAAAACAAAACTTAGCCTTATGACATTTTTAGAGCCCCTAAATCCATCCATACCTGAAGCCATTACCTTAAGACTTTCCAGTTCTAAAAGTTTACTTTTTTTAAAAAAAAAAAGATTGTATTTATTTATTCATGAGAGACACAGAGAGAGAGGCAGAGACACAGGCAGAGGGAGAAGCAGGCTCCATGCAGGCAGCCCGATGTGGGACTCCATCCCGGGACTCCAGGATCATGCCCTGAGCCAAGGCAGATGCCCAACCGCTGAGCCACCCAGGCGTTCCTAAAAGTTTACTTTTTAAAAATTCTTAATTAAGCCGATTTGAGATGGCACCTGAAATCCTGTGCTTGGCATCTTCATATATTATCTCCTTTAATTCAGAGATGAACTCTGTGGGAAAAGGGTTATGATCATAAAGAGCCTCAGGGAGATAAGTGGCTTGTCCAGGGTCACACAGCAATTTAGTAGGTGGAGCTTGGACTTGAACCCAGGCCTTTCTGACTCCTGAGCTTTTCTTCCATTGCACATTGTCTAAGCTCCAGACAAGAGGGTCTGTGGGAGTAATAGACAAAAGGCCTGAGTCCCAAATTAGCTACCATTTCTCTGTGTGACCTCGATGAGGTCTTTCTCCAATATAAGCCTCAGTCTTTCCGTCTGTAAGATGGGGAGAATAGTAGTGCCCATCCCATTAGGTTGTCATGAGGGTTAAATGTGATAACCGATGTGAGTAAAGCGCTTAGAACAGGGCTGGGCGTGAAGCAGTGAACATGAGCTATTATTACCGTGGCTCTTTTTTTTTTTTTTTTTTTTGATGGAAGGAAGTGGGTCTTGGGGCTTCACCCCTTGCCCATAGCCAACATGTTCCCTGCCTTCCGCCTGGTCACAGGCTCCCAGCAGCCCTCAGGTGGTGCCTTCACCCATCTCCTGCCAGATGCACAGACCCGGCTCACTTAGCCGGGAAGTAGGCACTTAAGTAGTCACTTCCCCAGTTTCTCTTTTAATTTTCGTTACATAAATTTCACATTTCCTGGAATAGAGATCTTGAATGGCTGGACTCATTCGGAAATCGAGTCTGCAGAGGACCTCATTTATATTAATGGGGCCTTGAGTCTAGCTTGCAGGGAGGCCGAGACAAGGATGGATGGTAGGGCTCCCCAGGCCAAGCTGCTCCAGACTAAGCCTTGGATAAGCAGATGCCTATAGATTTAGGCTGGGACCACTCCTATTATGTGGGAGGCTCCTGGATGCAAGGACTGTGTTATGCCTGGTTTGATCACCCCTCAGTGGCTGCCCATTGCTCAAAGTAACCCTGCTTGACAAGGTGCTGCGTGATGGGTCCCAGCTGACCTCTCCCACCTCTTGCCTACCCCTCTTCTCATACATCCCTCTCCAGTGAAGCTGGTCTCTGGAGAATATTCTTGCCTCAGGGCCTTTGCACTTGCTCCGCCCTCTGCCAAAAAACGTTGTTCTCCCAGCTTTTTGTGTGGTTGGCTTTTTCCTGTCAATCAGATCTTGTCTCATGATCATCACCTCTGGGAGGCCTTCCCTGATTGCACATCTAGAGTAATATTCCTCAGTCCTCCTGTATCTTATAGCTTGCAATCTGGGTAAGGGACAAGCTGCAGTAACAAACACACATGATTGACTATGACAAGGACTTTACAAAGATACAACACATTTAATCCACACCACAGCCCTTGGAACTAGCTGTTGCTAGTATCAGTTCATGCTGTAGGTTACACAGCCAGAAGTAGGGGAATCAGGATTTGAACCCAGGCTAACTTGCTCCCAATTTTCTGGGTTCACCAGCACTGAAGTCACAGGAAGTTAGAGCTTACTGCCACAAGGGCTACAATGGTGTAGGTTCAGGAGGCTGTGGGAAGCCAGGAAACCACTCCCCCTCCTGCCCATCCTGCCTTTAAAGGATCAACAAAACTTCCTAAAAGATGTAGCGCCATAGCCGTGTCTAGAATTTGTTTAGTTTTAACTTTACCTTATAGCCGAATAATTTTTAATGTCTCCACACTGTCCACAGTTAAATTTTTAAGTAATGCATATTATTCCAGGGACAGACAGTGCTATTCGTCATTTTTGGGCAGTTATGTGCTCGCAATTTTGATATTTTCCCAAATGCTACAAAGGACCAACTCCCTGAATTTAGTGAGGTAATGAAGGGCTTAAGAGTTGGGCTCCAGGGGTGCCTGGGTGGCTCAGTTGGTTAAGCGTCTGCCTTTGGCTCAGGTCATGATCTCTGGGTCCTGGAATCAAGTCCCATGTCAGGCTCCCTGCTCAGTGGGGAGTCTACTTCTCCTTCTATAAGTTCCCCTGCTTGTACATACTCTTTCTCTCAGTCAAAAAAAAAAAAAAAAAAAAAAAAGAGCTTGGGCTCCAGACTTGGGTTCAAATCCCAGCTCTGCATGCCTGGGACAGGGACATCTCCAAAGTCACTGAGGTGGTTGGATCATTGATAACTAGAAGGCACTGCTCCCACTCCACCATCTAGGCCTTGGTTCCAGGTGAGACCCAGGGGCGCCGAGCCAACCTTCTCCCCTGCTTAGCAGGTCCTTGGAAATTAGGTTGGTTTAAGAAAATAAAGCAATGTGACATTTCAACAAGAAACTAGTAAGAGTAGTTGTCTCTGGAAAGGGAACCTGGGGGGTGACCAGATGGGGTGAGAGAGAGATTTTCCTTGCATATCCTTTCATACCTTTCCAATTGACACCATGTGAAATTATTACCTAGTAAATAAGTAAACATTAAAAAAAAACTTAAAAAGAAGGGAAAGTATTATTTTCATATATCTCTGTGGATTAAGCTTTATAGAGTATACTCATTTTCTTTATTCACCTCAACAACCTGGGAAGTAGTTATTATGCCCCTGCCTGACACCCCAGAAAACTGAGCCCTCGAGAGGGGCAGGGCCTCACCTAGGGTCACTTGGTGAATTAGTGCCAGAACTGAGACTCCAGGCCAGGCCTTCTGACCTTCGGCTAGGGCAGTCTTTACCCCACCAAGGACCTTTCTTTCCTTCCCCAGTGGAAGCCACGTTGAGGTGTAGATTGGGGAGTGCTAATACGTAATTATACATTAGTGTGTATACATCATGGGATCAGGGTTCAAATCCAGGGTCTGTCACTTGCCTGTTCTGTGACCTTAGGTAAATCTCAAAACCCCTGGGGCCTTAGTTCTACAGTACGGCCAGCCTGCACGATGGCCTCCCGTGATTCTCATGGCTTGTAGTCACTCCTTCAGGTCATCCCCTTCCACAGTGAATAGGGCTGACCTGTGTGGCCTAGGAGATATTGCAGAAGTGCCAGTGTGCATGACTTCCACATCTGGATTAAAAAAAAAAAAAGACATTGTGATGATGAAGTATTATTTAGCCTTAAAAATGAAGGGAATTCTGACACGGGCAACAACGTAGATGAAACTTGAGGACGTGATGGTGAGTGAAATAAGTCAGCCACAAGAAAACAAATGCTGTATGATTCTACTTATATGAGGTCCCTAGAGTCATCAAACTCATAGAGACAGGAAGTACAATGGTGGTTGCCAGGAGCTGGGGGAAAGAGAGTGGGGATTTGTTATCTAAAGGGTTTGGAGTTTTGCAAGGGTTTCAGTTTTGCAAGATGAAAGAGTTCTGGGGATGGATAGTGGTGATGGTTGCACAACAGTGTGAGTATAACTAATGCCACTGAACTATGCACTTAAGAATGGTTAGAAGGGTGCCTGGCTGGCTCAGTTGGAGGACCATAGGGCTCATGAGCTCAGGGTCATGAGTTCCAGCCTCATGTTGGGTGTAGGGATCATTTAAAAATAAAATCTTTCCAAAAAAATGTCTGGGGAGGGTAAAATTTATTTGATGTGTATTTTGTTACAATAACATAAGTGGGGAGAAACATTGTAGCTTCTGTCTTTCTGTTGGATCATTCACTCTGGGGAAGCCCTCAGTGGTATGTGAGGACACTCAAGGAACCCTATGGACAAATTCAGGCAGTGAATTGCTGAGGCTTCCTGCCAAGAGCTCTGCATCAACTTGCCAACCACGTGAGGGCGCCATCTTGGAAGTTGGCCCTCCAGCCCAGTCAAGCCTTCAGATGATGGTTGTCCTGGCTGACATCTTCACTGCAACCTCAGCAGAGAGTCTCTTCCAGAGCCATACAGCTAAGCCACTCCCAAATTCCTGAGCCACAGAAACTGTGTGAGATAATAAATATTATGGTTGTTTTAAGCCACTGAGCATTGGGATAATTTGTTACTTAGCAGAAGATAACCGACATATTTCCTCATCTATAAAATAGGGATGATGATCATTTCGCAGAGTTGTTGGTGATGATAATTTTATGATGATACCCATAATGATAATTTCATAGGTTGTATTTTATAGGGTTGTTGCTAAGAATTAATTAGCAAATCATGTAAAGGGATGGGAAGAGAGCCTGACGTGCAGTAAATGCTCAGTAAGGGTTAAGTAGTATAATTTCATGTTCTCTGTGATTTCTGGCATTGGTAGGAGCTTAGCTAGACAATAGATTTCCATTAAGGAATGGATGTAGGCTGCAGGTTGCAGTAGCAATATAACTTACAGTAATAGTAACAGCTACCATTATTGAGTGCTCACGGTATGCTGAGCTTTGGGCCAAGCAATTTATGTCTTTTCCTTGAAGCCCTTGCAGCCCCTTGAAGTGGCGGCTATAATTTTCCCATTTTACAGACCTGAAAACCTAGGCCCAGAGATGGAAAAGGACTGGCCCTAGGTCACACAGCAACGAAGTGCTGTTGCTAGAATTTGAACTCAGATACTTCAGATCCAAGTTTTCTCTTCAGCACCACAAGACTGAGCTGCAGCTTGATGTACCCCCCACCCCAAGCCCATTTTTCTCCTTTGGCCAGTTCCTGCTTATTAGCATGGGGGCGGGGAAATTGCCAAACATCTGACAAACAAATAATTTCTTCCTTCATCGTACTTCTGCGAGTGTCAGACTCCCTTCTGCTCGGGAGACCAGAGAGTAGCTTCCCTTAGAAAATTTTCTTTTTCTAATTGCCATGTCTTCTCCCAAACTCTCTCCTTCCATATCCAGGACTGGGAATAAGAAGAACACACACATCCAGAAAAGCACGAAACTACCTGCCCAGCCTTCCTCTCCTGTGGTGTCTCCTCTGGGACAGTTTATTTAGCCCTGAACCTTTGCAGCCTGGCACCTCCAGACATGCCGCCAGCTGGCTCCTCACAAAAGCTCGCCTAATATTTGCTATGGGGACATGTGGCCATCACGAGGGGCATGTCCCCAGACAGGCGATGAGCTCAGGACATGGGCATCGCCACACCTGCTCCTCTCCCCGAGGAGGGTGGAGGAAACAATTGTGTAACCCCTGACAACACAGCCTTTTTCGGAGCCTGTGTGTGTACTTGTGTGTGGGCAGGAGGGCAGATGGGGTCTGGAGGGAGGGACAAGGATGTTTGCACCTGCAATGTGGTAGTGGCTGTGCTGGGCCTGCTTTCTCCCATGTCATTGCTGCTCAGCTATTTCTGAATTGGAGGAAGAAGTACATTTTGCATCATGACCTGTAACACATACAATTGAAATGGAAATTTCATGAATCTGGACTCACATTGTGAGCAATGCATTCTATTCTATTCCAGTCAAATTGTTCTTTCATTAAAAAAAGTACTAGTCATGACCCATGAAATAAATTCCAAAGTCCCCTTGAATACAGGTTCCTGATCTGGGTCTGTGAACTTGCATGAGACAAAACTCTGTATCTTTATTTGCACTGACCTCCAGCTGACATGTAACATTTCCTTCGGTTACAAATACAGGCAACAAATCATGGTAGTATTAGCAGTTCTTGTGACATTCTCACTAATACAGATCATAGATTATTTTGTATTCCTCAAATACAGCATTTATGCCCTTCCCTTCCTCAGTGTTTTGGTAATTACTAGACCCACTGAGAGATCTTGTTATTTATTAATAGAAGCACATGTATTACTACATCACATAAAACATTTTGATAATTGCATTTCAGTAGAATAGGTTTCTTTTGTAAACCTATGTACTTTATTTCATGCACTTAAAATTATTTTTCTGAGAAGGTGTCCATGGGGTTCATTGGACTGCCTGGGGGGTCCAGGGCACACAAAGTTTAAGAACCCCTGCATGAGTGGGTCCCAGTTTATGAAATGCTATCTCAAGCTGTAAACTTCAGGGGAGCCGTGCTCTAGGGTCTCAGACCCGTGTGTGTGCCCTGAGCCAGCACCGAAACCACGTTGATGGCCGTTTGTGTAAACTTACCTGTGCCCACCTCTATACAAGGTGCTTTATATAGATCATTCAATTTAATATTGACATCAGCATTGTGAGGTGGGTGCTATTTTGTACCTCATCTGTCTCTCTTTACCCAATTTCATTTTTCTTCTTCACACCACTGTGTCAGACATTTTAATCTGTTAATTGGCAGCGTTCCTCTCTAGGATGTGTTACTCTTTTCACATTTCTTGCAAGACAGGTCATCCAGTAACAAATTCCTTCAATTTTTGCCGCCTTTCCCAAGGTAGTTTTGAAGGATATAGAATTCTAGGTTGGTGGGCTTTTTTTTTCTCTCAACATTAGAAATCTTTCATTCCACTCCCTTCCTGCTTGCATGGTTTCTGAGAAGTCGTATGTAATTCTTATCCTTGGATCTTATAGGTGAGGTGTTTTTTTCCTGTGGATTCTTTCAGGATTTTTTTTCTTATCTTTTTCTCTAGTTTGAAAACGACATGCCTAGTGTAGTTATTTTGGGGAAATTTATGCTTTGTGGTGCTTCCTGGATCTGTGGTTTGGTCTGACATTAAGTTTTGGAAATGCTCAGTCATTATCATTTCAAGTGTTTCTTCTGTTCCTTTCCTTCTTCTCTTTCCAGTATTCCAGTTATGCAAATGTCACACCTTTTGTACTTGTCCCTCAGTTCTTGGATCTTCTGTAGCTTTCAGTCTTTATTCTCTTTACTTTTTAGTTTTTGAATTTATGCTTTACTGGAGGGGGGTAAACAATAAAATACAGTGTGTTATAGAGAACAATAAAGCAGAAGGGGACAGATTTTGAGAGGTGTGTGTGTGTGGGGGGTAGGTTGGCATTATAACTAGGATTGTCAGATAAAGGGGATGCTGAGGAGGTGACATCTGAAGGTACTGAAGGGATGTGTCATGTGGCTAGCCTGGAAAAGATGTTTTAGGTATAGGGGACAGCCAGTGCAAAGACTCTGGGATGGAAGTGTGTTTGGTATATTGGAGAATTGAATGGTGGTCAATGTGTCTGAAGGGGAGTGAGGGAAGGGAAGAGTAATAAGACGGGATCTAAGAGGACTGAGGGATTGGGGAGGGGGGCTGGGAAGGAGCAGCATCATGAGGTGACTCCACATTGGGCATGTTTGAGGGACAGTGAGGAGGCCAGTGACAATGGCACCTCGCACCCTCAGGGGAGAGCTGTGTGTGTGTGTGGGTGAAATCAAAGGGACAGGTGGGGCCAGGGGATGTATGGCCTTGCAGACAGCACCAAGGATTTTGGATTTTATTCAAAATGTAATGAGAAGGCTTTGGAACTTTTTGACAATGAAGTGACATGATCAGGCTGACAGTTTGACAGGATACCTCTGGCCACTGTGCTGAGAAGAGCTTGAAAGAGATGAAGGGTGGAAGCAGAGAACCTGGTCTGGAGGCTGTTGCCATCATTAGGCAGTAGATGGTGATGGTGTGGCCCAGAGCTGCAGCAGCGCAGGGGACGGGAAGCACAGATCCCAGATCTATTTTGGAGGCAGAGCCCACAGGAACCGCTGACAGGCCATTCATTTCAGCACTGTTTGTTATTACAAAAGTTTGGAAGCAATGTTCATGCTCAGCTGTAGGAGACTAGCAATTACTGTGTACAATAGAACACAACAGAGGCTCCCAAGAGAATGAGGGAGCTCTCCATGCATTAATACAGACATGCAGAATGATTTTCGAGATATATTAAATGACAAAAGCAATATGCAGAGCAGTGTTTATGGTATATTACTATTTGTGTGGGTAAAATAAAAAAAAAAAACAAAGCAAAACACATAGAAAGACACACACATGGTCCTTGGATATTCTGTTCTGGGTTTTTTGTTTTGTTTTGTTTTCCAGTCCTTATTCTCTTTGCTTTCCAGTTCTTTAATTTATGTTCTCTTGGAGGGAGGAATTTACACTCTGTTTGAAGGGAAGTAAACATTAAACAAAATATATAAATAAAATATAGTGTGTTGGGGTGATGTTACGGAGAACAGTAAAGCAGAGAAGGGTGATGGATCGTCAAAGTCATGTGTGTGACTCCCATAGGCACCGTGAGATGTTTTGATGAGAGAGAGGTGGTGGGGCCAAGAATGTCCAGACACAGTTGACACGAGAGCCAAATAACCAGAATTTGGACTTTGGTCCGTGAATGCAGCATGGGGTGTGTTACCATTGCTTGCATATTGGGGTGACAAGCCAGTTACATTTTCATACCCTCTCTCTTTCAGGTGGAGAAATGTAGCCAGTGCTGCCCCTATAGGTCCCCAGGGATTTAGTCTTCCCCGCAGATCTTCACATCCCCATCTCCCTGACCCCTCCAGAAAATAATACAAACTCCAAGCTTGTTTTCTCCATACCTTTTTATTGAACTGTGCATACTTCATTAAAGGACCATTTGCTTAGAAATTCTTAAACGTTTGGACATATTTTACAAGACAGGACAGCAGCTGGAGGTCACAATTTCATCTCATCACATGCATAAAAAGACACCGTTTTTTTTTTTTTGTTGTTGTTTGGTTTATGTGTGTGTTTGTGTATGTGCACGCACATGCACATACACACACACAATGCTCATTTTCACCTTTACAGGAAGGACTAGAGACATCAACTGACCAGAGATGAACAGGACCCACAAATGTGACCCCGAGAAAAGAATGGCTAAGGACATTGGTCTTTTATGGCTAATGTGATAGGCTTGGCCCCCATCATGGGTGGGGTGATCAGAATGGCTTTGCTGGCAGGAAAGCCTCAACATCACACCATGGTTCCTGGGAGAGACAGAGGGTCTTAGCTAATGGAACTGGGGCACACACGACCTTAGGGGGGCACTGGGGCTCGGAAAATAGGGGAAAACCCATTGGCTCTCAAAGTCGGAGGGCGGGTTGGCCCTCTTTTCCAGCTGGACTTCCATGGCTCAGGGAATGCAATCCAGTTTCCAGATGTCAGCTCCCAAATTCCTGCCCCCAGCAAATCCCTTCTTTGTGAGCTAAACTAGAACATGAGGCTGAGAATGCAGGATAGGAAAGTAGGAAGGAGCCTGCGGCTGCCCTGTGGGGCCCCTGGAAGCGTAGCTCTGAGAAGACTGTGGCCCTTAGGGCAGACGAATGTCAAATTTGGACATTCACTTGCCCCCAACTGAGTCAAGGGGCAAATGGCATTGGTGGGGCTTACAGGCTTTAATTGGTGGGGGTTACAGGGGGGTGGGCATCTCCTTCTTTCCCAGTTAGCAATATCGTCAAGCCAGGCAAGAACCAATGAATTCCTGTATTTACTCACTCAGAAGTCAATCGTTTACACATTCACTCACTCAAAAGAGTACTGGTTGGGTGCCCACTGTGTGCCGCAGGCCTACACTGGGGGACAACCCTGAGTTCCTGGCACAGAAAATAACATTGCCAGCCCTTGGCCTGGGACTGAAGCCAGGGTAGGTCTGGAGAGCAAACAGGTCAGCTGCCCCCAGCCCAGCAGCTGCTGACCTTCTTCTTTCCTGTCCATTAGGCACATGGAGCTTCGATGTCAGGCCTATTGGAGAGAGCCCAAAACCCTAGTGAAGATCAGGGGGCCATAAGCCAAAGCCGTGGAGAAGTCTGAATCTCTTAGGCATCTTCTCATGTGCTTCCTTCTGTTTTCCAAACCTGGATTAGCTCAGGGAGGCAAGAAGTGTGGGATGGTCTGTGTAGGACCCTTGAGAGCATCTTGAGACAGAATTGGGAGTCTCCTTTGTTTTCCAGAGTTGTCATGCCATTGTAGCCACCAATGTGACACATTTCTGCAGGACAGAGCCTCAAAGGGGGATCTTGGGAACTGGGTTTTTGTTTCATTTTGTTTTGGGAGAGAGTATCTGCTCAGTCGATTCATGCCACCCTATTGTCTTGCCTCACTTCATGATAAAACCACCTACAACAGCCTGGACTTGGGGTCACCCTGAGGACAAAGCCTCACCTCCTCCAAGCCCACAATACACAATTAGGGGGAGGGAAGCCTCACCTCCTCCAAACCACCTCTTGTATCAAATACTCTCCTTGGAGAATGCAGTATCCAGATTCACTTGGGAAGGGGCTACAGATGTGGGAGACTGGCAGCTGAAGCCTTGTTTTGCTGCAAAATTGGATTACAGCTGCCTCTCTCTTTTGGTCTTTCTGGACTTGCTTCATTGGGTGGGGAATTTCAAATGTCTTGAATGGGATTTTCTGTTTTATTTGCCAGAAAAAAAAAAAAAGCCCTTTTGGAGTGGTGCCATTTGCTATTGCCTGGGCAGTTAGACGGCTGGCTAGTGGATAAAAGATAATTGCATCTCTTGTACAAAAAGCCTCAGGCCTATGAGGGCACAGGGTCTGGGCAGAAGAGCTGAAGCACCATGAGATGACCAGCCAGAGATGGGACGATTTCTTGGCTGGTCTGGGAAGGTAGCATTAAGCCTCATCCTACCCAGTGTGGTTCCTGTTAGGGCACTAGGGATGGGTTAGATGAATGACTGGCAGGGTCATTAAAATTGCCCAAGATAGAAAGGAGCAGGGAAGCAGGGTATCCTGCTGCCACTTCCTTCCCCCGCACCTTTGCAGAGAACTCCAGATCCTAGAATTTGAGTTTCTGTTAACTGTACTCCCTCCTTTTGCCTGATGCCTTGAGCCTGCACCCAGATGTCCACATCACATACAGACCTCCCTGGGGGAGGGGGATGGATTTCCCTGGTTGTTCAGTCCAGTTGACATGCAATGTGAGGGCCCTCTGCAACATCCATTTTGTGCATCATCTAGCTCCTTTTTAGCAGCTCATGCCCCAACACAGCACCGACTTCCATGGTGAGGCAGCCCTGCCCATGAGAAGCACCTTCTTAATCCCAGCTGAAGCTGACCACTTCGTTCTCTCACACAACAGTGGCTTTCGGATACTCGCTCACTCGCAGCCCTCCTCCAGGCAGATGGTTTCTTCTTCGGGAGAACTACCCCCCTCCCCACCCCACCCCCTTATCCTGGCCAGCCTTTGGATCTTTTCAGGATCTTTGCAGAGAGGGATGAACAGTCACAATTGTGAGGGAAAAAAGATGAGGGACCACTGGATTCACCAGAGCCTCTTCCGAATCCACTTCTTCAGGTTGGTATTTGGGGATGTTCAGGAGAAATTCCAGGTTAAGAAAACTAGGGGCAGTAGATAGAAACCCAAACTTCCCAATCTCTCTCTAGATGAAAACAGCCACAGGATAGAGTATTTGCTTATCTGGGCATCAAACCTAGTGAACTACTGAGAGACAATTTTATTTTCTTCCTGTGCAAAAGTTTTAAAAAAATCTAGTCTATTTTATTGGGCTCTGGTTCAAACCAGATTACCAGGAATTTTGGAGGTGGGAAAACTCTACATTTGTCCTTGGATTCGTTTCCTCTTGGAGTTTATCCAAGGGGATGGTTCATTGCCATGGGGGCCTGGATTCAGCTCAGAACTCTGATCTGGGCAGAGGCCAGAGTCCTGAAGCTGATAGTGAGGCAGATGGGGGTATGAACACCTAAATAAATGCAAGTTGGAGATCATCTGGCCTTTCTTCATCTTCCTGCATGAGTTGAAGAGTGGAGAATTGCTTTCTGCTGAAGATCCTGCTTCATGAGATGTCCTCTGCCCACCTGAGGCTGGAAGCTGCCTGGTGGAATTAAGACAGTACAGAAACTCCTCAGGGCCTGGATAGGTGGAAGCTGGAAAGACACCACTGCCCTTGCCACGAGTCTCTGGTGCTATGGAGGCAGGCAGCTGGGAGGGAAGGGGAGATGAGACGGCAGATTCTGGGGGACATGTCTTCTCAGGGTTTGGCTGCAAGCTTGTCTATTATTTTTTTATTTGCTTTTTTTTTTTTTTGTGAGGATGTTGGAAATGGATTAAAATGAGGAACTGATAAGAAGTTGATGAGATCTGAGGCCCAGCATGTTCTCTGAGGTTTGTAAGAACCTGAAAATGCTCTGGCCTTCGGATCCAATTGATGTTACAGGGGAGTGGGGGACTGGAGATGGCAACAGGCCAGCCAAGAGGGGCTTGGGTGTGTTCTGGACCTCAGGGGGAAGTTTGCTTGCGTGAGATTTTCAGTCCCAAGATCTCTGGGGATGAGAAAATTCAGTCTCTTCAAAATGCCAGCAGGGTGGGGGAGAAGGAGCTGAACCAGCCCACATTCCAACCTGATTTTGAGGGCAATCCGTAGCCCTGCTTCCCCTGGTCTCACTCCTGCATCTGTGCCCTGGATTCTTAAGAACAATAAATAGGAGAAACACACAGACAGAATGAGGATAGTAACAGTGTCCACAGATTCGAGGCCAAGTGTCAGGAAATGCCTGCATGAGGAAGTCAGAATCCAAAGTCTTCCCCACCCTCAGAAAGTCAGAATCAAAAGGAAGAAAGCCCAAGGGGTGATGGGAGGAAATGAGAAAGACCAGAAAATATCAGCTATGAGAATGACCAACCATAAAACTCCTAAAATGTTATTCTATATTACAAAAGAAGCCACGAGACTTAATATCCCTATTACAAATTTGCTAAAAACACACATATGCCTACATACTTTTTATCCCAACAGATAAAAAATAGACTACTCTGAGATACATGGATATCCTACAATACAGCCCTGCATCAGATACTTCTAGAGCCAGAAACATGGCAACAGAAAATGCAGAGGTAACTGTTATTTTTGGGGCGGAGACAGGCTGGTTTGGGTCCCCCAGGCTGAGGGAAAGCATTTGCATGCTGTCATATAAGCCGGGAGAAACCAGAAACAGGAAACGGAGCTCAGGGCTGCAGGGGACCCAGAGGTGACCCCTTCTTCCTCTCGTCACTGGAAAAGCCCTTTCCCAAAGGATCATGCCCTGGAGGCATGTCACTTCAATCTCATTGGATTCAAAGTTACCTAAATGGAGGCTGAAGCCTGGGGTTGTGTTACTTGAGACTAGCTGGCAGAGAAATAAGGAAAGGGGGGCATGGAGGGGAGGGAAGAGAGGAAGGGGGAGAAAGAGGGAGACCTGGCTCTAGTGACCCTTGTCCATGGTGAAGTTTAAATTTCAAACCCTTGTCCGTGGACGAGACACTCCAGCCGTGACTTGGAACAAGACAGATATGTTACAAACATCAATACATCACAGTTGTACAGAAGAGAATACTGTTGGTGGTGGTGTTTTCTCCTCAGAAAAGTGGGTCTTATCAGGAGAAAGGGCAGGGGTGAAGCTACAGTCACCAAGACGCGGTGGAGGAGAGCTGGGAGTCAGTTTGGCAAAGTTTGTCGTCACCAGCGCTACTCGGGGGCAAGCCGGGTGAGGTGAAAGGAATGGCCTCCTCAGGATTTTGCTGTTCCCCCCTCTTCTGTCTTCTTCCTTCTTGATCCCCAGTGCTTTTAGAGAAAGGGACTTCACGGAGACAATGTGTTCTATCCTCTTTTCTTCTTTCCCCATGAAGTGTGCTTAAGATAAAATTCCTAGAGAAGGCACTGAGAAATCTACTGCACCAAAGTCCTGTTGTTTGTCTTTACCCAAAGATAAAAAAGTGAAAACAAGCCGACTCCTCCAGAGCTCGCCCACCTCTCTCTCCGTGGGTCGCAGGCTCCCCCGTGTGATCGGGGACACACAGAGACCTGGTCCCTAGCCCTTACTGCTAATGGTGGAAGTTGGAAGCCAAGGTCCGCTGGGTTCTTGACCAGGGTTTCACCGAATTCGCCAAAGGGACCAGGCATTCACCAGCTCCAGCCCCTAGTTTGGTTTCTTTGGGTTGACTTGTTTTTATTTTTGTTTTTTGTTTTTTCCCATTTTTGTTGGTTCAGGAATGGGTAGGACATGGATCACTGAGTTAAAGTGCTTTTTTGCCTGCAGACCATGCTCTTTCCTCTCCTCCATGAGGACCTGTCTGTCTTGGTCAGCTTCTCCGTGGAGACTCTTACGTAGATTTCCCAGTGCATGTACACAGGTACAGGTAAGGTGTACAACATTTTAAAAATCAGGGTACGTTCCTTTTTTGGCAGGTGGGGCCTGGGAAAACTTACAATACTCTATTTTGAGTTGGGCACAGGATAAAAGCTATATTCCCACAATACATACACCAAGTAAAAGAAAAAAACCAAAACAAAATGCAATACTTTCTAAGCATAGTATATGCTGAGTTTCAATTATTCTGTTTCTATAAGAACTCTATAGGACTCTGGCTAGTAAGCCTGAAAAGGTAGGTTCTTAATGATACTTCTGAATTCGTCCTTCAAAAGTGACTCAATAAAATGCTACTTTAAGGTCAGACAAACTACACGGGGAACGGAGGGCCAGGTCCTGTGTGACCACACAAGGCAGAAAGGGCCTTTGGTTACAAGGAGAGTTGCACCAATTGGTTATTAGTTAAAAAAAAAAAAAAGAAAGAAAGAAAGAAAGAAAGAAAGAAAGAAAGAAAGAAAGAAAGAAAAACCATATCCAATCTGTACACTTCTCATCTGCTTCAACCAACAAATGAAATGCCTTGATTTGAAGAAGGGGTGGTAAGTTCCTTCTCGCTATATATATGGCTATATTTAAACATGTTCACTTTCCTGATATGTAAAATAGACTCTATTATTATTGTTATTAATTTTTTACAGATAGCATCAGCTCTAAAAATATCTGAATCGGAAATCACAACTATTTACTTTTATCAAAAAGCATTTGTTTGTTTTCCCTGAATTTTCACGTTTGTGCTGACGGCCGACGGAAATGGTGATAAAAACAAGGAAGAGACAGGTGAGCTGACATGGCCTGGGGAGGACTGTCCGGCGGCCGCTCCTCTGGAGGCCCCCAGCCCGCACCGTGTGCCCTGCAAAGCACTCGGGCCCGCTGCTGCTTCCTCTCTCTGGCATGTCCCCAGCACGGGATGACCTCCCACTTTCCCTGCCCCTTTGCGGGTGCTGCTGGGGTGCTCTGAAGAAACCTCGGAGCGTCAAGATACTTCGGCCTCATTTTGTGCGGTAACACACACACTCGGAGGGATCCGCAGTCCTTGGAGACGGTGAGAAGCAGTATGGACCAGGTACGTATTCAGTAGAGAACACTGTGTTTTTAAGGGAGGTGGAATGACTCCATTTCATCATACCTGTGACAGGTGGTCCAACCTCATGCCACTGTACAGAGGGCACGCAGAAGGACTCCATGGTATCTGTGTACTGACAGATGGATCGTGCCATCATACTAACAGGCAGACCAGTAACATATTGTATGAAGGACAGGCAAACCACTCCATGTTTGTTCCATCAGGTAGACGCATGTCTGTCACTGGATTGTGGATTGGCAGATCTACGCTACTGGACTTGGGACATCATCCATCAATGTTGTATTAAGAGAACGACATCGGTCCATTGTACTAAAGACAGGCAGATCAACGACAGGTCATCTTTACTGACAGATGGGCCAACAACATGGCATCATGCTGATCAGTGGCTCAACCCAATGTTTCTGAACTGAGGAATGGCCAACACTTCCATCCTGGACCCGACTCAGGCAGGCCAATGCCAGGTCATCAAACTAGGACAGGAAGACCAACACCAAGAAATACACCAGAACCATTCACAATGCACACAAATACTTATTGCTTTTGTCTGTACTGGCTGCATTGATGGCTGCAGAAAGGAGGGCTGAGTTTCCGTACAGACAGTGACACTGAAAACACACCAACAGCTGGTTGACAAGAAAGAGAACAGAGTAAACACCCAATGCCCACCGTCTACTGTACTCTTCTGAGATGTGCATGTTTCCGGTACACGCGACTCTGTGAGAGGCCCCACACAAGGGCTCAAGTACCCTTCCTCGCAAAGGGGGCTAATGGGAAGCTTCAGAGGGGCAGGGAAGGAGCCCACAGACTTTGACATGGCAGACGGCAATACCAGCACAAAATCCCCCACCGTGGCCGGACACAGGCATGGAGCAACCACCCAACTACAGTCCCAAAAAGTGGCCCACGGGAAATAGTGCTTATTTTAAAGTGCAAGATGTTGACACTGTCCCTGGTAGAACCTATTTTTGAAAAACATAAAGTGCTTTTTATTTTAACTTTTTTTTTTTAAAACTTGAATACCACAGGAAACAAAAAAGAATTTCTATTATAGTAGATGCTTTCCCTGCTGCAGCAGGAAGTATTCAAAAGTCTGAATTGGGCATTTCAATTGGGGATTCTTTTTTTTCCTTTCATTTTTTGCAGGTAAAAAAAAATCAGATTTTATTCTGTTCTTCGGTAACATACAGTCTCTTTGAATAAGCTATTTCTTTTGCATATTTGACACTTGCATATCTTTTGAGTCTACACTAGTGATGTACAGAAAGTGTTTTCCTTATACAACCCTAAAGCAATGCTCACAGTTCCTACTGTTGGCTGAGTGCCTGCCGTCTGAACCCTTCCCAGATTGCCAGGGGGCGATTAGAATCAAGTACAAGTGGTGCAACTCACCCTGATGATATTTCAAAATAAAATCTCAGGTACTACGGAACACTGAAGTCAATGAAGACATTTGAGTAAGGGTTTTGCGCTGGGATTGTGGCTTATGGCGCAGAAATTTCCCCATGACATGAGTATCTTCTGTAGCCTTCTAACAGTGGGATCCATCCAGGAGGTGATGGACAGGAGTTCCTAGAGGTGGCCAGGTAACACCCAAAACGAAATTGGTCAACCCAGCCACTTATTGTTCCAGAATCCTTCTCCAGCTGAAGCCAGGAGGGATGGTGATGCTGCCCCCACCTCCAACCCCGAGGCTGTGATGGAGAGCCATGACAGACAAGTGGAGAGTGTGTGGCCTTGGTTAGGTCCAGCATGTGGTAGTGGTGGCTGTGAGTTCTGCCCATGTTATCTTCCAAAGAGGGCAGTGGACTTGTTACAAGGAGACACCATATCCTGTGGCTTGGCCAACTTCATTCTGTCGTACTTGTCATGGCTCTCAAGGCCCTTGGAGAGCCTCCTCTGGAGTTTCACTTCTGTCTGGGGGGCTTTGCAGAGCCTTTCTGAGTTCGTGTGGAAAAGCTCTGTGGCAGGTAAGCTGAACAGCACGCCTCTCAGGTCTTGCGACAAGTCTCTGTTGCAGCTGGGGTAAGCTCAGATGCTCTGATCCCGTGTGCTTCCATGGGCTCCTCCTCCCGGCAACACGCGGACGTCAGGGGAGATGTGGTTCTCGAGTTTGCACTTTTCCTGACCACTGGGGCCTTTTCCAGTCAATGCTTCTGTAGAGTAAATACAGTTCTGCCTCAAGAACTTAGGGGAGGTGGGTAAGGGGGAGCTTTCAAAGTGGTTCTTCTCTGATCTTGTCCCCACGCTGAACTTGGGACTGGTGCTCACATGGACGCCCTTGGGAGGGCTGGAATCTACACTGTAGAGCACCTGCCCCTCATCATCTGTGTCCGCATCAATGTACTGGTGGACACCTGCTTCGAAGTTGAATGCTATTGCTGTGTGTTTCTCAGGTGATCGGGGGGGCGTCCTAGCACTTGCTGTGGTGTAGATGGAGGACTCTGGACTCAGTACAGGTCTGTCCAAGAGTGTGGCACACTCCAGTCCAGCGACAGCAGCTGCAGCGCCCCCCCGGTTCCTAAGAGGGTCATGGTACATCCCCAGAACGGGGACTAGTGGACTGGGATCACCCTCCATGAAGTTGACTTTAAGTGCTCGGAGCTTCAGGGGGTTGTTTGTCTTCAGAGAACTCTTGGGGCTCTCAATGAAGAAGGTAGAGCGATGGCTGGCATCAGGGGTGGGGTTGGCCTCCACAAATCTACCACCACTGGCACCCAGAGCTCCCCGCCAGCCCATTTCTGGGGCTATGCTGCCCCCAGTCTTGCTGGGAAGTGATGCCAAAGGGCTGTGGGAGAATCTGGTGGCTTCAGGGAAGTCTGTGGCACAACTAATGAAACTATCAATGCTCGACATGCTTCGCATATCGATGACCCCTTCTGTACGTGTGGGCAGAGGGGCTACAGGGCTGGGGATGCTCTCCATTTCAAGTTCTTCCTTTGGTTTGCTCTGTGTTGTTGACTCCTTGGTATTGAGGATGGGTTGAGATTGGGTCTTGGCCATCTTATTGTACATGTCTTCCAACTGCTGGACGTTCAGGTGCTGAGGACTAGAAGAGGATCTGGCCTTCTCAGGGGACCCCTGCTCCTTGGTTTCAAAGGACTTACTTGAGCTAGTTTCAGATAGTGTCCTCTTTGTCCATTTCCATTTGTTGGGAGACAAGTGATTATCTTGCACTTTGTCCTTCTTACCCATATTTTCTCCATTTTTCTCAACCACAATGTCCATCATTTCGATGCTCCGGGCAAAAGCATCTTTCATGTTCATGGATACAATGCTGCCATTCCTCTTGGCTCTCTCCAGAGCCTCTCTCCGCTTGATTGCTTTCTCCTGCCTCTTCTGCTCCTTGTAGAACTCAGAGAAGTTATTGACAATGATGGGGATGGGAAGAGCAATCACCAGGACCCCTGCAATGCAGCAGAGCCCCCCGACAATCTTCCCCAGGAGAGTCTTGGGGTAGATGTCTCCATACCCAACCGTTGTCATGGTGATGGTGGCCCACCAGAAAGAGGCTGGGATGCTTTTGAACTTGGTGTCATCCTCATCCTTCTCAGCAAAGAAAACAAGGCTGGAGAAAATCATGATGCCCATGGCGAGGAAGAGGATGAGCAAGCCCAACTCATTGTAGCTCCTCCGCAGGGTGAAGCCCAAGGACTGGAGGCCAGTGGAGTGGCGCGCGAGCTTAAGGATGCGGAGGATACGCATGATGCGGAAGATCTGGACCACGCGGCGGACGTTCTGGAACTGCAGCACGCTCTTGTTGGATTCGGTGAGGAAGATGGTGACATAGTATGGCAAGATGGCCAACAAGTCAATGGCATTGAGTGGGCCCTTAAAGAACTTCCACTTCTTGGGTGAGGAGAGGAATCGCAGCAGATATTCCATGGTGAACCATGCAATGCACACGGCCTCCACATGGGCCAGCTGGGGGTTGTCTGTGGTCTGGCCGAACTCGTCAAGGCTCTGCAGCTCTGGCAGCGTGTTGAGTGACAGGGCAATGGTGGAGAGGACGATGAACATGATGGAAATTATGGCAAGGATCTGCAAGGAGAAGAGAGTGGGATTTAGTTACCAACCTCCAATAGGATGGTCATCCTAACACCCTGAGTCTACAGGATGCTCCTTAACATTCAAGAGTATTTTCACATCTCACTAGTCACTTGATGCCTGGATGTTTGAGCTAAAAAGGTCATTTATTCAAATCCATTTACTGTACAGATGTACAAACTGAAGCCCAGACACTGCAATGATTTAAGGCTAATACTTCCAGGCCAGGGGTTGGCAGTAAGGACACAGGAGATCTGAAAGACGGTGTAGGGGTGGCAATTTAGAGCTTGGGGTGTGGTGTCAGGTTGTTCTGGGTTTGAATCCCAGCTCTGCTGCTTGCTTACCTTGAACCAGTTGTTCACTCTAAGCCTCATTTTATCTTCATCTGCAAAATGGGATGGTAAATAACAGTGTCTACCTCAGAGGGCTGCTGCAAGGAGTAAATGTGTTAACATGGGCAAAGTGTTTAGGACAGCTTCTAGCAGCACACAGAGAGTGTCTGATATATGCCGTCCATCCTTGTAGGGGGTGGTCTCTCAGTCTACAGCACCCCATCAGCCTAGTCCACCCAGCCTCCAAGTGGTCCAGCTCTTCTTTGCTTCTTGCCCTGTCCCGAAATGGCCTGCTATGTCCCATGGGACAATACCCTTGCTGCTCGGGTGGACACGAGAGGCTCTGTTCTCTGCAATGAATCCCCACTCACCACACGGGGTTGTCAAGCCTACAATTTTACTTTGATCCCTCTCTTTGGGCCTCTCCTGCCTCAGGTTCCCAAATATCATGCTTCTCTGGCTACATGGTTTGTTGGTCAATCCTACATGGCTGTGTCTCTTCTTCTCTGTTCAGTGACCTCCAATCTATCTTTTAAAACCCGGCCCATGTGGACCCTCCCTGAGGTAGAGGTCAGTGATTCATCGATCTTATACCCAGTGCTCAGTAATCACTTTACAAAAAGAAATATCCAATACATACAAAAGTATATCAAATTTATATATATTTATAAACCATAATCAAGTGAATGCCTGTGGACCCATGACCTGGGTGAAGAAACGGTATGTGACAATAATGCTGACGTTGTCTGTGGGTCCTTTGCCACCCTGGGGGTAACCACAATTTCTTCTCATCCCTTTTCTTTTCTGGAGAGTTTTTTTTTTTTTTTAATTTATTCATGAGACACACACACACACACACACAGAGAGAGAGAGAGAAAGAGAGAGAGAGAGAGAGAGGCAGAGACACAGGCAGAGGGAGAAGCAGACTCCATGCAGGGAGCCCGATGTGTGGTGACTCGATCCCAGGTCTCCAGGATCACGCCCTGGGCCGAAGGCAATGCTAAACCGATGAGCCACCCGGGCTGCCCTTTCCTGGAGAGTTTTAAATACAGGGCTAATATGTCCCTAACAAATCACTATTTTGTCTGGCTCAGGACTGACAGCCTATTATTGTATGTTGTTGTTTTGCCGCTTGTACTACTCTTCTACTCAGAAGCCAAATGCCACCACAACACACTGCTCACCTTGTCTCTATTTTAGCCTTGTCCTAAGAAATGACATTTGCAAAGATGCTGATTTTGCGTGCTAGGGAAAGATGCGTTAAATATTCATTAAAATAAATAGCTGCTTATTGGAATAAAACATTCCGGCAGCATACTTTGGGAACTCCTTCTCGGAGTTAGGAGTGTGGGCTCTAAAGGTAGAATCCAGCTCTGCTACCCTGTCATTTCCTGGCTGGGTGGCCTTGGCATTGAAACATTCCTTGCCTCAGTTTCCTATGAATATTGTGAAATGGGGATATTCCAGTCATTCATAACTGAGGAGTGATTTTGTCCCCTCAAAATCTGACAAATGCCACAGGAATTTTTGGTTGTCATGACTTGGGGGTGGAGTGCTCCTGGCAGCCATCGGGTAGAGGCCAGCGATGCTGCTGAACACCCCGCTGTGCACAGGACTGCAATGAGGAATTATCTGGCTCAAAATGTCAATAGTATCAAGGCAGAGAAACCCTAGAGTATACCAGTAGCCAGTCCCTCTTAAATTATTGAGAAGGGGACAAAGTGATTATGCATGTAGAATTATTAGCACAGGGCTAGACACAGAGTGGGTCTGGTTTTCTGGGGCAGCCAGCCAGGGCCTTGGGTGAGCCCTGCAGGTTACTGCTCTAGGTGGGTACAGACCAACCCTTACCCCCCTCCAAAGGAAGAAGCCTGCAGGAGAAGGAGCAGATTCCTGGGAAGCCTGTTCCTTTAAGAGCTGGGAGGTCCCATTCTTGCTCCCCCTCCCCCCCAGGCTAGCAAGGGAAGCCTGCTCCAGTTTCTAACCCCTAGACAACTCCAGGGAAGGCCAACATAATTGGTGTTCTGCTGACAGATGCATGAATTATGCACCCGGCATATTATGCACATATTATGTACAGTCCTTAGGGCCTGTTATTCTAAGGGCAGACACCACCTGTGTACCTGAGAATGTGCCCTCCCCTCCCCTCCTCTCAGCCCCAGGACACCTAGGAAAGAAGAAAAGGGGGCAGAGGCCTCACTGGCTTCTGTGGGAGGGCCATCTGCTGCTCAGGGTTGTGTTGGGAGGGTCAGAGCACCTGGGGCCTCTTTCCCTGCCTGCTGTGTGAGGGTCTTCCCTCCCCCCCACCCCTGCCCAGAAAAGTTTCCTTTCTTAGACCCACTGAAGCCTTTAGAGTCAGGGCCATACCTCCTGGCTGGGGAACTTCCAAGTGGGAGTTAAACCCTCTGTGCCTCAGTTTCCTTATCTGTAAGATTTGGGCTAGTGGGGGGGGGAGGTTGGAGGCTGCAACGAGAGTTCAATGAATTCATAAGGCCCTTAGATCAGCTTTTACTGCTGTCATCACTCTGTAGCCTTACATTTAATGTATGAGCTGGTTTTGGATATGGGTTTGAGTCCTGACACAATTATCCCTGGCTGTCGGCTTTGGACAAATCGTTTCCCCTCTCTGAGCCTCCATTTCTCCATTTTTATCTCTAGAAAGGAGATGAAAGTAACTGAGCACTTACCACATAACAGCTATTTAATATGTGTTATGTTGTTAAATTATTATCCAGGTGATTTATCATCATGCCCACTCCCTGCCCCTGGACTGGTTGCTGAGGTTTGTGGGCCCCAGTGCCTGCTAAGGCAGCAGACATCCCACAAACAGCCTGAAACCCAAACAAACAGTTTTGACCTGGTCTCTGGGAAGGAACCTAGGGGTGGGGGGACCAGCCAGCACCCAGAGTCCTCCCAGCCCTTGTCAAACCCCTGTCTGGGCCTCTGCATTTCCAGCTTTGTTTTCCTGGGATCTGAGCCCAATCAAGTTTGGGCAGGACTCCAGGAACCCAGGGAGCAAAGGCAAACATCAGGACAAGGGACTTGGAGGCAGTCCTCAAATTCCCTCCCTGTGAGGAGATTCTGGATCCTGGAACCCACCTGTCTGCACTAAATGGGGGCAGAGGCTTTGGTCCTCTGGGGGAAGAGAAAAGCAGGTGGGAGTTCCCAGGGTGGGATCCAGGGGTCCTGGAGCTAGGCCCTCCTCCTAATTGTCAGCTCTGGTGGTTGATCACGGGGATGCCCACCTTTGGCTCCAGCAGCTATAAATACAAACTGTTTATCATTTCCTCCGCATACTCCCCTGCTCTTCCAGGAATGTGAACAAGGCACAGAATATCTGTGCATAAAAGGGCACAGGCTCCTGTGTGGAAAGATGGGGAGACTCAAGCAGAGAAGGGAAGGGACTCATTCATGGGTACGCAGCCCATTGGGGTCAAACCCATATAGGGACATTAGAAGCTCTAGCAAGCTGGGAGATGATCAGGGCTTAGAAATTGCCTTTTTGTTTTGTTTTAAACAAGTGTCATAAATGATTTAATAATTTTAAATTTTAAATCCAGGATAGTTAACCTACAGTATTATATTAGTTTCAACATACAGTACAGTAATTCAACAATTCTGTACATTATTCAGGGCTCGTTGTGATACGTGTACTTTTATTTGGAAACTGCTCTTCATGCACAAGCAAGTGTATAGCAGCATTATCCCTAAATAAAAAAGTGGAAGCGACCCAAATGTCTATCAACTGATGATGTGATCAACTGTGGTATATCCTTAGAATGAAATATTACTTATCCATAAAAAGGGATGGAGGACTGGCACAGGCTACAATGTGGGTGAACCTCGAAAACATGATGCTGAGTGAAAGAAGCCAGACATGAAGGACCACATACTATAGGATTCCATTTAAGTAAAGTGTCCAGATAAGGCAAATCTATAGAGATAAAAAGCAGATTAGTGGCTGCAGGGTAGGAATATGGATTAACAGTTGTAATGATGTCACTGGGGTGATAAAAGTGTTCTAAAATTGATTTAGGGTGATGGTTGCACAACTTAGAAAATTTACTAAAAAGTCAGGGAGCTGCACACCAGGAATGGTTAATTAGATGATATGTAAAATAAGCCTTAATAAAACTATAAAATTTTTGCTTTCCATAAAGAATATCCCATTGCTTTTGATCCTCACAACCAGCCTGATAGGTCCCAGGAGAGAAGGAAGACCAACCAACCCATAGCCCTGCTGTAAATCCTGTAATGGCTCCACAAACTCTTGGATAAAGTTTTAATTCTTCACATTTAACTGGTATTTGTAATTATCAGGTGCTTTGCTATTTGCTGGGGATGCAACATGGATAAGAAAGACTGTTTCTATGGCCTCAAAGAGCTGGGAGGGAGAGATGGACAAGACAATCCATAAACCCATAAAAGAGCAAGATGATGTCAGATAGTATTAAATGCTACATGTTATTGAGAAAAGCAAACCAGTGGGATCAGTAGGGAAGCAAGGGGGTAGGGTGTCCACATGAAGTTGGGTAGTTAGGGCAGACCTATTTTAGGAGGTGCCCTGGTTGTTGAGACTTGAGGATGAGGAGTATATTGTTCGAAGACCTGAGCATTCCAGGCAGAAGGCATAGCATGTGCAAAGGCCCTGAGGTGGGAATGATTTTGGTTCAATCCAACAACACAAAGCAGCTCAGTGTAGGTGAGGGCTGAATAAGAGGGAGAGTTGGAGGGGATGAGGTTGGAGAGGCAGGAGGAGCTGATGAAGAGTGATAGATTTGGGTTTTTATATTGACTACCTTTCTTCTCACTCTCCAGACTATTTCCTGAATTTCCCACTGCATATTCTATACTGAATCCAGGTGAAACCACTTATAGTTCCTAAGCCTCACTGCCATGGTTGCACATACTTTGAAGTCCTCACCATACTGTTCCCTCTGCCTTCAGTGCCCTTCCTCCTCCATTTCTCCTGGCTGATTCCTACTGCCCCATCAACCCTCAACATAGCGGCCAGTGAGCCTGCTCTGACCCCCAGGTCTGGGTTGGGCATGTCCATCCTCTGGACGCCCACAGCTCCGAAGCTTTGCCCATCATAGCACTGATCTTACTGAGCTGAAATTTTCGCTTCTGGGTCCTGCAAAACAACGTCGGCTCATGAGGACCCAGGCTGAGTCTATCTTGTACTGCTGTGTCCTTAGCTCCTGACACAGTGCCTGGCACAGCGTAGGTGCTCCCTAAATAGTTGGTAAGTGAATGAACAAGCAAATGAATGAAAGGGAGGCTCAGAGAACGAAGTGGCTTTTCCAGGGCCACATAACTTGGAAGGGGTAGATCTGGGACTTGATCTCTGGTCTGTGGGTGTCCACAAGACGGTTTCACAAGATGGTTCCAAGGATGTAGGAGGAGGCAGCTTCCGGACCAGCAAACCTTTCGTTCCTTTTATGGCCCTTCCGCTTCCCTAGCTTTAAAGGGAGATTATAGCCAGGGAGTTTTAATTAGAAGGGTCACTGGCGCAGATCCGATTAAGGGGATTGGGAGCAGACTGATGGTCTGCGCCCCTCTCCTCACTGCAGTGGGGGCCACCAGTGGGGGATTGGTGAGAAATTGGGAGTCGAGAGCCTGCAGGTGGCGCTCCTGGGCACAAAGGGACAGGATGTCTCTGGACAACAATGGATGGAGGCAGAGGCTCTGGGGTGAGCCAGGCAACAGCCTTCAACAGGGGGCAACGGAGTCACAAAGGCAGAAAGGGGGTACAGTGGCATTGCTGGGGGGTATTGTAGGCATTATAAATCAGAGGCCTTTGGGCTGAAACATTTATTTTTACTTATTTGCCCAAGTTTTAAAATTGGGAAGATTTCACATAAAAATCCAGATTTTCACATTCCCTTGGAAAGTCAGATGATGTCTACACTCAACCTGCATTCCCGACTGCAACCATTGCCTGGAGCTAAGAAGCAGTGGCCCCTGTAGACAGGGCTCAGGCTCCCCAGTTTCCCACAGGCCCCTTCACTCCTTTTGTTATCTATCAGGTCACTGTAGGTGTTGGGTTTGCCATCCTGTTCCCACACACACAATACTGAAGACTGCAACCACTTACTGCCCTTGCTACTGTGTATGAAGAACTTTCCAGACGAGATCTTCATCTAATTGTGAAAGCCAGGAACTTAGGGTCATCCTTGTTTCCACCTCCAATCCATCACCAAGTCTTGCCAATTCTGGCTTACAAACATCTTTGGGTCCATTCCATTCCCTCTCTACCTGCAAGCTACCACCCTGCCCCAAGCCACCAGGACCTCCCATTGGACCACTGCAAACAGACTCCTTCCTGGTTTCCCCCAAAGAAACCCTGGCCCACTGTGGCAAAGACCATTAAATATCCCCAATATCTGTTCTTCCTTTCATCCATTGTACAGTTTTAGCTGGACATGAGGCTACCCAGAATAAGGACTGTATTTCCCAGCTTCCCTTGCAATTAGATGAGGCCATGTGACTAGGTGTGACCAATGGAATATGAACAGAAATGATGCTTGCCCTTTGTTTTCTCTTTCTTGCTGGCTGGGAGGCAGATATGATGGGCAGAGCTAAAGTAACTATCTTGGATCTGAGATGGAAGTTAATCCCAGCCCTAGACTGGTCCTTTAGTGAAAAAGTTTGCCAACTCCTAGTCTATCTTATAATGTCTACCTTGTTTAAACCACTGTATTTTGGGGTCTTGTTGTTAAAATCACTTAGTCTATACTCTGCTGAACTCTCCAGGCTTATCCTGTATCATGCTCCCCTTTGCTCTTTCACTTCAGGTACATTAGTCTTCCTTTGGTCCCTCACCATTCTCATGATCCTTCCTGCCACAGGGCCTTTGCCCACACTATGCCCTCTGCCTGCAATGCTTTTTCCTCCATTCTGCCTGGTCAGCTCCTCCTCATTTTTCTTAGCTCAGCTCAGGTGATCCTCCTCAGGGAAGCCATCCCTGAACTTGATTCAATCAGGTCAAATTTGTAATTGCAGTCTTTCAGAGTACATCTTTCTCTTTATAATGCTATCAATGTTGCAATTTCACAATAATGTCCACCTCTGTAGAATGTAAGCAACTTGAGGACAGAAGTTTGTGTTTGATTTTTCTCAATCTTGGGTCCTCTGGGATCCCTGGGTGGCGCAGCGGTTTGGCGCCTGCCTTTGGCCCAGGGCGCGATCCCGGAGACCCGGGATCGAGTCCCACGTGGGGCTCCCGGTGCATGGAGCCTGCTTCTGCCTCTGCCTGTGTCACTGCCTCTCTCTCTCTCTCTCTCTCTCTGTGTGACTATCATGAATAAATAAATAAAATCTTTAAAAAAAAAAAATCTTGGGTCCTCAGAGCACACAGTAGATGCTCAATATGTATTTATGGAATGAAGAATCTCATTTCATTCTGAAAACCACCTGCAGGCTGTGCTGTACCCCTTGCCCTCATTTTATAACTGGGAAAACAAAGGCTTACAAAGACAATAACCAGTGTGACAACAAGGGAAGTGGCTGAGGCAGGGGTCCTATGTCTTCTAGGCTCTGAAGCCCTTCTGTTTTAACACCTGAGGGGTCCTATGTCTTCTAGGCTCTGAAGCCCTTCTGTTTTAACACCTGAGGACCTTTTTAATCCTAGAATCCTAGGGTCTGGGTTATGGTTCTTTGCTTATGTCCTCACTTGAACCATCTTCCCCAGATGATCTGACTCTTCCCTGCAAGATCTGGGCTGGGCATCCTTCTCCTAACAGGTGAATTAAGTTCCCATGAGCCTTGTTAAATTAAAGTAGGGATTCTGGGAGCTGGTGACATTACGACCTGCCATTCTGAGGACAATGCCTCTGGTGGTGGTGGTGGTGATGGAGACTTGACTCTGGTCCCAGCAGAGGGAGGAATGCATAGTGAGAAATGTGATCAGAGCAATGTTCTTCCTGCCTGAGTGATCGCCAATTCCCTGTATTTGCTGAGGGCACACAGAGTTGAGGAAGGGACTCTTGGTCTCAACAGTGATGAATGGTATCAGTCCACCCCTGCTGCAGTGAGCAGTGTAGTGAATAAAAAACAAGGAGCACAGGGAATGTTAGGTAAGGACAGTGTCCATGGCTTCTGCTGAGCTACAAATCTGTCCCTTTGTCCCCTGAATCTGGCAGGATGGGGAGTGGAGTGGGTAGCCTTTGAGAGCCTGGCCAGGGCAGCTGAGGGTGCTAAAGGAAGCGAAATACGTTGGTTTGGATGCTGGGATTGGACACCACTCTGGTTAGTGTCAGAATGATGGCTCCATGGTCATTCTTCACAATAGCCCGATTTGCTGGTTAAGGTCCAACATACATTTAGAAGGAAAGATTTGGGTGGCTTAACAACGGATCTTTTTCATGTAGCATTTTAGTCTCACTAGAGATTCACGTTGAGGTGAAATGGATGCATGGGTAGTCAAGAGACTTACTTTCTATTTCTGGCTGGGCATCCTTAGGCAAGTATCTTCACATCTCTGGTCCTTCTCATGGAACAGCCATTGAGAATCTGCTGGCTCTCCAGCATAGTTCCTTTTCAAGCGGTGACTCAGGGAACCAGAGGCTCTATCATCCCAAATGTGACTTCCATTCTTGCCAAGGCAGGGGAAGGGATAGCGTGGAGAGGTCATGCTTGCCTGTGGCCAGAAGTGATTCGCATCATTGCCTCCCTTGACAGAGAGGTCTGAGATCTACACTCTGCTTTCCTCTTGGGGATGCAGTAAGTGTTCTGAAACCTATAAAATGCTTCACAAGGGCTATAAGGAGATGGTCTCCAATGCAGGTATGTCCACAGTATGATGCACCGGGAGGTGCAGAAAGAAGTGACTGGCATTTGATGAGTAAGTCTTAGAGATCTGCCATCCAACGCTGTACCCAGAGTCAACAATTCTACATAGTACACTAAAAATGTAAAGAGGGTAGATATCACGTTAAGTGGTCTCACCATAATAAAAATAAAAATAACCAGGATTGATTTAATAAACATAATAGCATTGGAAGCAGATTTTTAAAAAGAGAGAAATTCCTGTTATTTCTACTTTAATAATGAAAAGAAAAGAAGAAATCCAGTTTTACTGATGTCAAGTCCATGAACCAACACTGGCACCCTGCTTGCTCTCTACAGCTATCGGGGAAACAGAAATGCCCTGGAGGAAGAAGGGGAACCTCCATTCAGCAGGGTGGCAAAGAAACCCTCACATCTTGGCCAGCAGCCCTGCAGTGTATGCCTGGCATGGAAGAGACTTCTAGCACTCATTCCCCTCCCATTCCTGTCTTCTTCCTGGGCACACCGGAGGCTTCTACTTCCTCTGTGCAGAACTATGTGACTCGCTGTGGCCAATGGGCTTTGCACCGGGATGATGTAGATGGCTTCTGGACTGAGGGTGGGTGGGTGTGAGTTCCCTTCCTCTCCTCAGCAAGAATGGAGGTCTCGTGTTGAGATGACAGTGGATCCTGAGTCACCACCACTTGGAAGAGGGCCATGCTGCACTGTTACTGGGTCCTTAGTGGGAATCGCACAAGTGAGAAATAAAACGTTGATGTGTAGAGTCATGAGATTGTGTGTTTCCTCATCACTGCAGGGTAATCGAGAGTAGCCTGACTAATTCATCTAGCTGAGTTGGGAGTGCAGATTCTATTCTCTGGTTTTAAGCAAACTAGTCCTCGCAGACAAAGGCAAATGGCTTACAGAGATCCTTGTAAAGAAACAACAGCTTGGAAGTATTAGTAATGTGAACCCAGGTAAGCATCAAGATAACAGCTAAATTGATACTTCTGGTATGAGCCCAACCAGCGGTGACGACACAAGGTTAAAAACAATGATGATCTCATCAGATCTGACAAAAAGTTAACTGAAAGGGTCAAAGTCATCCGGAAGACTCTGTAATATGAATTTTCATCCTGTCTTTGACAGTGAACCCTGTCCTCATTCATTCATCAAACACAGGAAGAAGCATGATAAATGAGTAGAAAAATGAATAAACTAGGTCCAGTGGGAGGGAGGCACAAAATGTATTGGTTAATGAACCCAGGCCTGGGGCAGCCCGGGTGGCTCAGTGGTTTAGCGCCACCTTCAGCCCAGGGCGTGATCCTGGAGACCCGGGATCGAGTTCCGTGTCGGGCTCCCTGCGTGGAGCCTGCTTCTCCCTCTGCCTGTGTCTCTGCCTCTCTCTCTCTCTGTATCTCTCATGAATAAATAAATAAAATCTTAAAAAGAAGAACCTAGGCCTGCATTTGACTTCATTTTATTATTTTTAATAGAGTTTATTTATTTACTTATTTATTGAGAGAGAGAGAGAGAGAGAGAGAGAGAGAGAGAGAAAATGATCTCAGAACTCTGAGATCATGACCTGAGCCGAAATCAAGAGTTGGATGCTTAAACTAATTGAGTCACCCAGGTGTCCCACAGACTTGTGTTTTAATTCCAGCTTCCTGATTTTCCAGTTGTGAACCCCTGGAAAAATTAACCTCTCTGAGCCTCGGTTTCTTCACCTGCGCAACGGGATCAAACAGTTCCTACTTGATTAAGGATTCTATGTGATCATGCATGTGGTGCCAGGCATATAACAAGGGCCCAGGGAATGTTCGCTGCATATTTATTTTAAACTGGAAGGAAGATGTGAGCTTCATATAAGACCATTTTAATGTGGGGTCTATTATCATGAGCTATTATTACTATTCATTGGTGGGGGACTGAAGAGAAGAGTGGAGTCAGTGGGACCTGAGTTTAAGTCCTGCCCCTGGACAATCAGTGTTCCCCACTGTTGTCGCCTCTCTGAGCCTAGGTTTGCTCGTCTATAAAAAGGATATAAGAATACCTACATGGTCAGGTTTTTATAGGGATTAATCTTGTTCATTTGCCTATCTGTCCGTCCATCCATCCACCTGTCCATCCACCCATCTGTTCAATGATGCACCAGGTACCATCTTAGGCTCGGGATACAGCAGTGAACAAATCAGGCTGAAACCCCAGCTTGTGTGGAGCTGACCATCTTGTAAAGGGAAGGACGCAATGAACAATAACAGGTCATAGGATGATTTTGGGTGATGGTAACTGCTAAGAAAATATTCAGCAGGTTGGTAGGAAAGGGATGAGTAGGAGATGTGTTTACCTGAGGCGGTCAGGCAGGGCCTCTCAGTGGACGTGACATTCGAGCTGAGACCTGAATGATAAGAAGGAGCTGGCCATGTGACCATCAGTGGGAAAAACATTCCAGGCAGAGGGAACAGCAAGTGCAAAGGACCTGGGGTGGGAACATGGTTGGAGCAGGGAACTGAAGTGAAGAATAAGAGAGGATGAAGCAAGAGAGGGAACAGAGGCAGAAGTTCAAGGGTCTTCAAGACACACATGCAAAGTGCAGCACACGCTGTGCTTCTTATTATTGGCAGCAGTCTTCCCCTATCTCCCTTCATGCCCTGCCAAGGGCCCGCTTTGGATAATGAGGACAATCATTCTTGTGTCCCAGAAGAGTCCCTCAAATACTCAGCCAGAATCCCCCCAACAAGCCACCTTCTCCTCTCAGGGATTTTCCAAGCACCGAAGCCACTCTGCTCCTCAGCTGAAACTCCCACTTGGCAGTGCTGTCCTGGGATTCGGGCCCAACCCCTCTCCCTTCACTGCAGCACTCTCTGCCTGTTACCTGCTGCAATGTCCTGAGGGAAGTCTGCCCTCCGGTCTATGACAAGTGTCATTAAAATACCTTTTCTTTAACACCTTCCTTCTCTGGACCCCCACTAGCCTCTCATTTTCCTGTTTTAAAAGGCAAAGTCAGCAGAGCCCTCAGCACCTCCCATTTGCTGTCCCTTGGGCCTGGAGAGACTCTTTCTCACCCTCTCTTGCACACACACAGTTGACTTTCTCACTTTCTTCAAGACTTGGCAGAAATGTCACCTCGGAGAAGCCTTTTCAGCTTCTCCTGGAGGGAGTTACATGCCCATCTATAAGGTAGGAACTAGGTCCTATCATTCCCCTTCTTAAAGCCCTCCAGTGGCTGCCTACTGCACTTAACCCAAGGTCCAAACTCTTATGGGGCTTATATGGCCATTGCCTGGTCTGGCCCCCATGCTGACCTTTCTTTCTTTCTTTCTTTCTTTCTTTCTTTCTTTCTTTCTTTCTTTCTTTCTTTCTTTCTTTCTCTTTCTTTCTTTCTCTTTCCTTCCTTCCTTCCTTCCTTCCTTCCTTCCTTCCTTCCTTTCTTTTTAAAGCAGAGTTGTTGTTTTTTTAAGATTTTATTTATTCATGAGAGACAGAGACAGAGACAGAGAGAGAGAGCCAGAGACACAGGCAGAGGGAGAAGCAGGCTTCATGCAGGGAGCCTGACGTGGGACTCGATCCCGGGTCTCTAGGATCACACCCCAGGCTGAAGGCGGTGTTAAACCGCTGAGCCACCTGGGCTGCCCCTGTGCTGACCTTTTAGATCTCTTCTCCTCTGCTCTTTCTCACTTTCCTCCAGCCACACTGGCCATCTATCTGCTCCTCAACATGCCAAGAGCATTCTTGCCTCAGGACTTTTGCACTTGCTGTTTTCTCTGCCTGTGAAGCTCTCCCTCCAGATTTCTCAATGGCTGGCTCCTTCATATCCCTCATATTTCCTCCTTAGAGAGGCTGTCCCTGACAACCTGATTCAAAATAAATACCTCCTAGGACACCTGGCTGGTTCAGTCAGTGGAGCATGTGACTCTTGATCTTGGGGTTGTAAGTTCAAACTCCACATTGGGTGTAGAGATTACTTAAAAAATAAAGTCTTAAAAAAAAAAAAACCCACAAAAGTCCTCCCCAGCTACTCATTCCTCCCCCACTGCTTTTCCTCCTTGGTGATTTGCCACAAATTGCAGTTGTCTTGTTTATTTATTTGTTCACTCATTCATTTTCTGCTTCCCCACCTACCCAGACTAGCACTGTGAGGGCAGGACTGTGTCTGTCTTGCAAAGCTGGATCCCCATTGCCCAGCACAGAGTTTAGTATGGTGTTCTCACTCCACAAATTCCGGTACCTTAAATGAAAATTGAATGGGTAGATGGATGGATGGATGGTTGGTTGGTTGGTTGGATTGATGGGTTTAGAAGCCAGGGCCCCAACAGGACCACCCAAAATGCAATGTTCATTGAGTCCTCACCCTGTGTCAGGTACTAAGGGAAATACAAGCTTGAATTAGCAGCTGAACATCTAATAACAATGACATAACAATAACAAGCCAAAATTTATTGTTTTCTTACCATGCCAGGCACTGTGTCAGCTGCTCTACATGACTAGTCTCATTTCCTCCTTATATCAGCCCTAAGAGGTTGATATAATATCATAATCCCTGTTTGCAGTTGGGAAAACTAAGGCTTACAGCAGTGAGACTTCATGGAGGAGGAATTATTTGGACTGAGCCTTGAAGGATGGATTCCAGCAGGAGGAAGTGTTCAGGTAGAGGTGACCACAGGTGCAAAGCCTTGGAAGTGGGGAAAGACAGCCAGCACAGTTTGGCTGGGGCAGGTGTGCATAGAGAGAGAAGGCTGGTGAGAGCAGAAGCCATCACTTACAGAGCACCTACTGAATGCCATGTCCCAAAGCATTTACAACCGTCCCAGGAGGTAGGGCCTCTCATCACTGCCATTTTTCAGAGGAGCAATCTGAGGCCCAGAGTAACTAAATAACTTGCCCCGTGTCACACATCAGAATTAGGATCGAACTCAGGACCACCTAACTCTGGGTACTCAGGGGTCCAAGAGGAGAAGACAAAGGCAAGCTATTAACTGAGCATGTACTAAGAACAAGCTCAATATATTATCTTGTTCAAGCCTCACAAGTAGCCAGGAGGTATGACTGTGGTGGATATGATTTTGGGCTGTGTGGCATTATTTTTTGAGAATCAACGCTCCTCCACTCTCACATATAGAGTGAAGTTGCCTTTATTTCCCAGTCCCAGTGAGTAAGAAGGAAACCCAAGTTTACCATTTAGGATAATTCACTACCCTCTCCCTGGCTATAGTGATTGGTTTAGCAGTGTAGACATGACTCACACATTTAAGTTTTATCTTGGGGGCTTGTTTTGTTTCTTTAATTATTGGGGAAGTACTCTCTTTTATCAGGGGCTGCTGAGTTATCACAATGTCCACCTGCAGGGGCCAGAGAATCATCTTTGGACCTTTGAAAATAATCTTTCAAAGAATATAGCCAGTGCTAAGGGATTTTATGCCAAGAAACATAGGCAGGTTGGTGATGATGCTAGTAAAGCACCTGGATACAGCCATTCCTGAAAACAGGATCCTTGGACTTTCCATTAACATGGACTGATCAATACCCTTTTTTGGTTAGGACAATTTGGGTTCGGTTTCTGACCCTTGCAAATAAAGTGACCTGGCCAACAAAATTCTCACCTTCATTTAGCAGGTGAGAGAACATATTCATAGAAGTAAAGTGACTTGTCCAGGATCACACAGCCAGGAGGTAGCTGAATCACATTGTGATATCATAGAGAAGGTACCTGGCATCTAAAAGGTCCTCAACAAATACTGTCTTTTTCCTCCACTGACCAAGAAATGATAGAGCAAAGGACTAGAAGGGAACCCTCTGAGCTCTAAGCCGCTGGGTGGAATCTGGATTCCTTTTGGAATCTTCTGAACCGTACTGGGGTCTGGCAGGAGCAGGAACCAAGATTCAGGAGTTGGCAGGTAAAGTGAACCAGCTGTCAGGATGTCTGCATTTGAACAAAATTCCTGAGGTTCCCACTCCCTCCAAAAAATGCCCTCTGAGGGTTCTGGCTATAACCCAGGGTTCCCAGGGAAGGACCTGAAGTCTTAGCATTTACTTATTTACTTACTGACTGATTTAAAATACAGGTGACCTTCCTGAATGGAGAGTAAGGGGTTAGCCCGCCAACTCTGACGTTGGACTTGCAATTAATTGGCTTGCAATCTTGGCTCTTGCCAGCTTGGTGACCTCTGGTATATTACATAACCTCTCTGAGCCTCGGTTTCCCTTTGTGGGAGATGAGTAGATTTGGAAGATGAAATAAGACAAAGCAGATAGATGCTCTTAGTACAGACGCTGGAACCTCTTTAGCTTTTGGGTTGTGCAAGGGAGTTTTACATACAGGCTGGGCCCTGGCATGGGTAATGGTGTCAGTTCTTCGAGCCTCAGTTTTCTCGTTTGTAAAATGGGTGTTTGTGAGGCAGTAACGAAAATTGTGGGTGCAGAATGCATACTACCCCACGGCCTGCCACTCAGTGCCAGTGAGGGGTGAGTGGCCATAAGTGTGAATGGCAGCCACTCTGCCAGCCAGAGGGCTCCACCTACCTGTGGGCAGGTTGTTTGGGCCCTCACACTGAATTATTTAGCAACATTTATTTCCGCTATGAATTCAGAGTTCCAGCTTCTCAAAAAAAAAAAAATCTAAAATTTGAAGCTCTGGGTACTCTGGAGATGTCCTCCTTTGTGGCAATTGGGCTGGATCTGAGCGCCAGCTAGTCCAGGCCTGTGTGTTTTTAAAATCTTCCACATAGACCACATGAGTTGTTTATGAGGCCTGCTTGGGATCTCTGCTGGGATCTTCGTTTGTGAGCCTAGGAATAAATCATTGCAAGTGTAGCCGGTGATGAGGGAAAGGACTCAGCAGTGCCAGGGACACAGTCATGGCTTCCTCAGAATGCTGGGCCTGCCACTGGGTCCACGGAGTGCTCTGAATCAGGACGTGTGGATGGGATCCCTGTCTGCTCTAGCCCCTCACCCATCAATACCGTGGCTTGATTGTCCTGGTCTGTGGGGAAGCCATGTTGTTGCTTCCTTAGAGTCCCTGGCTGCATTTTTCTCCCCTGCCCCTCCTGCTTCCAGACTTCTTGAAGCTTCTTCCCAATCTCCACCACCTGCTCTGCCAATTAAACAAAAACGATGGCATAACAAACAATAGGGTGCCCCAGGAGGGTCTTTCTGAGGAGGTGACATTCATGTGGAGATCTGAAGAATGCACAGGAGCCAGGCATAGCAAGATCTGAGGACAGGGTGTTCTAGGACGCAGCAAGTGCAAAGGCCCTGAGGCAGAGAAGAAATTGACATATAAGAAAAAGAGAAAGGAGGGGATCCCTGGGTGGCTCAGCAGTTTAGCACCTGCCTTTGGCCCAGGGCGGGGTCCCGGGATCGAGTCCCACATCAGGCTCCCGGCATGAAGCCTGCTTCTCCCTCCTCCTGTGTCTCTGCCTCTCTCTCTCTCTCTCTCTGTCTATTATAAATAAATAAATAACTCTTAAAAAAAAAAAAGAAAAAGAGAAAGGAGAACAGTGTACTGAAGCCTGGGAGGAATGCAATGGGTGTCAGAGATGAGATTGCAGAGAGAGGTGAGGAAGGTCTTAAAGACCTGATGAAACATTTTTATTCTGAGAACCACAGGAGCCACAGAGGGCTTCTTAGCAGGCCATTGACATGGCCTAATGTGGGTTTAAAGAGCTTCCAGGTGTGTTTGGTAACAGCCTGTAGGTGGACTGGGATAGATGCAGGAATCTAAGTGAGGAGGACAGGCAGGTGTCCAGGTGAAGGATGGTGACTGTTGAGAATAGAGAAGACAGGTTTAAGGCATATTTTGGAGGGCAAACTAACCAATCTGCTGATGGTTCAGATGTGTGGGGTGAGGCAAAGTCAAGGAAGAGTCCCAGGTACTGTCCTGAGCAACCAGAAAGATGATAGTGGCATTTCTTGAGACAGGAGGACAGGGTGGAGCATCCTGGAGAGGCTGCAGGAGGACCTGGGGTCAGATCATGACAGCTTGTGGATGAAGCCTGAGGGATCCAGATGAGACCCTGTAGGTAATGGGGAGCTACGGAAGGCTTTTGAAAAATAGCAAAACATTCAGTCATTCAACAAAATTTGTGGAGATAGAGGGTCCACATTCTGCTCCCTTCCTGACAATAACACTTCTCCCATCCAGCTAGGAGTTAAGGGGCACAGACTGCCATCCTGGAGCCTGGTGTGGATCAAGGGATGTCCCCTGCTGATCTACAAGTTCCTTTCCCTTCTTCCTCCACCTCCTGATTAAGGAGCTGAAGTGCATTTTAAAAATCTTTAATTACTGATTGCTTGTTCCCCCTCTAAAAGCTCTACGAATGAAGGGGCTGTCTTCATTACTTCTGTGTCCCCAGCCTTGACCTGTGCCTGGAACATGGTTAGTACTTGATAACTACTGAGGAACTGAATTAAGAAGAAAAAGCCCCAGTATGCCACCTTTAAGGATCAACTGAGATACTATAAAACCTGGTATACAGTAGGCATTCAATAAATGGTGATGAAAATGCACAGAAGATACAGTCATACTGTCTGCATTCCTGGCCCAGTTTCTGGTGGGTCTGGAGGCTCTTGCAGGCCAGGATGGGCCTGAGGGGTAGGAGGGAGAGAGGCCTGTGACCCGTACTCCCAGGCCCATGTCTTGTGCCTGGACAGGATAGGCGTGGTGTCTGTACTAATCCGGCTAAGCAGCCGGATGTGTAAAGATGTGTAATCCAAGGCCTCAGCATCCTGTCCTGCCGGCTTTAGCCTGACCTTGGCTGGGGATGACCCCAGTCAAGGTGGGTGTCCCTGGCCTCCCAAGGCTCTCCGGAGTTGAGACCCTTTACACAGCCAGGGACAGAGACTAAAGGGAGGTCTTCTTGGAGGGGCAGAAGTGGCAGGCTCACCCAGGCCTCCCCCACCCTCCACCCCTGCTAAGTTGCGGAATGCATCTCTGCACCCCCCCCCCCCATTCCTGCATCTCTGTCCTATAGTCCTCCCTGTTGGGGGAAATGCTGTACAAAGACATTGTGTCAGAGAAGAAAAGAGGAATCCATCCATTCACTCCTTCAGGAAACATTTATGGATCCCAATTCTTGTGCCAGGCCCTGTTCTGGATTCTCAGGACACAGCGGCGACTGAAGTAGATCTCGTCTTTAGGAAACTCTGGGGCAACAGGGAGTGGGGGGCAGTAGATATTAAATGAGGAAATGTGAATCAGCAAGGTCACTTTCGGCACTACAAAGACAGGCTCCTGGCATAGAGAGAGAGACCAGGTATAGGAAGATGTCATTAGCTATGGTGGTCAGGGAGGGCTTCTTTGAGGAGGTGACATCTGAACTGAGACCTGAAAGAGAAGGATCCCAGCTGTATGAAGATCTCAGAGAGGGGCACCCAGGCATAGGGAAGAGATTTTAATCCTCACAATTCATATGATTTGGTACTATTACTTCCATTTATTGAGCACTTACTATGTGCCAGGCTCTGTTCTAAGAACTTTCCATGCAATACATTGTTTAATATTTAAAAAACCCATGACTATCATCCAATTTTACAGATGAGGAAACTGATCCACAGGGAGGTTAAGTGCTTTGTCCAAGGCCACACAGATAGCAAGTAACAGAGCTGATGTTCGAACCCAGGTCTGCTCCATCCTACAGCTTATATATGCTATTCCCTATCCTCAGAGCCCAGGAAGGAGAAAAATTAATTGCTGTGCACCTACCAACCACCAGCCTGTTTGACTTCTTTTGTCTTTACCTGCCCTGACCTCTGAAGGCCACCCACTGGTCCCTTGTCATGCACATCTCTTTCCTCCACTCTGTCACCACCCAGTCTACTTCCAGCTCAAGAGAGGCCATGTGACCCCTGCTGATTCAACCTGCATAGTCCAACCCTCCTAGCCATAGTGATTAGCTGTGGGATGGGCACGTGACCACGATGGGCCAATGACAGTGAATCCTGGGACTTTGGCTGCTAGGGAGGAGCAGTTCTTTTCTTGAGGGGGACTGTCTAGTTGGGAGATGGGAAGCCAGAAAAAACAGAGAGCTTGCCTGAGAGTGAAGCTCATCCACAGGAAAGCAGAGACAAAAGATGGAGAGAGAGTGAACTGCAATGACAAGTCCTGACGTGATGGCTGGAGGGCCTATATATGTGGAGCCAGAAGCCAGAGCTACTTCTGGACTTCCCGGTTGCTTGAGCTTATCACTCACTCCTCTCTTTCTTTTCTCACTTATGCCAATTTGAATTGGATTTCTGTCGCTAGCAACCGAAATTAGAACTTTTTTTTCCTCCTGGAATGTCTTCCTCCTCCCTTGTCTTCTCCACTGCCACCAGCAGTATTATTCTTACTGCCACCAGGAAATAACCAGCACTGCTGTCACCAATACTGTTACTACTTCCATTAATACTTGCATTACCACCGCCAGTAATAACACCATCACTGCCACTGTGCATAATTTCCTCTGGGGTCATTCTCACTCCTATGATTGACGCTGGCACTACCGCTATTACCTCTGTTAATGTCGCATTCTCTACCTGCAAACCTCTCGCCAGCTTACATGGCACTTTCACCATCCAAGCTGGGTTCCACTGCCCTTCTGTTGTAGGGGCAAGAAAACTGAAGTTTGCAAAGAGGATGGCATCTACCTACAGCCATAGGCAACACTGCTCAAGACTTTCAGTCATTCGCTCCCTCATCCACTCATTCACTCATTACAGGAAAGTCACTGATGGCCTTCCTGTGGAGAATGGGCTCGGCTAGATAGATGCTAGGACGCTGTGGGGCACAGCGACCTGGTTCCTGCCCTCCACTGAGCTGCCAGTCAAGTGGGCTCTAGGACTTTCCAAGGAGCCTCCCTCCCAGGCCGCACAGGGAGCCTAGCCAGGATCATTCTTTCCTCCTCTGGGTTCTGAGACTACGATGGAGGAGTGCAGTTTATAGGTAGAAAGGAAGAACTGCTGTGATTCTTCCCTCTTACTCAAGTGGCGGTGGGCCATGGCCAGCCTCTGAATCTTCCTTGTGGAAATGTGTGGGGTCCAGTAGGGTTTCTCTACTGACTTCACTTCTCTGCATGGTGCCTCGCGTGGAGCTGGTCACACAGTAGGAACTTGGCAAACGCTTATTCATGGATTGTTTCTCAGAGGCAGAACCAGGCTTCCTCCTTCCACTCATCTCCACATCCCTCCACCTACCCATTCTTTTTTCCCTTTCTTGCTCTCATCTCCCTCCCTCCAATTCTGTCCTCCTTCTACTATTTCTCCATTTTGGATCCATCCACCTTCCATGTACTTAGCCGGCATCCGACACGGTTTAGCCTTCTATCATCCATTCACCCCTTCCTCTCTCCCTTCCTTTCCTATGTTTGTCTTTTAAATAATCCACTACTTGAATCAATTCCTTATTCGTCCTTCAAACACATCAGGCCCTACATCAGCTGCTCCAGATGCTCCAGAGAGAGCACACTTGAACCAGACCCTGTCCCTATAATCCTGTTTCCTGAGCTCTTTGAGGGGCCCCAGCTCTCATCCTGGCACACGAAGCTCTTCAGCCATTGTTTTTTTCTCTCTGGCCTATGTTTGGAATCTTCCCTAGAGTTCCAGCCCATAGACCAGGAGAGGCTATAATAAACACAACCACTTTCTTTGGCTGTTACGAGAGCTGTTCTTAACCCCTGCCTTTGGGGAACACAGCCCTGGGCATGGCCAAATCACTACACAACTCTGCACAGCTGCATACTAACACACTATAGTTCTGCTTAAGCGCTTACTGTGTACTGGCATCCTGGAGAGTGTCACAAAGAAGATAACCTTCAAAATTTCTGAGCCTAAGAGGCCCTTCCCGGTTCAACTCTTCCTTTTTCTTTCACCCTTTCTAGGGTTGGAGGCCCAGAGAGGGGGTGACTAACCAGGCTGGTCTGTGGCAGAACCAGGCCCAGAGTCGGGGGCTCCTGACTTGGCGCTCTGTCCCTCACCTGACTGTCTCCCAGCCCCTGCCCAATCTGCTTGGGCAATGATGGATAATTCCAGCCTCCAGGTTTTTGCTCCTGCTATGCTTCTTCCCAGCCTCCTTTCCTAGAATGTTAACGTTTTCCTAGCTCTTAGCAATTTGCAAGGAGCTTTCAGAGATTGAATAAACAAACAAAAACCCTGATTCTCACAGCCACTTTCAGAGGCACTCTGAATTCCTATAGGACTTCTTATCTTCCCTGACAACCCAGCCCCAATCCCATGCTTCCTTTTAAAAACCTTCCTTCCGGTTTCCTGAGTGGTGCTCTTTCCCTGGCCCTTGCGGCCAGCCCAGGGTGGTGGGGAGGGAGGGGGAGTTGAATCCGCAGCCACCCAGCGGGGCCAGGCAGGAAGCACAAACAGCTGGAGTGGGCCTATGTAAAATGCCTGGAGGGGCAAGGGGTGCTCCGATCACCTCTCACCAGCTCCAGAAGGGGACAGAGGTGGCGCAAAGGTGGCCTGATTCTTCAACTTCTCAAGAGAAACAAACAAACAAAAATCGAGTTTTTCCCCATGAAATCTTCCAAATTGTTAATGCTGGCAACTAATTAAAATACGTAAATGCAGCTCAGTTCTAACAATACACATTAACAGGCTAGATCTGCTCCCTTCCCTTGACAAGTCATCTGTGAGCTGCTTCCTCCTCCCCCACAAATTGCCACCAGAGAGCCTCTGCTCCAAGAAGAGCTTATCGCTTTGAATACAAACGATGTAATAACCACAGTGGCAGCTACCACACACTGGATATCCAAACACTTAAATCACTCCTCTGAGATACTGTTACTCTCATTTTACAAATGAAGAAAACAAAAGGCTCAGAGGGGCTAGGGAACTTGCCCAAGGTCACACAGCCCAGTGGTGGTGGCACTGCCCCCCTGGGAGGCATTCTGGAAACAGGAAGGTGGGCAGGCATTTCTGATCATCACAGTGATGGCGTGGGGATACTGCTTGTCAGTGGGTGGGAGCCAGGGATGGGAGATGCCCGTGTTGCCCAACTAGCTCTGGGTCATGAGTTCTCATCTCAATCCTGTCCCCATGCCAATGGTGCCCCTACAGCTTTCTCTCTTCCCTTACAGCCATTATTGAGCTCCAGCTGTATGCCAAAGATTTTAGATCTAGTAGCCCAATGAAGTAGGTACTATTAGTATCCCAGCTTAAAAGACAGAACAACAGCAGTTGGGAGCTAGGGTGACTGGACAGGGGTTCCATGAAGTGGCAACAGGGTCAAGCTGAAGGTGAAGGAATTTAAGGGAGTCCCCAAAACTCAGTAACCAAAATAAGCACCATTTTCATGCAATAGTTTAGAAAATCAAACTCAATGCAAAAAGTTCATGTTGAACAAAATATCTAAGTCTTCCATAAAAGCAGTCTCTGCTATGTTGAGCCATCCTGGAATCTGAGAGAAAAGGACACATTGATCAGGCTGACCCTCGGCTTTTGTGCCTGAGTTGAGTGCTTCACCCTTGTCCTGACTCCAAGCCACAGAGTCAGGGCGTGAACCCAAGGCTGTAGGTATAACGGTACCAGTACCGGGAAGGGGGGTGATGGCAAGGGGTGGGGGGAGCTCTCTATCACCAGTCTCAGTAAGATGGGAAGTGAGTGGGGCAGCCAGTCTTCTACTCTCAACTCACCAGGCCTTGATTGCAACTGGTTAAATTATAGGCCCCTGAAAGCCATGATTTGTAAAGCAGAAGACAGACAGGCCTTTAATTAGAGCCAGGCGGGTGGGTGGCTGGTTAATACTAAGTTCCGTAATAAGTGCTGTATTTTTGAATTTGTTGGCTTGATCACACACATTCTGGAGGCCTCTTTGGAAACCTGTTCATAGAAAATAGGGTAAACAGCTATTTCCACCCTGAGAGACAGAAAATGATTTTGAAGCAGGGTGACTGTCAGGAGGGCAGGCGCTGGGGGCAGCAGCTCTGGGACCTGCTGTGTGTGGCACAGCAAGCCCTCCCTGAGGCCTGCTTCCTCACCTGCAGCCTGAGAAGACCTTCCCTGCAGGTGGCAAGGAGGACTAGAAAGAACACTGGGTAAGGGGCCCATTGCTCAGGGGCTTGGGCCTAAGGATGACCACAGAGGAGGAACATTTAGTCATTTACTCTTGAAAATCCCTTTCTGTTTTGAGGACCCAAAACCTGGAAGTTCAAAAGGCAAAAAGTATTGAACTTTATTTCAGATGTGGCCTTCTGAGGCAGGATGTGTTTATCTGATGTGGGGCGGGGGGTGGTAAGGGGAAGGAGTACATGAAGAATTTTTCTGTCTCTCTTCCTTCTCAAATGAGAGAAACCCACTTCTTATGCTGGGATAAGAAACCCAGTTCCAGCTAGAAGTCTGGCATTTAGAAAAGCTTATTATGGTTCCAGTTCTAAGAAATAGCCGGCAGGGGTTCCAGACCCCATGAGCTCCCTGTTTCTGGCTATAAGCACTCGTGGAAGCTGGCTAACGTCCACACAGTTAGTCTGGCATGGTGGAGAATTCCTAGTGGATCCAGCAAGGGGCTGCTGACTTCCTTGGGAATCTCCAGTAGGGAGGAGTAGCAAGGCTGGTGAGGACTGGTCAGGAGATCATTTGTGCTGGTTTTGCCTCCTTGACTTCCCATGGTAATTACTAAGGATGTGCACAAATTGGATAAAAGGACAGACTACTCTCAGTGGGCAAAAACTCTAATGCAGTGTAAATAAACAAACCATTAAGTTGAGAATGGATGGAGCGACAGATAACAAACACGGACCTCTACTCAGAGACTGACTGTTGGCTGAAGGCTGGATGCAGAGATTCTCAGGGCTCTCAAGGCATGTTCTGGAAATTCGAGGCGATGTCCCCAGAATGGGAGAGCATGCCTCAGCCACTGAATGGGTGGGGGCTGGCCTGCCAGGACACCTGAGACAATCCTGAACCTAGGCTCTGACTCCATTTTACATATAAACACACCAAACATCGGGGCACCTGGGTCGCTCAGGGTTTGGGTGTCTGCCTTCGGCTCAGGTCATGATCCCATCCTGGGGCCCTGGGATGAGTCACACATCAGGTTCCCCATAGGGAGCCTGCTTCTCCCTCTGCCTGTCTCTGCCTCTCTGTGTCTCTCATGAATAAATAAAATCTAAATAAATAAATAAATAAATAAATAAATAAATAAATAAACACACCAAATATCTTCTGCCAAGGTTTTAATATACCCAGAATCTTCCAGAAATGCAACTACTGGATAAAGCAGAAGAACTGTACTTTCTTCTGTTCAGAACTTTACCAAGAGTTAGTCACCACATCAGAAAAATCACGTGGCTGATGGCAATGCCAGTTGTGGTGTTTGAGCTGCCAACACACCTGTGGCTCTCTGTTTTTGTCACTGTCACACTCACAGTGCTTCTATGTATAGTGAAGGCACCTGACACTTTCATGGTGTTTTCTGGTGTCCTTGTCGTGACCATGCATTTGCATATTGGGATGCACACTGGTTTAATATAATTACTTCCCCCATGATTCTCCTTTCCATTAAAGGCAATGTGCTCCCTAGAGAGAGTTTTGATTGTCACCCTGGGTGTGGAGTGGGGTGGAGGTGGGTGATGGCTACTGGCCTCATGAGTAGAGGTTGGGTGGCTGCTAAGCATCCTACAATGCACAGGACAGCCCCACACCCATAGCAAAGAATTTTCTTGTCCCAAACATCAATAGTACTGAGGTTGGGATGTCCTGCCTAAAAATCAAGTCTTTCTTCTGGGCTACATCAACTCCTGAGAAGGACCCATAGGATCTCATTGTCTTTCCACTTGGTGATTAATTGCCCAGCCTTTCCTACCGTGCTTGGTCCCCACTAGGCCTGGGGATCCCACTAGACCCCAGTTCACCAGCTCCCACTTTGACTTTTCTGTTCAAACCTCGAAGCACCCTGGACATTGGTGCTTGGCTGGTAAGACTCCTCTAAACATGGGCAGACAGAAACACAGAGTATCATCAACCTGACCAAAGTCACACAGAGAAGGAAGTGCTGGGGCTGGGATTTGAACTCATGCATCCTGACCCCTAGCCCATTCTCTGAAGCTTTGTTCTGAGAAGTGACCTCCTTTGGGGTTTTCTGTGACCTCTCTGCTTACCACTTTCCAGGCCTTTCTGGTTAGAAATGAACCCTCAAGTTACCATGGAAACAGAAAGGTAGGTGGTCTCTGAATCCTCTCCATTGGGGATGGGCTGAGGCTTTGAGCTAGCTCTTGGAAGGACTTCCTGATGATGGCATTTGGCCTATGGTGGGATGGAGGAGGGGCATGAATGGTGGGGCCCAAGGTGGCAGCACAATACGGGGGCTGAGAAAACAGTGTTTGGGTCCAAACTGGGGTCTAGCATCTGGCTTCCACCCTAAACCTCGGACAAATTCCTTCACCTTCCTGAATCTCAGTCTCCCCATCTGGGAAATGGGGTGGTGATGCTTCCTAAGTCATTGAGTTGTGAGGATTTGATGCGAATATTCATGTGGAAGCCTGGCTCAGGGCTTGCTCAAGGAGGTGAGCTAGGTGGCCATTAGCTCCAGGGTCTGTGGAGGCAGGGAAATGCTCTGGAGAATTCTAGAAGGTGACAGCATGTCCTCATCTCCAGAGGGCAGAGGAAGGCAAACAACTCCCTTGTTTTAAGAATTCTAAAATATCACTCTGTCCACTTTCATGCCACAAAGTTTTCTCTCTAGACCCTTAACCAGCAGCCTCCTAGGCACTGAGTGCTTAACCAAGAGGGGAGCCCAGAAGCTTGGCTCAGCCCTTCTCTGACTTGGGCATGTTTCCCATATTATATCCATTTGGTCACCATATACTGAGTACATTCTGTGTGCCAGGCACTGCGCTAGGCTCTGGGGGCAGAGCAGAGAATGAGGCAGGAATTCACTGTCCTAAGAGGAAGACTCCCCCTCACTCACTGACCCAAACACATAGCAGAGAGGGAGTTAAGGGGCAATGGGGAAAAAGTATCTGTGAGAGGGAGGGCCTCTGATCAAGAAAGGGCCTTCTGAGGATTCCTGCTAAGCTGAGGTCTGAGGATAAGCATAGCAAGATAGAGGGAATAGCAAGTGCAAAGGTCCTGAGGCAGGAATAAGGTGAGGCCCAGAAAGAAGGCCAGTGTGGAAGCAGCAAGGGAAAGAGGATCCAGAGAGGATGACAGAGAGGCAGGCAGGAGCCAGATCATTCAGGGCTTTGGAAGCCAGCGTGGGGGGGCTTCCAATTTATTCTAAGAACCTAGAGGAAGGGCTGCCTTATCTCTTGGGAAAACCAGGGCTCATGGGAGAACCTGTCACCTGCACCATGGAAATCTGGCTGGTTTGTGTGTAGCCCTCCCCTGGGTACGAGCCCTCATTGCACAAAGTAGCCTCATTCCTACCTCCTACCTTTGCTCAGGCAGGTTCCCCTGCCTGGAATGCCCTTCCCTTTACCCTAACTGGTCCAACTTCTCCTCAGTCCGCTGTCCTGGGAGGCCCTCCCTGACAGCTATAGCCATGGGGACCTCTTCCTCCCTTGGCCACCACTCTGACACTGAAATCCCTGGGAGGATTTTGCTAGCAATGTAGATTCCCGGTCCTTCCCTGAGAGACTGATTCAGGAGGTTGTGGTAGGACCCAGGAAACTGCATTTTAAACAAAATCTTCAAGGTGATCCCATTACAGGGCCTTGGTGACACCCAGCTGCCAGCATTTTCCCAGAGCCTCCCAGGCAGTAGGGTGTGAAGTGTGTGTATAGAGTCGGGGGTGGGGGGGCAGGAAGAGGGGCAAAATCAGGGAATCAAAAGACTGTGGGTTCAGATCTTAGCTCTGCTTCTTACCCAGCTGGGTGACCTTGGACACATGCCATCAGCTCTTGGAGCCTCAGTGTTCTCATCTATAAAATGAGGATAGTCATACCTAATTGAAGTGTTGTGAAGGAGAAGACAAATAACCATGTACCTTGCCCAGGGGGTGCCCTACCATGGGCTCCCCACCCCGTAGTTGCCTCCCCAGGACCAGAGTAAGAAGAGCTACCACACACTGAGGCTTGTTGTGTACCAAGCAATGTTCTCTAGCCCAGGGGTCAGCACGCTTTTCCTGTAAAGGGCCAGGCAATGAGTATTTCAGGCCGTGGGCCATGTGTCTGTCACAACGACCGCACTTTGCACCACAGCACAAAGGCAGCCAGAGACAAACAGAAGCAAAAGGGCGTGGCTGCGTTCCAGTAAACCTTTATGGACACTGAAATTTAAATTTCATATCATTTTCACTTGTCATGAAGTGGCATTCTTCTTTAGATATTTTTCAGTGCCTTGGAAATGTAAAACCCATTTTTAGCTTGCCGGCCACACAAACACAGAGAGTGGGCTAGATTTGGCTCATGGGCCCTGGTTTGCTGAGCCTTCTCTAGACACTGCAGGGATTTGCTCTTGGGACCCTCATGAGATAACCTTCGTTTCGGATGGGGAGGCAGAGGCTCAGAGAGGCTGAGACCCATGTGCAAGGTCCTATTGGGTCTGTGTTGAGAGAGACAGCCGTAAGGTCTGAAGTCGGCCAGAGCTGGATGTGGAGCCCATGCTGTTCTCCACTGTGCTCTCCTGCCTCACTGAGGTCACACGAGCCTCAGATGTAGACACCACCTTTCAAAAACCAGTGACCTCTTCTTATTGAGAACGAACTTTGATATCGTTTCAGCTGCTGCTATTTGAGTGTCTATCACAATAGCCCAAATCTGTATCCTACGTGATTCTGAGAATACCTGGGGGGCATACTAAGTGGGGTGGCCAATAATGGTTTTTCTGAGAGGAGGAGTTTGAGCTAAGATCTGACTGTGAGAAGGAGCTGATTAGGAGAAAGCGGAAGGCAGAGAGCCCCAAGCAGAGACCGGTAAGTCCAAAGGCCCTGGGGTGGGAGGACCCCCTCCCCCAGGGCTACTATAAGTTCCAATGCACATCCCACCAATAGGCCGTGTTATTATCATCCATGGGGGTTTTACTTCTGTGGCAGGTGGATTGATTTCTCTAAGCCTTAGTGTACTCATCTAATAAATGCGATAAACAGCACTCTCTTCATAGGGCTTTTGTGAGGGTTGATTAAGTTAATGCATATAAAGTTCTTAGGGTGGTGTCTGGTGCATAATGGGTGCTCAATAAACAGTGGATGCCTTCCCTGTCTTCTCTGAAAGAGATGGCATCCAACAACATGCTTCCCAAGGTCAGAGGGAAACCTCACTGATGACTTAATGTGCAAGAGCAGCTTTCTCAGATGGAAATTATCTCTCACACCTCTTTAATATCCTTTTCTACTCCATCCATCCACCCATCCACTCATCCATCTACTTATCCACCATCTATCATTCATTCATCTGCTTGTCCATCTATCATGTATCTGTCCACCCATTCACATATCCATCTACCCATCCATCTACCTATCCATCCACCCATCCTTTCATCCAACCAGGAAGCATTTACGTCCAGCCTGTGCCAGATTCTGGGGATGCAGAACCTAAATAAACTCAATCTATGCCCTTGAGGAGCACAAAGGCCCTTGGGCAGAATAAGTATCTAAATTGCCTTATAGAACATGACAGAAAGTGTAGAGTTTGAGCCCCACTCTGCCACTTCACTCAAATTCAAATGGCCTTGAGACAGTGATTTCACCTCACAATCTTAACTCTGATCAGTAAAACGGAGGTGATAATCTCTACCTCCAGAGATGAGATGAGGTCAGCAAGTTAAATTACTTTTTACAGAGCTTGGCACATAGTAGGCATTCAAATGGTTCCCATTATTCTAGCGGAAACCAAGGAAGGTTTCTTGGAGGCTTCTAGGCATAAAAGGATGGAAAGAATTAGGATACGTGAGAGTAGTAGAGGGGAAGGGGAATCCCAGGCAGAAGACACAGCAAGAACAAAGGCAAAGAGGCAGAGAAATTCAGGGTTCAGAGAGGGGCAGTGGAAGAAGAATGTTCTGGTTTCCCTCCTTCGGTGTTCTTGGAGCAGCAGGGTCCCCAGAACTGAGAAGGATGGGGGCTAAGGTAGGATAGGCTCTGAGGGGTGAGGAACTGCAGTTCGGGTGACCCAGATAGCCACAGGCAGATAAAACTGGGTCATGGTAATTCATCTCTTCCACAAGGTGTGCTCCCCTCCACCTGCCTTCTGGGCTGGTGGGGCTCGGCTGGGTGGGAGGAGATTTGTTTGGACACTTGGATATCCCATGGGCTTGTCAAACTCCATAAGGTCAAGTGGAAGGAGGCCTGGCTGGCACAGTCGAAGGAGCATGTGACTCTTGATCTCAGGGTTGTGAGTTTGAGGCCCATGTTGGGTCTGGAACCTACTTAGGAAAAAAAAAACACACACCAAAAACAAAAAAACGTCAAGTAGAGTTCTTGGTTGGTCCCCTACTACCTGCTCCTTACTGGGTTTTTCCTGTTTTGGCAAATGGCAGCTTCTTCCTCCCAGATGCTCAGGCTACAAACCTGACAGTCTTCCCGTCCCATCAGCAAGTCCTGCAGACCCCACCTTCAAAGCAGATTCAGAGTCTGACCACTTTTCCTCACCTTATCACCACAACCCGGTCCAGGCCACTGACATATCCTGCAAGGACTGTTGCATCCCTGCATCCTCTCCCACCCCTACTGTCTGTTCTCTACTCAGAATGATCTTTGTAAAATGTACATCGATCCTGTCACTTCCCTGCTCAGAGCTTCTGATGGCATCCCACTGCACCTGCAATAAAGGTCCAGAAGGTCTCACCACGACCTCAAGGCCCCAGCTGAGCTGGGCCTACCTCACCTTTACGCCATCACTCACACTGTTTCAGCCACAATGGCCTTCTTGCTGTTTCTCTGATGCCTCAAACTTGCCCCAGCCTCAGGGCCTTTCCACTTGCAGTTCCCATTGCCAGGACTGCTCCTCCCCTGGATCTCTCTTTCTTCCCCATCCATCAGGTATCAGCTTGGATATCACCTCCACAGGGAAGCCTTCCTGACCACCTTGGTGAAGTGCCCCCCCCCCCCAATTTGCTATCACAAGACCGTCTTTCGGGGTTTTCAAAGCACTTAATCATTTCCTTCTTGACTTGTACACGAGAATGTAGGTTTTATGAGGGGGCAAGGACTGTGTCTCTCTTGATATATCCTATATATCCCCAGCTCTCTGGTATACAGTAGGTGCTCAATACATGTTTGTTGGCTGAATGAATATATAAGGCCCGGGGTGTGGGGGCAAGCTGAGGAAACTTCTCAGAATGAGAACCATAGATTCATGGGAACATTTTTGAGACATCTGAGTGGTGAGCTCCTGAAGATGGTCACAGCCACCATGCCCATTGTACAGATGCGGAATCCGAAGCCCAGTGAGGGCAAGGAACCGGCCCTCAGGCACACAGCCTTGTTGGCAACAGAACACACCAGGCCTCCTGCCTCTTAACCCCTCAGCTAAGGGCTTGGTCCTGGTCATGGCCTCAGAGAATCTTCCTGACTGTCCCTGCAGTCTGTGGACCCTGCCACCCTGGCCACCCCTCCTTACAGCCCTGCACCAGCCGCCCCATCTTCCCCTGCCCCACAGGGAAGTTCTCTAGACTTGCTGGCTTCTGGAAAGCCCAGCAGGAAGCCAAAAAAACCACAGCCTTTTCCCCTCAGCAACTGTAGAGCCAAGATCACTGGGTGAGGGGTCTGTGCTCCCTCTGGGGTTCAGCCAAGGGTGACCCAGCCTCAGAGGCCTCTGTCCTCGGTGCTGCCTCCTGTAGATTCAGACAGGATGGCAGGTGGCAGGCCAAGGTTTGCAGCTCAGCATGGTGGAGTGGCCTTGGGTGGGACAGCCTCTTCTTTCCCCGAGCCTCAGTCAGTCTCCTCGTGTATAAAAGGGATAAAATCACTGACAGCAGTGAAATAAACAGAAAATCTTTTCTTGCTCCTTCAAGAAAATATCAATGGCCACAGTTTGAGCACCTACTGTATGAACTTCTCTATGTGCTTTCATTGCAGCTTTCAAGCCTTCCAGAAGGGGAGCCAGAGTAAGAGACACATTCACAAAACAACCCAGAGAGCACCTCTCCCTGGAATAAACACTCCGTCCACCACGTGGATCCTTACTATGCTAATGCACTCCGGCATTTTTTTGTTCTCGTTTTTTTTTTTTTCAATGGCGGTTGTGACTCATTAAGTTGCTTTTTTGACCCTTGGTTTGAAAAGCACTGTGTTAACCCATTTAAACCTCACCAAACCCTATTACGGAGGGACTTTTAATATCTCCATTTTATGGATTAGGAAAGGGCCCCAGAGAGTGGCAGCTGGCCGGAGTTAGTGACAAATATTAGTTGTCAAGCCAGACCCCAAACCACGGATAGGGTCCTGTTAACCTTTCCACCAAACTGGGCAACTTCCCTTCCTTGGCCCCGGACAACTCCTCTCTTGATTTCTGTAAGCAAGATGTCAGGTTAGTAGAACATATCCCAGGGCTGAATTAAAATAATGAGCTGTGCCAGAGGAAGGGTGCCAGGGCCAGCCAGAGTGGGGAAGAGGTGGAGAGGGAGGGGGAGAAGGAGAGAGAGAAGAGAAAAAGGAAGGGGGAGGGGGGGGAGAGAAAGAAGTGGGGAAGAAGGGGGAGGGAGAGAAAGAGAGTCTGTCTGACCTGAGAAAGGCAATGATATTTTGATTGGCTCAGTTTCCACCTTGGCCTCCTCTAACCCTGTCTGCCAGAATATCCCAGGTATCTTTCTGCAGGATATGACCCTGTCATTCCTCTGCTTTAGTGTTCTCCATGGCTCCCCAGTGCTTTCAGGATAAATCCACTCCTGACTGTGGCTGTGCAGACCCTGCAGCATCTGGCTCTTCTCTTCTTTTCCCCAACCCGTGTTGTCTCCCCATCTCTGGCTTGGCTGTTCCAAGGGGCCATGCATGGGCTCTGCTCTCTCTCTACTCCTCCTGTCCATAATTCCAGCTCCTCCTTCAAGGTTTCTTTAAAAATTATGTGGGGGCACAGGGCTGAACCCGGCTGGCAATACCCCCTTCCTGAACTAACAGCTGGGAAGGGATCCTGACAACACTAAAATATTGAATGAAAGGATAAAGGCTTGGGAAACCTGGGTGGTTCAGTGGTTGAGCATCTGCCTTTGGCTCAGGTTGTGACGCTGGGGTCCTGGGATTGAGTCCAGCATTGGGCTCCCTGCAGGGAGCCTGCTTCTCCCTCTGCCTGTATCTCTCCCTCTCTCCCTGTGTCCCTCATGAATAAATAAATAAAATCATTAAAAAAAAAAAAAAGAGGATTTAAGGCAGGGATTGGCACTGGTGAAAAGGCAGACGACTGACCTTTTCATTTCACGGTGGGCACTCTGTTCCGGGCCCTACTCAGAATGCTCCATTTGCTTTACCTGTTGCATCTTTTTGCTCCAGCCCTAAAAGGTGGGTGCTGTTCTTTTTTTTTTTTTTTAATTTTTTTTAAATTTTTATTTATTTATGATAGTCACACACAGAGAGAGAGAGAGAGGCAGAGACACAGGCAGAGGTAGAAGCAGGCTCCGTGCACCGGGAGCCCGACGTGGGATTCGATCTCGGGTCTCCAGGATTGCGCCCTGGGCCAAAGGCAGGCGCCAAACCGCTGCACCACCCAGGGATCCCGGCGGGTGCTGTTCTTATGCACAGTTCATAAGGGGGAAGATCCAGTTCCCTTTGGGCAGACTGGCTTTGAATCCACCAGGCTTCTTGGTGGCTCTAAACAGTGAGGACACAGATAAGGTGGGTAGGTGGGTGAGGGCAAAGAAGGGAAGGTAACTTCATATTTGGTTGCCTGAGAAGGTGACCCTTGAGCTGAGAATGACAGGGAGCTGGCCTCCAAAAGATGGAACAAAGAGCGTGCTAGGGTGGCGAGAGCACTGGGAGATGCCCAGCTCCACTCCAGCCCCCTGACAGGTTTCCAGCTTTCCTAAGGTATTCTTGGCCCAGGCCGGCATGGGCACAAGCTGGGCCAGAGCCAAGTCCACTGAGGCCTCCTCTGTGGCAGAACACTGAGCCCTTTCCTTTCTGTGAGTGACCTTGGGGAAAGGTCTAAGGGACCCAAGAGGGGAGGGACTACCAGTCTCTCCAGTAACCAGAGGTCAGGAGAAGGCCATGCCTATCTCCTGGAATATGATGTCTTTTCAGTTGTCATAGATGTATGTGGCTGCATTTACTCATGGACTCCCACCTCATCATGGCCCACTAGTGCCCCCCCCCCACTATCACCCCTGGCCTCTTTAACCTCATCTCGTGCTACTCACCCCCTCACAGTCTCCACTCCAGCCACAATGGCTTTCTTGCTGTTCTCCTACTACATTGAGCTAATTTCTGCCCCAGGGCCTTTGCACTGCAGTCCCGACTGCCTGGGATGCTCTTCCCCCGTTTTGTGATGCTATCCTTAATCTAACTTCAGCTTCAGGAAGTTAGGGATTGGGAGTGTGGAAGACAGGGGGCCATTCCTCTCAGATCTCACCATCCCTAAGTGTCTTAAACAAGAGCCTTCACGATGTGGACATAAGGTCACTCACTGCATCATAGTTTATTAGATCAGAAAGTTTGGAAACAACCTCAGTGCCCATCAACAGAGGGAAAAGTTAAATCAACAGTGGGCCATCCACACAAAGAAATATGATGCAGCTGTAAAAGAGAACAAGGTGGCTCAATACGCTTAAATAGGGCATAATTCCTGAGACATGTGGTTAGCAAACAAAGCAAGATGAGAACATTATGTATAACCAGCTCCCCTTTCAATAAAACAAGGGAAAAAAGAATATACGTATATAGGGATCTGGATTTGCTTATATATGGATAAATTATTTCTGGAAGGGGTCAGAAGAAATCGGTAACAGTAGCTGCCTCTGGCGAGGAGGACTGGGGACAGGGGCAGGAGAAGGACTTTTCACTGTGTGCTCTTTTGAACCGTTTGGCTTTTACACTAAGAAAATATATCACCTACCTATTCAAAAAACTGACATTCCAATATTTTTAGGATTTTGACCTTATCTTTAAGTGGGTTACATACACAAACAGGGACACAGTGACAGGGATGGGATAAAGTTAATCAAACCACGCCACCTTACCTCCTTTACTGGCTGAGAGAACGCCGTGAATTTCAAATATAAATATATAGATAAGTAACACAAATCCTGGGGTTATTTTGTGTGCCTCACAATTATGTTGCATTGTAATGGTGGGTCCAAAGCACGAATTTGTTCAATTTAATATTTTAAATATACTGTAATTTTAGGGATGTTTTGTTTTGTTTGTTTTTAAACAGATTAATATTCCAAGAGCCTTGAAAAATAGAAGTCTCCCAGGCTTCTCTTGGCCTGAGGGGACCTTGTCCCAGTTCTTTTCAGGGAGAGACCAGGGAGGCTCAGGGGAGAGGAATAGCAAATCCACAGTTCTGCATTTAGCTGCTCCTAGGGGACTGTGACAAGCTCACCAGGCTGCAAGAGGCAGGGCCAGGCCTGCCACTGGGAATGTGGCTCCTGCTGAATGTGGGCAAGAGGGAATTCCCAGCTTCTAAGGCTGGTCTTGCTGTAAACTGGGAGGAACCGTGTGCTGCTTTTTAGCTGCCTCTTCTGGAAACAGCCCCTCACAGTATGGAGCTAGAAGCTCTCTACCCAGTTCTGTCCAAATCCAAGGCCCAGACTTTTGAGCCACTAGATCAAAGTGAGAGATGCTGATTTAGCCATGGCTGTGGCCTGACCTGAACCAAGGTCAGTTTCCCAGGAGAAATGGTCAAATGGCCCTACTAAGAATGTAGAGGACTTTGACCCGATTTGCATGTCACCCTCTGCTGCCTTTGAAGCTCGTGTCCAGCCTGCACCTCCCTTGATTCTCATGATTATTCTAGGAGGCAGCAGGGTTGGCTTCATACTGCCCATTTTATAGATAGGAAAGCTGAGATCCAGAGTGGGGAAGTGACTTGGCTAAGGTCACACAGCTGGGGAATATCATACATGGCAGGGTTTTCCAGTCCAGAGCTCTCTCGAAGACACTACCTGGAGGAAACCAGGGTAGACCCAGCTTGGTGCCTTGGTCCCAGGGCATGGATGGGAGAAGCCCCTTCTCACCAGGTGGGCAGAGGCCAGATGGATTTGGCCAGCTCTCGTGCTGAGCCTGGTACGGGGGAAGCATGATGAGCCCACCAACAACAGGGAATCACGGAATATCTATAGGCTCAGCGAGACCTGTCAGATCTGCCTCCAAGAGGTCATCTGACACACGCACGCCCACCTCTCACTTCAGACAGCCCACTGGGCCAGGCCACCATCCTTTTATTTCTGCAGGAATGCAATCACCTCCTCACCGTCTTCCTGCTCCTGCTTCCACATTCCTCCAGAGGGGTCCTGCTAGAACCTAAGCCACATCATCTGACTCTTCTTTGTTCAAAACACCCCCAGGTCTCCCAGTGTATTCAGAGCCAAAGCCACAGCCCTAACAATGAGGCCCTGTATGGCCTGGCCCATCCTTACCTCTTTGACCTACCTCTCTTCATTCTACCTTTCCCTCATTCCATTCCAGCCACACTGGCCTTCTTGCTGCTCCTGAAACATTCAAGGTACTCTCCTGCCTCAGGGCCTTTGCACTTACTATCTTCTTATGCCTATCTCATTTCTTTACTCTTTCAGATCTCTGCTCAAGTGTCACATCCCCAGAACAGCTTTCCTTGACCCCTCTATTTCAAATGGCACCTGCCTTGATTAATAACTATCCCCTTACCTCTGACATATTACATCTTTGGGTAGATATTATATATTTAATCATATCTTATTGTTTACTGTACTTCCTTCCCTTCCGGGATGCAAGCTTCATGAACTGTGGGGTCTTGGTCCTTTTCTTGGCTGCTATATATCCTCAGCACCCAGCAAGGGGCTGGCATACAATAGATACTAAACAAAGACTTGTCAGAGGAACAAATGTGTGGATTCCAGGTCTCCAGGTGAACTCCCCAGGGCTCTGACTGGGCCAACAGGCTCTGACATGCCTAATGGATCTTTTTCTTCAGGAAATGCAAACCCAGCTTCCCACCGGGGTTAGGCAATTCACCTGCTGGCCATATGTCCGAGTCACTGCAGTGATAGTACTGGTCACTATGTTTTTGTGATTGGAGGCAAAACACACTCTGCTTCCTCAAGGCAGTCCAACAAACACAATGCGAATTTTTTGGAGCCCAAGGTAAAATTTGCAGAGTGATATCTAGCTCCAAATGTGTGGTTTACAAGGAAGCAAAGGGGAACCAGGGATTATTTCTTTGTAAATAGCAGATGAGATCTTATGTAAAGTTGGCTTCTCTTGGGGTGGCTCCTATTTCCAAAAACCTCAGAAAATAATCATTCATAATGATAGTTACTCTTAACTGAGCAGCTATTATGGGGTGAAGCACTGTGGACTATATTGAGTACATTGTCTACTCAATCCTCAAGATATCCTTGAATAGTATCCCTGCCTGCAAGAAAAGAAAATCAAGGCTCAGAGAAGTGAAATGCCTTGCTCAATGTCCCGCAGCTACTAAATGGAGAAGTCAGCACTCAAACCCTTCTAGCTCCAAATCCAAGACAAGATCCTCAGAGGACCTGGGCACAGGCAATTTGCTGCTAAGACAGCCCATGCAGATAAGTACAGGCCTGCAGATCAGGGCCTGAAAAAAATAAGATTTCTAGGTCATCCTAACAGCAAAGCCAGCCAGTCATGCAGCACTCCAAGTTCGGGCTGGGGTTACGACTCACTGTTGGTACGTTCTTGGAAGATATCCAGACAGCTCTGGCCATTTTCTCCTAAAAGCTTTGGTGAAAGGCAAGGGAAATTGTGTTTGGAAAGCCCTCTCTGGATTCCATTAAAGCAGGTGCTTAGGCCTAGAGCAGCCACATGTGCACTGTCCTAACTCACTTGTGGGGCTTCTCTATTCTGAAAAGACATTGTGACCCAAGGCTGGGCAAGAAAGCCTGGATTTTCAAATACACAGCCTATTGGGGGTGGGGTGTCAGCGACATGGGCCTGGGGGCATAGAACCAACACAGCAGGGACTTGCTTCGGGCTTGCCCATGAGGCAAAATGAAATTTGGTCCAAACCAACTTTGGCCAATATGGATGATAAGGAATATCTTGTGCTGGGATGGACCCTTATGGTTTAATAGTCCTGTGGAGCATTTTCCTCCAAAACCTCTTGACCTACTGATATAACTCTCCAGTCATGTGGGTCTTAAAACACATTGCTCACCACTCCTCCATCAAGAGACAAGCTTTATGTCCTTTCCTCTTGAATTTGGACTCTGTAATTGCTTGTTGAGTAGACTAGGGCAGAAACAACATGGTGTCAGTTTCAGGGCCCAAACTTTGAGAATCTGACATCTTTCACTTCCTGTTTTTTGGGATGATCACTCTTGGAACCCAGTCACCATGATATGAGGAAGCTCAAACTACTCCACAGAGAAGAGACAGCCAGGAACAATTCTATGTCATATGAGTGAGCCCAGTTGAACTTCCCCAGTTGAGCTACCCCAGTGGACACGCTGTATGGAGCAGAAATGGACTAGCCCCACCCCCTAATGTACCCCCTGCACATGCTACAGACTCATAAATAAATTATTTTGTTTCAAGCCATTATATTTTGGGGGTGGCTTGTTACACAGTGATAGGTAACAAGAATACCTTCCCATACTGGAAGGAATTCCAAATCCAGTTGTTGGACTTTAATAACAGAGAGGCCTAGTCATTGGAAGAAAGGCTAATAAATCAGGCCACAAATCTTCATCGGTGGATGGTACCCCACCCCACATCTCTCCCCAGTCTTATCAACTGGAATAGCTACAAGTAGTGTTAAGTTCTTCCCTATTTGAGACAGAATCTTCGTCTAGATCCTCTGTGGTCAGGTGTGAAGGTGACAAAGGTGGAGAATAGATGATTTCCTTAATTCAGGATTTTAGATATTTTTCTTGAAATTATCTGGTAGTTATTGTCCTGTTAGGAATATCAAAGGAAACAAGGTCACTGTATAGGAAAGCACCAGGAACCTTTTCTTCTGCTCTTTTAATGATTGTGTGGGGCTGCCATGGAGATAACTGGGAAGAGGTGCAAGAAGGCAGCCTATAAACTCTCTGTGAATGCCTCTTTTTCTAGGGCTTGGCCTGGCTCCATGGAAGTGGGTTTGTCACGTGATTCAAAAGTCTCCAGAACTCTGAAAAACTATCCCTCTCTCTTATTTTAAGTTAGCTAGAACTTCCAAAAGGCCCAAGACAACAGGACAATGCCCAAGAAGCAGGAATAGAGGGATCCGAGCAGTTAAGAGTCAATGCCTGCTTCATTAATGACAGTGCTGCAAAAGCTTTCATCAACATTATGTTGGAAAATTCTTTCAGGAATCCAGTGAGGATGACTAGGTATAAACTATGGTCTGGGGGATCCCTGGGTGGCTCAGCGGTTTAGCGCCTGCCTTTGGCCCGGGGCGCGATCCTGGAGTCCCGGGATCGAGTCCCACGTCGGGCTCCCGGCGTGGAGCCTGCTTCTCCTTCCTCCTGTGTCTCTGCCTCTCTCTCTCTCTATGTCTATCATAAATAAATAAAAATCTTTTAAACAAACAAACAAAAAAACTATGGTCTGTCCAAGACCATGTAATACTACTCAGCAATAAGAAGGAATGGACTACTGATAAATGCTGCAGCACGGATGAACTCCAGAACGTGATGCTGCATGAAAGAGGCCAGACTCAAAGGGCCACGCACTGTGGGATTCCATTTGTCTGAGATAACCAGAAGAGGCAAATCCATAGAGACAGAAAATAGATTGGCAGGTGCTGGGGAGTGGGAATGGGGAGTGAATGTACATAGGCATAAGGTTTCTTTTGGAAATGTTCTGAAACTGGATTATAGTGATGGTTGCATGACTCTGTGAAATACTGAATTATATGCTTAAAATGAATGGATTTTATGGTATATAAATTATTCCCCAATAAAGCCATTAAAAAAAAAGAACCCAGGGAAGTCAAAGGTAGGATACAGAGGTAGGGGCTGGGAGTGGTTAAAGCCATTGTGGAGCATAGAAGATAAATGGTTACATATTGGTCAGAAGGGTTAGAAACTGTGATTGTCTTGTCACTAACTGGGGAAATCATTGGGCAGAAAACCTCTGACTTCCTACTACTCAGAAAAAATTATATCATGAGCAGCATAAAAGCTGAGAATAATAATGATAACAGCTAACACTTATTAAGTCTGATTTCATGCCATGCTGTATAAAGCATTTTACACACATGGACTCTTTTGCTCCTCCCACCAGCCCTATAGAGGTGTTGGGGGATAATTCTCCATGGGCCTCCTGAAGTCTGCATGTTTTCTGAGCAAGAGACATGGAGAGCTTTGCTATGGACTATTTTCTCAAGACTGTCATACGGCAAACAGTCTTGGAAGAGAAAAACTATCTCCCTCTGGGGTGGAGGGCAGAACTGTTTCCTAACAGTGTAATAAAGAACACTTCTCTCCAGGGCAAAGGCTGGGCAGTTTTGCCAGGAGCCCCCTTCTATGACTGAGGGTTTCCTAACTTGAGGCTCCCCAGTTGTGGCAAATCCAGGTGGTGTGCTATGTAGGCTGCTTTGCAGTGCCCCCGTGGAACTTAAGGGCAAAGAGAACTGACGGGAGTGTGAATTCATGTCACCTGCTGTGCTGGGAGTAATAAAGCCCTTTGTCTCCGACCCATGAATCTCATATTTCCTGCCAGCACCCATGAAACAGCAGCTCACCTGTTAGCTTGCAAGCAAAGTAAAATCCCAGACCCTCTGTATTTCTTGACATTCGGCACTCACGTCACCCCCATTTTACAGATAAGGACTCTGAGGCCCAGAGAACTGGATGTTCTTGTTCAAGGTCACATAGCTAGCAAGTGACAGAGCTGGGATTGAAACTCAGACAGACTGGGAAAGGCAGAAGACCCAAGGAAGGGATTGGTGAAGGCATCAGCTGAGAGTGATGAGAGCTGAAAGCTCCAAAGATACACAGAAGGTCGTACCTCTCAGCCTCCCAACCCCACACACCCCCAGATGCTGCCTGTCCCCACATCCGGCTGCTGGGGCTGAGCAGCCAATTTGGGACGGCCGTGATATATTTAACGGTGAGTCACGCTCTCCCCCAGCAATCAGCAGTGGCAGGCTTGGAGGATGCAGGGAGCATCTCTGGGAATCCATGCCCGAGGGTCGCCATGGCAACCCCACCCGACTCGCTTGCCGGCAGCTGGGATGCCAGCGCCTGAATCGAGGCAGAAAATAGTCTCATGGCCGACTGTGGCCAAGGACAGTGGCAGGCCTGCCACACGCCATCACCAGTGGGTTCACCAGGGGTTGTTGCAGGGGGTGTGAGACTTGGTGATAAGGAAGTCTGGTGGGTGTGCTGGTGAGCTCAGAGTCGGCCCATGGAGACCTGGAGTTCCTGTCTTGCTGGGATGAGGGTGCTTGGCTTGAGGGTTATTTTGGTGAGTGCCATTTCTTTCTGTCTTGGTTCCTCTTGGGTTATCTGTCTCTCTCATACATACCCACTCTCATAAAGAACCCTCTCCATCTGAGGCTTCTAACCAAGCACCATTATGACAGCTAAAGACTGAAGGCAGCTTGGGATGTTCACTACAGATTTATCTTCCAGGATAACTCTGAAGACTCCAGAAGATGATCAATCAGCCATTTTCACACCCCCACAGCAAATAGGAATATTCCAGTGAAAGCAGTTTGGAATTCATTCATTCATTCATCAATTTGTCCTCTCAACTGGCTGGACTTGGTGATCTCTCTATCCTCATCTCCTGCCATTCTCTCCTCTTACTCCACCACTCTAGCTCACCAGCCTTCCTGCTGTACCTTGGAACATACCAGGCACTTCCTGCCCCAGATAGCCACAGCCTGACTGCCTCACTCCCTTGAGTTCTTGGCACAAATCGCAGAGAGAGACTATCAAGACCAGCCCACGAGAAAGCACTCAATTCAGCTCCAAGAATAAGGGCCAAATATATACACCTAGAACCCAGATCGTGACTTAGTTTGTTCTGTGGGTAACAAGGAGAGGGAAATTGAAAATGAGTGACTTATAAATTGAATATGGCCCATAGATATGTTTTTGTCTAAATAGTGTTCTGAAAAATTTGAATTCATTGCTAACATTTATAAAATTGGGGAAATTTCATCTTAAAATCCATGTTTCAACTTCTCTCGAAAAACTTGAAGATCAAGCTCCACGTTCGTGCATATGTAACAGCAACTGGCTGGGGCTGAATAGTGGTCCCCTCTCTAGACAAGACATGAGCATTCCAGTCTGCCAGAGGCTCCATGGCCCTTTTCATTCACTTATGTGGCCACATGCAGCCTCTAGGAGCCTGTGTTTACCAAGTCTGAGGTCTCTAAGGTCTTTGGCTTGGGATAGAAGGAGTAGAGCATAGCAATTGCTTTGCTTCAATCAGAAGAACTGAGTTTCTGGATGGATCCAGGTATTCTAGGTGAAGGCTCTGGATAAACAAAAGCCCAGAGGTGTGAAATCGTAGGGCAAGCTGAAGGACTGTCAATAAGTAGTCTGGAGTGGGAAGAAGCCATCAGAGTCATCTGGGATTAGAACCCAAAGGGCCTTGAATACCTTGATATAACACTTCAACTTCTGAGGGTAATGGGGAGCCACAGAAGATTTTGGAGCAAGGAAAGATTAGAGTTCACAGTGACATGGGGATATGGGAGTGAGAATCACTCTTGATATCAAGTCTGGTGCAGGGTTCTCTTAGGACCTGACCCCAGTGTGGAGTATGTACAGGGGTGAGAGGACTGCTGTCACCCACCAGCACCCTTGGTTCCCCACTCCCTCCTGGTTGTCTTATAATAACAGTGTTTTCAATACGGACGTTCTGGGTCCCCTGTGGTGGATCTCTCAGTCATCCTTCCAGAGAGAAAACAAAAAACACTGTTTTTCCGCGTCTATTTTAGGTTGCTGCCTACATCTTTGTTCTTCGTGAGGAACACACACTCCTGGGGGGGCCCCTTTCTCAGCTGTGGCCTGGCAGCCAGGTCTGGACCACCAGGCTGGGTTCTGTCATGGGAAAGAACCAGCAGATGTAATGGAATCGTGCCAATTAGGCCGGTTGCTGCACGGGGATGATGGTGTCATTAAGTCCCAGAGCTGTGGAGGAGAGGGGGAAGGTAGCTCATTTCAGCCCATGTGCTCATCCTAGGCAGACTGTCTTTGACTATTCTGAGCAGCTTTGCCCCCAAAGATGTAGCCTGGAGTTTAGAAGTCTACACTGTATGGTACATTCATGCCCATTTTACTGAGAGGAGAAGCAGACTCGACTGTACCTGGATGGATCCAGCTGACTCATTTTACAGATGATAAACTGAGGCCTGAAAAAGGAGCGTGGTTTGCTTAAGATTGCAGAACAGTTGGCCACAATCTGTGACTGAAAAGACCAGAATGCAAAATCTCGCAGGCCATGTACTTTGTCTGCCTTGCTCATAACTCCATCCCCATCACCTAACATAATATTTGGCAAACAGTAGGCCCCTCAATACATAACCTGCCAGACGAATAAACAACATTTCGCAGCTCTTCTCAGCTTTTACAAATAATTCTCACACACATTCCCTGATTTTGACTGTCATGATTATTTTTCAAGCCAGGATGGCATTTGTCCTCATTTTGCAGGTGAGGTTCAGAGAGGTTTAGTTGCCTACCTGAGATCACACAGCCTGGAAGTGGCAACAGCTGGCTTTGCATCTACAAGATCTCACTGTGGGCTGAGTATCCCTTAGAACCATCAGGTAGAGGAAGAGACCTCGGAAACCTTAGCTAGGCAGTAAAAGCCTGTTCCCAAGGACAGCTCTGGCCTGAGTCTTGCTATACAATCTCGTGGGGTAGAAAGAGACTAAGAGAGTAGTTTCTCAAAATGTTAAACACAGTTGCCCTCTGACCCAGCAATTCCACTCCTGGGTATATACCCAACATAGCCACACAAAATTATATATCCACACAAAAACCTGTACATGACTGTTCACAACAGCACTATTCCTTATGGCCAGTGAGTAGAAACAATCCAAATGTCTATCCACAGATGAAGAATAGATGGAGTGTGGTCTGTCCACACAATGGAATAGGATCCCACCATGAAAAGGGATAAAGTGCTGACACACCCTACACCATGGAGGAACCTCAAAAACACAATGCTGAGTCAAAGCAGCCAGACACAAAAGGCCACAGAGTACACAACTGCATTGGTATGAAATGTCCAGAAAAGACTAATCTATAGATTACAAGAAGTAAATTAGTGGTTGCCAGGGGCTGAGGGAAAGTAGGAATGGGGAGTGACTGCTAATGGGTACAGAGTTTCTTTTTGAGGTGATAAGAATATTCTAAAATTAGATTGTGATGATAGCTGCACAACCAGTTTTGTGACTACACTAAAAACTATTGAATTATACATTTTAAAGGGTGGATTTTATGCCATGTGAATTATATCCCAACAAAACCAGTTTTTAAGAGACCAAGAGAAGCATTTCCATGACAACATAGTTTTAGAAGGGAGAACACACAAATGAAAAAATGGGTAATCCTGTACTGTCATCCTGTATGACTCAGGAAGGATTTCAACCCCAAGCCCCAAAGATTCACCTGAGCTTGTTCCCAGAAAAATGAGAATCTCCAGGGCACCTGTTCCAGGTAATCCTCCCAGATATCCCAACCAGGGATGAGAAGCGGAACCCAGTCTGATTACTGGGCATTATTCAGTGTCCAGGTGCTCTGTTTGTGACATTTCACTGAAGCCATCCAACAGCCTTACTCTATGCAAGAGAATATCATCACCCCATTAACCAGGCAAAGAAATGGAGGCTCCGAAAGAGGAAATGACTTGCTCAAGATCCCATTTGCTGTGACCTTCACTGTCCTGGTGGAGGTTTCAGCCCAGAGCATCCCCATCTGCTGCTGATAGAGTGATTCTCCACATTTCATCAGATTTCTTTTTTTTTTTTAAATTTTTATTTATTTATGATAGTCACACAGAATGAGAGAGAGAGAGAGAGGCAGAGACACAGGCAGAGGGAGAAGCAGGCTCCATGCACCGGGAGCCCGACGTGGGACTCGATCCTGGGTCTCCAGGATCGTGCCCTGGGCCAAAGACAGGCGCTAAACCGCTGCGCCCCCATCCCATTTCATCAGATTTCAATTAAACAAAGCCAAATATCTTTCTCAGGACCCTACTTGCCAGGGATTCTGGGCTAGATTGGTGCTGTTTTTCTGGATTCCATCCTGCTAATGTCTGGTGTGCTGCTGTGCGCCATGGACTCTATAACCACTTCTCAAATAACCCTGATGCTGGGGTTCAAGGAAGAAGACAAGGCTGCTGCTTTGTGAAGTATTTGCATAATGCAATTTCACAGGCTTTTTCTCCTTGCCACTAAATGAAATGAAAGGCTCTACCTTCTTCCGAAGCCTTAGGTTCAGCCCTGGAGCTTATAGGTCTGAGAATTTTCTACCCACGTGCACAGGTAGAGCTGTAAATATATACCCTTTTGTGTCTCCATCTGTCTGTGCATTTGTCCAACCATCCTTCCATTCATCCATTTCCCATTTATTTCATGGGCCTACTATGTGCCAGGCACTGGGTTAGTCACTAGGTACAGTGGAAGAAAGGTAAAACAAGCTCCTTGTCCTCACAGAGATCACAGCCTAGTGGAGGAAGACAGGTCTCAGTAAACACACAAAATATCAACATATATTGGGATGAATGTCACCAAAGAAAAGTTCAGAATAATAAGGACCTAATTTCTTTTGGGGAACAGGAGAGGACTCTTTTTTTTTTTTTTTTAGGAGAGGACTCTCTGAAGAAGTTGAGAATGTTGGGTAAGTATGATGTATCAGAGAGGGATACTCTTGGTTTAAGAAGTAGAAAATGCTGACTAAAAGAGGTTCAAACAAGCAGGGGATTTATTATCCCACATAACAGAAAGTTCTGAAATAGGGTTACCCATAACCAAGGGGTTTAACAATACCATCAAAGATCCAAATTCTCTACCATCTGCTCTAGCATCCTCAGAGGTTTGGTTGCATTCTCAGACTGGCTCACTTCATGGATCAAAGGTGGCTGCCATTGCTCTAGCCATCACATGAAGACATGACCATATCCAAGAGCAGGAAATAGAAGATCCTCTCATTCTATCACTTCCTGAGATAGAGGAAAACCCTCCCAGAAACCTCCCAGCAGACTTGGTGACTGGCATGACATATCACTGCATAAGTAAAAGGGATGATGCCACCATGATTGTCTCAAACAAGCAGTTCTTACCCAGGTGTAATTTTTCCCTCCAGGGGACACTGGGAGATATTTTTGGTCATAATAATTGTGATCTGTGTGTATGTGTGTGGGGGGGTTGCTATTGGCATCTAACAGGTAAAGGCCAGGGATGCTGCTAAACACCTTACAGTGTACAAGACATCCCACAATACAGAATGATCCAGATGTTAACAGTGCCAAGGTTGAAGAACTGCCTTAGACCAATCTGAATCAAATTCTGAATCACGGGGTTACCAGGTGGAAGCAGGTAGAGGAATTGGTTGGGAAAGGCTTCCTTAAAGGGTATAATAGCTCAGATGAGTCTAGAAAGATGGACATTGGCTACAGCAATCCAGGGAATGAGTCAAGCCTACCATCTGGCCATGTGCCTGAGCAGAAATGCAGACGAGCTCCTCCATCTTGCCTGCCTCTTCCAGTGGGAGATGCGCCCACATGGCAGGGACCTCGCCTGTCCCACCCACTTCTTTATCCTCATTCCCAGTACCTGCCACAGTAGTTGTTCAACACTCTGATGTCAAAGAATAAGTGAATAAGATAGAGAAGACCCACTCTTGACAGTGAAACCCCAACAGAGGCAATTCCCGGGTGTCACACAGAGTAGACACATTCTGGAATAAGCATGGGGGTGGGCAGTCATTTGGCACCAGCAAGACCCCACCATTATACAGATGGGGAGACAAAGGTACAGAGAAGGGGACAGCGTAGTCCAAGGTCACTCAGCAAGTTGGGGGCAGATGCTGCCAGAATCCATGTGCCCTTTTCCTAAACCTGGATTAACACCAACTGATAGATCTGAAATGATCATTTGGAGACACATGAACTGGCTGATCAGTTTCTAGTTACTAAATCTAAGTCTATTTTGGGTCCCAACTCCTTACAAAGCTGTCTTTCTGGATTCTCTTCCCTCATGATACCAAAAGGATGCTGAGTGGGCTGTCATTCTGTCAGTGACATGCCCTGCTCAGACTGCAAAATGGCAGCCAAAATGGCCAGCCCATGAATATGTTTTGTTTGGCCCACTCAGTTCTTAAAAAAAATGTATTATTTGCCTTCTTTGCCAACAATAAAAATAATTGGGACAATGTGCCTATACTCCAAATTTCTCACATCTCTTGGATAATCAGGAGGTCTGGCGAAACTGTATCCATTTTTTTGCATGGTAGCCATTCATTGGACCTGGGTGGTGGCTGCCCCTTCAGTAGGGATACACCGCTCCATTCCATTCCACGGTCCTCTTGGCATGTCACTCACTCATGTACGGGCCCACCTAGCCCCAAAGGCATTCTGAAACTGCAACCTAGCCCCATTGATGGGGCACGAGGTGAGTGGGCAAGGCCACGCAGGGATCCCAGGCAGGGCACTCTCCCCATCTCTCAGAAGGAAGCCCTTGGTGGCCATGGCAACACGTTGCCATTTGTAAACAGATCTTCCACCTGAAATGCAGGGATGACAAGTACATCTCCTTTCTCAGCTCAGGCAACATCAGCTCCTGGCACGCCCAAAACCCAAGGCAAGAAGGGGGAGGAGTGTGATCTGCCTTCTCCAATCTGGCCCCCAAATGCAGATGCCCCAAACACCCCCATGTGTTCAACCAAACCAGAGATGGGGCGTTGGGGGCAGGGAGTTGGTTTAGATTCCATCTTATGTAAAAAGACAAGAAAATGTTTGATTAGAGACAGAGGAAGGCGTGGGTGTCTGAGCGGGGCTCTGATTCTGGGCAAATGTACACATTCCCCAGCGCCCGCCCTCCCCTTCACTTCCTCTGGGCAAAAGCAGACTCTCCTTGCAGCTCAACACAGCCAGCTTCCCCTCAGCCATGACCCAGCCCTTTGTCGGGATCCTGGAGTCCCCAGCACATCCGCATGTTTCTAGGCTGCTTACACAATCCAGAGGAAATAAAGGAATGAAATGAGAATCAGCCAGAAATAAGGAAATGCCCCACGCAATATTTCCCTTTGAAACGGAGAGGCTGAAACCCAGAACAGCAGCAGAAATTGGAAGCCTCATTGAGAAAAGACACACAGAGAGGAGTGCCAATTAGCACCCAGGTCCCCTTCTGGGAGTGTCAACCATAAATATTAATGGCCATAATCATCTGGTATTAGTCATAATGCCTTGTAAATTAAGGTCACTTTACTGGGGGTAAATAGCCGCATTAATAGCAGCAAAAGGTAACAGTGCTGCTGGCTGCTGGCCAGGTGTGGCCCTCAGAGGCGACAGCATAAATCAGAAGAGACAGGCTCAATGTGTCAAGTGGAGCAGTGGCATCTGGGGCAGCTGGGGTGAGGGGGCAGATCTGATCTGAGAGGGTGCAGCTTCAGGCAGGTGATGTCAGGGGAGACAGAGCTTCCAGGGAGGGGTGAGGCCAGGTAGGCAAGGAGAGGGAGGTTCCAAAGGAGTGAAGGCTTGGGTTAAAGGGCAGAGGGTGGGGGTTTGAGCTGCTGCCCATCATTGTTCATTACCAACAGCTGTGATATGCGATGCAGCCTCTGGCCTTCCTCCTCCCCCTTCTTCCTCCCTCCCTGCCTCTCCCCTGCCAGCGCCAGAGTCTCTGGAGGCTCTATTAGGCACAGGAGACACAGAGCCTAGAACTCACAGACACCAGGGTCTCCTCCCCAATGTTTTCATTTCTTTTATAATTAGAAGGGGGGGGGAATGAACTTTTAGACTGCAGGAAATGTTTTAATATAGTAGTTAATATATTTGTCTTTATACCAATGCAGCTATAAAATAAAAGCTTTAGCTTTTTTTTACCGTGAAAGGCAAAGTGCCCCAGGGCCTGGGAAACTCCTCCTGTGGTCCCGCTTTCTGCTGCCCTCTCCTCTCCCATGCCTCCATTTTTTCTCTTTCTCTATCTTCTCCTCCCCTAACTGTGGAATCTTAAGCAATCAGCTCTGCTTTATGGAATCTGTTTCATCCTGTGCAAAACAGGCTAACAATAATAATTAATAATAGTCACAGTTAAGTGAAATAACAGCAGTGGAAGCTTTTGACACAAAGTGGTATTCAGGGGTGTTACTTCCCTTTCTTTCCAGGAGGTTCTGGGATCCTGGGAGTCAGAAGCATGATTTATTTGAAATCTTGGGGGAGACAGACTCTCCGGTAATGTGACCCCCTCAGCTCCCCTTGCTAAGTGCACCATCAGGCTCGCTCTCTCTCTCTCTCTCTCTCTCTCTCTCCCTATTTGCTGGGCTCTCCCATTCCTCTAAAGGGCAAATGCTCTTCTTGACCTGAGAAAACTCATGAGGCACTTGATGAGGCCAGCTAGATCAAATAATGCCCCTAAATTCCATCAGAAAGAAAGAATCCATTAGGGCTGGCTCCGACGAGGGAGGAGGGGGGCTGCACAGCTTCTGTCAGCCAGGACTGGATACATAATTGGCACAAAGAAAATGCAGGTCCTCTTGTTATGCAGTTATTGAGTTTCAAGACAGTGACAGCAGAGTATTAAACAAAGTGGGGGGCCCTTCTGAGCAGGGAGCCCCTGTAGGAGTTGAGCATCCCTGGCAAAGCCTGATAGTGGCTGTGGCAGTGGGAGAGGGAGGGGACTGCCCTGGTGTGCAACCTTCTGGCCCACTGCAGGCCCTGGCATGTAACAGGTGCCCATCAAGCCCACTCACTCATGGTTCGCTCGCTCATTGCTCTAGAGTTTGCCCTGCAATATCAGAGGACACCTGGCCCTACCAGTGGACATCTGGGCCAGGCTTGCCACCCAGTGTGGGGGTTAAGACTCCCTCTGCTGGGGCTGCGCTCTGGACTCTTTCTCTGTTCCCAACATCCCCCAGACACAGTGATCCCTGTCTCCAAGTTATGCTGACCACAGGCTCCTCCACCCCTGCCAATCACAAACGTCACAGGCCATGAGTACAAATAAAACAGAATCATAACAGTCAAGATAGTAAATCTGCAATTTCTCAAGTACCTGCTGGTGCCAATCTAAGTACTTGATCTATCCTGGCTTATTTTAGTGCTCATGCCAACCTTCTGAGATGGGTCCCAAGATTATCTCCTTTGGGCAGAGGAGGAGTCTGAGGCATAGAGAGGCAAACTCTCTTGCTTAAGACTACACAGTCAATGAAGGCTGGTGTTGGACCAGAGCAGGGAAGGGAAAGGTGAGTCCTAGTGCCTCTTCCCAGCCTGTAGGCAGGAGGCCCACAGACCCATAGGAAATCCTTCTCCTGGGAGTGGAATAGAGAGCGTGGCTGACAGAAGAGGACTGTATGGCCTTGGTAGAGTGCTGGGCTGAGTCCTGAGGCCTGTGTTGGAACCTGGGTTCTGCTACTCTGTTGGCCTGGAAGGTTATGCACCCTCCTCTCTGCCTCTCTCCAACTTTGCTGACTTCACCTTCTACACCCTCCCTTCATGCACTCCACGCCAACACACCGGGAATCTACCAAAGGCATTCCCACCTGAGGGCCTTTGCACTTGCTGCTTCTATTTCCAGAGCACCCTCATGCAGCTATTCACGTAACTAGTTATTTTTCTGGTTTAAATTCAAGGACTACAGAGCATGTGTACATTAGGGGAGCATGATGTATCTTCTCTGTAAGAGAGAGGCCTCCGATTGCCTCACTTGGTAAGATATGGAAAGTGCTTCAAACAGCGCCTGGCACTCAGTAAACACTGCAGAAGTGCCCATCTAACTTTGCAGCACCACTGCTCCCCCCACGTGTTACTCAGATCCCCTTTCCTTCTCTATTTTTCTTCATCACACTCGTCTGTTCCTGAAATTTACCTTATATGTTTATCTACTTTGTGCTGTCTGTCTCTCTCCCTAGAGGATGAGCTCCATTGGGCTGGCACTTTGTTTCAGGCACTTTGGACCTTGAGTTAGCAAAGGGCTCAGCTGGTGTCCTGGGGCCAGGAGATCACTTCTCTGAGCCTTGCTTTCCTCACATGTACAAAGGAGGTACCGCAGCCGCTGCAAAAGCTGAGGAGCAGAAGGAAGGAGAGGAGACCCTGCCAGGATTCTGTGATGCTGGTAAGGGAACCGCAGTGATGTCACAGTTTCTAGAGCTTAGCCCTGAAAAGCTAGTCACAACTGCTGGTCAGTGGCCCAGACCCGCCCAGGGTGTCAGGACATGGTGCCCACCCAGCTGGCTACCAGCCACTTGAGTGAGCATGGAAGGCTAGCCTGGCCTGACCTCGGAGGGTCACCTGGGCTTCAGGTTTCAGCACTGCCTTGGCCTGGAGGGCAGCTGAGGGGGCAGACCCCGGTACAGATCCCTCACCTCATAGCACATCATTCAATTCACAGGGAAATGCATATCAGAGCAGCCTGGGTGGCTCAGCGGTTTAGTGCATGCCTTTGGCCCAGGGCGTGATCTTGGAGTCCCAGGATTGGGTCCCACGTCAGGTTCCCTGCATGGAGCCTGCTTCTCCCTCTGCCTGTGTCTCTGCCTCTCTCTCTCTGTGCCTCTCATGAATAAATAATCTAAGCCACCAGCAACGACCACTTCACACCTAGTAGGAAGGCTAGAATAAAAAACCAGACAACATGGGGAGCCTGGGTGGCTCAGTCGGTTAAGCATCTCTGCCTTCAACTCAGGTCATGATTGGTTGACCCATGATTGGGTCCTGGGATTGAGCCCCAAATTGGGCTCTCTACTCAGCGGGGGGTCTGCTTCTCTTCTCCCTCTCCCTCTGTGCTCTCTCTCTCTCAAATAAATAAAACAATTTATTTACAAAAACAAAAATACACAGTCAGAACAAAACAAAAATACCAGACAACAGCAAGTGTTGGCCAGGATATAGAACTACAAGATGGTGCAGCAACTTTGGAAGAGTCTGGCAGTCCCACAAAAGATTAGACACAGAGTTATCATATGACCCAGCAATTCCACCCCTAGGTAGATACACAAGTAAAACCCATGTCTACACAGAAATTTGTATACAAATGTTCATGGAAACATTACTTAGAATAACCCAAAGTGGAAACAACCCAAATATCTATCAAACGATAAAGGGTAATCAAAAAGTGTGCTATACATACAATGGGATGTTCTTCAACCATAAAAAAGGAGCTAAGTACTGATACAAAGATGAACCCAGAAAAATTATACTTATACATTATAAGTAAAAGAAGCCAGACACAAAAGTCTGTATATTATATGACTCATTTATATGAAATGTCCAGAAAAGGCAAATCCAAGAGACAGAAAATAGATTAGTGGTTGCCTAGGACAGGGACATCCGCTGGTGGGGAAATGCACAGTGATTACTGATAGGTATGGGGTTCCTTTCAGGGGTAATAAAAATGTCCTAAAATTGATTATGGTGATGGCTGCACACTCTGTATATACTACAAAGTATTGAATTGTACACTTTAAATAGGTGAATTATACATTTCCCTAGTAATATCTCAACAAAGCTGTTGTACGTATGTATAGAGAGAATGTTTGTGAAGTATCTACTATGAGCCAACTGAGCCAAGCAAAATAAAGTCCCTGCCTTGTCAGAAAGTTAACAAGGAGGAGACAAGAGAACATATAAAAGTGTAATTTGACTCATGATGATAAGAAAAATAAAGCAGGAAGGGAATAGTGTAATGGATGAGGCTGGAGCTGCTTTAGATGGCAGAGGAGAGGTATGATATTTGAAAAGAGATCTGAATATAAAGTTAGAAGGAGCCATACTTAGTGGAAGGGCACCAGGGGAAGCAGCAAGTACAAAGGCCCTGAGGTGGGAGCAGTAGGCCAGTGGGGCTGGAACATAAGGAGCCAGAGGGAGGGTGGTAGGAGATGAGGTCAGGGAATTGTCAGGGGCTGGATCATGGAAGGCCTGGTAGGAACTGTTACTTTATTGTGAGTGAAATGGGAGCCATGGGAGGGTTTTAAGCAGAAGAGGGACGTGTTCTCACTGAAGTGTTCCCGAGATCCCTCTGGCTGCAAATAGAGAACGGACTTGGGGAAAGGACGTGGGCAGGATGGAAGGTGGGAGACGAGGGAGGAGGCTACCACAACAGACCAGGTGAGAGATGATGGGGGCTTGGCTCAGGGGGTGGAGATGAAGATGGAGGAGTGGAAACGTGGTCAGTGGATAATCCCATCTGTGATCTCACCACAGCCACCCCACAGCCCTGATATTTGTAGGGATACTGGTTGCCATTTAACATGAACTAGCTGTCAGCTGGGAGCGGGGCTTTCTAGAACAGTCTGAACTCCTCACACTCCCCAAAGTCAATCCTGCATCCATCTGCCCAGAACTCTGAAAAATCCCATAGATTCACAGACTCCAGATCCTTGTTGCTTTGATCCCCTGCATCCAAGTGTCCTGACCCCATGTGGGCTCTGGTTCACCCCCCAATACCAATTTCCATGAGAAAGCCAACTCCATCCAACTCTTCATCATTCTGGTAGACTTAAAGACTCAGTTTCTACATCTGTAATATGGGAATAATAATAGTAGATGCTTCCAACAACTGTTGCCAGGGTTAAATTAATTACTGTATGTGAAAGCACTTAGGACAGTGCCTGGCACTCCATAAATGTTGGCTGTTACTTACTATTGTGTGGCTGTATTCCAATCAGTGGTGAGGGGTATTTGGTTGGTCCTTAGGGGAGGATGTCATGTTGGAAAGGACACCCACCCAGAGCTAACTCTCTTCCCTCCCCCTACACCCACCAAAAAATTCCTCTCTTGGTCTCCTGTAACACAATCCTCCCCTCTTTCTGGGAAGCACTGACCCCACCCATCCACACCCCACAGGGTCTCAGTCATTTCAAGAGGTCTGGAGAAGCCACTTCCCCAATAGCACTGGGTCCCTAGAAGGAATTCTCCTGCCAGCAGCTAAAAGAATATTATCTGTATCTTGTTCAAGCATGGAAAGAGGGAGAAATATGCCCAAAGTCACAAAACTTAGATGCAACAGAGCTGGGAATGTAATCTACAGCTGATGCTAAGTGATTAAAGATGGAAAGCTGCTTTTATTACATGCTTATTATGTGCCAGGCATTTTGTATGCATTGCCTTTTTAAATATTGTATTTTTAACACAATTTTTTTTTTTTAGAAGGTAATATGTGCGGGACGCCTGGGTAGCTCAGCGGTTGAGCGTCTGCCTTCAGCTCAGGGCGTGATCCCAGTCTGGGATTGAGGCCTGCATTGGGCTCCCTGCATGGAGCCTGCTTCTCCCTCTGCCTATGTCTCTGCCTCTCTCTGTTTATTCTCACGAATAAATAAAATCTTAAAAAGAGAGAGAAGGTAGTATGTGCATACAGTTTGAAAATAAAAAGGTACAAAGTGATATACAGTTACAAGGGGAGATGAGATCTCTCTTCTGCCTCCATTTGTTGTCCTTCAATCACTTCCGAGGTGATTACCATTCCCATTTCTTACAGATCCACCCAGTGACATACTATGAGTTGTAGACTCTGCTTGCCTACCTAATATCCGTCCTCCACCTAAGAGAACCCTAATTTTGCTCAGGTAGCAATGTGTCTAGATAAAAATATTCATGTTCCTAGACTCCCTTGCAACTGGGAGCAGCCGTGCTCCGTACATTGAAGTGTAGGTGGAAGTCCCTAGGCAGGGCATTCTTTTCCACTCTCTCACCCCCACAAGACCAGGCAACTGGAAGACTTTTGTCTTTGTATTTTCCTTTTGCCCTTCCTTTTTCTTCCTGCCTGGAATGTGGACTTGATGCCTGGAGGCAGAGCAGCCATCTTGAGAGCATGAGGATCAAAGCTGCATGCCCAGAATGGGGGATTGGGAAGAAGGAGGATGTACTGAGTCCTTGAGAGGCTGTGCCAGCACCGGTCTCCCTCCTCTGGATTTGTGTTTGTTCAAGCCATGACTTGTTGAATTTTCTGTCCCTTGCAGCTACATGTCTTTCTAACTGATGTGCTGTGCATACATAAGCATTTATATTTATCTACATTCTTTCTTCCCCACAATCATGGTAGCATACACTATGCCCACCCTTCGGGATCTTACTTCTTCACTTAATGATGTATGTTGGAGGTTGTTACAAATCAGTACACAAGCTGCCTCAAGCTTTTTAATTAATGTGTCAAAGACTTTGTACAGATGCCCCAGAGAGCTTTCAACCAGTCCCCTCTTGTGCCACATTTGGATTGCTCTCAAATTTGCAAAGATTATCCAGGTATATATTCCATTTCCCACATGTGAGGGAGTATCTAAAGGAGTAGAACTGCTAAATGAAAGAGGTTTGGCCAATTTGCATTCCACCAGCAATGTGCCAGTCTACCTACACACTGTCTCTAATCCCTTCAACAACAAAATATGATAATACTGAGGGAATTGTACGTGGCCTTCCCAAGGGCATTATAGGTAATTGGTGCAACTGGGATTCAAATCAGGGCCTGATATCGAAGCTGTGCTTATAAATACTTCTATGACATTGCTTTCCAAGTAGGGTGGATTCCAGGGCCTCTCCGCAAAGAGGGAAGAGTGAATATGACTGGGTACTGGTCTGTGCCTGAGAAGGGCCTCTAGAGTGGAGCTACGAAGAGACCCATATGTGTCCAAGGCTAGCTTCCAGCTCAGGTCTGCCACTGCCTTGCTGTGTGAGCAAGTCCTGCCTCCTTGTTGGGCTTCAGTTTCCCCATCTGTAAAATGGACAGCTTGGAGCTGTTGATCTCTAAGACCCTCTAGTGCTCAGCTTCTGGAATATCACCATGTCTGAGGGTCTCCTGGGAGCTGCTTTTCAGCCCCTAAAATGGAAACAGTCTTCTAAGTGATTTTTTTTTTCTTCCATTCCCGACCAATCAGAGGTCAACAGCATCCAGGGGGTTCTATTTCTATCTGTGGTCACAATCCCTGGGGGAGGCCATGCTGAGGGAGCAGGGAACAGCCTGATTGCCCTGTTTTCTCTGCGGATCACATCTTCCCTCAGCTCTCTGACACCCAGACTCTTGGGGCAATGATTCCAATTATGGTTTCATATACTGAGAGCTTACATTGGTCAGGCCCTGACAAAGTACTTTACAAATACAATATATACAAATCCAGAAGAGAGGAACTATTCTTATCCCCATTTTACAGATAAGGCAAGAGAGAGGCACAAAGTGGAGAAACAACCAGCCTAAGCCCCCTCAGACAGTAAGTGGCAGGCCAGGGTTTGGACCCCAGAAAGTCTGGTGCTCTTACCACAGGATTTCTCCACCACCACACTGTTGACATTTGGGGCTGGATCATTCTTTACTGTGGGGGGATTGTCTGGAGGATGTTTAGCAGTGTTCCTGGCCTCCGCCCACTAGATGCCAGTAATACCCATTCCCCTGATGTGACAACCAAAACATCCCAGACATTGCCAAGGCCCCCCCGGAGAGGGGGGTCCCAAGTCCCCCCTGGTGGAGAACCACTGCCTTAACCACAGCTCTGGAGGAATGGATTCTGGGTCCATCTGGAGACTCCTAGCTTCCTGAGCCCAGCTTTGCTCCTGGGAGGCACTGCCAAAGGCTGAGAGACCCTTGTGGGAGGACCATGCCCTGTCAAGAAGTGTTGCAGAGCAGCCTTCTCTGAGGAGAATGATGGGAAAACTCAGGGAAGGGCGCTGATGGGCAGCAGAGAAAAGGCCCAGGTGGTAGGGTGGGTTTGGAGGTGAGCTGTGTGACCTGGACAAGCATCTTCACCTCTCTGAGATGCAGTCTTCTCAGCCAAGATCAAAGATAACTGCTTGCAAAATTGAGGTGTGACGCTGAAGTAGAGTGTCATCATTACGGGGGAGGAAAAATGAAAATCAGAAACTGCCTCAATGCAGGGTCTAGTTAGATAAATTACACAGCATGGAAGATTATGTTGCCATTAACACAAATGAGGTTAATGTGTTTTTGCTGATGTGGAAAGATCTCTAAGATTTATTAACTTATTTATAGTTATAAAGCAAGGTATGGAGCAGTATATATGACATAATCCCATTGGTATTAGGGAAAAAAACTGAGGGACATCTAGGTGGCTCAGTTGGTTAAGTGTCTGCCTTCAGCTCAGGACATGATCCCAGGATCCTGGGATTAAGCCCCATGTCCTGGGATTAAGCCCCATGTCCGACTCCCACCGCCAGCAGGGAGCCTGCTTCTGCCTCCCCCTCTTCTGCTCATGCTCTCTCTCTCTTGCTATCTTTCTCTCAAATAATAAAATCTTTAAAAAAATAGAAAGAAAAAAATTGAACTTTCAACATATCCTTATTGAAAACCTACTACTTGCCAGACACTGTTCTAAGCAGTGGGAGGAAACATGGACAAAATAGACACAAATCCCTATTTCCACGGAGCTGGTGGAACGTGAATATGAACATACAAACACATGAAGATTTTATAAGGGTGTACAAGAAATGCTCCGATTTCGAACCTGGAGAGGTGGAGGTGAGATTTCCATCTTTCTGTGGCAGATCCTCTGGTATTACTTAAATACCATCTTTATGCACTGTCTTCTCCATCTGTATGCATCTATTTTCATTCTCAGTTTTAAAAGGCTGCATCAAAAAATTAGAGGGAAGGCCAAGTGCAGTGCCTGGTCCACTGTAAATGATTGCTTTTAGTATGATCACATAGTTGGTGACTGTCTCTTGGGCACCTACTATGTGCAGGTATGTGCTGGGTGCTGAGGACACAGTGGTAAGGTAAGAAAGGTAAGAAACTACCCTCAGGAAGTGGACACCCTAGTTGGTGGGGGAAGACAGCCATTAGAGAAGTAACTACAAGTGCCATTACTGTTACAACGGAGTGGATCATGGAGCCATCAGAACCTAACACTGGGGTGGCCGACAGATCTGGGGAGCTGGAGCCTGGACTCTAGCCCTCTCTCACTAATGTAACTTCTACCCTGGATTGTTCACAGAGTGTGGCCCCTGCAGGGTTCTGGAACTAAACTCTTAATAAGAACAGCCAACACTGATTGAGAACTTACAACCAACCAGGCAATCGGTAGGGACTTTACATGTGTTAACTTATTCAATCCTCACTACAATCCTATGAAGTAAATATTACGTTTGTCCCTGTTCTACAGACAAGAAAGCTAAGGTACAGAAGGGTTGAGTAACTTGCTCAGGGTCACACAGCTAGTAAGTGGTAGACCAGAACTGAAACCCAGGTGGTCTGCTCCAGACTCCACACTGTAACTACGTCCCTTCATGACTTTCTTCTTTTTCTCCTCTTCAGGAGCCCTCCTCTGCCTCCACACCCTCCCCAGACATGAGGATGGTCTTCTGGTCCCACCTGCAGCAGAACATGCAAGGACTGGAGAACAGCCCTCTGCACCTTCCCCTGTCCCAGGGGCTCACAAGGCACCTCATCTATGCCCTCAGGGCCTGGGTGGAAGAGGGATAAGGATAGGCAGGAACACCAGGAGCTTCCCAGCCTCTCTGCCTTCCTGTCCTTGAGGAGTAAGGACCTCAGGTGACTCTTAAACAGCCAAGCATCCAGACTAAACATAACCCCAGCCCCTGAATGAGCCCTGCTCTGAGTCTTTATTCTGGTCATATTGAACCCTGACTCTGGCCACAGATTCCTTCATGACCCTGGTCCTAATTTTAACTCTGACCCTGGCCACAAGAGAAACCTGATCCTAGGCTGAGCCATGACCCAGGTCATACACTAAACCCTGAGCCTTCTCATTGGTTGAGCCCTGATCCTGGTCACACATTGAGCTTTATTTTGACCTCAGATACACAGCCATCTCTAAATGCTAGGGGTCTGCAGAACTCCTAGAATGCCCTCTTCTCACCTCCCCCAGAGCTTGGATCAGTCATCCCCTCCACCTGTGTAAGGAATGTCCAGCCTGCTGTCTCCGAGGGGACCTGGGAAGTCCTAAGAAAGACAAAGACAAGAATGTAGACAGAGCTAAATACTTGGGAGGTCCCTTCCTGTCCAGATGTCCATGTTCATGTACATATTTATGCCCAAATAAAATTCATCAGCAGACTTCTTCTGTCTTTAAGGAATGGAGGTCAGGGCAGCCACGGTGGCGCAGCGGTTTAGCGCCGCCTGCAGCCCAGGGTGTGATCCTGGAGACCCGGGATCGAGTCCCACATCTGGCTCCTTGCATGGAGCCTGCTTCTCCCTCTGCCTGTGTCTCTGCCTCTCTCTCTCACTCTGTGTGTCTCTCATGAATAAATAAATAAAATTTAAGAAAAAAAAAAAAGGAATGGAGGTCAGACAGCGGCCTGCCACGCAGCTGGACAGAATTCTATCATTAGAAGGAAGTGCCCCCAGCAGGGAAAGACTGTGCCTCCTCCCTCCCGGCAAAGCATTACTCACTCTGCCCTGGCTCTGCTTCATTCTGAGGGGCCAAGGAGTTCCTGATGCTAGAGACATACTGACCCAGGGAGCCTGTCCTCCCAGTGTGGCTGCCTGCCCCCGATCCTGGGAATCACTCCCAATGTCTGAACAGCATGGGTGTCAAGATTTGTTAAAGGCTGCCCCCGCCCCCCAAGTGCTTCCTAGGTTGCAGGGCTTGACACTTCAGGAGAATGTCCTTGTGGCCTTGCTGAGGAATGAAGTTGCCTTCCTAAGGCCCTGGGGGTTCCCTGAAAATGGGGCTGGGGATTGGGGTGAAGAACACACATTCATCATGCCTCCCTTTTTCACAGAGTGCAAACACTTGAAATCGAGGACACTGAGCAGATGCTAAGTTTTCTGCCCCCTTCTCTGGAAAAGACTTCAGTTTCTCTGGGTTGAGAGTGGAGAGTGGAGAGCCACAGAGGGAAGGAGAGAAGCATGGGGGTGTCCTAGATGTGCATCATCCAAGCCCTACCACTACCTAGGACAGCCCATGAGTTGCAAACTCTTTGGAGAGTCAGGAGTCAAATACCCAGTGAGCACATCAGGGGGACCAAGAGGTGGAAAAGCGGCAAGTCAGCCTGTCAGCCGTCTTGTGGGTCAGCTACAGAGAGGCGATGGTCAGTCACTCATCCATTTCAACAGACACATGGTCAGTCAGCCAGACAAGCAGATGGACAGACTTTCTGTCATCATCTGTTAGATACAACAGACCCGGTAGTGGACAATCAGGCTGTCAGTCATCCTGTCGGTCAGACCAGGAGATGGAGAGAGAGAGAGAGAGACTCAGTCTTTCATCTAAGTACCAACAGACTATTAGCCAGTCGGACAGACACACAGACAGGCAGATTAACTGTCAATCATTCAGTCATTGGGTCAGACATCCAGGCAGGCAGACAGACAGACAGATGACCAATTAGTCAGACATTCAGAAAAGCATTTAAACAAGGAAACGGGCACCTGGATGGCTCAGTGGTTGAGCATCTGCCTTCGGCTCAGGTTGTGATCCCGGGATCCTGGAATCAAGTCCCACATCGGGCTCCCTGAAGAGGAGCCTCTGCCTCTCTTTGCCTATGTCTCTGCCCCTCTCTGTGTGTCTCTCATGAATGGATACATAAAATCTTAAAAAAAAAATAAACAAGGAAATGGACAGGCAATTCATTGTACATGGAATTAGATACAACAGCCAGTCAGGTAGGCAGACACACTGTCTGTCGGTCAGGCACCCATTCGGTCAGAGCTCCGACAATGCAGGCAGACAAGGAGCTAGCCCGTTCTGCGACCACTCAGTCAGACAGGAAGACAGACCGATGAACCTCCCACCATCCATTCAGTCAGATGCACAGCAGTCACCCAGACACCTGTGTGGACAGAGACACAGCCAGACAGCCATCCATCTGGTCGACCAAACTCCCAGGCAGGAAGACAGACAGACAGTGATCTAGACTTGCCATCAGTTTGTTAGTTGGACAGATTATTGGGTAGGCAGGGGACAAATCAGATGTCAGACACTGTCAGGGAGATCCACCCCTGCCCCCTGGCCAGTAACACAGCTGGTCACTATAGTGACATCCAGGGGCTGAGCAAAGCTGTAACTGGACCCTGGGAGGGATGTTGAAGAATAGGACTGGTGGTCCTGAGCTCACCGATAACTGGGGTCAGAACATGCCTCTCAAGACCCTGACACAGCCCTATAGGCAGTCAGGGAAAGCTTCTTGGAAGAGGAGGGAGGAGTGACAACACAGCATTCTAGGTGGGCTAGTTGCCCATCCCCCAGTCAGGATTTGAGGCAATTTTCCTGTTTGTGTCCTCCTTTCCTTAACCCAAGTGTTCTTTTAGCTAGGGAGATGGGGTCCACACACATTCCCCTACCTCTTTATCCACACTAAGCTGTGTGGGACCCCAGGAGCCACCCCTTCTGTCTCTGAAGCACAGTGAACACATTGCCAGGGCCTGGGAAGATCTGAAAGGCTTACTATTTTTATAGGTTGCAGCGCTAGAGAAGAGGCTGCAGCATTGCAGCATGTGTGTCTGTGTCTGTTGGGGGGCAGTGTGTCATCACAGTTGTGCCCCCTTCTTTCTCCCTGCTCCGCCAAGTTCTCCCTTCCTCCCTCCTCCACTAGAGCTGGAGGTTGGGAGGCCCTCCCAGGCCACTTCCCATTTTGGGAATTGGGCTGAGAACTATGCAAGGAGACTGAAATAATTCCTTTTTCGAGCCTGGCCAGGGCCATAGCAGCCCAAACATTGGCACCAAACCAGTGCGTGGAGGTGGGGGGGGGGAGGGGGGTAGCTCTCTAGGAGGGGGCGGGGCTGAGCCCTGGGGCACAGAGAGACAAAGGCCTGGGTGTTTCCGCAGAAAAACTTCCTCTCCCAGCCCCAGGGCTAGTTACCAGGAACCTGGAAGACTTAGAAGCTCCCCACTGGGCACCGCTGGGCCAGAAAAGGATGGGGAGGAGGGTGGGGGAGGAGGAGGGAGCCTGGGACAAAGACAGAGCAAAAAAGGAGTCACGCAGGCCGCACTGGCAAAGATAATCTGAAAAACAGACCATTTCTGGCATCCAAGAAGGGATCTCTGACATCTTCGGAGAACATGGCGCCCTCCTAGGAACAGATGGGGCATCTGCGAAATGGGGCAGACCCACTGACCACGCAAGTAAGAGATGGTCGCTGGGCAAGTACTGAGCACAGAGTAGATGCACAGTAAACATTGTTCAAACCCAGCCGGCTGCGCACCTCACACCTGGGCGCCGCTGTCTCCTGCCTGACCTGTAACCCTGCGCAGGCCACCTCTGCCCACTTGGTCCCACGTCTCCTGTCCTGTCCTCCTGTCCTTAAGACGGAAGCAACGACACAAGCCACTCTCCAGGGGCTACAGGATTAAATGACACGAAGGTGTAGAAAATCCAGCCCGTGGTCGGTGTGCGACGCATCTCAGTCTTTCCTCCTGCCTTTCCCCTCTGGAAGCATTCTTATTATTCTTTCCATGGGGATTTGCAGCAACTCCACCAAAGGCAGATCTCAGTCCACATTTTCTAGGTGACACCCACCTGGAACCAGCCTCTCTTCTCTGAGCCTGTTTCCCCCTCGCGTTAAGTGACAATGAAGGGACACCTGGGTGGCTCAGCGGTTTAGCACCTGCCTTCAGCCCGAGGTATGATCCTGGGGTCCTGGGATCGAGTCCCGCGTCGGGCTCCCTGCATGGAGTCTCCTTCTCCCTCTGCCTGCGTCTCCGCCTCTCTCTCTCTCTGGGTCTCTCATGAATAAATAAATAAATAAAATTTAAGAAAAAATAAATAAACGACAATGAAGGATAAGAGGAGACCTCCCTGAGAGCTCTTCCATCACTGTCATCACCAGAGGGCCAGTCTGGGAATTTTAACTCCCAGCATGCAACGGTCTCCCGGGTTCACTCGGGAGCCAGTCGGTCTGGAGGAAGCCAACGCCCCTCTGCCAGGGATAAGCCAATCAGCGCATCCCATCTCCATAATAAGCCAATCAGCGCATTGCATCCCCAGGATATGTACGTGCCCTCCAGCCATAGTGATTGGTCAGAGTGGAGCACGTGACTTAAACTCATCCAATCGGATTGGCTTCTGAGACTTGGCAGGGATGCTGGGAGTTTTCTTTTCTTCTGGGGGCCGTGGTGTGCAAATGTGATTCCTGGACGTGTCTTCAGGGCTCCCCGGAGGGCACCCAGCCCAAGAACCAAACTGACAGAGAAGGGCGTAGCAGAGTGGATCGCACACAGTGTGAGGACATCCTGACCCCCTCCTTGACCTGGCTCGAACCTCATTTATTCCATCCAACGAATGCCCTTTATTGTCTGTGTCCGTTTGATTTGACTTTCCCCTAGAAATGTCTTATGCTCCTTTCGTGACTTCCCACATCTCACGCAACTCTGAGCAAAGGAGAGGGAGAACAACAGCGACAACTCCATTACTCCAGTAATAATTGGTCCAAGGAAGACAAATCTAATGTCGAAGTCTGGAAGATGCTTAGAGATCACCCTAGTTGAACTGTGGTCAACCCTCCCATTTCAGAGATGGGGAGACTGAGGCCCACAGAGAGGAAGGAGTACAAGCCAGGGCCTGTGAGGGCAGAGGGATCATCAGCTCTTTCAGGCCTGCCTGGTGGCTTCCTTCTGGTAAAGATTCCTCGCATGCTTTTTGGGAAACTGTGCCTTTACTCTGGAGCTACCTGGCTTACATGAGGCTGACCCCGGCTCTGGCTCCAGGCCTGGCCAATCAGAACTGTGCATTCCTCTGGCAATGACAATGGGCTCAGTTTGGGCACTGACTCAATTAAGCCAATCAGAGTGAGTCCCAGGACTGGCACTACAGGCAAAAAGATGCTCTCAGTCCTAACCAAGCCCCGTTTTTAGCATAGAGAACAGGCTCCAGACAGGTTCAGAGCCTGTGGCCGGCCGCAGCAGCCAGTTACAGTTTAAGGATCTAGTTAATTTCCATGATGTTTATTTTTAAACTTGACTTCCACTCAGGTTGACCAACGCAACCTGGTTTGCCAGGACCATCATGATTTTAAAACAGAAAAGTTCCATGTCCAGGGAATCGTTTCAGTCCTAGGTAAATGGGGATAGGGACAGCTGGTCACCCTACTTCAATTTATGGGTATCAGATACTAGCTATCCATTAATGGCTGATTCGTTTTACAATAAACTTACATAAATTTAAAAATGGAGCCAGTTAAAGGGAAAATACTAACAAAATAGTGTACCTTTAGTGCAAGGAAATGGGAGAAAATCATGAAAGCTGCCTTTGGATGTGAGTCATCTTTGGGAGATACGCAATGCCTGCAAAGTTGGAAACCCACGCCTAGTCCCTGGGTCAGTAGCCTACTAGCTGTTTGATCCTGGATAACCTGCTCACCCTCTCTGAGTCTTTGAGTCCTCTGCGGAAGCAGGAATGGTGTGGGCAGGCAGGCTCTGTTAACTCACTTAGCATGTGGGCTCCTCCCAGGGCAAAACCTGTAGCCAAGAGCAGCTCACAAATCTCGGGGAGGCCCGTCATCTCCCTACTGCGCTTGACTGATTGGACCATATCTGCAAATTAGCCACCATTCATCTGAGACGCCCTTTAGAGATGCTAATTGCCCGGTGCCCATGAGTCCCCACTCCTCCCTGGCACAGGCGGCTGGCTGTCAATCCCCTGCCATTATTGTCTGATAACAGTGCTTGATTCATCCACATAGACCAGGATGCAGGCATGCCATTAGCATCTAACTATGGCACAGTGCACAGAGTGTGGTTTACTGATGCTCGTGCATGTAGCACACAGGTGCCAGCAGGCATCTCTTCCTGTGGACACACGTGCGCCCTCATGTATGCCTGCTTAGGCCCCCAAGTGTGGAAGTGAATTGATGTATATATGTGCTCTGTGAACCACTCATAAGCCTACACAGAAAGAGTTCCAGACAGGTCCACACAGGACCCGTGTACATGTGTGTGCATATAGGCATGCTACATGGGTTTGCTGCCAGGATTAAATGACAGATGCCTGGAGGGGCGGAGAACAGTGCCTGACATGTGGTTAGTTAGCTTTCAATAAATGAGATCTCTTATTGATCATTTTTCCCCAATACTCTTGTATTTGTGGAGGTATGATTTATACACAATAAAATATATAAGTTTTAACTGTTCAGTGCAATGCCTTTTGAGAAATGGATATACCTGTGTAACCCCCACCCCAACTAAAGTATACAGCATTTCCACTACCCAGAAAGTTCCTTCAGGTCCCCTTCCAGTCAATATCCCCAAAGTCAACCGCTGTTCTGACGTCTTGCACCATAGTTTAGTTTTGCCTACTCTTGGAGCCCATATAAATGGAATCATATCATATGTTCTTGATGATAACTATTTCGCATGCTCGGATGTTGGCCAACAAACATTCACAGACACAAACACCCGCACATACGTGCATGGGAGCTCATGGATGTACCTATGTACACACTCAGTATCTCCAAGCTGTAAAATCTCTTGGTCTTAGTCTGCAGCTCAGCTTGACCTCACTAGGTCCAAGTGGCTAAGGGAAGTGAAGGAGCTCGTGGCAGTGGGTCCAGACTCTGGGAGGCTCCTTCAACATCTCAGTCAGCTCCTTCTTGCTCGATGACCTCAGGCAAGCACTTAAAATCTCCATTTTCCCTTTGTAAAATGAGATGATTGACTTCCACCTTGTAATAACTCCCCTGGATTGACTGCTTACTCCTGGATTGACTGCTTACTATGTTGACACATAGTGTCAGCAGTGTTTTAAGGGCTGTGGCAGTCCAAACCCAAGTCCATCCTTCCAGCCACCTTAGAATCTAGGTATAATTATGACCCCCCTCTTATAGGTGAGGAGCCTGAGGCACAAAGAGGTCCAGCAGCTTGTCCGAGGTCACACAACAGAAGAAAGAACAGAGTTGTATTTGAACCCAGTCTGGCTCCAAAGCTTCCACTCACCACTATTACAGTATCACTCGTGGAGAGACTGTCAGGATATTGGCTTTGTCCATATACCCTGGCACAGAGTAGGTACTTAATATTTAATGTAGCTGCTACCGAAAACATTTGCATCCATAATCTCAGTAATGTCTCAGAACAACCCCATTTTGCAGATGAGGAAACTGAGGCTCAAATAAATCAGTTGCAAAATCCCAGATCTTCTAACTCTGAATCCCACATTTTTTTCTATTCTCCTGACTAGGGATGTTCTATTCCACGGGAGAAGGACTTTGCCTGTTTTGCTTATTATTATGTTCCCAGCACCTAGAAGGGTACCTGGCATATATTCAGAACTTGACAAATGTTCTTCTAATGAATGGGTACAGCAGGGAGCCCAATGCCCTCCTTTATGGTGTAAGGACCTGAGACGGGTGTCACTTGTCCAAGGTCATACCGTGTCTTAGCACCACGGATTCTCCCTGCCTGGTTCACCCTCCCTATTTACTGACCTGAGCAGGCTGAAAGATTTGGGAGCCCCTGAGGCACTCTCAAAGGCCACGTTAATGGGGAGCTGGCATGGAGCCTCTCCCAACTTCATTATACCATCCAAGGTCAGGGCGGAAGGCTGCCAGGCTAAACCTTAGAAAATGCCGGCCAAAAGGACACAAGGCTGCGGCTTGCCAGAGTTTCTGCACTGGGGAAGGGGAGCATTCCTGGAAGAGAGGGTGAGGAGGGAGGGCCCAGCCAGCCTTTAAAAGCCCTCTACAAACAAATGCTTGGTCTGCAGCCGGCTCTGACCATCATCCCCACCAAGCCAGCAGAAGAAGCAAACCTCCTGAACCCAGCAGAACACTGCAGTGTGGCCTGGGGTGTGTGCTTGTGGGGACCTGGTCAATGAGAGCCCATCCTGAAGATGGAGGAAGATGAGGAAAAGGCTGCTGGGCAGCCTGTCCCTAGGATTTGTCTTTGGATATGTTTTAAACACACTGATCACTTCCTCTCAGGACTTAGGTGGGTGTCTGCAAAAGCAGAGCCTGAGGGGAGGATTGTTAGGTAGCAGATGCATTGAGGGAGTGCCTTTAGGAGACATGGAGAGGGAAGGAATCCGACCTGGAAGGGCAGGAGCTGTGCTGGAATGTGGTCTCTGCAGGCAGCTAGCCCCAGCTTGACCCCATAGCGAGCTCAAGGGCTTGACCACACTGGGGTTGGTCTCACCTTCAAGTAAGAAAGCTGAGCTTCTGCCTCCCTGATTTGTTTGTCCTTGGCTACAGGCTGCCTGCAGGGAGGCTGGAGCGTTGGGGGCTGTGGTCCCCCAGGCAGCTGGGTGGGGTGTGGGGTGCAGCAGCCAGGAAAGGGGATGTGGGTGAGGCCCCCTCATTGCACAAACTCATCAGTGCCTACACCTGCCCTGCATAGGGCCAAACCTCAGAAGAAAGAAGAAAAGGACTGAACAGAGATGAAACTGTTTCCACCACCTTCCGCGACAGGCATCTAGGGTTTGAAAAACAAAAACATTCAAAAAAAAAAAAAAAAGGCACTTTCCATGTCAGGGCTGACAGGGTCTCTATTATGTCTGTGGGAGACTGGAGTCTACTAGGCACTGTGGGTGGGGGTATCACCCAGGAACAGCAGCCCTCGGTCCCCTGAGCAGCTGGGCCCACTGGCCTGACCCAGGACAGGATGGGGCCTGGCTCTAGCACCAGGCAGGGTGGATGAAGTTACAAGGTGAAGAAAGACAAGGCGGCCTGGCTGGGCCTCAGGGGAGGCCCGAAGACCAGCCCTGGAGGGTGGCTGGGAGATCTGACCCTGTGGGGAGGAGGGACAGCGAAGCAGGAGCAGAGTGCAGAGAGTCCTTGGGAAGGAGAGGGCTGGGCCTGCAGGCCCCACCCCCACTGCGAAAGGCCCCAGACCCTCTGGCTCTGAGCAGGGCCCCCCTCACCTTCACCTCCCCCGGGAGCTGAACCCTCTTCCCTGAGCACAGCACTCTACAGTGAGCAACGCCCCTGTTACCAGCTCAGCACGTGGAGGGAGCGAGCCAGGGGCTCAATTCTACACGAAGGGACATGGAGGCTTAGGGAGGTACACCATGACCCCTTCATTAAGTAAGTACCTGCTTTGTACCAGGCACCATGTCAGCTACTCAACATAAACAGACCAGAAACCCTGCTCGGATGGAGCATATATTCAAGTGGGCCAGGAGTGCGGAAAGCGAGAGGTAACAATTACTATGGAGAAATAATCATAAAAGCAGGGAAGGGAGAAAGAGGGCCATGGGTGGAAGTTGCCACTTAAAAATGGACAGTGAGAGACAGGAGAACACCAGCTTTGGAGTTTGGCAGGTTTGAGATTCGAATCCCAGCCCTGACAGAGTCTTGGGCTCCTGACTCGGTCTCTCTGAGCCTGTTTCCTCACCCGCACAAAGGAGGCTGCTGTGCAGAGGCCATGGCTAAGGGGCTTTCCTTAGGCAGGGGCAATATGCTTTTGAAGTGTGCTTTGAGGGGCACCTGGGTGGCTCAGTCAGTTAAGCATCTGCCTCCAGCTCAGGTCATGATCTCAGGGACCTGGAATTGAGCCCCATGTCAGGCTCCCTGCTCAACGGGGAACCTGCTTCTCCCTCTACCCCTGCCTCTTATTCATTGCTCTTTCTCTCAGATAAATAAAATCTTTAAAATAAAAAAGTTTGCTTTAAGGGCCACCTGCATCAGCATCAACTGAGATCCTTGTTAGAATGTAGATCCAGAGCTGCCACGAGAGCCCTTGATTCTCTGGCCTGGGGGAAGACCCGGGAAATCTGAATTCTGCTAATGTTTGGGAGCCCCTGACCGAAGGCTTGGATGTGGGGTTAGCCTGTGGCTGGCTCCCTGATGAAAACTCACAGGTGCCCCTAGGGGAAATGCCCTTGAGGATCACAGGCTCAGCAGTGTGCCCCCATTATGCAGATGAGGAACCAGAAGACCAGAGAAGCTGAGTGACTTGCTCAAAGCCACACAGCTGATGAGCAGCAGAGCCGGATCTGGGATGGTTGACAAACGGATGCAGAGAGGTAGCAGCCGGTCCAGGTAACAAGCAGTGGGTGCCAGATAGTGAGAGTGGGATCAGGAAGAGAGTTGAATCTTGTCCCAAGAATCTAATCCTTCTAGGCTGGGAGAAGAATGTGTGCTTCCTTCCCATTGGAAAGTGTTAAATGACCCTCCCTGGACTCCAGTTCATTCCTTGAAAAAAACAGGATCCTACTCTCTGTCACACGGACCAGCCAGGGCACCCCAGGCTCCCAGTGAGCCCCTTCCTGCAGCCCAGCAGACCCTGGGCATGCCAGTGTGGGACACACACCACCAGTAGTAGATGCATTGAAATCTGGATTTCTCAACCCCCCTACACAGTGGAATTACCTTGGGAGCCTTGACAAATACCAATCCCTGGGAGCCACCCCTTGAGATTCTGATTTAATTGGTCTGGGAGTGACCTGGCCTTGGGACTCAGATGATTCTCCTGTGTAGCCAAGACTGGTGTAGTTGTACAGAGACAAGACCTCTAATCACATTGATTCAGCATCAACAGTACCAGCCTTTCCAATTCTCCTTCAAACCTTCGGACTCCCTTAAGGGGAAAGTCTAGTTTGAAGCTAATGGGATTTTAACACCTCTCTAACACATGTACATCCTCCCTTTTAACTCAAAGAGAGCAGGTGTCAGGCTCCAGCATCTGGCTAGAATTTCACAACATGATTTATAGTGAATGGTACCAATTCTTCACAGTACCAAATTTCCCCTTAAAACAACCTGATTTGAATAAAATAAGTGAATTAATTTAAGGAATAATATTAAGCAAATCTATTTGAGGTATTTCCCCTGGATCCAGTGGCAGTTTATGACCCAGGCTGGTCCAACCCCTCACTTATGTTCTCCTCTGGCCACAGAAACGGTTTCAGAGATGAGCACATCACTAAGGTGCATCCAGTCAGAGCCAATTCTGGAACTTTTGCTGGAAGAGCCAGGAAAAAGGCCTCTCTTTCTACTCACCGTGGTGGTTATAGGATGGAGTTTGGAGAAAATGTCAGTTCAGAGAGGGAAGTGACTTTCCAAGGCCACTGGCACTAGTGGGGATCTGAGATTTGAACCATATTCACTTGCCACTAAAGGTAGTATGGCTTCATAATAAACCACATTTCTGGTGAATTCACTGGGATCCCTCAGAATTTCTGTTTCCTGGGTTTAGTCTTTATATGCAGCATTTGCTTAAGGAAAATTCAATAGCACCCTTTAGAACCAAAGTACGACCTTTGGTTTAAAGCTCTTAAAAGACACTGTAATTATCATTCAATACATTTTGAGCACCAGAGAAGATGTGGCTATTTGTAAAGATATTTGGTGCCCTTATTCCTTTCAATTTTGGATAGTAAGAAACTTCTGGTTGGAGTCTCACCTAGATATTTCAGACTACCTTACCCACTCCCCACCAAAAGAGTATGATGTCTGCTTCCTGCCTATTGTGATAACCTTTGAATTCATCCATTCATCCATCCATCTATCCATCCATCCACCCACCCACCCACCTATTCAACACAATTTTACAGAATGCTTACAGGGAGGGAGGCACAGTGCCAGGTGTGGGAGAGACATACAAACACAGCAGACAAGTCCTGCCATCTGAGAGCTCACAGTCTACTCTGAGTCAAGGAGGGCAAGTAGTAATCAGATCATTCTTTGCCTGGATATGAAATTACAATGGGAACAAGGGCCACCCAAGAGAGGCACACAGAACTTTGAAACCCATAACTGGGGATTTGACCTTTTCAGAAATCAGAGAAGGCTTCCTGGAGGAGGGGAAGCTTCAAGGTGAGCAGGCAATAACTGAGTAAAGAAGAGAGGAAAAGGGATCCCTGGGTGGCGCAGCGGTTTGGCGCCTGCCTTTGGCCCAGGCCGCGATTCTGGAGACCCCGGATCGAGTCCCACGTCGGGCTCCCGGTGCATGGAGCCTGCTTCTCCCTCTGCCTGTGTCTCTGCCTCTCTCTCTCTCTCTCTCTGTATGACTATCGTAAATAAATTTAAAAAAAAAAAAAAAAAGAAAGAGAGGAAAAGTATTCCAGGTAGAAGGAACAGACTGGGTTGCAGCTCTAAACTCCTCAGAGTCCCCAGAGAGGCCCTACTCTCAACCTGGACAGGTGGAGGGTGAGAAGTAACTGAAAGGGCAGGGAGCCCATGGTGATGGGCTATATGGGACAGGCTTTGGAAGGCAGCTAAGAAATCTCTTTGGGAGGCCCAGGTTCTACAGTTTTCTGAGTAGAAAGGAAGGGGATCTGGGCACCTCCTTCATAAAAAACCTCCGTTCGGGGAAGATTATCCCCCATTGTTGAACTTTGGAATCCATAAACATTGACCAAGGGGAAGTAATGATAAATTTTTAGAAGAAATGCCAGGGCCCATCATGAGGGAAATGACATCAAGTTTGGGAAGTCAAGAGAAGGATGCTTACGTAGAGTCAGAAAAGATGAATTAGGCAGCCGGGTGGCCCAGTGGTTTGGCGCTGCCTGCGGCCTGGGGTGTGACCCTGGAGACCCAGGATCAAGTCCCACATCATGCTCCCTGCAAGGAACCTGCTTCTCCCTCTTCCTGTGTCTCTGCTTCTCTCTCTGTGTCTATGAATAAATAAATAAAATCTTAAAAAAAAAAAAGAAAAGATGAATTAAGGTGGTCAAGGGGGCCAAGGTGGGGGCTGCAAAATTGTTCTAGTCAGCACAGCATGTGCAAGGGCCCTGAAGTAAGACTCAGAATGGAGTTCTGAGGATCTGCGAAAGGAGATAAGGAGCCATATAATGTGTGTAATATGAAGGTAGGTAGTAGTTCATATAGGGCCTTGGTAATAGGATAAGGGTTTTGGAAATTATCCTGAGAGCAATGAGAAGCCATGGAGCCATGAAATTAATGCCCTTTCCTACTACCACTTCCTCTCACCCCTATCCAAACCTCTGTATAGGTGAGTAGATAAGATAGGAGGCAGACTCAGTGAAATGCTATGAGGCCCAAAAAACTCTCTAAGGCGATATCTGAAGGGTAAATTCATCCATCCATTCATTCACTCAACAAATTTTATTTAGTAACTACTGTATGCTAGGCACAGATTTAATACTGACAGGGTAAGCAAACCCTGCCCAAGTCCCTCTCTGATGGAGCTTATAATGTAGTGAGATGAGCCAGATAAACATATAATATACCAGGTAGTGAAAAGGGCGTGAAAAAAATAAGGAAGGTAAAGGAAAGGAACATGAAGGTAGGGGAAGGGGAGTGAGAAGGTGAGGGAGGGGGAGCATGAAGGTGGGGGAGTAGAGCTATAGTCATTTACTAGGGGATGAGACCCGGCCACTCGCCCGTATCAACCACCTTTCCACTGAGTGTCATCATGGGCACTTGCACAGTGTAAGAGTTTAAAGATGATTTTGTAGCGCCTCCCGGTCCCACCATCAATGAAACTCTCCCTCCTGCTGGCACTAAGTGCATTCGCAGTGACCATAGTGACCAACCAGCACACTATCCACTTCCCCACAAGCTGCTGCCAGCCACACATCTCCCAGGTGGGGAAGCCACAAGCCCTTGGCATCTTTTCGGACCCTTGCCTGACACCGTTTGCCTTTCTTTGGAGAACAGGGCGGTGAGATCATTCAGGAGCCCTGCCCCCACCCTGTGGTTGGCAGGGCTGCTTCCCTGGGCCTGCTCCAGGTCAACCAGCAAGAAAAGGCAAATTAAAATGGGGTTGAGAACAGGTCAGGGTGTTGGGCAGGGGTGAGGCAATGGAGTCATTGCTCAGCTGCCTTCCTGAGGATCATGTCACCTCTAGGGTACCTCCTGAGTGGATGGGTGTCAGAAACACCAAGAGGAAAGAGGCATAAGTAACAGAATCCCATAAGTAATAGAATCCCTAAATAGAGGTTTGGGGACCTTCTGTGGTTTGCATTTCTTTTTTTTTTTTAAAGATTTTATTTATTTATTCATGAGAGACAGAGATAGAGACACAGACAGAGGCAGAAGCAGGCTCCATGCAGGGAGCCTGACATGGGACTCGACCCCAGGTCTCCAGGATCAGGCCCTGGGCTGAAGGCGGTGCTGAGCCACCAGGGCTGCCCTGTGGTTTGCATTTCTTCGGGAACTGCTGCCAAGGGGGTGGACAATGAAGCATGAATGATACACATGAGGGACAAGCCCACAAAATAATGAGTCAGGGACAAGAGTTCTGACTCCAAACACCAAGGTTCTGATGTGCCTGCCAGAATTGCAATCATGAACACCACTGAAATGTCCTGACCTTGACCTTCAAAATTCAGACTCTAAACATGAGTTCCAGCCTAGAATGTCAGCGTTCCGACCTTGCCTGCTAGAGTTTTGATCACAAGTGGCAATACCCTGGCCATGTACTCCTTGGGTCCAATTACAGATTTGAGGATTCTGACAATGGATGACAGCCTTCTAACCCTGAAGCCCAGAACTGTGACCCTGAATGCCAGCATCCCAACCACGAACGTCGCTGCTGTGATCTCGAGCAGCGTTAATTCCAACCTTGAGCATCAGAATTCCCATCCTGGGGACCCGGTCTCTGCCAAGAATTCCTAAATGCTCAAGCTTCCCAGCCTGATTTTGTAGAGCCAACACTACTTTGCAAGGATCTAAAGCTTAATTCTACACAACACACTCTTCCATGGGCCCGCAGCCCCTAGAAATAAGCCAAATGCTCAGATGGGGAGGACAGGAAGATGAAAATGAAAATAACACCAGCTTATATTTTTTGCATACCAGACATTTTGCTGAGCACTTTACATGCTTTTTCTCATTCAGTCCTCTGGACAACCCCTGGTACCTCACTATTCCCATTTTACAGATGAGGAATCTGAGGCTCAGAACCAGTTCAGTTTACTGACTTAATATCCAGTGCTTTTTACAGCCTTATAGCAGTCTTTTCATCCTGCTCTGGTTGGAGGTTGGATAGGGGAACATTGGTTCCTATTAGCTAATTAGTTAAGGATTTACCCATTCATTTCCCTGACTTGTGTTGGCACCAGCTGGGGGTGCCTTGAATTTTGAAGCCAAGTCCCAGGTGGTTGGGACAGTCATTCATTCAACAAACACCTGCCACCTTGTCTTGTGCTTGCTGCCAGGAGTGAGGGGAGGGGACCTGCTGCTTCTGTCACCCAAGCCCTGTTCTCATTTCTTCCTTCTAGAATGGAGAGCCTCAGAGGCAAGAAACAATTCCTCTTCCTATTTCTAGCCATCAGAAGGCTCTGTGTCTCAAAGGCCAAAAAGTAGAGCCCTAACAGCTAAAAGTGGTTCACAGGACTATTCAATTTGGCCCATTCAAATGTTTTTAATTTTTAAAATTATTTGCCAATATTAATAACTTGGGATATCTCAAATGAAAAATTAAATCTCTGGGGGTGCCTGGGTGGCTCAGTCAGTTAAATGTCTAACTCTTGATCTCGGCTCAGGTCATGATCTCAGGGTGGTGAGATTGAACCCTCCACTGAGCTCCTCGTTCAGTGGGGAGTCTGCTTCTCTCTCTCTTCCTCTCTCTGCCCTTCCCCCCACTTGCATATGCACTCTCTCTCAAATAAATAAATAATTCTTTTTTAAAAACAGTATGTATTTATTTGACAGAGAGGAGAGAGAGAGAGAGAGCACACAAGCAGGGGGCAAGCTGCAGGCAGAGGGAGAGGGAGCAGCAGAGTCCTTGCAGAGCAGGGAGGTGGATGCAGGGCTTGATCCCAGGACCCCAGGATCATGATCTGAGTCAAAGGCAGATGCTTAACCACCCAGGTGCCCCTCAAATAAATAAATAATTCTTAAAAAAAAAAAAAAAGAAAGAAAGAAAGAAAAAAGAAAAAAAGAAAAAGGAAACCTCTGGCAGGGCCCAGAACTCAGCCTGGAGCTGAATGGCAGCTGCCTCTTTCCATGGGCGTGTATGCTCCAGCCCCTGCTTCCTGACACGGAGGCTGAGTGTTAACTGTCTCGCTCATTGAAGTATCACAGTTCTCCCAACCAACTGCTTTGCTTGTTAACACTACCTACCTGGCCCCTGTGGCCATCTGAGTTCGAGGTCCCTGAGGAGGCACTTTTTCCTTGACAGATTCTCCAGGACTAAAGGATCTTCCGCTCCTCCCCCAAGACTTCTGAATCTTTCTTCCTAGTGGGCAGGGCTGCCTTTATGGGGGTGCAGTCTACATGGTCCCCCAAGGCCCTGTGATTAGAAGGGCCCTGAGCCTGGTTGCACGCTCTGCTGTCACTGTCTTGAAATTCTTATGAATTTTTGAACAAGGGGGACTGCATTTTCAGTTTGCACTACACCCCCTCAAATTCTATAGCCAGCCCTGCCAGCATATCGCTCAGTAATTAGGGGCATCCAGCATACACGCACACACACAAGGACTTCTCCAATCTGTCTGGAAAATTACCCCTTTGGATTGGTCTATTCTCCCAGTCATGAGGCCAGCAAGGGTCTAACATTTTTATGGAGGGGTGGGGGGCTTGGGGCCAGCAACGTGGAAGGAGAAGGAGCTGGACTATGGGACTTGCCTTGGTTCGCATTTGCATAGAGCTTTATGTAAGATAAAGCTGCCTACCTTCCGGCCACTCCTTGGCACAGTCACTGCATGAAGCATTTGAGCAGGCAAGGTGTTGTAGTCAGAGGCTGGCTTCTGGCAAGGTTTGGGGTAGACCATCTTTCCCTCTCCCTCTCAAGAAAAGGAGGAGGAAAGGAAAACCAACGATGCGAACAAAGCACTTGCGCTTGGCCTGGCACCATGTTGGACGTTCTGGTGCACTGGTCTTTCCTGTTTGGCAGAGCTACCAGACCTCACACCCATTTTTCAGCTGGGAAAGCTGAGGCCAGAGAGCTAAAGGGCTGTCTGCCCGGGTTCTCAGAGCTCATATATGTGACAGTGTTGGGATTATGAAGCCAAGCCTCCAGAGTTCCAAACCAGAGTTCTTTCCATTTATCCTACCAGGGACGTGGCATAGGAGAGAAGAGAAAACATTGGTGAAGAGGAGGGGAAGGACGCCTGCCCCAGGTGGGCCTAACCTCAAAATAAACCATGAGACATTTTATCGTGCAAAGAGTATAAATGCCACCACATCCAAATTGGTCATTCAAGGTCAGGGAGGGCCCTTCTGAACAGGTGACACATGAGCCAAGATCTGAAGGATGAGAAGAGGCAGCTGGCATTGCAAGATATGGAGCCAGAGGCCCAGAGAGGTTAAGTAATCTGCTCAAGGTCACACAGCTAGCTCGTGCCTTCATTTCCTCCCTCTGGCCCTCCAACAAACCCCCTCTGACAAGGCCCCTCCTCTGCATCAGGCCCTGGGGCTATGGCAAAATATAGGTCAGCAAACTTTTTCCCCTAAATGCTATTGTAACTCAAAGCAGCCTTAGATGATAGGTAAATAAATGAATGTGGCAGGTGTTCCAATACAACTTTATCAACTAAATGAGCAGCCCACCCACCCTGCTTTAGAACACAGAAATGAAGAAAATATAGTCCTAGACTTTGAGAATTTCCTGCTTTACTTGGGGAGATAAAACAAACTCAGAAGAAAATAGAATCCAAAAGGGAGCCTGCTAAATGACGTAAGAGAGAAAGACAGAATGTGAAAGAAAGGTCATTTCTGCAATTTGGGAAGGAGAGAAGTCAAGTTCAGGTTCTCAGAAAGGGCCACCTGCACCGAGAGGCCCTTTCTGACCACACCCTGTTGTTCTCTATCAAAATATCTTGCTTCTCTCCTTCACAGCATACAGATTATGCTGTGTGGTTATTGTCATTTACTTTTTTTTTAAGATTTTATTTATATATTCATGAGAGATACAGAGAGACAGAGACATAGGCAGAGGGGGATGCAGGCTCCCTGCGGGGGAACCTGATGTGTGACTCAACCCCAGGACCCTGGGATCACGACTTGAGCCAAAGGCAGATGCTCAGACCCCTGAGCCACCCAGGTGCCCTGTCATTTACTTTTTTATTTGTTTAATGCCCATCTCCCTCCAGGTGGCTAGAAACTTCATGAGGGCTATGGATTATTTTGCAGCTTACTTTTATTCCCCCTTCTCTTCTAGCAGTAACTCAATCTCTCCTTGGGGTACCACCTCTTTTACTTCCATCTCTTGGTCTCTTCCCAGGTCCAGTCACTAAGATGTGATCCAGACTTTGCAAAGTGATTGGCTTGGAGATGGGCAATGAAAATCAACCCATGGATTTTGCTGGATTTATTTGGAAAGAAACTTGCTTTTCCCATAGGATGAAAGTCTGGAGTTGCCAGAACTTATCTTTCCAGTCATGTTGGTATAGCCTGCTGAGAAGCCAGAGCCTAGAGATATTAGAGACCAAGTACTGATGGCATAATTAAGTCCCTAGATCCAGCCTTGCCTGAAGCTATTCCTAACCCAGGACTTTTCAGTTACATTTTTTGCATAGGTTTGTTTGAGCTGTCTATCAGTTACCTGCAACCAAAAGAATCCTAACTAGTAGATACACAAATGCTTCTCAAACCCCCAGCACAGTGCCTAGAATACAGTAATACACAATGGATATTTGTCACACAAACAACAGGTGGCATTGAAGCAGGACCTCAAAACATGCACATACACCCACATAAAGTTATAAGGTCCAGAGAAGCCCAGAATGGAAGCTAACTGGGAAACCAGAAAGATTGTCTCAGGAAGAGGAGAGGATGACTGAATGAAATTGTGGTCACTATTTTCAAGGAATAATAAGTGATGTGTAAACATATCCATAGCGTAGGAGACAAAAGAAAATTGATCCCTTCAAAGAGAGTGGGAATTCCAGGCATGATGAACAAATGCAAGGCAGGTCCAGTATCATCATCTTATGTCTATCTTCTTTTTGCTCCCCACACACCCGTGGCAGGGAAATCATGGGCTGTGTCACTTGCACACTTGGGTTTACAAGGACTCTCAGAGGCAGAGCTGACCAAGGTCAAGGGCCCAAGGATCATACGGGCCTTGAAAGACTCAAGGATAAACCCTGGGCAGCAATTAGTGAAATATGATGGTCTAATTTTAGAAGCTGTTTGATTCCAGGTCCATTACCTGGCGGATGTGAGTGATGGTGTGCGATTGGCAAATGTAACATTATTCTCTCAGACAGAGTCCGCCTGCCAGGCCACAGTGGGCAATTATGGTGGAGACTGGCCTTGTTGTAGAGGAAAACACCTCACATGTCGAATTTAATTGTGTTTCCTCGCTGTGGATGGAAGGCCAGAGGTCACTTCTTTCTGGCCTAGGAAGTGTGAGCATGGGAGTGGGCAGGTAGAGACAAGGAAGGTGGGAGGAAAGAGGGGGGTACACCTGGGAGATCTTTGCTTTGTAGGCGAGATTCCTCTGATCAGTCATCACACAATCATGCAAGTTTGCTCACTCATTCACTCAACAAACGTTTATTAACACTTATGCAAAAACAACAACAACAATAGTTATCTTGTACTGAATACTTGCTGAGTGCCTGGGACTGCTCTGAGTGCTTCATAGAGAACCATCACCCTGGCTGTTGTGAGACTCCCCAAATGATGGATCACGAAGTCAAAGCCCAGAGAAGTTAAATCATCCCCCCAAGGACACACAACTTGAATCATCACTGAGCTGGGATCTGAATCCAGGCAGTCAGGTTGCAGAGCCTGCTTTTTTAAGCATCCCCGTCTCTCTGTGGGCTAGGCCTGGCATCCATAGAACAGCCCATAAGCTACTCTTCACAGTGTTTTGTGAGAAGAAGGTATGAACACCAGGTTTTTGGAGCACAGAGGAGGGAGCAGCCAGTGCTGCCTGAAGAGGATGTGGGTGGTGAAGGGAGGAAAGCGAGGCTGCAGCAGACAAGAGGAAGAAGGGGGTGCAAGGCAGAACAATCAGCCTGGGCAGAGGTGTGGAGCAGGACTAGGGAAGGGTGAAGTGGTCCGGGAATGCAAGAAGGTGGGTGTGGTATGGGCAGAGAGGTCACAGAGAAGGTGTGAGAGGAGATGAAGGTGAGAGGTTGGCTGGAGCCTTGAAAGTCAAGCTAAGGAGTTCGGACTTTATCCTGGGAATAGTAAGAACCATGGAAGGGTTTTTGAAAGGGGGTGACATGAGCAGATTATACTTGAGAAAGGTGGGCCTGGTTCTCTACATAGGATGGACTAGAGGAGGAAGGCAAGAGGTAGGGAGGCCAGTGTGGAGGCCCAGTGGAAAGGCCAAGGTCCAACAGTGACAGACAAGGTCACCCCTCTGATCTTATCTCCCCAGCTCCCCGCTGGCTCACTCTGTTCCAGCCAGTGGTCACCTGGCTGTTCCTTGACTAACCCAGACGTACTCCTGCCCCAGGGCCTTAGCACATGCTATTTTCTCCATCAGGAACACTCTTCCCCCCAGAGTCCACATACCTCCCTCTCTCCTTTTCTGCAGGTCTTTGCTTAACTGGCTCCTTCTTGGTGAGCCCTTTTCTGATCATTCCTATTAAAGTCCCCACCCAAACATGTTCTCCCCTTCCTGCTGACCTTTCTTCATGGTGTATCACCAACCAAAATATTACATTATTTGATCCTGTAATTTCATCTAAAATATTTCACCTTGTATCTCTAAAAGATGACTATTTTAAAACATAACCACAGTAACATTATCATACCTAAAAAATGGCATTAATTTTTCAAGAGCATCAAATATCCAGTGTGTGTTCATCTTTCCTGATTATTTCCTGATTCCTTTTTCACAGTTACCTTGCTCCAATCAGTATCTGTTTTTGTTTATGCTTTGCCTGATTTCACTCTCTCTCCTTCTGGAGTATCAGTGCCATGAGGACTGAGATCTTTATTTTGTTCTCTGTTGTGTCCTCTGCACTCGGCACAGTGCCTGGCATGCAGTAGGTGCTCAGCAAATCTCGGTGAATGAATAAACGGAGCCCATAATAATCATAACAGTTGATATTGGTCTTGTGGGCATTACATGTTTCTTGTTGTTATTTACTATTTCACCTTATCTATTCCTCACAAGGTTGGGACGCCTGGGTGGCTCGGCAGTTGAGCATCTGCCTTCAGCTCAGGGCGTGATCCTGGAGCCTGGGATGGAGTCCCACATTGGGCTCCCTGCATGGAATCTACTTCTCCCTCTGCCTGTGTCTCTCATGAATAAATAAATAAAACCTTAAAAAAAAAATCCTCAGAAGGTCTTCATGCAGTAGGGCTGTGATTAGGTCCATTTTATAGACGGGGAAGCTGAGCCATGTGGCTCAAGGACTCACACCTAGAAAATGGCCAGGGCCTGAGACGCATGTCATGGACTAGGCATGCCATGGAGCTTGAGGGTTTGTGTCTGCCCAGGTACTGCCTCCACATCCATCATATATCCAAAGCCACCACTCTTCACGGACTCCTCTTCCCTCCTGCCTGCCAAGGCTGCGATCTCCTCTTGCCTAGAATGTTGCGACATCCTCCTGGCAGCTGCTCATCCTTTATTTCTGTCATGCCCACTTCCCATGCAACATCCAGTGGGTGGAGGCCAGGTTTGCTGCTAACCATCCCACAGTGCACAGCACAGCTCCTCACAACAAAGAATTGTCCATCTCCAAATGTCAATAGCGCTGAGGCTGAGAAGTCGAGCTCCAGTTGAGAAACCACAGGCGTTCTGCATCCCAAGTGTGGCAGAGGTCGATGGGAGTCGGACTTCCAGAAATGTGTTAGTAATAACAATGAAAGCCCCAAAGTTTGTAAACAAATTCCTTTTTTCCATTGGGAGTGTGTATTCTAAATTATCTCTAGGACAACATCATTCATTCATTCGACAAACCTTTATTTGAGTGCCTCCTCTGTGGCAGGCGCTGTTCTAGGTACTTGGGGTACATTAGAGAACAATAGAGACAAAAGCCCACCTCTTTGAAGCTTGGACCCAAGTAGGGGACAGAAAAAGTGATTTCATAATAAATTGCATGCTATGTCAGGTGGAGAAGAGTAAAGCAAGGGAAGGGAATGAAGAACACTGGGGGTCCTACTTTATAGGGTGGTCAGAGATTGCCTTGCTGAGAAGATGACATCTGAACTGAGATCTGAACAATGTGGGCAGTGAGTCTTATGGATATCTACAGGAAGACTATGGGCAGAAGAAAAAGCAAATGCAAAGGTCCTGAGTTGGGGGAGTGGTATGCCTGAGCAATAACAAAGAGGCCTCTGCAGGTAGATTGTAGTGATGGAGAGAAGGAGAGTGGTAGGGAAGGAGGTTGGAAGGTTGGAAGGGTGTCCTCTGGAGGACAGGAGAAACATGCTAGATGCAGGCAGATGATAGATAGGATTGGAGTTTTTTTTTCTCTGAGGGAGATGGGAGTAATGGGAGGATTCTGAGCAGGGGAGTGAGCAGATCTGACTAACAGAAGTCCCTCTGGCTGTGTGTGGGGGACAGACTGTGGGGTGTGGTGGGGTGAGAAGGTGGAAGCACAGACAGGAAGAGGCTCCTGTAGTGGTTCAGATGGGAGAGGATGGGAATCTGAGTTAGGAACACAGCAGTGGGGCAGTGAGAAGTGGCCACAATCTGGACAGGTGTCACCCACACTTGTATTTCCCTCTCTCTCACTTGCATTCCACAGAGCTTTCATGAATGGAAGAGGAATGGTAGAGCCATGCTGGGTATGTCAGGGACTATCCCTTATTTCTGTCAACAATTACCCGGACAGCACCTCCCTATGTCCCCGGCACTATGCACATAGGTCCTTTGCCTGTTAGGACCTCTGATGCCGCCTGCCCTAGGGCTCTCCCCAAGAGTCAGTCATCCAGAGCAGCAAATGGAGCTAAAAAAACCGGGCGCCTACATGAGAAGGGATAAAGTTGGTCCCTTACCTCATACCACACATATAAATTAGCTCAAAATGTGTCAAAGACCTCAATGTAAGACCTAAAAGTACAAAACTCTTAGAAGAAAAGGTAAGAGGAGAGCTTCATGACATCAGATTAACCAATGACTTCTTGGATATGACACCAAAAACACAGGCAACCAAAGAAAAAATGGACAAATAGGACTTGATCAAAATTAAAGATTTAGGTGCATCAAAGACACAATCACCCAAGTGATAAGGCACCCTACGGAATGGGAAAAAATATGTACAGATCATAGATCTGATAAGAGGTTAATATCCAGAATATATAAAGAACTCTACAACTCAACAACAAAAAACAAACTTGATTAGAAAAGGGAAGTTACTTGAATAGACATTTCTCTAAAGAAACATGCAAATGGCCAGCAAGCACATGAAAAGATGCTCAACATCACTTGCCATTAGTGAAACGCAAATCAAGACCACAATGAGACACCACCTCACACCCAGAAGAATGGCTATTATCGAAAGAACAGAAAATACCAAGTGTTGGTGAGGATGTGGAGAAACTGGAACCCTTGTGCCCTCTTGGTGAGAATATAAAATGGTACAGCTCCTGGGGAAAATAGTATGGTGGTCCCTCAAAAAAAAAAAAAAAAGAATTACCACGTGATCCAGCAATTCCAGTACTGGATACGTACCCAAAAGAATTAAAAGTAGGGTCTCGAGAAGATATTTGCATACCCAGGTTCAAAGTTGCATTATTCACAGCAGCCAAAAGGTGGAAGGAAGCAAGCCAAACATTGATCAATGGTCACACCAAGTGTGGTAAGTACTATAATGGAGTATTATTGAGCCTTAAAGAGGAAGGAAATCCTGACACAGGCTCTTATGTGGATGAACCCTGAGGACATCACACTGAGTGAAATAAACCAGTCACAAACGGACAAATACTACATGATTCCATTTATATGAGGTACCTAGAGCCGTCAACTTCTAAGACAGAAAGCAGAATGGTGGATGCAGTGGCTGAGGGCTGGGGAATGGAATGCTATTGTTTAATAGATACAGAGTTCCAATTTTGCAAAATGAAAAATTTCTGGAGACTGGGTTGCACAACAACGTAAATATACTTAACACCATTCAACTATATACTTAAAAGTGGTTAAGACAGTGAATTTAATGTTTTATGTATTTCGCCAGAAATAAAACAAGAAATCATCTAGGGGTTGTGTTCTAATTGTGGGGCTCAGGCATAAATGTTTTTCAAAGCTCAAGTGATCTGAGTGTGCAGCAGGGATGAACGCCACCGCTCTGTGAAGTTCGCCCTATTTATTAGGTCTAGTTCCCAGTCTTACAGAGGGGAGGTGCCTCGTGAGCTTGTACAGCCAGGAAGTGGTGGAGGTAGGATTTGAACCCAGGCCCCTGTCTCCCATGGTAACATCACATTTTATTTGCTATTTATGTTACCAGGGAAACATTTTAAGGAGAACTGTGCTCTGGACATCAACATGTGAATTCTGACTTCCTGGCTCCACCTCGTCATGCCCACCTTTACCAGAGACACTTTACCAGAGAGAATCTCTCTTTTTCTCAGGGAGAAGATTGGGCCCTTATCGATTAAATTACCTATTAAAATAATGCTTAATGTTAACCCTGTGTCTCCAGTAGTTCTACTCGGTAGTCTTTAGAGGCAAGGTCATCATGGATCAGGAGCCAGGAACATTCTCAAGTCAGGTGGGAGATTTCCTTCTTCTTTTAGGAGGATCTCGGTAGGGGTTTTATTGGCAGATGCTGTTAGCCCACAAGACAACCAGGACACTGAAGACGTGACATTTCCCACAGATCTGTGATTTGTTCCCCAAAAATCAGACCCTAAGATAAGGATCCAAGTCCCAAGTAGCTTCTGTGGAAAGTGATCCCAGAAACACTGGTAGGGGAGAGGAGCCATGAGACAGGGGAAGGAAAGAGCCAAACAGGGTGTATTATCAGCCAAGGAACTACTGTGGGCATCAGGAACTCCAGGGCCCTGTGTGGACCAGGCACTTCTGCGTTACACCCCCATCCAGGGGTGAGAAGCTGGGGTGTTTATATAGCTTCCCTCATTGGTCAGCAGTTGAGGGTTGCTCTGGATGGGGCACTAGGTCCCTGTCTTTACTGGACACCACTGGCCAGAGGAACCCTTCTAAAGGCAAAGAACTGCAGGTGTTGGCAGGTGGGAGTTGGGCTGGTGGCACCAAAGTGGTAAGAGCTAAAAGGATTTGGGTGGGACACTGCATCTCCTCTAATGGGGCTGAGTCCCCATTCAGCCCCAACTCCCCCTCTGATGTTGCACAAGTTATATAACCTCAGCTTAAAATGAGCACGCCATTTTAAAAGAAGAAGAATTTTTTTTAAAAGGAGCTTATTTATTTGGCAAGATCATCAGGAGGGTTAAATGAGACGATGTCAATTAACAACAACAACAAAACCCCCTAAAAGTTACCAAAGGCTTTCTATGTGCCAGGCCCTTTGCATGGATTAACTCGGTTAATTTGGTAGCAATTCAGTGAGACAGGCTCTGTCACTGACCTCACTTTATGAGTGAAGGGACGGGGCCAAGAGAGGTACAGTAGTTTGTCACAAATCACACAGTTAGTGAGGAAAGGAACAGACAGACTTTGAACTTGGGCAATCCAGCTCTAAAATCAGGGCTCCTGTCCATGCTAACATCAAGCCTAGGAAGTACACAAAGTGCTGGGTATGGAGTTGGTGTTGACTGCATGCTTGTTCTCTTTCAGTTAATGAAGCTTTGGCCAAACTGCTCATTTGGCCAACACTTCTCCTCCATAAGCATTTTCATATTTTCACATTTCGTAGCCTTTCAAAACCCCCAAGAGACCAGCTTCCAAGGTACGATCCTGGTCAAAGTTCCTAAAGGAGGGGAAAGATCTTTGAGCCTTGGTGAGGATACCAGTGAGGTCCCAAAGGCCTGGAAATGGTCCCTCACCTTTCACTGACTTGTTGTGACCCAGGCAGGTCGCTGAAGCATCCTCTGTGTTTCCTTTTATCAAATGGGGATACTGGATTTCTGGAGCACAGCTTCAATGCCTGGCATCCACTATCATACTTAGTTCCTTGGGCAGCCCTGTGAGGGGGGTTTTATTGCCATCTTCATCTACAGATTTGGAAATGGAAGCTATGGGAGGTGAAGTGATTTGCCTAAAGTCCAGAGCTAGGAAATAGCAGGGCTGGGATTCCAACCCAGGACAGTGTGACCCCACAGCCAGGATTCCAGATCTCTACAATATCGTTTTTGAGGAATAAACACAAACATCTAGGATGACCAACCTGGGGCTGGCAAGAGCCTCAGCCAGATGACTCAGAGCACTGAAGGGGCCCATAGATTCCAAGTTGGTTTCCCTCATTTTTTCATTTTTACCACCCCCACCCTCATTTTTTCTTGACGATAATACACGATTCCCCCTGGCTCAGGTTAAGGAAACAGAAGCATCATCACATTACAGGCATGAAATCTCAAAGGGGTGGGCAGTGATTCGGCAATCAACAACACTGGAACAGGAGATGTTGCCAACCAGGGGTGTAGCTAGCATAGAGGAATCCCCTGATAATGCTAATAATTGCTGTTGTCATTTACCAAATGCTGACCATGTGCCAGACACTTTGTGCAGATTATCTCCTTGTGGCCCTCTCCGGTGGGCTCCATTTTATTTCTCATTTTCTAGATAAGAAAACAAAGACTCAGAGAAGGGAAGGCTGTATTCCTGGTAAGCTATGGATCTGAGAATTGAATCACATCTGCAGGAGCCCAAAGAGGATTCTTTTTTTAAATTATTTTTTTAAGATTTTATTTTTCAATAATCTCGATACCCGACATGGGGCTACAACTCACAACCCCGAGATCAAGAGTTGCCCACTCTTCTGACTGAGACAGCCAGGTGCCCTACCCTCACCCAGAGATGATTCTTAATCAGATCTGTGGTGAGCAAAATACTGACCACTATCTTTAAATAAGGACCACTCCCACTTTTGAATATAATAATATATAATTATTATCATTATTCACATTTATAAAGTACTTTCCATTTGCAAATTATAATTACATCTGAAATCTCGCTGAGTCATCGAAACAGGCCCAGGAGGTGGGCATTGCTATAAATGCCATTTGGCTGATGAGCTCACTAAAGTTCAGACAGCTTGAATGATCTGCCCAAGATTCCAGGATTAAGAAACACAGGCTGGGAACCACACCAGCTGGGGTTCAAACCCTAGCTCTGCCATTTTCATTTCTTCAACAAATATTTATTAAGCATTTAATTGTGTGAGTTCCAGCAAGTGATTTCACCTCTCATACCTCAATTTCCTCTTTGTGAAAGAGTCTTAATGTCACTTATCGAAGCCATTTCCTCCTGCATCTGAAAATGCCAGACACTTGCCTGCCCTGGCTTCCCTGCAGTGAGAGCATGAGCATGTGACCTGATCCTGGCCAATGGGATTTGAAAAGGAGTCTGATGGGGCTCCTGGGAAAGGTTTGCCTCTCAGAGGAAAAGGTGGCACAGGGGATGAAATGTCCTTCTTCATGGGTTGGACCTCATGGGTCTACATTAGCCATCTTGCAACATGAGGCATCAAACCTGAGGACCAAGCCACCAGTAGCGGCTGGAGAAGCAGAAAGATGGAAATATTCTAGAATCCTAATGGCATCTTGGAGCCATTAACCTGAAACCAGCTACCTTGGAAATTTTTGTTGTTACATGAGGTGATGCATTTTCCTCCTTTGTAGGGGCCACTTTGAGTTTTCTATTCTGTTACTCGTAGTCCACATTGGCAGACTACCATGGGATTGTCGAGGATATTTCGATGAGATAGGGGATATAAAGTACTGCTAATTCGTACCTGGCATAATCAATAGTAGCCAATCAGACCGAAATACATGCCCTGAGACTATTCCAGGGAGGGCAGATACTCCTGGCCTGGCAAATTATTTCCCTCTCTATCCTGCTAAGAAAAGCCTGGAAAGTTTTCCAAGAAAGCAGAAACCCCGTGGTGGCCCAGGACCACAACCTCGCTGCTCTGATGGGGCTGACCCAAGTTACCAAACAAGAATCAATCACACTGCCTTTTGCCTAATGGATTTTGATTTTCACTCCCCTGATGGTGAAGGCTAGAGTCTGTACTTTGGTTTGTCTCCACGTTGCCAGAACATCCCATCAATTATTAACAGCATCAGCTCAGTCTCCCCCGTACTGCTATGGCAAGGAAAGAGTTTGTTGCAACTCAGCCCACCCAGTCGTAGAGAAAGGACTCTTGATCCTATTTATAGCAACAAGCTCCACCTACTCCAATGTGCTAGGCCCTGTTTTAAATCTTGACAAACATGATTTCATGACGACGACCCTGCAAGGTGGGCCTTTTATCTCCATTTTATAGGTAGAAGGTGAGGGCTTGCTTGCAGAGGTGAAGAACCCACCTGAGGCCAGAAACTGGGGAGGTAGTGGGACTGGGCCTGGAGCCCTGGTCTGTCCTTGCTCTAAACATACAAGGTACGGTTGTTCTTACATCTCACAACCACCCAGAAATGATCCTCCATTTGACCATCTCATTCTGTGATCTCTGAGAAATTTCCATAGGCTTTGCTGTTCTGACAAGCAAGGCATCTAACTTGGGGGATGGATGGTGTGGGGTGGGCAGAGTACAGATGATCAGAGGAGGCCAGAGGCCCAGGAAGCTGGGTTGCAGGCATGCAGTGAGGAACGAGAGACAGATGCCCAAAACCGGAGATACACTGACTGACTGATTGCTTGATCCATTCATTTGGTCCACATGTAGTTATTTGGAGCCCCTCTAGGCCAGGCACCTTGATGGGTGCTGGGAACAGAGCAGTGAATATAACTCAAGGCACTCACACTCTGGAGGCAGAGGAAGAAAAGGAAGCAAATACAAGTTTAGATGGTGCTTAAAGCCTATGCAGGGAAGACACTGAGTGAGGTTGCCGAGATAAAGAGGAAGAAGGCTGTTTTAGACAGGGATCAAGAAAGTTTCTTTGAGGAGGGGTTATTTGAGCCGAGACTTGCTCAAATGAGGAATGAGGAGAAGCAGTTGGCCACCGGACAAGCTGGTAAAGAGCATTCCAGGCCGCAGGCATAGCAAGTGCAAAAGTCCTGAGGTAGGCTAATGTCTGCCCTGTTTAAGGAATAGCAAGGAAGCCAGTGGGGCTGGAGCCCAGTGAACCACAGGAGAGTTGAACAGATGAACTGAGAGAGGACATGGAGACCAACTCGGTAGGGTCTAGTAGGCCATGGTGGAGGGTTTGGATTTTATTCTGAGTGTGGTGGGAAACCTCTGGAGGATTTTAAGCAGATGAATAACATGATCCAATTTATATTTTGAAAAGCTCACTCTGGCTGCTGTGCGGGCAATGGATTGCAGGGGGCAAAAGAAGAAGTAGGGAAACTGGGGAGAAGCCTGTGGCATTTAATCATTATGGAAAGAACATCTTCAAAAATCACACTTGGGTTTGAATTTCTGGCTACTTCTGTTTCCTTGCTGCGTGACCTTAGGCAAGTTACTCAACCTCTCTGAACCTCCCTATTTGTGAAAGACGGGATAATAACAGAGAGCTAGCATAAGGACTAATTGTGTGGTTACATTCCATACACAGTAAATGTTTGATCAGTGGTGGTCAGGGTTTCTATACTGAGGGACCAATGAGCCTGCCTGCCTCCCCATTTCAGCTCTGGTTGCAGAATGTCCTAGACCGTCCATCTGCCAGGAATGTGAACTGACAGCCTGAGCCTGGGATCACGGAGAGGTCATGAAGCTCGTCCCTGCGAGCGGATTAACCCGAGGGCAAGATGAGGCTGTTTATTCCCAAACAGTGCCTTTTGCAAGCCCGAGCTCCCCTTGCTGCCAGACTGCCAACCCAAACACAGGCCTTTGCTTGCTTCTTCTCTGGGAGGGTGCTCAACCCTCCAGGCCCCTCATTCTCATGTCTTAGGGACAGAACAGGGAGGGGGAAGAGTCATGTTTGGGCCTCAACAGGGTATGTGTAGGAGGAACTCGTGTCAGGCCTGGAAATAGCAAAATAAGTCTGCTGATCCTAAGCCGGTTAAGGGTGAGTGACTGTCTTAAGAGGGAGGCTTTCTGGACACGAAACCTAGGGCAGGATTACTGTCAGAGGCAGCCCACAGAAGAGGAAACCAGGCCTAGAAATCTCTACATTCTCTTTGGGGGTTGCCAGGGAAAGGAGAAAATCTTCAGGCCTCCCTCTACCTTCCTACCAGCCACCCCCTCCTGCATCTACTCTCAGAGGCCTCTCCCCGAGGAGTCAGGTCTGGGGAAAGGACTCCAGAGGGTCCCCTTCAGACACAGCCTTGTAGGTGGACCTTCAGTGAGGACCAACTAAGCCAGAGGGATCCCACAAGGAGGGGCCAAGTGGGGCAGGAGGCAGCCCGAGCAAATACACGATGCTGGTATATACGTTTCCTCCTGCCTTGTTCCTTTTTCCATGAACACATTTACCTACCTGCCCACCCCAGCCCCACCTGCTCTTGGCCCCACTCTTCGAGAGTGAGTTATGTTCAACATGTCTTTCCCAATGAGGTCTTCCTTGATTTCGACATCAACGTGTCTCTTTTCTGGCTCACCCTGGGCCTCACGCAACCTCTTTTAAAGCGCTGCACACACTGTGTTGTCATTTACACCCCAGCACGTTGGCCACCTGAAGACAGGCCTCATGTCTCTGAGGCATTCTTGGAACCCAGCCCAACACAAAGCAGCAGCTCATCAACCACTGACCCCCTTCCCTGGCCTGGCCCCCTACCCCAAGTCTTTCTCAGACCATCATAGCCTCTGCCTTTACCCAAGAGCACAGTGGCCCACTTGGTGTGATCTAAGCCTTCCTGCCTCCTCCTGCTTCATTTTTCCCATTGCCTCATTTTTCTCTCTTATTTCAAAATTTACATCCTCTTCTGACAGCCAAAGCATCTTTACAAGCGGCACCAAATCATTCTTGGAATAAACTCACCAAATAAATAAAGAAAGAACAAACCAGGGGTGACCCATCGCCCACAAGCATCCTTGGCCAGCTGCATGCGTCATGCATGCACACACCCACCCCTCAGAGTCCCTTTGCCTCATTTTTCTTACTTATGTTAAAACTGCCTGACAGTATCTCAATGTCCTCCGAGCACATCTGTAAGCTGCTTTCATGTCTTCCTTGGGGCAAAGTGGGGTTATAAATACAGGGATAAGTCTTAGAATAGCAGGTGACCCCCCCCCCCACACCTGGGTCTAGGACTCCACAAGCCAGCATTATGTATGTAGACCAACCTCAACTCCATCCCAGCAAGGCTTTATCATCCCTCTGTGCCTTCTAATTCACAGTGTCCACCCTCTTGCTGTGGGATTTTATGTCTCTGCAAATCCTTTTCTCCAACAGAGTCAAGGTATAAAGTATTGAATAATGAAGGGATGAGGTAACCAGTGCAAATGGGAGCAGGTGGAAGGGGTTGGTCCTCAACTGTGAGGTCTGGGCTACAGCCCCTCCCCCTTTCTGGTCTTATTTGGGAACTAAGCCAGAGATGCCCAGCTGTGGTCCTCAATCTGCGGACACAGGCAAGAGCCCCCAGCGCAACTGCCCGCAGATCCCAGACTCACCTTGGCAGCCACGGAAGAATTGGGCTTCTCCAGCAGGTCCCAGAGCTTCTTCCTCTTCTCTGCACAGCACGTGTTATCGAACTCCTCCCCCTCCCGCTCCCGCAGGGTCTCTGCCTCCCGCTTGAGCTCCTCATTCATCTGCTCCTTCTTCTGGTGGTAACGGGCCTGGCAGCAGGATTCCAGGTAGATTTCATCGATGCCCCAGTAGTCAAGCTCTTGGCTGAAGCTCAGCGCGCACATCTCCTCCATCATGTGCAGCCGCCCAGTGCGGTAGAAGTTGAGGATGGAGGTGAAGGCGCCCGGATGGCGGTCGAAGAAGTACTCGTTGTCGTCGAGGCTGTAGTCATCGCACACCTCGAGCAGCGAGTCGTGCGTGTTGCAGTCGCGCAGCTTGCCCAGCCGCGTGCGGGGCAGGCGGTCCAGGGTGCGCCAGAGCACCTCGTGGGCCAGACCTCCGACGTTGAGGCGGACGCGCCTCGAGCACGCCTTGCTGCGCACGATCTCCATGGGCTCAGGCGGCAGCGAGCTGGTGGAGCGGGAGCCATGCTTCGTCATGCCCGCCGGCATCGCTGGTCCGGCCGCCCCCGCCCCCCCTGCCCCCCCAGGCCGCTGTCACTGGACGGCAAGGCCGGCCGCTGCGGGGGAGGGGGGCAGGGAGCGCTGTGGGCTGCTGGGGGTGCAGGGGGCCACGCGGGCGCGCGTCACGGCCGTCTTCTCACCTCCATCCCGACCGCTGCAGGGCAGGAAGGGGACGCGGGTCAGCAAGCAGGGAGCTGGGCGCGGCCCCTCCCCACCTCCCCACTGGGGCCCCAACCGGCCTTGACCTTCCAGGTGCTTAAGCGGCTCAGGGCCTGGGGGGAGGGGGGTCGCCGAGCGGCTTGGCGCTGTCCCTCCCGCCGGTGCTGAAGCCCGCCCCACCCCACGGGTGGCGGGGAGAGGCACCCCGCAGAGGCGCTCGGGGATCCGGGAGGCCCCACCCCGGGTTTCTGCCGCCCAGGCCCGACCCAGCCGCCCGGGGCGCTGTCCTCCCCGTCGAGTGCTGAAACTCGCTTCTCTCTGGGTCTCCCCGTCGAGTCCCGCACCAGGCCCCGCAATGGGCAGAGAGGGGCACTGCATGAAAAACTTTATTTTTTATTTTTTAAGATTTCTCCTCTTTTCCTTCCCCCTGCCACTAAATAATTAGAATGTGAGTTCTAGAGGGTAGCAGCGGGTTTGCTTTTTCTGAACCTTAAAAGACTCGGGGGAATTCTAGCGGGATCTCAGCTGCCCACCTGTCGGAGGTCACAACTGATGGGGTGGTCAAGACAGCCTCGCTGTCCCGGAGCGACCCCTCTCCCTAGACCAAGGGAGCATCTCGTGAGGTCGCTCCGGTAACTAAGTGAGCCCTGAAGATGCAAAGCCAAGATCTGCGCGGAGTCCGGCCCCTCCCTCCGTGCCCCTTACCCCACCGCAGGAGGGGCGCGCGGAGTCCTGCGGATCCACCTGCTCCATCCTTCCTTCTCTCCTTCCCCGCCCCCTTCCCCCCTCCTCCTCCTCCTCCTCCTCGCTCCTCTCCTGCGATGGCTTTTTATAACTCCGGGTTCTGCGCCTTTCCCGGGGCTTGGAAGGGAAGGGGTGGGGGAGGTGGGAGGCGGGGAAAGGAGCTGAATTTTCTGGCCTTTTCAAAACGTGCCCTCCTCCCGCCGCGCGCTGGTGATTTCGGGGGCTACCCGGAGCCCCCCGGCATGTGAGCCTGACGCCCTCTCCCCTCGCGCTCCCCCAGGCCCAAGCCTTGCCCGGACCCCCCCCCCTCCGCCCCCATCCATCCCCCCTCCCCCGGCCTGAAGCCGCGGAGCCCGGGTAGACCAACAGGCCGAACCGCGGCAGGCGAGCCCCCTTCCCGTGTCCCCCTGTGTCCCCGCTGCTGGCCGCGCGCCTCAACACTCACCCCCAGGGCGGCCGCTTCCCGGGGCCAGGGACCGCGCATCGCCCCGGCCGCCCGGGCGCCCCCGCCCGCGGGCAGCGGCGGACCCGGGGCCGGGCCGGGCCCGGCCTACGCCGGCCGGGCAGGAGACGCGCTAGGGCTGCAGGCGCCGCGGGGTCGGGGCGCCCTCTCCGAGGCGGGGGGCGCGGGTGGCAGGTCCGCGATCGGGCGGCGCCTCCTGCTCCACCTCCTCCTGCTCCTGCTCCTGCTCCCGCTCCTGCTCCCGCGGCGGCGGCGGCTGCTGCCTGAGCGAGATCAACAAGTCGGGGCTGAGCTTAGGCTCTGCGCTGGCTGCGATTCTGTCCCGCACTTCGGAGCGCCTGGAGCCGGGCACCGAGGCGGGACGGCGCCACCTGCGGGTCGGAAGCGTGCGCGCCGCTTAACTCCTGCCTGCCCGGGCCAGCCGCCAGGTGAGGCTGGGGGCGGGCTGCGGCTTTGGGCGAAGGAGCTGCACCTGGCAGCCCGGCCCTTCCCACCTGGGCTGCCTTCCCTGGCTGCCTCGCCATCCGGCCTTCCTTTGTCAGGTGAAGATGGCGGGGGTGAGCGCCTACTGTGTGCGAGGCACTAGCATAAGCGACCGAGACACAGCTGTGCATCTAACACAAACGCTCAGCCCTTGTAGAGCTGTCTGGAGACAGACGAAAAACAAGAAAGTAAGAAGATGTCAGACGGTGATCAGCGCTGGGAGGAGAAGGGAGCAGAGGAGAGAGAGGCAGGGGTGGGGTGGGGGCAGATTGCAATTTTAAATAGCCCTTGCTTTCATGGGCTTCCATGCTAGATTCTAAGATCTAATTCTAGGGTGGAATTCTGGATTCTAGTGGAGGAAGGTGGACCATGAAATAGATCAACAGATAAATATGCAGCGTGGCAGCTGGTGGCAACTGCTACGACGACAAATAAAGTAGGGTGAGGGGAAGAGAGTGTGAGGGGTCAGCTGAACCTGGTGATTCGTTCATTTATTCATTTATTCATGTTCCCTTGGGCAGCTGCTTGTTGAGAGCTTACTGTGTGCCTGGTCCTGTACCAGGCTAGGGAAAGGAACCATCTCCCCTGGAGTTCCTGTTCAGTGGAAGAGACAGGAGCCATCAAATAATCTCCAGAAATGAATATAGAACCAAAGGATTTACCTAAAGAGGTGAGCAAGGCTTCCCTAAGGATGCCATAGTTGGGCCCCATGTTTACTCATTTATTCTTCCAAATGCATATTTACTGCATGACAAGTAAGCAGGTGATAGGGATACACAGTAAGCCCCCTGCTTTGGAAGAGAAAGCTGGGCCTAAGCCATAGAGCCCCTCCCCTCTCTGGCCCTTTTCTTCATTTATAAAATGAAGGAATTCATTTCCATAGTGCTACACATAATATTACTATATATATATTATATTTTGTATATATTTATATATATTACATGTTATATATATATATATATATATTAAAGTAGGCTCCACACCCAGCATGGAGCCCAACACAGGGCTTGAACTCATGACCCTGAGATCAAGACCTGAGCTTAAATTAAGAGTCAGATACTTAACAGACTGAGCCACCAGGTGCCTCAATATTACTGTATTTTTATTTTATTTTTTTAAGATTGTATTTATTTATTCACAAGAGACACACACAAAGAGAGGCAGAGATATAGGCAGAGGTAGAAGCAGGCTCCATGCAGGGAGCCTGATATGGGACTCGATCCTGGGTCAAAAGCAGGTGCTAAACCTCTGGGCCACCCAGGTGACCCTATATTTTTATTTAAAAAAATTTTTTTGTTTATTCATGAGAGACACACAGAGAGAGACAGAGACATAGGAAGAGGGAGAAGCAGGTTCCCTGTGGGGAGCCCAATGCAGGACTTGATCCCAGGTCCCTGGGATCACATCCTGAGCCAAAGGCAGGTACTCAACCACTGAGCCACCCAGGAACCCAATATTATTATATTTTTAAAAATCTGTTTACTTTTCATCATCTCCATCATCACGATCTTTGTCCAACATGTTATCATCTTGTGGGTAGAAGCCAGGGATGCTGCTAAACATCCTCCAGTGCACGGGATGGACACCCACAATAAATAATTCTCTAGCTCTGAATATTAATAGTGCCAAGGTTGAGAAACCCTAGATTAATTTAAAAGAAGTCCAAGGTATTTGCTGGTCTGGAAATGCTATTCTCTCAACCAATAATTAGTGAGCACCTACTATATGCCAAACATTACTCTAGATGCTGGAGATACAGTGAACAGAATAAAACAAACAATCCCTCTGCTCACAGACTTATATCCTGGTGGGGAATACAGTTAATAAATGAGTTAAATAAATAAATCAGATTGTTTGGGCTGTGATAAATGCCATGAAGAAAAGGAAATAAGAGGCAGTGATAAAGCATGTCTGAGAGAGATGCCAGTAACTTTGGATAGGGTGGTCAGGCAGGGAGGTCTTCAAGGTGATATATCTAAGCTCAGAACCTGAGGTCAGGAAGAAGACAACCATGTGAAGTTCTGAGGAAGGGGTTCCAGGCAGGGGAAACAATAAGAGTAAAGGCCCTAAGGTGGAAATGGCCTTGGGAAGGGAGGTTAGAGAGGTAGATAGGACTAGGCCATGCAGAGCCTTGTTGGAATTTTATTCTCGAGTTTAAGGAATGAATTTGAGTTTTTTTTTTCTGATCCTGATGGGAAGCCATGAAAGAATTTTTCACAGGGAAGTCCCATGTGCTGATATATTTTTTGAAGTGATTTTTCCAGCTGCTGTGTGCATTATGGAATGCTGGGGGACAAAGATGGCATCAAGAAGAAACCTCACGAGGCATCTGTAACAGTCCGGGCCAGAGGTGAGGGGCTTGGACTGGGATGATGGTGATGAAGATGGGTGGGTAGTTTCACAGCCATGAGGCTCTGACAGGGGATATTATTCCCCAAACCCAAGGCTAGTTGCTGGAAATTCCATGTCATTCAGATTCTTCCCTCTGGGTGGCCCAAGTCCTACAAAGTTTGGCTCCAGATTTATTTTTTATTTTTTTTTAAAGATTTATTTATTTTTGATAGACAGAGAGAGAGAGAGAGAGAGAGGTAGAGACACAGGCAGAGGGACAAGCAGGCTCCATGCCGGGAGCCTGATGTGGGACTCGATCCCAGGACTCCAGGATCGCGCCCTGGACCAAAGGCAGGCGCTAAACCGCTGAGCCACCCAGGGATCCCCTGGCTCCAGATTTAGATAAAGAACATCTAGATACACCTGGATCTTAGAAGTGCAAACAAAGGAAATAGCTCTGTCTCCCTCTGTTTCCTTGCATAGCACACAGTTTAGAATTTTTACTTTCCGAATGAAAAGTCTCTAACTATTTGAAAACATCTGGCCTTTCATTTCCTAGAATTTTCTGCCGTCATAAGAGGAGAGATTGCTTTGAAATAAAGCCAATTCAGGGGAAAATAGAGCCCAGAGATTGAGATACTGAGTCCTGACAATGTCATTAGAGCTTTGGGATCCAGTTATGCCTGAAGCCATTGCCTCTGGATTTTCCAGCTGTGTGAGCTAGTAAATACTCCCTTTTCACCAAACCAGATGGAGTTGTGAGATTTTCTTTTATGTTTCAAAGAGTCCAATTGATACAATCCTTTCTCCACAAACCAAAAGTTTACCATCTCCTTACAATGTACTTATAAGACACAGGGGAAAAGAAAATGAACTTATAGGAAACAGCAAAAAGAATAAAATTCAGAATGTTTTACAGAGAAGGGGTCCCCTGGTAAGAGTTCAAGTACAACCACGTCATTTTACAGATGGGGAAAAATAAAAAGCCTCTCAAGGGGAACAGCATCCCAAAGGTCAACCAGAGAGTGGGCACCTGAGTGCCAGCACCAGGTCACAAACCACATCTGCTCAGGCCCTCTCAGCATACTTCCTGCTGAGAGGTGTTGAGATTTTTATCGAGGCTGCATGATATCAAATCAGCCCAACTCATCCCTGTAAATACAAGTGGATCCCTTCTAAACTGTGCTAGCAGTTAGAGATGCATCCACTTGAAGTCAGTTTTTTCTTCTTAAACTTCGTAATAACAGTCATTACTTATTTATAATCCCACTGAGGGTCTGTAGGTTTCTTGGCACTTCTGGGCACTGAACAAGATTAATTAATCCCCTCTCCCCCACAGACCCCTAGGAAGGAATAATTGCTTTATGAGGGTAGTTATGGGGGTACCCAAAGGCTCAAGAGAAATCATTGACATCTCTGAGTGGATATCACTCAGGACAACTGCTCTTTGCTGTGGCCTTGCCCAAAGTTCTAGCAGCCCCGGGGGATTTTCCATCAGCTCAGACTCCTATTTCTCTTTTGTCACACCCAATAATAATAATCATAATCATGAGTAAAATGGGGCTAGTGATAGAATCAATCCACCCCCCAGAGTTGCTGAGGAGACTAATGAGAGACTGCATATGAAGTGCTTAGCACCTATTCCTAATACTGGTAAGTATACGTTAGTAGAACAGTAGTAGCAACAAACCATAATAGTAGCAGCTGATATTGAGCAGTTACTATATATCAGGCACTGTCCTAAATGCTTTGCGTGTATCTGACCTCATTTAAGATTCTTTCTAGCTCTCTCACCCTTGGGCTGAATATTCTAATATAAAGACTTATTAGCAGTTGGGTAATGCTTGAGTGGCCAGGTGTCTGATTCTAGTGCCCATTCTACACTAGCCTTTATTAAGCCCTGGGTTTTCTGGCCCAGGCTCCTGGTAAAGGATGAGCCTGGTTTTCTTTTTTTTATATTTATTTATTTATTTATTTATGATAGGCACACAGTGAGAGAGAGAGAGGCAGAGACACAGGCAGAGGGAGAAGCAGGCTCCATACACCGGGAGCCCGACGTGGGATTCGATCCCGGGTCTCCAGGATCTCGCCCTGGGCCAAAGGCAGGCGCCAAACCGCTGCGCCACCCAGGGATCCCGAGCCTGGTTTTCTTACCAATCCAAACATTTACCCATTATTCTTCCATATTTTGCCCACCACCTACCTATCAACCCAGCCATTCATTCAACCATCCATATACTATCCAACAATATAGCCACCAAACTACAACTACGCACCCAACTATTTATCTACCCCACTCATCTATCAATCCATGTACTCACACGTCCATCTTTCCATTCATTCACATATCCTATCCACTACCCATCTTTCCACCATTAATTCACCCAACCATTAAGCCATGCATCTACCTATTTACTTATTTACCCATTCACCTACCTACTCACCCATATACCCAATTACTTGCCAACCTACTCACTCAACCACTTTTCCATGCATCTATCTACCTACTCATTCACTCCCCTCAGTCATCCAGCCCAAATATTCATGTATCTGTCCACTGCTCACTTACCCCCTCATCCATCCATCTATCCATCCATCCACCCATCCATCCACTCACTTGGCCATTCCCACTCACCTACTACCTAACCTTTTAGAGTGTTTATTACATGTAGTGCTCTGTGCTGAGTCCTGGCTCCCTCCCTGGGAGGAAATATGGGTGCCCCCAGAGGGCCCCACAGAAGGAGATAGGTAAACCTGCACATAGTCCATTGAACCCCTTTGTAGCCTGGGTTTTGCCAAAGCCATTGACACCCAGGGTCTGCGGCCAAAAAGTGATGAAATACAAGGTATGGATGGATCGAGGCATGGGCTTCCAGCAAAGCAATTAAAGGTAAAGTAATATCTCTTTCCTGCAGATGGCCTGGGAACTCCAAGATGTGATGGAAAAGGAGCGAGTCAGCAAAAGGAAGAAATCAAAGCTACAGAGATCAAGAGCTAATGAACTGATTCTCGTAAGATACATTTCATTGACATCCAGCTCTCCTGCCCTTTGGGGACTGATATCACTCCTACCTCCTCTCCCCTGCCCTTGTCCACCTCTTCCCAGTCTCATCTACCTCTTCTCTGATCTTTCTCTCCTACCTTTATTCTTCTTCCAATGCAAACTCCCCAGAGCTACGAGGGTAGGCCTTTAAGGGCAGAAGTCTGGCCCTGTCACTCCCCTTCTTATAAACCATCATGACTCTTCACCATGCAAGATAAAGGACAAACTCTCCCATGATGAGGAAAAGACCACTTGTTCACTTAGGGCATATTTCCTGAGCATCTACTATGTGTCAAGCTCATGTTGCATGCTGGGAACACAGGAGTGATAAAGCCAACCTGCCCTCCAGTAGCTCACATTCAAATGAGATGCATAAACAGAGACATTTAAAAATAATCTAATATTGATAATCACTGAGCAGGGAATAAGAAAAGTATGGATGTAAGAACAATGGAAAGGAGGGGGTGGTGATGCTGCAAGTGAATAGTAAATCAGAGAAAACAGCAAGCCATAAAGGAGCAGGGAGGGGCATTCCAAGATAAAAGTAGAAGGGAGAGCAGGTTCAAAGCCCTTGGGGCAGGAGGGTTGAAGGAGATGGAAGATGATGGATGTGGCCAGAGTGGAGTGTGTGAGGGCAAGAGTGGTTCAAGATGGGGTAGGAGAGGAAAACAGAGGAGAAAGATCAGGTAGGTGAGGGCTGTGGGAGGGTGTTTGGATTTTATGTCAAGCACATTGGAGAATTTTAAGCAGGGAGTAGCTGATTTGATTTTTACCTTCAGGATGTAAAAGATTGTTCTAAACACTACTGAGGTCTTGGTTTCTGCCATGGCCTCTGAGTCTCCAGACTGAGGACAATACCTGACAAGCCTCGAGGGAGAGTGCTGGCCCTTCTGACACAGGGCCAGTCCTAGATGGGCTCTGAGGCTCCTCCCCATCATCCCCTTCCATGGCGATGGGGTGACAACAGATGGCATTTGAGATTTTGGGGAGACAGTTGCCAGAATTCTGCATACTTCCCTATTTCTCACAAGGAGAGGGTGCTTCTGTTTCCCCACAAACTTGGACATAGAAACTTCTATCTGACCCTTGCCTTGTCTGCTTTTCCAGCTTCCTCACTCACCATTACATCCCCACATTCCGGGCAAAGATTTTTCAACCTCTGGCCCAGTGGTATCTGCTTCTCAAAGATGGCCCCCCACGAACCTTCCTCTGGGTAGGCAAGCCTTGTCCCCTTCCAATCCACATTGACTCTGGGCTTGGCCTTGTGACTCATATTTGCCAGCAGAATACAGCAAAAGTGATGCCATTGCCAGACCTAAGCCCCAAAGAAGTTCTGACAGCATCTATTTTTGTGCTTTTGAGAGCTGAGCCATAAGCAGGGCAGCCCAAATACCCTGCCGGAGAGAACACATGGAGGGGCCACGTGAAAAGTGAGAAGCCCTGAAATTATATAGGAAGAGAGAGGGGCTCAGCCGTTCTAGCATCTCAGCTGAGCACAGCTTGTCAGTTGTCCCTGCCAATGCACCATGTTAGATGTTGCTGCCCTACCTGGCATCTGACTGCAACTACATGTGAGACCCCAAGTGAGACCAGCAGAAGAACTATCCATCAAAGTCCTAGGCAACCCACAACACCACGAGAAATCATAAAAACGTTCCACCTTATTTGCTTATTTTGGGGGCTCAAACTCACAACCTGGAGATCAAGATTACCATGCTATTCCAACTAAGCTAGCCAGGTGCCCCTAAAACAATTTCTTTTTTTTTATTGTTTTATTATTTCTTTATTTGCCAGAGAGAGAGAGAGCAAGCATGAGTTGGGGGAGGGGCAGAGGGAGAGGGAGAAGCAGACTCTGCATGGAGTGGGGAGCCCAATGCAGGGCTCGATCCCAGGACCATGCGATCACGACCTGAGCCAAAGGCAGATAGATGCTAAATCAAATTAGCCACCCAGGCATTCCAGTTTCATTTTAAATCACTACATTTTGTGGTTGTTACACAGCAACAGGTAACTGATACAGGGCCTTTGTTCACACGGTTTCTGTTGCTTAGAATGTTTCCCCAGCTCCCACCATTTTTCTCACACAGTGGACCCCTATTCACCTTCCAAAGCCCAGATCCAGTGTCATATTCCCTGCCTTCTCACCACCTAGAGTAGTTTCTCTTTTTTCTGGGACACTTCATTATGAGGCTGAGGATATTCATTCTTTGTCTCCTCCACAGGCTGTGAATGACAATATTGACTCATTTAATGTTCATAAAACCCAATGTCATCATTATTCATTGTCCTTATCTTATAGGTGAAGAAGCTGAGACACAGAGAGATTCCCCCAAATCACCCTGGTATTAGGGGCTCCAAAGAGATTTAAACCCAGGCAGAACCTATGCTCTCAACTACTATAATATGTGGTCTCTAATTAGAGCCTAAATAGTAATGACATTGATTATTCCATTCAACACAAAATTCAGAAGTAGGTGATGCTAGATTCTGTTGCAGCAGCAACTCAGAGGACTTAAGATTCTTGGATTTCTCCAAGATTCTTTTATCTTCATGATCACAAAATGGCTGCCAGGGCCTTGTTCTCACACGACAGCTCCAAGAGAGGGAGGAAGGAGGTGCCTCTTCCACACTTCTGAAGCTCCCCCACAGACTTTCCTGATCATCTCACTGGCCTATACTGGGTCACATGACAACTACTAGCCCAGTCACTAACTAGAGGGGCCTGATAACCTACATTTCGTTCAGCCTCAGGGTTTTTGTTTTTTTTTTTTTTTAATGAATAATTTCTTTTTAAATTTTAATGAACATACAGTGTGATATTAGTTTCTGGAGAATTTAGTGACTCATCACTTACCTACAAGTCCCAGGTCTTGATTTGGAGGTTGGGCCCATTTTCTCTGAGCACATGGCTGCCTACTATGTGAAGGAAACCAGGGTTCTTTTAGCCTCGAGGGAGAGTGCTAAAAGAGGGAGTTTGGCTCTTGGCCAAGCAATCAGAATTTCTCCCACAGTGGTCAGCCCTCAAAACCCCTGAAATAAAGTCACACAGAGACCCTGTTCATCATAAGGATTCAGATGCCCCAAGGGCCACTTTCTCAGGCTTACATAATGTGGGTAGACTTGCCTTGTCTCTCCCAGGACACTCAGGACACTCTGAGGTCCCAGGGGAGGTCTCAGGGCAAGAGAATAGCATGCCACCAATTCTCCCCACTCAGCACCCTTTTTCCCCCACACATGCAGATGCTGGGGTGACCAGAAGGGACTGGTGATGGTGGAGCTGCCACACCATCTCTTGCCCCCTGTATCTGCATGAAAGGGAAAGAAATGTGTTGAATGTAAACATTATATAAACATTTATGTAAAATGTTGCTGTCTTACTTGGGAGGTCTACCACAGCCAAGTTTGATCCCCTGATATACCTCCATGCCTCTACGCCCTCTTATAGATGAGGAACCTGATACGAGGGACATTTGCCTTGGGAAATTATTTTTCACTCAATGATTTGAGAGAAAAAACAATTTTCTCTTTTTTATCTTCTCCGAATCTAATTCATTTTACCTCCCTTTTTTACACTAAAACAAATGCAGGGGCACCTGGGTGGTTCAATTGATGAAGCGTCTACCTTTGGCTCAGGTCATGATCTCAGGGTCCTGGGATAGAGTCCTGTGTCAGGCTCCCTGCTTAGTGGGGAGTCGACTTCGCCCTCTCCCTCTCCCTCTGCTCGTGCACTCCCTCTCAAATAAATAAATAAAATATTTTTTAAAAAAAACCTCCTAAACCAAATGCATATATTATGCTGAAGGATAGAGAGCATCCAGTGAATTTTTAAGAGATTTTTTTCTGCTTACTTTGGGTTGTGAGCCTCCTCCCCAAGGTCCTCTATGGGCATCCTGACCCTCTTCTGCCATCAGGAGGATTGCTGATAGAAAGATCCTGAACCTGCACTCAACTCTTGTGGCTACTAACTAGCCACGTGATCTTGGGCAAGCCACTTCACCTAACTACCAGTTTCTTCATCTATCATAATGGATAATAATATATACAGAGGGATGCTGGAGGTATGACTTGATTCTAAAGTCCCTGTCCCAAAGCTGGCACACAGTAGGTGCTCTGTGCTCTCTTCCCAGAAACCCTCCTCGTCATTCCGGACATGGCCGACTCTCTACCTAAATCACACTCAGAGGCAGTTCCATAAACAAGGATGGTTTAATACATTTCAGCACATTTCCGTTCAACAATATTATATGAAAATAGAATTCTTTATTAAAACAGCAAGGCATAATCATCACTGCTACTCCCAAAACATTGTGTTTATTTTTAAAAAACAACACACACACACACACACCAAGATCAAGGACTTTGGCAAGACACTTCAACTCCCAGAGCCTGTTTCTCCATCTGGAGAATGGGCAGGTGGGATGTCCCCAGCTCATTGTGGGCAGGGCCAGCTGGCAACAGGAGAAGACCCTGGGTGGCGCTGGGACTTGCAGTGAGCAGCTTACTCCTCTTCCTGCCCAGGACTGTCCAAGAGAAAGTCTCGGGGTGGTGCTGGCCTGGCTGTAACGCCTCTGCAACACTTGCTTGTCTCATTTTATAACAGAAGAGACAGAGCTCAGTCTCTGAGCCTTGGCGACACGGGCAAGGAGGACATCCCACCACCACCCCGTCCCCCAGCAAATGTATTTTTCACAGCCACTTTCTATTTTTGGCAGCGAGTGATACATGTTGTCCCTTACTGGCAGTGGTGGAATAAAGTTCCCCTTTTAAGCAAATTTAAAGTTTAAACAATGAGTCTGTTTTAAAGGAAAATATCTGGTAAATACAATACAAAGTAAAGCAAAAACAAAACCATAATCATGCCAATAGGGAGGAAACACTTCGTTAGGTCGACCTAAGAGCATTTCTGACACGTGTCCTGCAATTTTGTGATTCTAAAGCAAAGTATGAAGAAATACAATGATGTCCGGGTACCTTCCTAAGTAACCTGTAGCAAGGAGCTAGCACACTCATCTTTCCTGCTTTACTCTGTACCTTATATTTATAGTGATTTTTTTTTTTAAAAGAAGAAAGAAAACCAGGGGCAGGGGGGTGAGGGGAGAATAAAGATTAAAATAAGGGAGGGTTTAAAGCATCGTCCCCCCAGCTCTACTTCAATATCTCTGGTACCAGCTGGGGCTGCCTGGTGGGAGAACCATCTCTTCCTAATATCTGTGGCTCCAATGAGGTGCCACCTTTAAAAGGAACTGGCCTTTTTGGGAACATAGGTGAGAATCTAGTCCCAGTGACAGGGCCACCGTGGTTTGGCAGGGGGAAGATAAGGGCTTTTCCCCAGCACACTGGGGTACAGCCTTGCACGAGAGATCTTCCTGCATCTATTTCTGCCAGCCTTCTTCCTTCCCTTCCAAGCCAGGAGGCAGCTACGGTTTCCATGGAAACCGGCTCCGTCCTCCCACAGAAGGCTGCCAACACTGATTTCCTGCAGAGTTAAGAAGCAGGCGGCAGCGGGGGTCACCCAGGCGTGAAGATGGGTTTCCCTGGGGATATCCTGCCTCCTGCCAATCAGTGTCTGTCTGGGAATCCTGGGGGTGCCTGGAGGCTGAGGGCCAGGGAAGCTCCCAAGCCCAGGCGCTGCTCCGAGCAGAGATCAGCCCCTGGAACGTTCAGAGATCTCAGGCCTCTCCATCCTCCTTCCAGCTAAGGCTACAGGGACCGAGCTATGTGTGCATCCGTATGCCTGGGCCTCGGGGGATGCACCAGCCAGGGTGCCTCTGGCTCCTCAGCCCTCCGATGCGAAACAGAACCGCCCCTCCACCCCCCCCCCCCAGCACAGGAATGCAGAGCGGCCCATCTAGCATGTGCTACTGGGATCATAATTCCGCCAAATCCTACCAACGCATTACCTCTCTGAGCCCGTTTCCTCATCTTATAAAGGCATCACCGTCCTCTCTTCACAGAGATGCAGTGAGAAGCACAAATCCTGTATCTAAACTGCTCCTGTCACAGGCATTTAGAGGGTCCTCAATAAACAGGACCTAACGTGAATAATACTACTTAACATCATAATAAAGGTTTCCAGGCAGTTTTTCTCTCTGACCTGTTTTTCCCCCCCCTAGGGCTGATACAAAGGCAAGTTTTCATCCTTGATCTGTTTGTTTAAACAGCAGTGTATCCAGGATAGGGTGGACCACTGGTCTGAGGACAAATGAGTAGGTTCCTGACACCTCCTACAGTATCGCTCCTAAGAGTTAGACCTGGATTCTCAAACTGGAATGCCTTCAGGGCCAGGGGGGATTGTGAATAGAGAAGCAGGAAGAACAATTTCCACCAAGTGGAAACCCTAGTGAGGCAGCATGCACTCTCCCTGGATAAGGGAATAGGCTGCTGCTCAGCTGTAGCCAACAGCTGCTCTTGGGAATACAGGCTCAGTGTGGACAGATCTTCCAAGTTTTCAAGAGAAGCTGGACATTTTAAATGAACTCTCTCAAAGATGACATAACAACTAATATATTTTTTCAGAAGTGTAAGCCAAACAAAACAGGTCTGCCAATGGATCATGCTACAGCTGGAGCTTCCAAGCTAGGATGCAGAACACCAAAACCTCTTTTTTTGGCTTGACCATTCCAAGGAGCCCTGGCTGGTTCCTTCCATTGGGGCCATCCTGTTGGGGTTGCCTTTCTTATTTCCTACTCAAGACCCGACACTGGGAAAGCTCTCCCATCTGTAGTGCATACGTCTAGAACAAAGACTTCTACTCAGAGTCCAGTCTTTGGAGGGGACTCACGATCTCCACCTTTGCATTAGCCTTTGGGAAAACCTTGCTGAATTTCCTCAAGTGTTGATGTGAATGGAGAGATGAGGGAAGTGTCTAGTGAATGGGGCACCCAGGGAAGAGATATTCCAAGGGACTCCTTTGGTGTTGGCTAGTTTAATAATAATTTGGGGACACAGCTTATTTCAATAGATCCCCTGTGAGGTCATGACTGACTCTTTCATGGCCAGCATCTGCTTTGACTATGAGACCCTGATTGACCCTTTCATGGCCAGCATCTGCTTTGATTGGCTGGGGCCTGGACCACTGCATCATCAAGGACTTGGCACCTTGGGGAGCTAGGGCAAAGCAGTAGGGACTCCTGCTTCTGCCCTGCCTGCCCCAGCTTTTGTGGATATCATAAGGTGGGGGTAAGGGGTTGCAGGGGAGGGAACAAGGGAAGCTGGGAGCAGAAAGAGACTCATTTTGGAACTCAACCATAGCAGCAGACAATTAATTCATAGAGCTTTTGGTGTCCTTTATCCATCCTCCTCCTCTCACCTTGCCTTCATTCCCCTCCACCAGACACAGCCTTCTAGGAAAAAATCAGGAAAGTGGTCATGCTGGCCTCATTGGGTGTTCAAAGCTCCTGCACCCAGGGAAGACGCAGACATGGGAAGCTGGGTGATGAGGGGCTGGCTGGGTGGAGGCAAGTGTGTGAAGCCCTGTCTGCTCCTTGAGCTCATGGTCGAGTGCGGTAACGGACAGGTACGTCGTGTTCCGGCTGCATCAGCCCGAAGCCGTACCTGCTGAGGTCGAACTCTGGGATCTCCACGTCTGGGTTGATCAGCTCCAGATCCAAGTGCACCAGCACAAGGAACACGAATCTGCAGAGAGATGGCATTGAAGGTGTGCAAGGCTGGAAGACCCAGAGGCTTCTCTGGAATAAGGCAGGAAGGCAAAGGCTTCCTCTTGTGTCTGACCCCAACATTCACTTTGGGAAAAGTGGGAGCAGAAGAGAAAGAGAGCACAGGTGATTGCCGCCCAGCCAAAGTCCATGAGCAACTCCACATCTGTGGCTAGGAGGCCTGCCGACAAGTGCTGCTGGTCAGGCTGTGAGCAGAAGTGACAAGTGTCGACTCCACACCAAAGATCGCTCCATTGGCATGAGACTCTCGGTGTGCTCTCTGCCTGACAGCTGTGTGTACCACGAGTTGTGGTGGTGGAGCAGGGAGATGGAATGAGCCCCACCCCTGAGTCTGTGTATGGAGGGGAGGGGCCCCCTAAACCCACAGCCCACTTTGTGAGTGGGAACTAAACCCCTGTTGTCACAGGCCACTGAGATTGGGGGGGGGGGTCATTTGTTACAGCAGCATAGCTTGACTCAGTGACACTTTCTAACTCCCAAGATCATGTTCCTCCCCATTCAGCTCTTAGAACCCTTACTGTCTGCTCTGGCCTGTGGTTGCCCTTGTGAGACTGGGGAAAGGCACCCCTGCACCAAGACCTCTCACTGCCACCTGTGGGAAAATTGTCCTCTGCGGGAAAACTGTCCCGACGAGCATATGAGCCACGTGCCAGATGTAATCAGGGTGCCAGCATATGTGGTGGCAGCCCCACCTGATGTGACCTGTGGGATGTTCCTGCCTGCCTGCCTGATCTTACTCCCCACTGCCTGTGTCTGTAGGGTTAGGACTGCATCTTTGACCAGCGAACACCCCTCCACCACCCCCATTGCCACCCAGGTGCCAGCGAGGGACTAAGCACACGTCAAGGATGCTCTACATGGAGAAGAGGGAAGGCGACAATAGAGTGAAGTCCATGCCCTTGATCGCGGAGCTAGGCAAACTGAGCTCTGCCTCTTGAGCCTCATCAAGTTTCTTTCCCAGTCTGGGCCTCAGTTTCCCCATCTAGTCAAAGAAAGTCAAAGAAATGGGATGGGTCCCTCCCAGGTCTGAAGCTGTAGGATGCTGGAGAATGAGCTGATACACGGTGGGGAGTTCTTGTACCCACACCTGGATTTGGATCCTGGCGCCTCCCTTCATCCAGGTGCATGATCCTGGTGGCAAACGATCTGACCTCTTGAGTCAGTACTGGACTGACCCCTACAGAGCAGGGTTGCGTGACAGTGAAGGGAGATGCTAGGTGCCACCACTGTGCTAAGCATCTAGCATCCGAGATCTGGGGGCCGAGGCTCTTGGGATCCAGGGAAGAGAATTTATAAGGCACTTGAGTGCACAGGCATTAAAATAACCAAGGGGTGGGGCACCTGGGTGGCTCAGTGGTTGAGCATCTGCCTTTGGCTCAGGTTGTGATTCTGGGGTCCTGAGATCCAGTCCCACGTCAGGCTTCCCACAGGGAGCCTGCTTCTCCCTCTGCTTGTGTCTCTGACTCTCTCTCTCATGAATAAATAAATAAAATCTAAAATAAATAAATAAATAAATAAATAAATAAATAAATAAATAAATAAATAAATAACCAAGAGGGAACAATGACATTGGGCCAGTTCCTGCCGAGGGGGTTCCGAACATGCACAGCAGCTGCAAATGGACAGCAATGGTCAGCTGCACAGGGTGTCCAGTGTTTGGTATTTGGACACCAGGTCTGGAGGGAAGAGCTCATTGCCAGATCTGATTATTTCAAAGACATCAGAAATCTGGCTTTTATGTGAGATCTTCTGATTCTTAAAAGTTAGCACACCTTTTCAAAAACATGAATAAACAGATCTGTGGGCAAGAGGTAGCTCATGGGCTGTTTGGAGCCTCTGCCCATTTTCCTGGCTGAGAACCCTTGGGCTCCGGAGAGGAGGGCATGAGCCAACCAGCTGGAGCAGGAGCCTCCCCCGCCAGGCCCGCACCCCCACCCCCACCCCCACACACTCACTGTTTGATGCTGCTAATGGCGTAAGCCTTCCCCAGGCACTGGTTGTGCCCAGCTCCCCACGGCATGCTATAATTTTTCAGTCGCTTCCCGTCCTTGTAAAAGTCTTTCTTCTCTGACCCATCAGAGTTCAGGAATCGGTTATATTTAAACACCTGAAACAGGAAGGAGGTCCGTTTCTGACTCCACCCCCACAACACCCAGGCCCAAAGAAAACTGTGTCAGGATGTTCCTCGAAGTCTTATTTATAAGAGGGAAAAGCTGAAAACAATGTAAAGGTCAATCAATAGGGGATTGGTTCAAAAATTATGGTGGCTATTTACAAGGTTGAGCTTGGTCTGTGTGTACTCACACAGAATTTTTTAGACTGGTTGTTGAGCAAAAAAAGCAAGTTCGGAATAGCACATATTGTGTGATCCTGTCCATACATCTATCTATTTGTATGTGTGTGTGTGTTGTGTGTGTATCTGTAAAGGCGTAACAATAATTTAAAGGATAAATTCTGTGGAACTGGAGAGTAAAGGGAATAAAGAAAAAATTTTTACTTTTAAACACATGTGTCTGTATATTTCTATTTCATAAGTATATATTACTTAGGCAGTTTAAATTTAAAAATAAAAATTATTTTTAGAGGCACTTGGCTGGCTCCATTGGTAGAGCATGCAACTCTTGATCTCTGGGTCCTGAGTTCAAGCCCCATGTAGGGCATAGAGATTACTTAAAAAATATATTTTTAAAAAAGAGGATGCAATTTCCTTTGGTTACATTGTAGAATGGTAAAGTGAAGATTGTATCTGAGCACAGGGCAAAGAGTGGGAGATGAATGAAAAATGGGTGGTAAGATAAATGAACGCACCAGTGGACATAGAGGTGGAAGGGTGGCTTGATGGATGGGTGAATTGATGGATGGGTGCATGGGTGGGTGAATGGGTGGGTAGATAGGTAGGGTGATGGATCTGGCACATAGTAAACACCCAAATTTGTTAGAAATTGTAAAATTCTGACCCATCTCAAAGTCCAGGGAGAGAGAAAAGTGTTGAGAAGCTGACGTCGTAACATTCCCAAAATAGGGAAATTGCTCAGCTATCACTTACAAAGCACTCCACGTGTGCCAGGCACTATTAAGGCCTTTCTTACCTGCTCTCATTTAATCTTCCTGACAACCCTGTGAGGCAGGTCCATTTCACAGGGGAGAGAACAGAGACATGGAGAGGTCAAGTAATCTGGGCACGGCCACACAGCAAACAAAGAGCAGGAGTGGGCTGCCACTCAGATCTGGCTAAAAGCCAAAACCATTGATTCCCCCCACCCCCACCCTTGTGGTCCCTAGTATGTAATTCACCTCTGGGTCTGTGTAGATTTCTGGGTCTTTCTGGGGACTCAGGAAGGGAAAGAGGAGGAGGCGGTCTCCACGTCGCAGGCTGAACTCCCGCCCGTCTGCCATGGGCATGGCCAGGTCCACCATGACCTCCCGGGTAATGAAGGGCGCAGCGGTAAGCCTGAGGCTCTCACTCAGCACGCTATCTGCACAGGCAGGTACCAGGAAGCGTCAGCAGCTGTCCTCTCACACACTCAAATGCCACCCCCAGCCCTCATTTTAGGAAGGTGGGCAGGCTCAGAGAGGGTGCATAACTTGTCCATCATCACACAGTGAGGCCAAAAAAGGCCAAGTGATGAGATACGACTACTATGGTCTTCAGACCTTGGATGTGAGGGTTTGGTCTGACTCTAAGAGACTTGTGAGGGGCTGTGGGAGCCAGGGAGATATCAGAGGAGACTAGGGGAAAGCAGGGCCATCAATATTGGTTGTTCCAATCTGCCCAGCTTATATTCCTCATCTGGGAATAGTTCCCTGGTTTTCTTCTGGGGATCACCCCTCTCTCACTCTCAGAGGTTGGGCTGTTGACTTCACTCCCGATTCCATGGGCTGTGTGTGATTGGCCCATCAGAGCATCCCAACCCTCTGCACCCCAACATTGGTTCAAGATGGGCATATAACTCAAAGAGAGCCAATAAGACACATTCCTGGGACTTTGGGTAGGAATGTTGCAGAGCAGCACACCCTCATGGGGCTGATAGCATGTCAGCCTAGACCCATTGGTGGCTAACCTGTGGGCCTGAGACCAGAGCCAACCCAGCAGAGCAGGGCTGACAGAGGGAGCACTGAGTCCTGATGATGCTGCTACAGCACCTGGGTCCACCTGTGTCTGAAGCTAGTAACGTCTGAACTTTTCAGTTAATGCCCTCAAAAAGTCCTTTTTCTGCTTCAGCCAGTTGAAGTTAGGTTTTCTGCCAATTGCAACCACAAATTTACTGAGTCCTTGAGCCCTGAGCAGCTGAGACAGAGGCATAGAGATGCCAGGTCTAAGAAGATAGGAGGTCTGGGGGACCCTAGGTCAGAGGATGCTGATGGATCCTGCACGATGGGATACCATGCTGGGAAAGGCTTAGGATGCCCATAGTGATACAGTCTTTGGGGCTAATTTGGAGAATCAGTCCCTCTCACCGAGCACAGGCATGTTGTCCAAAAGCTTCTGGGGGAGGGTGGTCATCTGTGAAATGGGCTGCTCTGCTCTGGAGAGGAGCTGCTCGAACTCTCCACGGACAGCAGCCAAGGCCTCAGGATTCTTGAGGAGGAAGATCAGAAGCCAGAAGGCAGCAGGTCCCATATTCCCCTGCAATGAGAAGGAGCTGCTGTTATACCCCCAAGAGGGCAGACCTGGGGTGACGGCTGATGCATCTGTGCCACAGACACAGCCATGGCCAAGGCAGAGAGGTTCCCACACCTGCCAAACATCTAGGCATGACTCATGTTTATCTTCAGCTCCGGCCGTGGCCCAAATACACTCTGGGGCTTTGGTGTAGCCCAATGCCTAATTCAGGGCTATTCTTGGGATCCCTGACCTTGAGCAAAATCATTGATCTGAGCTCACATGGGTAATCTTTACAGCTAGTCAGCAAAGAAGTATCAGAAGTAGGAACAAGGTGTATCTGTTAAGATTATGGTTGACATCTGAGGATAACTGCGTCCTCAGCCCCAATTCTCCACCCTTCCCTGTACCCATGCCCCGTACCATGGACTTGGCACTTCCTTCCTCCCATTTCAGAGGCAGAGTGTATTTCCCCAGCTCTGTCGATCTGTGACTTGCTTTGGCCAAAGGAATGAAGCACAACTGACAGAGTAGCAACATTAAGTCCAGGTCTTTTTTTTTTTTTTTTTTTTTATGATAGTCACAGAGAGAGAGAGAGAGAGAGGCAGGGACACAGGCAGAGGGAGAAGCAGGCCCCATGCACCAGGAGCCCGATGCGGGACTCGATCCCGGGTCTCCAGGATCGCGCCCTGGGCCAAAGGCAGGCGCCAAACCGCTGCGCCACCCAGGGATCCTTAAGTCCAGGTCTTAAAGAGACCTTGTGTGTTTCTACCTGCCCAGCTGGCTTGCTGGTCCCATGAGGAGGATGCGAGACATGTGTGGCAGGGCCGGCTGTCCAGCTGACCTCGTCTAGAGCAGCTGACAACCAGCAGCCCCACAGACATGTGAGTTAAATCATTGCTCATCAGTGTGTGGCACTGGGTCTTTGTGGTTGGTTGGTACACAACAATAGCAAAGTGATGTAACATCTGGACATTGACTTTCAAGTATTTGAGTATTGTGTATGTATGAAGCAAAGAAGCCATCATCAACGAGGACTGTGAAAGCTAGTCATTTCTTGAACAAAAATTACGTAAAAATTCCCAATAGTTCAGTAATTAGGAAAATGAATAAAATTTCTTGCTCCAAGACTTCAGCCTAGTGGAACGTTTTAATATTCAGGTGTTTAGCGTGTGGCTAAAACATGTGTGGGGTTCCCAGAAACGAGCTCCAGGCATGGGTGAAATACCAACTTGCCTCGAGTTGGGGCAAGATTTTTGCCCCACCGTCCAATCTTGATAATATATTTCCCCAGTAATTCTCTTACAGACATAATCGAACACAGACCAAAGGACATTTGCAAGAGGATATTGATCACGGTGCTGATGTAACAACAAAAAGACTGGAAGCATCCTCAATGTCTATCAATAGATCAATGAGATCAAGGATGATCCATCCTCAGGATGACGACACAGAAGTCATTAAAAGGCACTGGCTCTGTGTGTACTGACGGGATGGTAGCCAAGATGCACGGAAGCATGACGTGGACCAGGGGTTCCCCGTGCTCCCATTGGTGTGTATGTTTGCAGAGTGATCACATGATGCAGCACAGGCCATCTCTAGAAGGAGCCTCTGGGACACAAACTGCGAGGATGGGTTGGGGGGATACTGATTTTCACTGCATATGTCTTTTAAAACTGATTTTTAAAAATGGATACAGTACTTTAAAAAAAAGATTTATTTATTTTTAGAGAAAAAGAGGGGCGAGGAGCAGAGGGAATGGGACAGAGAGCATCCTCAAGAAGATGTCCCACTGAGCATGGAGCCCAACATGGGGCTGGATCCCATGATCCTGAGATCATGACTCGAGCCAAAATCAAGAGTCGGATGCTTAACCGACTGAGCCCCCAGGCACCCCTGGATGCAGTATTTTTAAGCAAAACAAAAATGAGTATTTTTATAGTGATCTGCAATGACAAGGAGAAATGCTCAGGACATAATATTAAGTAAAATTAAAATTTGGGATTTTAAAGACTGCATGATCCTCATCACAGAGGAAAACGTGCAGAAAAAGGTAGCAAACAAATGCACCAGGGCATCAATGATGGTGACACAGATTTTGGTTTTTGTCTTCAGCTACTGTGAATTCAGCACCAAGGAGGTGCCACGTCTCCTCACTCAATCCTCCCCTCAAGCAGGCACCACTATCATCCCTTTCATTGAAAAGGAAAACCAAGGGCTCCCTAGTCCTAACTCATGGCCCAGCACACAGCAGGGGCTCAATGGCATTTGTTGAGTAAACATCTATGTCCCAAGGCAGCCTGGGAGGTGGGCTAGCAGAACCTTGGACGGGGCCAGGCAGAGCTGGGTTCAAATCCCAGCTCCCCACTTTCTGTGACTCTGGGTAAGTCATTTCCCACTCTGGGTCTCAGAACCTCCCTCCTGAGGGTCATGGGATCGAGCCCTGTGTTGGGCTCCACACTCAGAGTGGAGTTTGCTTAAGACTCTCTCTCCCTCTCCTTCTGCCCCTCACTGCCCCCCTTCTCTAAAATAAATAAATCTTAAAAAAAAAAAAGAGCCTTCCTCTTGGTAAAATGGGGATAACCTGCTCACTTCTGGGGTGGCCACAAGGGTCCACTGAGACTGGATACAGGCGACCTCCACATGCTGGGCACGGAGTAGGTGCTCAGAGTGATTTCCCCTCCCAGCACTCTTCCTCCCCCTCCCCACCCTGTCCAAGAACAAGGGGGAACTTGGACATTCTGCGATTTCCTCCAGCACCTCAGGACCAGCAGAGGCAAGGTCACTCGCTGTCCATCACTTAAATAGTCAGGGGAGGGTAGGTGATAAATAATTCAGCCTTGGGTTAACTCAATGCAAAGGCCATTTTATCTCGCCCGGACAGTCTAACAGGAGCCACTGCTGATTAATTATGAAGTGGGAGGGGTGCATGGGGCTGCTCAGTGATCTCTGCTTTCGGGAAAAAGCTGTGGCAAGTTAGGGAGGTGGCAAAGATTGCCTTCCACCCAACTGCACAGACATGAGTGTGCATGTGTGCATGTGATCCCCCCACTACAAGAGATCTTGAATTCACTACCCTGAAAATTGAGCTTTCTCCTGTAAGGGCCTTGCATCAGTTTACCCAGGAGGACATGTCCCTCTAGCCTCATTCCCTACCCCTGCAGCCAAAGTCATTCACCCTGGAGCATCTTCTCGGTGCTCTACTTTTTCTGTGAATGGTCATAGCTGACCTCCAGGGGGCACCCAAAGTGCTTTGGTTGAGCACCCGGTGACTACCTATGCACCACTTTTGTGGCCACCTCACCACGTAATCAGTAGGAGTGGGGGACCCCCACAGCCCTGCCTGCCCCGCATTCACTCCCTTGCCCATTCTCCTTCTAAGAACTACCTCCTCTTCACTCTGATCATCTGGGGCTGACCCACCCCATCCAGACCTCAGGTGTGGCCACGTGCCCCAGGCTAGGCCACTCTGAGTGATGCTCTCAGAGGGGACGTGTGACCCCAGCTGGGCCAATGAGCATCAGAGTTGGGATTTCTATGAGAATCCCAGGGAAGGAGAAGCCCTCCTCCGCGGGGACTGCCCAACTGCCAGGAGCCGCTGGTGGCCTTCACTGCCACTGTCTGGGGAAGCCCATCTGGGGCTGGAGCCACCGCAGAAGAAAGTAGAGCTGAAGGATGGGAGATCATAGATGATTTTTCATTTTTTATGATGAAAAAATTTGGGGGGGGGGACACCTGGGTGGCTCAGTGGTTGAGTGTCTGCCTTCGGTTCAGGTCGTGATCCTGAGGTCCTGGGATCAAGTCCCACATCGGGCTCCCTATGGGAAGCCTGCTTCTCCCTATGCCTGTGTCTCTGCCTCTCTCTGTGTCTCTCATGAATAAATAAATAAAGTCTTAATCAAAAAAAATTTTTTTTGGTTTTAGGATCAACATGTTTGCCCACTGCCTAAAGCCTCAGAACTGGGAGGGGAGCCTAGACTGTCATGAACTCCTCTCTCTGCCCACCTGGTCCCCTCAGAGCCAGCCTCTGCACCTTGGACTGCAGCCCACAGGGTGGCCCTCTAGGCCCCTGGATGCTGGAGCCTCTGCTGACCCCTCCAACATCACTCCTGACCGCACTCTGATCTGACACGAGCAATCACAGCCATACCATTTTGCCACTTCGTGGAACTCTTCCTGCACCTGGCCTCTGGGGGCCTCCCTCCCAGTCCCCCACCCCAGCCTCCAGCCCCCTGGCCACTCCTCCCCATTCTCCTGTGTGGACTCCTCCCCATCTTCCCCACCCCCATGGCTGGAGAGGCCCAGGGCTTGGCCCCTTCTCCATCCACCCAAGCCCCAACGGTCTCCAGTCCAGTGGCTGCCAACCCCACTTCCACCCTGACAACTCCCAAATGCACATCTCCCTCCTGGACCTGCACCCTCAACTCTAGATTCTTCCTTACTCCAGGTGTACCCCCTATCCCTCCACACAGTTCTCAGTTTCAAACTCAGCACACCCGAAACCAGCCCTCTGACCTCCTCCCCCAGGCTTGCCCCTTCCAACACCTTGCTCATCTGTTTCAGCATCTTCATCCTTCCTGTTGCCCAGACCAAAACCTGGAGGCATCCTCGTTGGTGCCCTCTCTCAATGTCCCGCCCAGCAGCAAATCCTGTTGGTTCTACCTAGAAATGTGTCCAGAATGCACTCATTCTCCTTCTGGGCCTCTGCGCCTACCCTGGTCCGGCACCATCCTCTCTTGCCTGGATACTGCAGTGGCCTTGTCTCTGGTCTCCCTGCCTCCACTTCTCCCTCTACAGCCGATTCTCAGTAATGTAGCCAGAATGATCCCTCCAAAGCAGATGGCAGGCCATGTTGCTCCTCTGTTCAGAGCTCTCAAAGAATTCCTTTCTCAGAGTAAAAGCCAAAGTCCTCCCCAAAGCTCACAGGGCCCTGCCTGGTCTGCCACCTGCTGCCTCTCTAACACATCACCCTCATCCCCACCTCAGGACCTTTGCACTTGCTGTACCCCCTGCTCAGATGTCCTCATCCTATATATCTATATGGCTCCCCACTCCATCCCTTTCCAGGCCTTCCTTGACCACCCTATATAAAGTAGCCTTTCCCCATTCTCTTCTGCTATTCTTTCCCCTTCTTTATCGATTCTTTATGCAACTTGACTATATTTTATATGCTTACTTGTTTATCAATGGTCTTCTCCCAGAATATCAGCTCCATAAGAGCAGGGATCTTTGGTCTGCTCACTGCTCTTTATCCCCAGGTTCTAGAATGGTGCCCAGCGCACAGTGGGCCCTCGCTAAGTATTTGTTGAACATGTCTCCTGAGCTCAAGTTATCTCTGGGCATGGTTACAGGCTTTATATCATCCCTTCCTCTCTTCCTTGTCACAATGCCTTGAGGAAGGGACTGCTGTCTTCACTTTACTGTTGAGTAAACTGAGGCACCAAGAATTTAAGTGACTAGTTTTCCAGGGAGTGGCACAGTCAAGATTCAAAGGCAGGCAGGTTGATCACAGAGCTTGTGCCTGCCTAAAACTATGGGGCTACTATCTTGCTCCTGTTCATAAGACTCAAGCTCTCGAAGTGTCTTCCCACCTGCCTGAATTCTGCACGGTGCCAACGACTCACAGTCAGAGGATGTCCTGTCCCCAAGTCGTGCTCAGTTCTCCCAGCCCCGCCAAAAGTTGTTCCCTAGACTTTCTGCCACTCAAGCCCCCAAGCCAGCATCCAGTTCTGCTGACAGAGGTCATTCTGCAATGGATTCTGGGGGCAGATCAGAACTCTGCCCATAAATATGTTATTAGGCACTAATGGGGCTCCACCTGCTGATTAAACCCAGCCCTTGCCCCTTGCCAGCCTTTGCCTGCAAGGACAGTTAATGGCTCTGAGAGAAAACTAAAAATAAGCTGCAAGTCGATGGGAAGGGAAGTACCCAGAAACGTCAGTCTGTGCAGCTGTCACTGCTGGGGAGGGGCCAAGGGAAAGGGTGGGATTCTGGGGTCCAGGAATGGACAGGAACCAGGTCTCGAGAAGCCGCATCCTGCATCGTGAGCCTCCTTTCTCTCACTCCGATATCCGGCCCATTACCACATCCATTGGCCCTGTCTTCTCTGTTTCTAGAATCCATCTACTTTCCCATGGCCAACACCTGGTCCTACCACCACTGTCTCCTTATTGGCATCCCTGCTTCTGCCTTTGCTCCTCAGATCCTGTCCCTCCTCTGCTTAGAACCCTCTCAGGGCTCCCACCTCACCCAGAGAAGAATCCCAAGTCCTTACTTACTGGGACCCACATGCTCCCCATGATCTCCTCCCTTGCTCCCAGCCCCTTGCCCCTTACTCTGCTTCAGCCACACTCAACTCCCTGCTATTGCTCAAACACTGGGTACAATCCAACCTCAGGGCTTTTCCACACCAGAAGGCTCTATTCCCACATTCCCACCAAGCTCCCAACTTCAGCTCTTTCTTATCAGCCAAATATCTCCTCAGAGAAGCCTCCCCAACCACCTTGGCTCCAGTGGACCTCCAGGATCTATTTGTGACTCTATTTTACATCCTGCATATCCACATTTAAATCAGCCTGTATGTGTTTCTGTGACTGTCTGCCCCCTCCCCCTCCCCACAGCCAGCTAAAACACAAGCAACAAAAGCAGGTCTTTGAGGCCTATGGTAAGTTCTCAAAGGAACTTTTAAATAATTCTTCAAAATGACTGTTCTGCATATTTCAAAAATGTCAAGGTCATGAAAAACAATGAGAGGCACAGAAGCTGCTCCATATTAAAGAAAACCCGAAAGACAGAATGACTGAATGTACCGCGTGATCCTGGACTGATGTCGGACCAAGCCGAGCCATAAAGGACATTACTGGGACAATTGGCAAGACTGAAATAGGGACTGCCGATTATAGGCTGATCCTGCATCTAGGTTAATTGTCCTGATTGTAATCATTGTCCTGTGTCACAGAAGGGAAAATTCTTGCTCCTAGGAACTTACACTCAAGTAATTAGGGTTAAAGAGCCATGATGTCTGCAACTTATTTGCAAATGGTTCAGTAAAATAATCATAGGACAGAGAGAAGAGGAGGAGGGAGAGAGAAAGCACACGTGGTCAAATGTTCAAAACTGGGAATCAAGTTGAAGTCTATATACATGTTTGTTAAACTATTCACACAGCTCTTCTCTTAAGTTTGACATTTTTCCAAATTAAAAGAAAATGAATACTGAATAAGCGATCCTTTTGATGATAACGGTCTGACAGTTTGGAAAGTCAGGGAACCGGGCAGACGGCTGGGTCTCTATGTTCACATACCCACCCCCATGCTCATGTGGACCAACGCTCACAAATGCACGTAGGCACACATGCACACTCGTACGCACAGGCGTGGGTGTGCCCGACAGCACACACAGGCAGACACGCATGCACTCACATGCACAACCACACCTGTGGGCCCCCACCCGGTCATGCACCCAAGCCCACCTGTGTGGCCCAGAGCTGCAGCACTAGAGCCCGGGCCTGCATGTCCGCCGAGACGCCTATCTCCTCGAGGTGCAGCAGGTAACTCTCCAGCCAGTTGCTCCGGTGGGCCCGTGTAGCCAGCCTGGCTGGTGACAACAGCTTCCACAAGCGACCTTTGACTCTGCACGCTTGGTCCTTATCCCCTACAGGGGCAGAGCATAGAGGGTGGGGGTTATGGGGCCACCCTCAAGTCAGGGCCTCCCAGCCCTATGTCCCCTAAGGCCAACGGTCTCCCAGGAGTCACTCCTGGGGGCAGGGAAAGAGGCTCTGGGGAAGGCCTTTAAATGCTGACGTGTTACCACCTGTCTCTCCCCCAGTGGACAGGAATGAGCAACTTTGTCTGTTTTATTTTGCTCTGTGTCTCCAGCACCTGGCCCACAGTCTATACTCAATCGGTATGCCTTCAGTGAATGGTGTTTCTTATCCAGTAGGGGAAGGAATACAAGACACTGAGCAGCATCCTCTCTTCCTGGGTTCCAAATCCCAAGCGATGCCAGCCCGAGCATGCACGTGGAGACCCTATGAGCAGACTTAGCACAGCTGCATTCAGGAGACACTGGGAAATAACCTAACAGATACCAAGAAGGGACAGATGGATCTAGGGGTTTCACACTGACTACCAGGGAAGGCAGGGAAAGTAAATGAGGGAGGAGGGCCAAGAAGGGGCCATGGGGAACGGGTGGGGTGGCCTCTTCTCAGCCCCGTGGACCTCGATAGAGCACCTTGGCCCAGCATGGCCAGAGAAATTGAGTTTTCAGAAAAAGATGAAAATCCAGAAGTTCATGCAGAATCTTCCCATGTCTCCTAAGGTTAGTATCTGAGCAAGAAATGTTAATCACTGTGCAGGCCACAAATGCATCTCTAAGGCCAGCTTCGGCCTGTGGATCACCCGTTGACAGTCACCATGAAATAAACAGTGGTGTGTCACTGCTCTGGAGCACCATGCACTGGTGGAAACTGATGTACGGATCCAGATGAGCCCACGAGAGCAGATCATTGAGCATGTGAAGCCAGATGCTTATTATTTATACACCGTGTTAATGCTACAAAATGATGGTGTATTTATAAACATATGTGCAAATAAAAGACTTGGTTCTTTCGAAATCACCCCTTGGAAAAGTGGATGTTGCTTTGGGTTGTTACAAAATTCTCAAGTACTAGAAACTCTCTCATTGGCTTTTTGGAATCACAAAGCGGTGTTTCAGGAAGACCCATCCACCCAATGTTTCTATTTTTTTTTAATTTTTATTTATTTATGATAGTCACACAGAGAGAGAGAGAGAGAGGCAGAGACACAGGCAGAGGGAGAAGCAGGCTCCATGCACCAGGAGCCTGACGTGGGATTCGATCCCGGGTCTCCAGGATCACGCCCTGGGCCAAAGGCAGGCGCCAAACCGCTGCGCCACCCAGGGATCCCCACCCAATGTTTCTAAACTGGGCTGCATATTACAGGGCATTTGAAAGAGTGGGAAATATTGGCTAAACTTATATTAAAATATACACACATTTTAAGCATCTTACAGTTTCAAATAATATGCTCCATAAGCTTTTCTTTAACCTCTAGACCTTTCCAGGTGATATACTTCTTAATTTAAAGCAATGAGCCCAACTGTTCATCAAATACATTATCTTCCTGTGTTTCTGAACTTTGGGGAAACTGGAGAATCACCCAGGAGCTTTGAAACTGTGGATGCCCAGGTCCCACCACAGACCAATCTTGCAAGAATGGGGGGGGGGGCGCTTGGGCACATGGAGGGTTTCAACAGGTGAGTGGAGGGTATAGGAAGTGTTGAAGCAACCCCAGCCGCTGCTCATTCTGGATGCTTATCAGGATTATCTGATGAAGTAGCTAAAGGAAACAGAGAAATTGAACACAGATTTGGAAATGACTGGCATTCTTTGAGGTCTGACAGCACAGCTATAAACCTTGAATATCACTGTCAACAAAGCTTGTAAGCATGACTTTAAAAAGCAATGCAGTATGAAGATAATCATCAGAATGAGGGAAAATATTCGCAAATCATAGATCTGATAAGGATCTAGTATCCAAAATATATAAAGAACTCTAATGATTCAACAACAACAAAGCCTACCCCACCTCTCAACTCCTTAGTTTTCACACCTGTAAATTTCATGCAGGAATTGAATGTGTAACCTATAAAACACAAAGAGCGATGCTGGGCATAGCCCTAATAAACACTAGTTATCTTATTAAAGCCAATGAATGTTAGCAAACTGTTAGTCCATGGAGAATATATGCATGTACTGTTTCTATAATCAGAAAATAATAATAATAATTTGTGAAATAAAGGACACAGAGTTTGCAGCCAGGGAGACCCAGGTAGAAATCCTAGCTCTGCACCTTCCTAGAAAGATGATCTTGTGCAAATAATTTGGATCTCTGAGTCTCAGTTTCCCCATCTATAAAATGAAGGCAACCTAGCTCATTAGGAGGATATAAAAACACAGAACACACTTGGTACTGGAAGGGGCTTGGTAAGTTATGCTTGCTCTGCTCTTGCCATTATTATAAGACATTATCGGCCCCCGTGTAATGACTCAGTGCTGTCAATCAGAACTGCCAGGACTGTGTAACTAGTAAATGGCACCGCAGTTTCAAATCCCAGCCCTCCCATGCTGTGTGGCCTTGGCTGAAGCCCTGTCTACCTCTGGGCCTCAGTCTCCCCATCTGTAAAACAAGGAGCCCAGACTTGAGTACCTCTCAAGTTTTTCTTCAGAAGCCCATCTGTTTCCTAGGAACCTGGGGGCACAGTCTAGGGAGGGACATATCTTTAAAGTCTTGTGTTTTCCCTTTAAGATGTATTAGGTTTGGGATCCCTGGGTGGCGCAGCGGTTTGGCGCCTGCCTTTGGCTCAGGGCGCGATCCTGGAGATCCGGGATCGAGTCCCATATCGGGCTCCCGGTGCATGAAGCCTGCTTCTCCCTCTGCCTGTGTCTCTGCCTCTCTCTCTCTCTCTCTGTGTGACTATCATAAATAAATAAATTTAAAAAAATTTAAGATGTATTAGGTTTTTGCATTAGACTCTGTGATTCTTTAACATAAGAATGCCATTCCACCCAAAACAATATTCAGAGAAAATATACCCCTCCCAAATAATCCAGTAAAATGAATGTTCCAGAATATTTAGCTTAGGGCTCTATTTAACTGCTCCCAATTCCCTTCTGTATGAGAAGTACCAGACTCAGTGACCTAAGGGTCCCCCAAAGGGTCAATATTCTTTTAACATATGTTTCCATCAGGCGCCCGGGTGGCTCAGCAGGTTAGCACCACCTTCAGCATAGGGCCTGATCCTGGAGACACAGGATCGAGTCCCACATCAGGCTCCCTGCATGGAGCCTGCTTCTCCCTCTGCCTGTCTCTCTCTCTCTCTCTCTCTCTCTGTGTGTGTGTGTGTCTCTCATGAATAAATCAATAAAATATTTTTAAAAATTATGTTTCTATCTTTAATAGTGGAAGAGGAATAATGCACACACACACAAAAAAAATAAGAAAGCAACTCTAAGAGTTCAAATGGGCATCTTCATCCCATCTCAGCCTCCTCAGAAGCAAAAATCTATACATGTTCCTACATTCTTAAAAAAAATAGAGATGTTAACTAAACTTATTTTGGTGCTCATTTCACAATATATATAAGTCATTATGCTGTATCCCTTAAACTTATACTGTGTCAAAAAAAAAAAAAAAACTTATACTGTGTCATGTGTAGCCCAATAAAACTGGAAAAAATTAAAATAAAATACCCCACAATATACCACTCTTCTGCACCATTTTCATAAGGCATTTCATCCTATAGCAGTTTATCCCGTTCCGCTTTATGGTTGCACAGTTTGCCTCTATGTGAATGCATAATTTATCCCATCAGTCCCTACTGGTGAACATTTAGGCTGTCTGCAGCAGTTGCGGTTATGAATATCTTTGTGCATCGCTGGACACGTGCAAGCATTGCTGTAGGATAATTCCCAATAGCGGAAGTTCAGGATCAAAGGAACCAGCATTTCTGTTTTTATGGGTTCTGTTAAATCGCTCTTCCAAAGAGGCGGCACTCTCACAAGCCCAAAAAGGTCTGGGGGTGGCTTGTATGCAGCCTCCAGCCAAAGATGAGAAACCTTCCCCGACACTGCCACCTGCTGCCCATACTGGGAAATGCAGCCTTCCTCTACCCAGCCCAGGGCCGCTCCCTGAATGACCCAGGGTCTTCGGGAGGGTCGGGTCTGTACGGAGGAAGGGGCCACAGAGAAACTACTCTTTCTTGAAGAAGCAACTGGTGCTGGGATGTGTCAGGTGCCTTGTCAGGTGCTTTAAACACAGGATTTTGCAATCAGACCAAGTTTTCATTTTGCTGGGCCTGCCACCTACCAACTGTGCGTCCTTGACAAATGACTTCACCTCTCTGAGCCTGTTTCCTTACTTGCAAAATGGGTCTAATAATGCCAACCTTCTAGCCCTTGGTAGCAGGATTCAATAAGACAAGGACCTGTCTCTAAAAGGATTAAGAGGCAACTCACAGAGAGGAAAAGCAAACAGCTGGTGAAACACCAAGAGCTGTTTTATCACAGTGGTCAGGGTACTGCCCATAAAGCCAGATGCCCTTTTTTTTTTTTTTTTTGCCCATCAGATTGGCAAGGTTTTAAAGGCTGATAACTGCTTGTTGACAAGGTTGTGGGGAAATGCAAATTAAAACAAGTTACCCGCCTCTGCCCATCAGATTGGCAAACAAACAGAAAGGCTGATAACATCTGGTGGGGAATGAGCAAACTCCCACCCTTCAGGCAGGTGTATGAATTGCTCCATGGTTTTAGAAATGATGTGGAAGCCCCTAACAAGAATTTTAATGTGTATGCCCTTTGACGTTGCAAACCCACTTCCAGGAAACTGTCAGAGAGGAATAAAATCACCAGATGGTAGAAAAGATACAAGTACAATGAAATAGTATAATGGACACACACACACACACACACACACACACACACACACACACACCAGGAAACAATTATAGATATCCACTGGAGGGGGATGACTGCCTAGACGCTGGCAAGCAAGAGCTGCAAAGATGTTTCAATTCTTCTGTGTATTGATTTTATATCCTTCTACTTTGCTAGTCTTTTTTGCTTGAGTTAGCTTTATCATGGGTGGGCGGGAACCTGGGGTTTTCCCAGCATAGCAGCAGATCTTTGGCAAACAGGGAGAGTTTTACATCTTCTCGACCGATTCTTATCCCAGTAATTGATTTCTCTTATCTAATTGCATTGGCTAACACTGCTAGAAGACAATTGTACTGACGGAGAAGAATACACAGCTATAATGTTAGGTCAAAAAAAAATCAAGTTGCAGATAATAGACATAATCCTTTCTAAAGTACACACAGTGACACTCGAGATATGTATGTTTGTCTCTATCTGTAAAACACAGTATTCCTACAAAACTGTGAAGGGATATATACCATCATGTTAACACTGGTTTCCACAGGAAATTAGGCTTGGAAGAGTATTATTGCTCTTACTGTCTATATCTTTGAATTGTTAACCACAAGAGTGTTTCTTTCTTAAAAAAAAAAAAAGATTTTATTTATTTGAGAGAGAGAGAGCACAAACAAGGAGGGGGGAGAGAGAGAAGCAGAGTCCCCAGTGAGCAGGGAGCCCGATGCAGGGCTCTATCCCAGGACTCTGGGATCATGACCTGAGCTGAAGGCAGACAGTTAACCACCTGAGCCACCCAGGTGTCCCAAGAATGTTTCTTAATTTAAACAATCTAATACGTTATAGTTTTTTAAAAATACATAAATGAAATGTGTGATGAGTTGTTGAATGAAACCAAACTTAACCTAGTGTCTGGCTATAGAAAGTGCTCAACAGAAAAGGGTTTTTTTTTTTTTTTTCTCATTACCTCATTCATTCCTAAGAGTCACCCTGTAGGAAGATCCTATTGTTCTCCCCATTTTACAGATGAGATGGCTGAGGCACAGGGACACTAGATAGGATCCAGTAAACCACCTTAAGCCATCTGAGCTGAGTCTGTCCTAATCACAGTCTGTCTCTAACTGCCCCTCCAGAGAAAGGGCCTGGGGCAAAAAGAAGTAACTTGCCCAAAGTCTTCAGCCCAGAAGCCCCACAGTGGGACTTGAATCTAGGTTTTGCTGCAAGTGTCTGAATCCAGGACACACATTATTTCTCAAGCTTCCTGCAACATTTGTCATACATGGAATTCCCTGGCCTCCCTGGAGACTCGGATTCAACTAGACCAGGATGGGGCTTGGGGGCTTTTTTTTTTTGTGAATATTTTATTTATTTATTCATGAGAGACACACACAGAGAGAGAGGCAGAGGCACAGGCAGAGGGAGAAGCAGGCTCCATGCAGGGAGCCCGATGTGGGACTCAATCCCGGGTCTCCAGGATCATGACCTGGGCCAAAGGCGGCGCTAAACCACTGAGCCAACCAGGCTCCCCTTGGGGGACTTGTATCATTAACAAGGGTCCCAAAGGATTCTTCTCACTAGGGAAGTTTGAGACACAGTAGCCAGAAATCAGTGTGGCCCAATGGATCCCATGGCCCCATGCTCTGAATCCTGCAACAATCTCTTTACCAATACTGAGTCCTGCTCTGTAGCCACAAAAATAAATGGGGTGGGGATGCCTGGGTGGCTCAGGGGTTGAGTGTCTGCCTTCGGCTCAGAGCATGATCCCAGAGTCCAGGGATCGAGTCCCACATCAGGCTCCCCTTGGAGAGCCTGCTTCTCCCTCTGCTTGTGTCTCTGCCTCTCTCTCTCTCTGTCTCTCATGAGTAAATAAATAAAATCCTTTAAAAAAATTTTTTTAAATGGGGTGGATTTTCACAAACCCAAGTGGATATACTCTAGATATGGGGTTCCATGAACATGCCAAGGGGCAGAACAATTCCTTCAGTGTGCAAGATCAATGTCATAAGAGCAGAGGGCTGATAACTAAGAGAAAGGAGGACATGTGTGCCACAAAAGACACGGACAAGAACAGCCTAATTCACAATAGCTCCAAACTGGGAATGACCCAGACATCCATCAACCAGGGGACAGATAAACAAATTATGGTACATCACTCTAACAAAATGCTATGCCACAACAAAAACAGACTACTAATACATATGGCAACCTAGCCGAAGTTGACAGAGAAGAAGCTGAGTGACAGAAGCCAGACACAGAAGGGCACACTCTGTATGATTCTATTTATGGGAAGTTGAAGAAAGGTAAACTAATACGAGGTGAAAGGAATCTGTACAGTGGCTCCCTGTCAGGTGGATATTGACTGGGAAAAGACCTGAAGCATTTAGATTTACCTCTCAGCTATGCACTTAGGACCTGTGTGCTTTTCTGATAAAAATTATACCTCAGGAAAAAAAAAGTAATAAAAATCTTTAAAAATAGAAGAAAAATAACACACAATAAGGTCTGCAGGCCCTACTGCAGATGTGCCATACCTACCAGGAACCCCAGCTCTGGCCCAAGCCCTGCCCCTGACCAGTGACAGGGATCTCACTGCTTCCCAGGGCAAGAGAACATCCTCCATCCTAGGTTGTCTGTGATCCTTCAGCTGGAGTATGGGCTTCCCCTCTGAGTCCCTCTGTCTGCCCCACCACCCATTATGGCCCCCATGGTGCTTACCTGCTGACAGGGAGCCACGTGCCAGTTTGGGGAGAAGCAGGTCCAGCTGGCGGAAGGTGTGGAAGACATCAGCTGAGTGGGCACGGTCCTGGGCCTGGCTCTCATGGGTACGTGGCAGAGCTTCCACTCCATACAGAGTCAGGTAGCCAGCTCTGTAGGTGGCAAACAGTGGGTCAGGGACTCCTTCTTGGATGCTCCTAGCGAAACTCTCCCAGAGTGGCTGAGGCAGGGCCTCAAGCCCTCAGGGAGTGGCCCTTCTTGGGTGGACACAGACAACAAGCCATAGAGGTAAGTAAACATATCAGCTGGTGCTCAGGGATGCACACAAACAAAGCTGGCTGGAATGCAGGGTGTGGGAGTGGGCATGGGAGGGATGAAAGGTAGGGAGGAGCTCAGAGTACAAAGAGCAGAGAGAAGGGGCTCAGGGCAAGATCCTGAGCCAGGAAGGAGACGCAGTGTTGAAGAGCTGCAAGGAGGCTGGTGAGGCTGGAACAGAGTGGCTGAGGGGACAGCAGGGCAAGGTGAAGGCACCAATCAAGAAAAGAGGCTACTGCTCCTGGAGAGGGAGTCAGGGCAGGCTCCCTGGAGGAGGCAGGGTCTGAGCTGAGCAAGGAGAAGGGAAAAAGGAAGGGCTACAGGCTGAGGGCATGACCTGGGCACAGGCTCAGAGCCGACGAGGCAAGCGTGGTCTGGTCAGAGAGCTGCCAGGTGTTGCTGGTCCAGGCACTGGAGCTGGAATGTGAGGGGACAGGACGGGAGCAGCCAGGGGGTTGGCAGGGCCAGTCACAGAGGGCACGGAAGGGGGCTGGGTGGCAATGTGGAGAAGGTGGGGCTGAGCCTGAAGGGCCCTGAGGGGTCTGAGCAGCGAGGACAGGGCCTGGCATCCTGGACAAAGGAGGAGACCACGAGAAGAATGAGCCCTCCTACCCGCGCGCACACACGCACACACGCGATACCCACAGGAATGCTCTTAACGAAAATGTTTTCACCACCAGCCACTTGAAAATGCTCCAAAAGCCCAGCCCCTCTGGCCTCAGTCCTGGGAGAAAAACCACAGGCTTTCACTTTTTCCATGTGGTGGGAGGGACTGGACCTCAGCAGAGATACCAACAGAGCCCTGATCCGTCCCCCATCAGCTTCTCCTCGTTCCTGCATCTCCCAGGAGGACTTTCCAGAGGAGGAGCAGGTGGAAGGGGCGGGGGGGGGGCGAGAGCCAAGAGAGGCCTGTCTAGTCCCACTCCGTCCCTCATCCGTGCAGGGCAGGCTCCTGGCACATCTTCAACCAATGTTCGATGGAGGGATAGATGGAGAGATAGATGGAGGGAGATGATGGAGGGAAATGATGGAGGGAAATGATGGAGGGAGAGATGATGGAGGGAGAGATGATGGAGGGAGAGATGATGGAGGGAGAGATGATGGAGGGAGATATGGAGGGAGAGATGGAGGAAGAGATGGGGAGAGATGGAGGGAGAGATGGAGGGAGAGATGGAGGGATAGAGGGATGCATGATCGAGGGAGAGATGGGAGAGATGATGGAGGGAGAGGTGGAAGGAGAGATGACAGAAGGATAGATGGGAGGGATAGATGATGGAGGGATAGACAATGGAAGGGTAGACAATGGAGGGGTAGACGATGGAGGAGTAGACGATGGAGGGATAGGAGAGTGTATGGCCGGCTGGCTGGGAGAGAGGAAGGGTGGGCAGATGGATTGATGGTTTGACTTGGGAGAAACTATAGGGTGCTCATGATTTTGAGCACAGTCACCCAGTCTCCTACTGTCTCATGTGTCCCTGCATCCTTCCCTCACCCACCTGGCTTCCACATCCCAGAGATGGAGAGCTCATGACCTGCTCGCCTCACTGCATGGACACAGCAACCCTTCCTTTGAACAGCTGAACCTCCCGGGGTCATACCCATGCCTCCTCATCGTCCATGTCCCCCACCCCTCCAGTCACGCCAGGCCCCGGGGGCCCGTTCTCCACACCAGGGACCCCAGGTTCCTTACGGCAGAGTTGTAAAGGTACAACTCATCCACTGGATTCAGTCCACCAACATGTTTTATTTGGTCAATAAAGTTTTCCTATAAACAAACTGAATGACTGGGAAAACCACACAAAATCCAAACTCCCCCCGCCCCATCTCATCTTGGAAAAGGAGAGAATCTGGTCCCCCGCGAGCCTGCAGTCCCACCTGGCAATCCTGGGCAGCCGTGAGCCACAGTTGCCCCCTTATCTAGGAACCAGCCGCATCAGCTGGGCCTGTGCTCTCTGGTCCCATTGGCACCAGGGTTTTCCTTAAAGCAGAGAACCATTTCCTTGTATATATATTTCTACCAAAATAAGCAAAGAAAAACCATAAAAAAAACCCAATAAAACCCAACAAGGCCATGAGTTTCACGCTGTGGCACCTGCATATCAAAGTGACGTAAAACAGGGCAGACAGAATAAATCACCAACACCACATGACCTATAGGTGGTGCTAGGAGCCAGGAAGAAAAATAAAGGTGGCAAGTCGCTGGGTAAAGAGAGGGGGCTATCCTGTTAAATGGGGTGTCGGGAGAGGCCTCTCGCGGGGTGCCTGGATGGCTCAGTAGCTTAAGCATCTGCCTTGGGCCCAGGTCATGATCCTGGGGTCCTGGGATTGAGACCCACATAGGGTTCTCTGCTCAGTGGGGACCCTGCTTCCCCTCTGCCTGCAGCTCCCCCGCTTGTGCTAATAAATACATAAAATCTTAAAAAAAAAAAAAACAAAACGCTTCTCTAAGGAGGTATCACTTGACACGTGAATGAAGTGAGGCGAGAGCCACGGAGACATGTGGAACAGCATTCTTGGGCAAGGGAACAGAATGCGCAAAGGCCTTGCGGGGAGTGTGCTAGGCTGGGGGCAGATCATGCAGGATCCTGTAGCCAGGGTTAGAACTCTAGATGGGACTCTGAGTGAGGCAGAGGTGCCACAGGACAGGTTGGAAGGCTTAAAGGGTGGCATCTCATGGTTGGTGGCCACACAAACCTGCACCTCCCATCATCCAACTCACTCATTCCCTTCCTATCTCAGGGGCTAGAAATGGCACTAAAAAGGCCCAAGTCCACCAGTCCAGGAAACAAGCTCTAGCCCAGGCCTCAGATCCTGAAGACACAGGGACCCATTTACAAGTGACACCCCCACCCTCACCCCGATGTACACACGCTGCTGTTACCATGGCTGTAAACTGACTCGGCTGCCACCACATTGTCCCCACTCCTTCCGATACCACAGCCTCCTCTCTGACTTCTTTCCTCACACAAGGACGTAGGGTGATTGGAACCAGAGAAATGGGAGATGCCCTACTGTGACCTTGCTGTGTGGTTTCAGCTGCTTCTCTCTGAACCTGTCTCCACCTCCCACAACGACAGGGTGGGCCAGGCCAGCATCACCCAGACAAATTACAGCCCTCGGTGGTGTTTGCAACAGGGTGACATGAGAAAAATGTGGACCACTTAACACATCAAGGGTCATGCTTGAAAGCGTAGGTTCTGTAGGGTGCCTGGGTGGCCCAGTCAGTTGGGCAACCGACTCTTGATTTCGGCTCAGGTCATGATCTCAGGATCGTGGGATCAAGCCCAGCATCAGGCTTCATGCTGAGCATGGAGTCTCCTTGAGAATCTTTCTCTCCCTCTGACCTCCCTCAGTTGCGCGCGCACGCTCTCTCAAATTGATCAATAAATAAAATCTTAAAAAAAAAATAGTGTAGACTCTACAGCCAGCCCCTCCATGACCCCAATGCTGGGCCTCTGGGCAAATGCCTTAAACAGTCCAAGCCTCAGTTTCTTATCTGTTAAATCGGGTTTATAAAGTTCCAGCCTCTTAGAGCTGTTGTGAGGGTGAAATGCGTTCACACACATTGAGCCTACACGTGAGCACATAGGTAGGTGTCATAAACGTACCTGTGTCCCCTCTGTCAGTGAATGCCCATTGTTTATTCTGATACTGTGTCTCTAATTTTTTTTTAAAGCAGTTGAAATGGGCTTTGGTTTCTGAAATGCTGGTTAACGGCACCACCAGAAATTGGTGGGCTGTCCTGCCTGTTGTCTCCCGCCACCACTCCTGCCCCCATCGAATCCTCAGCAGGGCCTGTCAGCTCTGTCCTCTAGAGCTACCCCTTTGTTGCCATCTCCCTGTCACCTCCTGGTTCAGGCTCCTGTTCTCTCTCCCAAGCAACATCAACAGCCTCCTAACAAGCCCATCGCCTCTCTGGTCACCACCCCCTGCCCAAGGCTAGTCTCCATCCACAGCCAAAGAAGCTTTAGAACCCAAGTTCAATCAGGTCACACCTCCTATTCAAACCCCTAGTATCCCTCATCTCACTTAGAATAATTTCTAAAGCCTTTTATGGCCTTGAGGCTCCATGAGGCCTGGTTTACGCCAACCGCTCTGACCTCATCTTAACCCAACCACCTGGGCTGGCTGCGCTCAGCCACGCTGGCTCTCCAGCCACTCTGCACCTGCTGGCTCCTTTGCCTACAATCCCGGCATGGTGGGCATTTGTAGCCAGTCCCCAACTCTGAGGCCGGGGCCTTTCCAGTCTGGTGAAAAGAGCCCCCGAGGTGCTATCCCCCCATCTGCTCATCTCTGCTGCCATATCTGTCACTCTCTGGCATACTCGTCTTCACTTATTGGTTTATCATCTGTCTCTCTGACTGGCGTCAGCTCTGTGAATCCTGGGTCATTCTCTTTCCCCTGCTGTGTGCCTGGTGCCAAGGACCATGTCTGCCACCACCGAAGGGAGACACAGTGGGTAGTGCAGTTTTTAATCTAAGTTTACAAGATCTGATAAAAACTTAACATCCTGGGTTGGTCTCCCAAACATTTTGTTTTCCTGGTCTGTGAGGTCCAAGGTTTGGAAACCACAGCACAAGACGGTCCCTGAAACCCGGTTCTGTTCCTCCATCTCCGGACAACCGGCAAGGCCCCCTCTTCCTAACTTATGCCTCCTTTCCAGCTCCTCGATTGAGCCAGGTGAACACCTGGGGTCCCAGATACAAAAGGTCATCTTGCAGACTTTTCTCTGAGTGCCCCACTCACAAAGCCCTCCTGGTTCCCGTGGCCACTCTCAATGGCTGACCCAGGTCCGGAGCACTGGGGACCACTCCAGGAGGTGGTGGTGGGGCCCAACGGCTCACCTAAGCAGGCAGCTGTAGGAGAAATCCAGGAGACCTATCTCATGCCAGCCACTGCCGGCTTCTGTGGTGTCACCCAGCAGGACAGTGCGGAGGTTGGCATACATGGAGTCCGTGAGTGCCTGGAGGTCCTTGTGGAGGAGAGTCCTGGGGCATGAACAAAGCAACAGTACAGCTTCCAAAGGGGAACATGCACAAGGAGCCCCCCCCCATCCCCAAACCTTAGGGTCCCAGGACTCTAATTCTTCATTGGTGATGGGGGCCTGTGGACAGTTGGCATAAACATGATGGTATTTGGATTACCATCATCAAAGCCAAATACAGCTGCTCTTTATTGCACCAAGCACCATGATCTCATTTCATCTTCTGACAACTGTAGGGATCACAGTTGTTATTATTATGGCACTCACTTTACAGACAGAGAAATTCAGGGCCAGAGAAGAACGTGACTTTCCCAAGGTCACACAGCCGGTAAGTGATACAGCTGGGATTGAAACCCTGGTCTGGGGGCTGGGGACACCTGTGTGGCTCAGTTGTCAAGCATCTGCCTTTGGCTCAGGTCATGATCCTGGGGTCCTGGAATTGAGTCCTGCATTAGGTTCCCCGCAGGGAGCCTGCTTCTCCCTCTGGCTGTGTCTCTGCCTCTCTGCCTCTCTCATGAATAAATAAAATCTTGAAAAGAAAAGAAACAAAACGAAATCCTGGTCTGCCCAACTCCAGAGTCTGAACTCCCAACCATGACAGTCTGTTCTTCCTTGGGACACACAGCTCAGATAAGGAACTCACATATTTCTGGAAGAGGGAGAACTAGCAGGCTCTTTCTCCTTGAGATCCAAAGTTAGGGACACCTGTTTGGATAAAGCATCCCTCGACCAAGGACTGCTAAGACGTGACCCTGAGTGAATGTGACATGAGGAATAGAGTTGTCTGGGCTGGAGGCCTGGCCTCATCGTGTGTGTCTAGGAGCCTGAGGGGAGAAGTGGTCCAGACACTGTGTGCAGGTGACGCAGGAAGCCCATCCATACTGCGCCTCCACAATACAGAGGCAACGCTGAGCCATGACTGAGCATGTGATTAGAAGCCAACAAAGGTGGGATCTTGTATCTGAGGTCAAGGTCCCTTTGTAGCAGGTGCAGGGAACCTAGAGCAGAAAACACTCTGCTGCAGCAAGTGCAGTGTCACGCAACAGAGCAGAACCCATATTCAACAGCGGCACCTGGTGGCAGCACCGAGAACAGTGCTAATGGGCCGATCCAGCTCTCTGTCACCACCTGCTGTTTAGGAACAGGACAGACCCCTGCAGATTGAGAAAGTTCTTGCGTAAATCCAGAAGGAAAAGCCTCCAGAAGCGTTCCATGAACTCCCAGGAGATAGAAGCATTTGGATGTTCAAGTTGGAACGTTGTTGGAGAAACACAAACACAGCCCATGTGAGATAATGTGTAAAAGGGCTTATCTCAGCGCCTGGCACGTCGTTAAATGCTCAATAAATGGGAGCTGACATAGGGACTGACCCTGATCCAGCTGTTCCCCAGATTCCACTCCAAGCACTAGCCCTCGACAGAGACAGCAGTCCTTAATGCCCATGTGGGACCCATGCCCAGAAGACCATGTGCTAGCTTACGAGAAATTCCCAGGAACTCTTCGGGCAGGTGCTGGTGTAAAGTGGATGCAGTGCACCAAGGATTCTTATTGCTAATGGGACCCGATGGTCTCCCTAGAATGCCAGATACTTGGGCTTAGAAATACTCCTAGCAGCCATCCTGCAAAGCCAAGGTCAGTCTGGGTGTTGCCTCTCATCAATGTTCACCTCATATTCTGACCTCTCCTCAGCTTTAGCAGCCCTACAAAACCCAGTCTTCTAGATGCTCTTCCTACTCCAGGAGGCCACCCTTCCTGGAGACAGATTACTAATTATTACCATCAGGCTGCGTGAACTCCAGGAGTAGACCTAGAGTCTTATTTCTTCAGGACGTCAGCTGGAGGAGACTGGGCTGTGGAGTCTGCAGACCTGGGTTCAAATCCCAGCTGTGATTTGAACTAGTGGTGGCCCATCAGTAAGTCACTTCACTTCCCTGAGTCTGTTTCCTCAACAGTAACCTATGGACAAAAGTACCTACCTCATGAGGCAATTGCACAGATAGCGAAGTGTTCCTATCAAATACCCAGCATATTGGGACACCTGGGTGGCTCAGCGGTTAAGTGTCTGCCTTTGGCTCAGGGCGTGATCCCGGAGTGCTGGGATCGAGTCCCACATCAGGCTCCCTGCATGGAGCCTGCTTCTCCCTCTGCCTCTCTCTCTCTCCCTCCCTCTCTCTCTCTCTCTTTCTCTCATGAATAAATAAATAAAATCTTAAAAAAAAATACCCGGCATACGGTAGGTGTCTTCAAATAGTGATGGGCATCATTCTGCACCCCCTGAATCTAGACGGTGACTAGTGCATAGTAGGTGCAGATGTAACAAATGCAGAGTGAATGTGCTCACACATCCTATTGTTCATATAGTTATTCCTTGTGTTTCAGGACCTACATCACTTCCTCACTGTGTGACCTAGGGTAAGTCACTGCTCTTCTCTGGGTCCCAGTGTCCTCATCCATAAAGTGGGGCTGTGAGTTATATGCCTTCCAGCATTATTGTGAGAACTAATGAGATCATAGAATATGGACTCAAAAATATTAATCACTCCATCCACCTCCCTTCCTTTTACATATGAGGAAACAGAGGCTCAGAGAGGGGAATGGACTTGCCCAAAGTCACACAGCAAGGGAGGGGTGGAGCTCGGATTTGAATCCAGGTCTGGGTGACCCAAACCCTGGTTTCCTCCTCCTGGAATCAGATCTGTCTCCCAAAAGGAATGAAAATGAGAAGAGCCTTCCCTCAGCCCCATTCTTTCAGGCAGTTTCTTGTTTTGTTTTTGTTTGTCTTCTCGAAACAAAATGCCTTTACTGGACGTCTATGGTGGAGACAAGCTCTGGCCACACAATACCTGGGCTATGCGGGCCCCTCCCCAGCCCACATGCAGGCACCATCTGTAGCCACTCACGGTTTCATCTTGGCCTTTTCATCACTGGGGCTGTAATGTGGAAGCTGCACATCAAAAATCCTCTCCATGAGGAAGACAGCATAGGCATGGAAGTCCAGCTTGGAGTGAGGCTCCCACACCACCGCATCATAGGAATGCGGGTCCAGGAGGACAGTGACGTACCTGCCACCCACCAGCACCTGTGGGAAGGGATGGAGGGAAGAGATACTGTGAATGACAGCAGCTCTCAGTGGCCAGAGCCACAGGCACAGGTCCTGCCAGACATTTAGAGGACAGTCATCTCTCCCCAACCCCTTACGACCACCCTGTGAAGCAGGGACCATGACTATTTACAGCTGAAAACTGAGGCTTAGAGAAGGCACATAATATGCCCAAGATCACGCCACTGAGACAGCAGAGCAGGGACTGGCATTCACTTCTCTGCCCCCAAGGTTGTGTTCTTCACCACCTCACTCTTGGGCACCTCCCATTATTATCTTGGTTATTGCCATATCTCTGGTACCCAGGAAGGAGTCTGTCCACAGAAGGCAGCGGATGGATGCTGGTGCACCATGGGTGGGCCAAGTGGAGAGATGGATGGATGGATGAATGGTGCTGTTGGGTTAATGCTAGTGGATGTGCCAGCAGTACTCACTTCTCTGGGAAGCTGAGTTCTGAATATAACCTGCTGCCCAAGAAGGGAAAGAAGAAGCACTGGAGAACTGTACTCCTAATCCTCTAATTCACAAAGGAAAGGCATCTTCCCCCAAATGCCTGGGGGGAGGAGGGTGGTCACACAATCCTAACCATGCCTTGGTCCTGTTTCCAACATGTGATTTGGGAGTCATGTTAATTAAACACTCACAAAATATAGGCGATCAGGTCATGATCTCAGGGTTGTGAGATCAAGCCCTGCATTGGCTCCATGCTGGGTATGGAGCCTGCATAAGATTCTCTCTCTCCCTTTCCCTCTGCCCCACACCCCCCCCTCTAAAACAAATAAATAAATAAATAGATAGATAGATAGATAGATAGATAGATAGATAGATAGATACATCTTTAAAATACAGGCCAATATCCAAGAAAAAATGCTGCTAGATGAATTGTTAGATGGATGGGTAAATGCAAGGATATCATCAGTGAAGGTATGTTGGATGGAAAGATGAATGGATGAGCAGCTAAAGGTTAGTTGGAGGGGATCCCTGGGTGGCGCAGCGGTTTGGCGCCTGCCTTTGGCCCAGGGCGCGATCCTGGAGACCCGGGATCGAATCCCACGTCGGGCTCCCGGTGCATGGAGCCTGCTTCTCCCTCTGCCTGTGTCTCTGCCTCTCTCTCTCTCTCTCTGTGTGTGACTATCATAAATAAATAAAAAAATTTTAAAAAAAAAAGAAAAGTTTAAAGGTTAGTTGGAAATTAAAAGTATGGAGGAATGTTGGGTACATGATGGTAGGATGCTAAGTGGATACTGGGTAAAAGGATTGAAGGATGAAAGTTGGATGAGTGGAACTTGAGGAATACATGGAAGGTGGATGAAGGTGGTGGTTGTCTGGATGTTGAAGAGATGGATGGATGGATAGATGGATACACACACAAATAGATGCATGCAGAGTAGACTGTATGGATACTGAGTGGATAGATAGCTGGACGTTAGGTGCATAGTGGCAGATGGATGGAAAGATGGGTAGATAAATGGAAGTTGGTAGAAATTGAACATATGGGGACACCTGGGTGGCTCAGTCAGTCAAGTGCCTGACTCTTGATCTTGGCTCAAGTCTTGGTCTCACAGTCGTGAATCTGAGCCCCTCACTGAGCTCCAAGCTGGGCATGGAGCCTACTTTAAAAAAAGATATCAGGGCACCTGGGTGGCTCAGACAGTTAAGTGACTGCCTTCGGCTCAGGTCATGATTTTGGGATCCGGGGATAGAGTCCTGCATGGGACTCCCTACTCAGCAGGGAGTTTGCTTCTCCCTCTCGCTCTTCCTTGGTACTTCTCCCTCTCTCTCTCAAATAAATAAATAAAATCTTTTCGAAAAAAGATATTGAACATATGGATAAAAACTGGATGGATGTTAGGTACATGAATGGAAGGATGCTGGATAAATGTGAGTAGACAGATGAAAGGTTGGATGGACAAATGGATGGATAGACAGATGTTGGATAGGTATACAGAAAGATGGTTCAGTGGAGAGATAGGGGTTTGATGGAAATGGAATATAGGAATGAATGTTCAGTGGATATTAGGATGAAAGGATGCTGCTTAGAAATCGGGTAGACTGGGCAGCCCGGGTGGTTCAGCAGTTTAGTGCCGCCTTCAGCCTAGGGCCTGATCCTGGAGACCTGAGATCGAGTCCCACGTTGGGCTCCCTGCATGGAGCCTGCTTCTCCCTCTGCCTGTGTCTCTGCCTCTCTGCCTCTCTCTCTCTCTCTCTTTCTGTCTCTCATGAATAAATAAACTCTTTAAAAAAACTTAAAAGAAATTGGGTAGATAGGCAGAAGGATAAATATTGGATGGATTGATGGATATTGGGTAGATGGAAGTTGAATGGATAGAGGTTAGTTGGATGGACATACAAGAACTGGACAGGGATCCCTGGGTGGTGCAGTGGTTTGGCGCCTGCCTTTGGCCCAGGGCGCGATCCTGGAGACCCAGGATCAAATCCCACATCAGGCTCCCGGTGCATGGAGCCTGCTTCTCCCTCTGCCTATGTCTCTGCCTCTCTCTCTCTCTCTCTCTCTCTGTGTGTAACTATCATAAAAAAAAAAAAAGAACTGGACAGACATCGAATGACTCAATGTTGGGAAGATGCTAAAGGGATAATGAAGGGATGAATGTTAGTTAAGCGATGGCTGAACCGATGGATGGACAAATGGGCAGAAAGTTGGTAGGACCACTGGACAGGTGGGTTAGTGTATGGAAGGAGACAGGAGGAATCAGTGAAGCCAGGTATAACCGGCCCAGCTGCTCATCGTTTTCCCTCCCTAGAGGCACAGAAGGCACTTACAGTAAAGACATCGCCATGCTTCTTTTTCATCCTTGTGAGGAAGCCGGCAGCATCTTTTCCAAACTCCAAGGCATGGCCCAACCAGGGGATACTGCCCAGGTCCAGGGGAGGCTCGCCAGGTCGCCTGCAGAAACCAGTTATCACCACTTGATTAAGCAGGGGAAAAGAAAAAGAGTATAGGGCATGGGGTGTGATTTTAAGTAGAGAGGGCATTCCAGGCTTCCCCGAAATATTTGAGAAAGACCTAAAGGTGGTGAGGGAAGGAGCCACATAGATATCTGGAAGAAGAGCCTTCCAGGCAGAAGGAACAAGTGCAAAGGCCCCAGGGCTGGATCATGCCTGCTGTGTTCCAAGAACAGTAAGGAGGCCAATGTGGCTGGAGGGAGCAAGGAGAAACAGCAAGACCTGAAGCCAGACTGGTAACAGGTGCCAGACCATGCGGGGCCTCAGAGGCAGCTGTGAGGACTTTGGCCTTTCCCCTGAGGGAGGTGGGATCCACAGAAGTTTCAAGTAACACAGGGACATGATTTGACTTAGGTTTTTTCTTTTGGCTGCTGAGTAGAGGTTGGATTACAGGGGGCCAAGAGCAGAAGCTGGGCGACCAGCAGACGTTGGTACATGTTAGGGAGTCCAGTTGACGTGGACACTTTCCGGTGGGTGGGAGAGCTTTCTAGAAGGCAAGAGTATAAGGACACAGAGTTCTCTGCCTGAGCCAGCCTGGACAGGGCTTTGATCATCTCATGCTCCCTGTCATGCTCACAGAGAAAGGATGAGACTGGAGAGCACGGCTGAGTGGCAGGAGATAGTGGGAGGACTAGCCGCATTACTGACCTCTGGGGGAGGGAGGTTAGCTAGGGAGAGCTCCATCACCATCACGAAATGGGCCTCACAACAGCGCGAGGCTGGTGCTCATGGTAGACCTCTTGGCAGTCCTTAAACCCTGACTAGGAGCAGTGTTCTCATCCTAGAATTATCAGAACCACAGGGATGCAGGGAGCTCCCTAACTGCTCAGTGAGTGAGTCATCCCATCTCTGCTCACGGTGGAGTTATTCACTCGCTCGCCGAATATTAACTAGGAAGCAGGCACTGCTCTGCGTGCTGGAGACACAGCAGTGAACAGGACAGGCAAGGCGCCCGACTTCATGGATCATGCCTGCTGTGATACCACTTCGCACCAAGATGGCCATCATCTAAAAAAAAAACAAGGAAAGTATCCACTGGCAAGGATGTGGAGAAACGGGGCTCCTCCTGTATTTTTAGTGAGAACGTAAAAATGGGGCAGTTGTTTTTGGAAACTAGCCTGGCAGTTCCTTGAAAGGTTAAACAGAGTTACTCTACGACCCAGCCATACACCCCAAAGCTCTGGAAGCATAAGCTCATATATAAACCTGTACCTATTGTTCATGGTGGCATCATGCACAGCAGCCAAAACACGGAGCCAACCCAAATGTCGGTCGACTGACTAATGGGTAGACAAGATAGGGTATGTGCATACCATGGAACGTTATTCAGCCATAAGGAGGAAAGGAATAATGATTCATACCACAGTGTGGAGAAACTTCAAAACCATCACGCTCAGTGAAAGGAGCCAGACACAAAAGGTCACATACTGGATGATCTATTTCTATAGAATGTCCAGAAAAGTTACCTCCATAGAGAAAGAAAATAGATTAGTGGTTGCCAGGGGTTGGGGGGAGGGGAGATGCAGAGTGATCGCTAATGGGGTAATGGGGATGGGATTTCTCTGGGGGATGATGAAAAATATCCTAGAGTTGGGCAGTGCTGATGGTGGTGCAGCTCTGTGGATATTCTAAAACCCACTGAGCTGTATACTTTAAAAGGGTGGATGTTATAGTATGCAAATTAAACATCAGTAAAGAAAGAATAAAGAAGGGTGATATGACACAGTGACAGGGGCTGGTTTAGAGAAGGGGTGAGGGAAGCCCCCCACCCCCGCTGAAGCACCAGGTGAGCAAAGATCCACAGGATGAGAAGGGAGTGCTGTGGAAGAGAGAGAAAAGGATTTCAGGCAGTGGGAACAGCAAGTGCAAGGGCCCTGGGGTGTCAGCATGCCTGTGAGGCTTTCAAGACAGTAGGAGCTGGTGTAGCTAGAGTGGAGAGTGTGGGGGTGAGAGGCAGGACATGACCTGTGGCCAGGGTCAGGTTTCCACGCGGAGTGCCATGGGAGCCTCTGGAGGGTCGGAAGTGGGAGCTGGGAAGCGATGCAGTTATGCATTTAAAAAGTCACAACAGAGACTACTGTGATCATCCAGGAGAGCAACAATGGAAGCGGAGGTGAGGCGAGCATCTGACTCCCCCACTTCCAGGACAAGGGGCTTTTTTCCCTCTAAGACACTTTTGGAGGTATGGGCAGGGTGAGGGCCTCCTCTCCTAGTTTTTTGTCCAGGCTGTTGCCAGAGCGCGCCTGTGAGCCAGGTGTTATTTCTGGCAGCTTCCACCATTCCCCAGAAAAGTCCCAAGGAGGCTCAAACAAAGGCAGGAAGCTGGGAGCCCAGGCGTCTGACCACACCGACCCCTGATGTGGTTGCTGGCTCTTGGAGGCTGGGCCCTGAATCCAGCTCAGGCCCAGGCCACATTCCAAGGTGACTCAGCCATCAGCCCGCAGGGATGAAGCAGGCTCTATTTTGGGGTCTGCGGTCTCTAGCCTCACCCATTGACACTCTCACTCTTTTGAGGCACTGCCAGACCCTGGGGGGAAGGAGGAAGGGCTGGACCTTCTCATCCCCAGCTCCTGCCCATACAGCCAGCCTTTCCTGTTTCAGACACCAGGACACCTTTTCTGATCCTCCCCTAGAACTTTAATTCCCAACATGTGGGTTCCTCCCCAAAGTGCCCACTCCTCACTCTCAGACTCCATGGCCAACTTCACCACTTGTCCCATCTCTCTTCCACTCAACACTCTGCAAATTGGGAGAGAGAGTTAAGGATGGGTATCACTCACCTTGTACCCTAAAATATCACCCCTACACCAGGCAGAAGTTCCACAAATGTAGGCACTCGTGGACTCCAACACTTACAACAGTGTGTGGCATAGAGTAGGCACTTAATAAATGTATCAAACGACTGATTCATGTATACAGTTGGTGCTCGAGGAGAAGCACCTGTCCCCCAGAGTTGCTGAGGGGGTTAAGGGACTCTGGATTGCCCAGAGCAGAGGCTGCATCATTTAGCTGTGCAGTATTATTGGCGGACTGCCTCTCTATCCAGTAGTTTCAGCTCAGTTCAGGGCCTTGGGCTCTAGGAGGATTTAATGGGGGACAGGCGAGGGCCAATTTCAGCAACCTGAGCTTCCATTCAAAGTGCTTGACCCATTCCTTCCCAGGGCTCACTCACGAGCGGCCCCCATTAACACTCTTCGGTTCCGTACCCCCTTGCCTGCCACTGTGAAGGAAAAGCATGTGACCATTTGGCTCTAGTTTTTGTTTTCCTGTTTTTGTAACTGACATCAAAGATTCAGGGAATTCTCAACACAATAAAGAACAGTTAAAGGCAGGATAGCGAGAGGACAGAGGCACGTGGGAGAGGCAACAAGGAGCGGTGGTGACTGTGGCCAGGCTTAGATAGGACTCTTCTACTGAGTCCCAGGCAGGTGCTGCCACATTGTCCTATTTTTCATGAGAAGCTGGAAATGTGGAGTTTTGTGTGTGGAACCCCCCGACCTCGCCACGAGTTTTCTCCTTGCACCGTGTGCCACATAGCAGCCCTGCCTGCGCTGAATGTGGCCATGGACCACCACTGGGTGGCCTCTGGTTAGTGCACATTGGAAAGGGATAGAGCTATTTATACCTAGAAATTTCGTATCCTTCAAGGGCCCAGATCAGCCCCTGAGCCACCAGGAACCCTCACCGGATGCCATGGTGGCCTCTGGCACCCTGGAAAAGGGGCCTCCCACCCTGGAGACCTCCTCCAATGCTCTTTAGAGCAGACACACAAGCCAAGAGGAAGAGATGCACACTGCCTGGCGGAGTGGCTAGGGCACGGGACACCAGCTGCGTGAGCCATCTCAGGGAACAGATGGAGAAACCAAGGCCTGAAAGAAAAGTGGGAAGAATGTTTCTGACACCCACATGCAGGTCATTAGCCCCGTGGGCAGAGATGTCAGACTTCCTAATTCCAGCTCACAACCTCTCCCAGGAGAAGACAGAATTACCGAGCTGGGTTTAAAAATCTTTGCCATAATTGCAGAAATTTGGACTGGAGACTAGCTATTAAGAACATGAAAATCCTTAGGCAGAGTAACAGAATTGGGGTTGTTTTTGACGTACATTCTGAAATATTTCCTGGAGAGAGATTATAACATCTGTAATTTTTTTGTAAAAATATTAACTGTCAGATCAAGGAGATGGGTACACGAGGGTTCTCATACTATCCTTATATTTCTGCAGAGTTGAAATTTTTCAAAATTACAAATTTTAACTTAAAAAAAAAAAAGCTAGAGGTAAAGACAGCCGCCGAATGACTGAAGTAGTTCTTTTTCTTTTACTATGAAAAGCATGCATTTTGGAACTGGCTACATATGGAATATATTTTCTGTGTGGCCCTAACGAGGTCACCAGGCCCTTGTAGGCTTCAGCTATAAAATGGGGTGATGAACAGGTCCTCGGGGTCAGTGAGCAGAAGGGAAGGTGTGAGGCCTTGCTTGTTTGACTCCGACTGGCTCACTGTCTACACAGCATCAGCCTCATCCACCTCTCTTCCAACACTTGGTTACGTGTCCTTCCCTAAAAACTTCGTTACCACATCATACTATCTTAACATCATGTGATTCTAAGACTTTTGAGTGTTCAGATTACAAATAAAATGTATGGGAAGCATGGAAATTCATTTTTCTTGATAATTAAAAATCCCTATAGCCCAGATCTATAATCCAGGCAGACCCTGGACAAGCTGCTTAGCCTCCCTGAGCTGGTTTCCTCCTCTGTAAAATAGAAGTAACAAGAGTGCTCCCTGCTAAGCTGGGAGGAGAAAATGAGATTGGGGCCTGAATTGGGGTCCCTATGGGATCTTCCCAGGGTCCACCCAGCTGCCTATAAGTTGTCAATGACATTTTACCCACATTTCTCCCCAATACCCATTTCTTGACCCTCCTAACCCACCGGGTATAAAAATCAACAACTCACCGTCAAAGATAAATTTCCTCTCTGGATTATAGCAAGAATTTGCTAAAAAAAAGTTTAACTAGCATTTTTTTTCTAACCCAGCAATTCCACTCTCTACTATTGCCATCATCACCCCCATTTTATTTTTATTTTTGCATCATTCCCATCTTAAAGATTAGGAAACTAAGGCAGGGAGCAGCTGCTTAACTTGTTCTGACGACGAGAGGCTGATAATTTCCATATGCTGAGCATTGGTTAATCTGCACAGACCAGTGTTGGGTTCTAGTTTTGATGAACCTACCACGATAACATAACGTGTTAACAGTGGTGGAAACTGGATAAAGGGTATTTGGGAACTCTTTGTACAACCTCTGCAACTTTTCCGTAAATATAAAACCAGCCTGAGATTTTTTTTTTTTTTAAAAAGTGTACTTTTAAAAAAAATCTGGAAAGTTCTCCCACCAGCCTCGTTGTCAGGCAGCCCTATGAGGTAGCCTTGATCAACAAGAAAAGTCTAGAATTGTCGGAAGGGAAGGGCTTCAGTCTTATCTATAACAGAACAAATATCTAAGTCACATGTATTCAATGTATTCAGCTATTCCATGAGCAATTCAAATTAATTTTTAGAATTAAAAAAAAAAAAAGATCTGCTGCCATCTCTGATTTGAAGTGTATGAGATTTACATCTTCTAAATTGGAGAGCGGGTCAATTTTTGGGACCAGGAAGCTAAGTCTGGCCCCGGCTCCACCCTGCCCAGGATGTAGGGTGTCGGGGAGGGGAGACCCCTTTCTGGGTCCGAGCAGACGCAGCGCCGAGCCTACTAAGCTCCCTGGTCCAGGTCGGGGGATCCCACGGGAAGTGGCTCCAGAGCCAGTAAGGGGGCATCCCTCAGGCCTCTGCCCTCCCCGGCCTCGACTCGCGCATCTGTGCAATGGGGCGAGGAGCGGGGAACAGGGAGCTGGGAGCCGGGAGCGAGGCTCCCCCTCCCCCGCCCCCCGGGAGCCGACGGAGGCTGGGGGTTGGCCCGAGCAGCGCGGGATCCAGGCCGGGGCTGCACGCGGGAGGCGGCTTCTCGCCCGGGGCGCCCCGAGCCGGCCCGCGCCCCCACGCCGCACCCGGAGCCCCGGGGCCTCTCCCGGCACAGCCCCCGCAGGTGCGGCCGAGCGCTGCGCACCGGAGCCCTCGGCCGGCTCCCCCGGCGGGCCCACGTCCCGCGCCCGCTCCCCGCTCGGCGCCTCCCGCGGCGGCCGGGCCGGGCCCTCCCGGGGTGGGGAGGCGGGCAGGCGCGGGCCCGGTGGCCGGAGGGCGCCCCGGGGGTGGGGGTGGGGGGGGTGGGGGGGGCCACTCACCGCGTGCGCCGGCGGCTCAGCAGCAGCAGCAGCAGCAGCGCCGCCAGGAGCCCGAGGAGCAGCGCCCAGGTCATGGCCGGGCGGCGGCGGCTCCGGGCGCCCAGGTGCCTCTCGGCGCTCGCTCCCTCGCTCCCTCGCTCCCTCGCTCGCTCGCTCCCTCCTCCCTGCCCGCAGGCCGGCCGCGGCGGGGGGCGGGTCCGCGGCGGCGCCGGGGTCCCGGGGGGGCGGGGCGCTCTCGGGGAGCCCCTCCCCGGCTCGGCCGCGCGGCCCCCTCCCGGGGCCAGGAAAGGGGTGGAAACTGCGGGAAGCGGGGAGGGGGGAGGGGGAGAGAGGCGGGGGACCCGGGGGCTGAGGCCGGGGCGGGGGTACGCGGGTGCGCGGGTGACGTGGGCCGAGGCGGGAACGCGGTGAGCGCGGCGGGCGAGCCCACGAGCTGCCTACGGTCCCCGCGGCCGCAGCGTCCCGCTCCTCCGTCCCCGCCCCCGGCCGGAGTCCCCCGGGCCGGTCGCGCCACGTGGGGCCGCCCGGGTCCCCGAGCCCCTCAGTAACCGTAGTGAACGGGGCTGCAGGAGCCGCTCCCGGCCCCGCCCTTTGTCACCGCGCCCTCCGCCGCTGGGAGAGACGGGGTGGAGAGCATCCAGACCTGTCCCGGGGTGCAGAGCAGGGGTGTAGAGCATCCAGACCTGTCCCGGGGTGCAGAGCAGGGGTGCAGAGCATCCAGACCTGTCCCGGGGTGCAGAGCAGGGGTGCAGAGCATCCAGACCTGTCCCGGAGAAAAGCAGGGGCTCCGGACCCGGTGGCCCCTGCCACCGCTACTTGGCGCTTAGGTGCCACCCTCCAGGTCTCGCGACCCCGCAAGAGTGAGCACCCCTGGGTGCTAGGAGGATCGCAGACTGCCCCCACCTACTCCTCCACCCACTCACACCCTCTCTGAGGCCAGCTCCTTATCTGGGAACAGACAGGTCAGAGGCATTGTGAGAAAGCAAGGAGAGCTTGTCAGTGAAAAGAAGTTGCAAAGGGCTGTACCGTGTTTGGCACAGGTGAGTGTGGTGAGTCAGTGGGTGGAGGTCTGCTTCTAACTCCCTGTTTCTTACTGATGGGTGCCTTTTATCTTTTTTTTTTTTTTAAGATTTGTTTATTCAAGGGTGAGGCAGAGGGAGAGAGAGAGAGAATCCCAAGCAGACTCCCTGCTGAGTGGGATCTGGTGATGCTGAGTTCAGTCTCATCACCCCTGAAATCATGAAGTCAGATCCTGTAACTGAATCCTACTCAGAATCCCCCATGGCTCCATCTCACTCAGAGCACAGCCCCAAGTCCTGTCCTGGAAGGACCAGCGTGATCTGCCCCTCCCCTCCCCTTCCCTTACCTCCCTAACCTCACGGCCCCCAATCTCTGCCTCCCCAAGTCTGTTCCAGCCACATTCATCTCTTGTCCTTCCCCAAGTGTGCCAAACTCACTTCTACCTCAGGGCCTTTGCACTTGGTATTTATTCCCTCTGTCTAGAGCTATCTTTTCTCAGAGACTTGCACAGCTGGCTCTTTCCATCACATCCCTCATTCCTCTGTCTCTGTTCAACTATCACCTCCTCAGAGAAGCCCTCCTTGACCACCTGGTCTAAATGGTCACGCCATCATTCTCTATTGCTTTAACCTGTTTGGGTTTTTTTCTCTCTCTCTTTTTTTTTTAAGATTTTATTTATTCATTTGAGAGAGAGAACGAGAGGGGTGAGGGGCAGAGAGAGAAGCAGACTCCCACTGAGGGGGATGAGGATGGGGAAGGGGGTACAAGGATGGGACAGTGATGTGGGGGCAGAGGGGGGAATATGGTGAGTGGAGTGGGAGAGGCCCACATTCTGCCTACAGTCTCCACCATCGCAGCGTCCTCCTCAGTCCTGGGTGACTGAGCCACCCAAATGCCCCAGGTTTTTTTTTTTTTTCTTGACAGTACCTAATATTCTTGCTATCATGTTAAAGATTCATCTATTTGCCTGTTTAATGTTGGCTGTCAAGGCAGCTGGATGACCCTCATGTGTCCTCTGGATTTAGAACATCAAAAGGCGAAAGGAGTTTCCTGAACCTCTTGTTTATTTATCCAGCTTATCTGCCTACAAAGCCAACAATCCCAAAAAGGCCACAGAACAGGCCTGGAGAGTTTTCTCCAAATTTGGGGAGCCCCATGGGGCGGCCTTCTGGCAGTGGGGTTCACAGCCCGGCTTAGGCGATGCTAAAGTGTGTGACTCTGAGCAGTCTGCTCTGCCTGAGCCAGGGTGCTGCATCAGTGGAGTGGGGGTGAGTAAATGACCTAATCCAGGGGACACGCCTTGGAGTGCCGGCTACACAGGTGAGCATTAGTGACAGTTAACTGCTGTCAGCACTTAGCCAAGTTCAGCCTCTCACCATACGTGGGATCAGTGTTTGGTCTCTGTTTTGTCATCAGAAGAATGGTTCCTTCCCCACAGATCTTTTTTGAGGACTGAATTAAATGATGAGAGAATGAAATCACCCAGCATGGGGCCTGGTACACAGTAGGTGTTCAATAAATGTTAACTCTTCCACCACACATCCCAAGCTTGAGTGTAAACCAGCAGCACCCCAGTCCAAATCACTCCCAAATAGCATGTCTCTCCTCCCTGCTCAATCCAGGGGCACCCCCCACCCAGGGGAAGAAGTTTAAGAGAACAATGTGTTGGGTCCCCTGGCCTCTACCCTTACTAATGAAACCTGATTTTGTTCAGGAATTAGGCACATGCAGAGCACCTGGCTGGCTCAGTCCATTGAGCATCTGCCTCCAGCTCAGGTTATGATCCTGGGGTCCTGAGATCAAGCCCCACATTGGCCTCTCTGCTCAGTGGGGAGTCTGCTTCTCCCTCTCCCTACACCCCTCCCCTTGCTCGTTCTCACTCTCTCAAATAAATAAATAAAGCCTTTTTTAAAAAAAGGAATTAGGCACATGTTCAGGAAGATGGCCCCGCCTTCTTCCCATTGGTCTGAGTCAACTGGGGATATCCCTCTTTGCTGGGGATTGGTCCCCAGACAAGCCAAGTCGGTGCCTTCTGGACCTCTGCTGGGGTTTCTAGGAGAATTTTTCCTTCCTATTTGCCTCCTGTCCCCTGGTGGCCCATTGTGTGAGGATGTGATGGTGGGGTGTTATAAGGAAAGGCCTGGAAGATGATTGCAGACCCCAAACCAGAGCTAAAGAATAACCATCCCAAGAACCACCTGACTCCAGCCTTTCGTTTATGAAATAATAAAATATCTGTGTTGCTGAAGACACCATGAGTCAGATTTCCTCTTGCATGCAGCCAAAAACATTTCTAGCTAAGACAAACTGCCAGCTGTGGCTGTGGTGAGGACTCCGTGAGGTCAATGCATCCAAAGTGATTCTCACAGTACCAGCCCTTGCGAACTTTCAAATGTGTCCCTTCATCTTATTATTTTCTCTCTTTTTAAAAAAGATTTTATTTATTTATTCATGGGAGATACACAGAGAGAGGCAGAGACATAGGCAGAGGGAGAAGCAGGCTCCCTGTGGGGAGCCTGATGCAGGACTCGATCCTGGGACTCCAGGATCACAACCTGAGCCAAAGGCAGATGCTTGACCACTGAACCACCCAGGCGTCCCTATTTTCACTTTTATTACAGGTCAGACTTGCTAGCTTTATTAAGCTAACAGGGTATCCTCTTCATAGGGTATCCTAACTCTATGGCTGTGGCATCTTGCAGCACAAGCAAGCTCTGGCAAGAAGCAGAGATTCCAAACTCTCCTGACCCACGGGGCCTGACAAGGCTGTGCTGAGGGCTGGTATGGCTTTAAGACTAAAGATGAAGGAAAACTTCCCCAAGGGCCACCCCTCCAGCTCATGGTGGAAGGGCTAGGACATTCCAGGCTTGAAAGCTGAGTTCAAATCCCAACATTGCCACTTGCTTGCTGCATGACCCTAAGCAAATCACTTCTGCTTGCTGAGCCTCAACTACTTTATCTGTATAATGGGCATGTTGCTGGTAGTGGTGATGGCAGGGAGTCACCCAGTACGGTTTCAACCCTGGCATCCAAGCCTTCATCTGGGGAGTGAAGCCCCTGTGTCAGATAGAGTCTCAGGAAATTCCTTCTTCCCTCTACCTCTCCCAGGGGCAGTCACCCAGTAACAAGCATCCACATGTTCCTCTGTAAGAGTCTTGTGTCCAGATGTCCACTGTCCAGTAGACACAAGACATCTGGGCAACTCTCTGATCTCGCCCAACCTCTGCTCTCTTATCTAGCCGTAATAGGGTCATGAGGACAATGTCAAGACCCAACTCCAGAAAATGGGGGGCTCTGCTGGGAAAGGACGGCACTTTCTGACCTACAACCCCTGTTTTTTCTCTTCCAGGGACTAGATCTGGTTCATGTCTGCATCCCAAAGACCACAAACAAATTGTATTTGGAAAGGAAAATATGTGTGTTGCCTTCTTCAAAGCTAAAATCCAGCCCCATCAGAGAAGGCCAGTTTTAAGTATTTTTGTAATTATGGCTCTAAGTTTAGTTGGTAATTTAGACCATTAAAAACACTTTTTTCATATTAACTTGTCTAATCCCCACAAGACTCTATAAAATGGGTACTATTTGTACTCCCAGTTTGCCAGTGGTAAATACCAGCCCAGAGACACTCAGTAAGTTACGCAAGGTCACACAGCACTTCTTTTGCTAGGCTATAGCATGAGGACTTGAAGCCTTCTTAGGACAGACCAATTTCCCCATGTGGTATGAACATACCTTAGGGTTTCCTACCCCCACCTTTATTTGTGCTGGTTACCTGCCTGGAAGCTCTTTCTTCCTTTCAGGTCATCCAAACCTGTTATGGGAAGGGATGTTAGTCCAGGTCCTCTGAGAGAGCCAACATGGAAAAAAATATCCAAGAGACTTATTGGGGAAAATGCCGGGATGAGAGGCAGGGAGTGAGGAGGTGAGGATGGAGCCAGTAGAGGCTGGGAGGGAGGGAGGAAGGAGGGAGAAAAGAAGATAGGGTGGTTGTAGACTGCAGTGGCTTTCTAAGAAAGTTCAGTACGGCTGACAAAAAGTCCTTATGCTTCCAGAGGAGCCCTGTGTCTCCTGGGAATGGGCCTGCCTCCTGCCTCCCTGCCTCCCTGCCTCCCTGCACTGATTAACTGGGACCAGCCCCTGGGAAGTGTGATCTTGACTCAACTGTTAGGATGAATCCATGGTCTGTTGATTAGGCTCCATGCCAGAGGCCTGACAGGTGCATTTTCATGGCTGCAGAGGTAAGGAAATACATTTGCCATCTAAAACAACAACTGAAAAAATTAAATCAGTCAACAAGCTGACTATATACACTTCTATAGGCATGAATTCCATCAGTGCAAGAATACATTCTTCCACTTACAGACACTGGGCCAGGTTGAGGGGGGAGGACAGGAAGGGGAAGGAGAGACCAAAGCTGCAAAGTTTCTACTGTTTTTATGCTACTAAAGAGAGAGTGGCAAACTCAAGTCTCCAAACAAGTCTGATAAATGAATGAATGAAGTGACCTGTCATATCAGGAAGGTGATAGGGAGTGGGGGAGATGGTGGAAACTGGAGAGCACTGCCCCATCCCAAGGGAAGCTCCCTCTTCTCAGCACAGCCAACGATGGATGGGCCATGTACAACTATGTGCTCAGTGTGGTGGCCAGGTCTTCTGATTCAAGAGAAGCCAGAAAGAGTAGCTCACATTATTTTAAAACACCTCAAAAAAAAACAAAACAAAAAACAAAAAAACCCAAAAAAAACAAAAACAAAAAAAAAACACCTCAGAGGCCAGGGCGCCTGGGTGACTGAGTGCTTGAGCATCTGCCTTTGGCTCAGGTCATGATCCCGGGGTCCTGGGATTGAGTCCTGCATCGGGCTCCCCACAGGAAGCCTGTTTCTCCCTCTGCCTATGTCTCTGCCTCTCTCTGTGTGTCTCCCACTAATAAATAAATAAAATCTTTAAAACAAAAATAAAATACCGCATAGTCTAACAACACACATCTGCCACCTGATTTTGGCCCTGGAGGTTAGCTGTGCCAAAGGCCAGTAGCTAAGCCATTTGGGGATATGCAAAATAGATCTGGAGTTGGGATGTGGAACTCAAGTGCTCTGTAGAATCAAAGAAGGAGAATGGAGTTTTATTTTATATTTTTTAAAGACTTTATTTATTTGAGAGAGAGAGAAAGCAAGAGAGCATGAGTGGAGGGAGAAGGCCAGAGGGAGAAGCAGACTCCCCACTGAGTAGGGAGCCCGATGACGTGGGGCTTGATCCCAGGACTCCGGGATCACGACCCAAGCTGAAGGCAGATGCCTAACCAAATAAGCCACCCAGGTGCTCTGGAGAATGGGGCTTTAGAAGGAGGCCTGAGAGACAGGAGGTAAAGGCCAGGCTGACATGAGGGCAGGTAGGGGCCCTATGCAGAAAGGCTGCCAAGCGAAATTCCCTGTGGAATTAGAAGTGGTCAAACAATCCCTGCAATCGGAGGTATATAATACTGAGTATTTATTCATTTGCTGTGTTGGGCTAAGGAATAGCAACACACACACACACACACACACACACACACTCATATGTCATCCCCTCATTGCCCAGAAATGTTCAAGAATAATCTACTACACACACAGGGTGACCAAACTCATTCTGTTTGTCCAGACTTTCCCGGTTTTCATTCTGAAAGCACCACATCCCAGGAAATCCCTCAGTTCTGGACGACCAGGAGGGCAGGTCACACTATCAACACACATCTGCAGTATGTGAGTGGGTGGGACCGGTGGAGGTTGGTTCAGTGCTGTGGCAGCCATCTTGGGACCCTGAGGAGAGTCATTGCTAAGCTCCACAGTTAATTAACATTCTTGGATCTGTCCTGTGGTAGATTAGACCATGGTGTCCAGTTCTTACACTTTCCCTGTATTAGAACTAGACATTCATAGCCTTTACCACATGTCTGCAGTGCCTCCCACTGTGGGCAGAGAGTATCTCCCTGACCAGTGATGGTGGACTTGGGCGTATGACATGCTTTCACCAGTGGGAAGTGAAGAAGTGATGGCGTGCCAGTTCCGAGTACAGATTTTAAGAGGAACTATATATTTCCATTTGACCTTCCTGGCTTCTGCCATTAGTCATGACACACAGAGAAAGCTCAATTCAATCTGGAACCTGAAGCAGAGATTTCTCAGCAGACTTAGGAGTAGGAAAAATGGAGAATTGTTATTATAAATCATGGAGCTTCTAAGGTTTTTGTTACCAGCAAAAACCAACTAATGCGGGCCTTATCTCTGAACTTTTTTTGTCAATTTGGGTAGATGTCGTTTGCATCAGTTACATACAGAATAGGCTGCTTTTCATGCTTGGAATCCTGGTTTTCTCATCTGTACAAGGGGATAATGACAGGGCCCCCTTCCCAGGGTGGATGGGAGGATTCAAAAAGATCATGTGCCAATACATAGAGTAAGCACTTAATAAAATGGATGAAGTGTAATTCTTTCAGCACAGACTTGCTGAGTATTTCTTTACCAGCACTGTGTAAGCCTCTTTATCAAGAATTTTGAAGGAAGTAGGAAAGAAGGCCAGCCTTCCGTATTTGGTCATTTTCGTACAGGCGTAGGAAAAAAAGAGAAAAAAAAACATGTCTGGATTGGAGGCAGAGGAGGGATGGAGGAAATGATCTGTTTTCTGACATCCAGGCCTTGCTGCTGATTGTCTCTATGGTGGGGACACATCCTTGGGTTAGGAGATTTGAGGTTCTCTAATGAACACGGTTTTCAGCAGCCACAAGCTAGCCTCAGGCATCCTCCCCCAGGAGAGCCAGGATTATGCAGGGAATGCAGTGGGAAGAGAGCCCAGAGGCAGTGGGGGGGGGGGGGGGGGGGAGGCGCTCTCCAGACTCAGGCAGGCAGAGCCAGGGAAGCCTCCTGTGCAGCTTTCCCAGAATGTTCTAGACTGGGATATGATGCCCCGGAGTGGTCTCGTCCTGCTTCCCAGGCTGCCTGCCCGAGGGGATGGGTGCTGGGGGAGAGAGACCACAGCAACCTCCCCTCCCTTGGTTTCCCCTGGACGGGAGTGCAGGCGGCCCCATGGATCCCAACCAGCTGCCTTGGCCCTTTGGAGTGGAAAAACTGATGCCACCGGACCTCAGTCTCCTCCACTCTTTACTGTCCTGCCTGAGCGCTAGCCTGACGTGGAGGACAAGGAGAAAACAGACCTGTGTTGATCCGATCTGTGGACAGACTCCAAGTGCTGGAACCTCCTGCCGCCCTGCAGCACCCTGAAAGCCTCAGAGTCTCTGCTTCCTCATGTAGGAAAATGGGGACAGCGATCCTAGCTGTTTGGTTATGTCTCAGAGTAGCTGAAGAGGACCCAGTGAGATAACAGGGGTAGGAAAAGTGGCTGCATATGGCAATATTTTCTCCTTCTCCATCTTGAAATTATACCAAAGCGTCAAGGAGAGTTAAAAAAAAAAAAAAGCCTCACAAAACTCCATTTTTAGCAACATCAGTAGAAGGATATAATCCATAAACTTCACAGTGTGTGTAAAGTTTTCCAAAAGCAGCTTTAAAATAGAGCAGAAGCCACACAGGATGTAGTGAGTGGGTTCAGTGGTAGCAAATCTCAGAAAGCGAGTGTTCATCCCTGAGGTAAAGGCTATCCTCCTTATTTATAGAAATGAGTGTAGGCTGCGGGCGCCTGGGTGGCTCAGTGGTTGAGGGTCTGCCTTTGGCTTAGGTCGTGATCCTGGAGTCCCGGGATCGAGTCCCACATCAGGCTCCCTCTGCCTGTGTCTCTGCCTCTCTCTCCATGTGTCTCTCATGAATAAACAAACAAACAAATAAATAAATAAATCTTTTTTTAAAAAAATGAGTGTAGGACCCAGGGTGAGTAGTGTTGACAGCAGAAGCCCTCTTGGATCTGGTCTGGTTCAGAGAAACAGAGTATAACAGAGAATTACAGAGAGGATATTCACAGGAAGCAGTCTGGCTCCCTGGCGGTAGAGGAGACAACCATTCGGTTAGGAAGGCAGGCAACTATCCTTCCCACATCCATGGGAACAATCGGCAGATAGGTGACCTAGGAAAAGCAAGCCCTTTAAAGTGCAAGCTTTAAAAAATAAACATAAAAGCCTCACTCCAAAGATACTGTAATAAATCCTGCAGAAAAGAGCATTAAAATCTAGCAACAGATGGAAAAGGTTAACATGGAGAAGATGAAAATTGCCTCCAAATAATTTTGGCATGAATAAAAACTGAATGAGCAATCACCTCTCTGAAGGAAAACAATCAAGCAGAAATAATTCAAGAACTCAGAAAGAAGATGGTCCACAGAAGAAGCAAACGATGATGAACCAGCAGAGCTCAGGAAAGAAACAGAAGGAAATAAGATCACAGAAAGCAAGACCGACTTGGAAGACACATGAAGAACAGACCTTGTGGAAAATCCTGTGTGGAACACAGATGACAGAAATGAGGAAATGGGCGGGGGGGGGGGGGGCGGAGAAAATGACATAGAAGAGAGCGGGAGAAAGAAAATGATAGGAAGAGGAGACAAGACAGTGGAGAACCAAAGTGTGAAGGACTGGAACCTACAAAGAAGAACCAAAGCGTGCAGGACTGGACCCTACAAAGAAGAAATACAAAATGATTGAACAGAACAGACACTTAAAGATATAATTCAAGAAAACTTGAAATGAATGAAGGCTTGAATCTACACAATAGGAGGTCACAATCTGTGCTAGGGAAAATGATCCAAAGTGGCCAACACGAAGCCACGTGCCAGGAGGTATTATACATTCAAGATAAAGAACCCTTTGGACAACTGGGCAAAAAATGAATGGTGTTGGGGTGCCTGGATGGCTCAGCTGGTTAAGCATGTGCCTTCAGCTCAGGTCATGATCCCAGGGTCCTGGGATCGAGTCCCAAGTTGGGCTCCCTGTGCAGTGGGGAGTCTCTTTCTCCCTCTCCCTCTGTCCCTGCCCCCACTCATGCTCTTGCTCTCTCATAAATAAATAAATAAATAAATAAATAAATAAATAAATAAATAAAATCTTTAAAAAATATTTTTAAAAAACTGAACAGTGTCCTTTACAATACTTGGGAGTTGGAGCCTATAATTCAAAGTTGATCCATCAAGGGTTCGAATGATAAGTACAAAAGTAAATGATAAAAATTCTTTTTTTTTTAATTTTTATGATAGTCACAGAGAGAGAGAGAGAGAGAGGCAGAGACACAGGCAGAGGGAGAAGCAGGCTCCATGCACCGGGAGCCCGATGTGGGATTCAATCCCGGGTCTCCAGGATCGCGCCCTGGGCCAAAGGCAGGCCCCAAACCGCTGCGCCACCCAGGGATCCCAATGATAAAAATTCTTGACTAAAATCAGGGAATGGAGGGAGAAGGAGGAAGGAAGGAGAAAATGCTCCTTTCACCAGTGGGAGGTGCAGAAGTGATGGCATGCCAGTTCTGAGTACAGATTTTAGGAGGAACTATATTATATATCCTACATAAGAACTATAGGATCTTATAAAAGGGAACTAATACACACTGTCTAAAGAAATAAGGGACTCAGGGTATCATATGTTACATGCACAAAGGGAGCCATTAGAGAAAGACTCCAAACTTATTAAATATTGGAAGAAGTACCTGCAAAAAAACAAAACAAATTTTGAAGATGCAGACTTTACAGTGAAAGACTTTTAACTCTCCCCCAAAACTCCCAAAATGACAGAATTAAGGGGGTGCTGGCTGGCTCAGTCAGTGGAGCATGCAACTCTCGATCTCTGGGATTTGAGTTCAAGCCCCATGCTGGGCATAGACATTACTCTAAAATAAAATAAAATAAAATAAAATAAAATAAAATAAAATAAAATAAAATAAAATAAAATAAAATAAAATAACAAAATTTTTATGGAAAGGAATTACAGAAGAAAACAAACTAAGGAAAGCAAAAGTAATTAATACAGAAATATGGAAATCAATCACTCTCCCCCTTGTTTTAATGAGTAGCCATGTAAAACAGGGGGAAAAAGAAGACTAATAAATAAATCCCCAAAGCTGGTCCTTTTGATGATGGCAGAGAAAGGCATCAACAGTGAAACAGATCAACCACTGGTTAACACAATCCAGAAAAAATGGAAACAGTGCAAGTGTGTATAATAAGAAACTATAAGGGGAGAATTAGCCACAGAAAAAGAGAAAATTGAAAGGATCATGAGGGTCTACTTCGTTCCTCTCTATAATTAAAATTGAAAATCTGGATAAAAAGAATTCTCCAGGAAAATATAATTTACCATATTTGGCTTCAGAATAGAAGGAAAAACAGACCAATTCCCAAAGAAGTACTTCTCTCAGGAACACATAGACCACATGAAGATGTCATTAAAATTCAGATTCTGGTTTTTGGGATTTTGTCTGAGACCCTCAATACTCCCAGATGCTTCTGCTGTGTCTGGATAAAGGTAAAGGTTGTGGGAGAAATAGAGAAGGTTGTTAAAGATCTGCAACATGCATCACCAAAAAAAAAACTACTTTAGGTAGCCTCACAGGGAAATCCTATGAAACTTTCAAATAGTAAACCATTCTAATGTGTTTAAAGTTGTTTTGGAACATAGGCAAAGAAAAAACTTTGAAATTATTTACAGGAAGTATGAGGTTGATATTAAAGCCTTGGCTGGCACAAAGAGAGTAACAACTTTCACTTGTGACTATCCAGGCAAAAATTCTAAATAACATGTTGGCAAACAGAACCCAAAGCACAATAAAAGAATAACACATCATCTGGCTCCTGACTGGCTCTTCCGTGGAGCATGTGACTCTTGGTCTCAAAGCTGTAAATTCAAGCCCCACATTGGGTGTAGGGATTACTTAAAAAAAAAAAAAAAAAAAGAATAACACATCACGGCCAAGTGGGTTTTACTCTAGGAATGTGAAGCTAGTTCAATATTGGAAAATCTGTTAATAATTTTTAACAGATTTATTTATTTATGAGAGAGAGCGTGTGCACTCAGGAGATGAAGGAGGGGCAGAGTGGGTGAGGGAGAGAGAATCCTCAAGCAGACTGTGCTGAGTGCCGAGAAGGACATGGGACTAGATCCCAGGACCCTGAGATCATGACCTGAGCCAAAATCACGAGCTGGCTGCTTAAGCAAATGAGCCACCCGAGCACCCCTGCTAACATAATTTATGATATTAACAGATCTGAGGAGAAAAGTCATGATTCTTTCTATGCTAAAAAGACATTTGAGAAAGTTCAGCATCCATTCTTGATGAAAACACATACACATGCATTCAATAAATAAGAATCCATGGATACTCAGTAAAATAGAAAGATATATTTGCCTCTTTGCCACGATAAAATACATCTAAGTACATCATGCTTATTGGAGAAATCCTAGAGGCATGTCCACCAAAGGACCAAGACAAAAACATCCATTTTCACTATTCTATTTTATTTTTTTTCACTACTATAATTTAAAACAGAACTGGAAAATAAATAAATAAAAATAAAACAGAACTGGATATTTAAGATAGCACTAGTCAGTGCCAAATCAGACGGCAAAAGGGTTATAGAGGCATAAAAACTGAGCAGATGAAGGTAGAATTGCCAGTATGATGTATATGAATTGATCCCATATGTAGGAAACCCAGGATAATGCAGTAAGATGTCAAGATACAAAATTAGCATGCATCAATCAATAGCTTTCTATATTCAAACAATCATCAAGTGAAAGATATATTGAAAGAAAATTTCCGGGGGTCCCTGGGTGGCTCAGCGGTTTAGCGCCTGCTTTCAACCCAGGGCATGATCCTGGCGTCCCAGGATTGAGTTCCGCATCCGGCTCCCTGCATGGAGCCTGCTTCTCCCTCTGCCTATGCCTCTGCCTCTCTCCCTGTGTCTCTCATGAATAAATAAATTAAATATTTTTTTAATGAAAGAAAATTTCCCACTTAAAATAACAAAATCAAGATTGAATACACTAAGAATAAATTTTTTTTAAATTTGTATTTATTCACTTGAGAAAGAGAGAAAGCATGAGTAGAGGGAGGGGCAGAGGCAGAGGGAAAAGCAGGCTCCCTACTGAGCAGGGAGACCTACCTGGGGCTTGATCCCAGAACCCTGAGATTATCACCTGAGTCAAAGGCAGACACCTAACCAACAGAGCCATCCAGGCGTCCCTTTAGGAATAAATTTAACAAAACATTTTTTTTTTATTTATGATAGTTACACACACACAGAGAGAGAGAGAGAGAGGCAGAGACACAGGCAGAGGGAGAAGCAGGCTCCATGCACCGGGAGCCCGATGTGGGATTCGATCCTGGGTCTCCAGGATCGCGCCCTGGGCCAAAGGCAGGCGCCAAACCGCTGCGCCACCCAGGGATCCCTAACAAAACATATTTAAGACCTACATGGAGAAAACTTGAAATCACTACTGAAGGACACATGTATTTAATATATATTTCAAATACTTGAACAAAGGAATACCATGATTTTGGATGGAGAGTTTCATCATTAAAGCAGTGTCTGTTTTCCTTAAATTGATGTATAAGTTCAAAGTTATCACAGTAAAAGTACCAACAACTTTTTAACCAGACAATTTAAAAATTAATAATACAAAAAATTAATAAGCAAAAATACCCAAGAGATCTCTGGAAGACAGGACCATGAGGTTGGAAGAGGTCTATCCAACATTAGACTATATTATATGATCTCTCTCTCGTTTTGTTTTGTTTTGTTTTTTTAGATTTTATTTATTTATTTGAGAGAGAAAGAGAGAGCATGAGCAGAGGGAGGGGCAGAGGGGGAAGCAGACTCTCCGCTGAGCAGGGAGCCCGACATGGGATCCATCCTAGGACCCAGGAATCATGACCTGAGCTGAAGGCAGATGCTTAACTGACTGAGCCACCCAGGCACCCTTGCAATGAACTAGTACTATTAGTACTACTAATAGTACTACTACTATTTATAAAGAAATAATATTTTTATTTATTTATTTATTTATTTATTTATTTATTTATTTATTTATTTATTCATGAGGGACACAGAGAGAGAGAGGCAGAGATACAGGCAGAGGGAGAAGCAGGCTCCATGCAGGGAGCCCGACGTGGGACTCAATCCTGGGTCTCCAGGATCAGGCCCTGGGCTGAAGGTGGCACTAAACCGCTGAGCCACCCAGGCTGCCCAAGAAATAATATTTTTAAAAATTGTTTTAAAATTTTAAAAAGTTAACTTTAGTACTTTGTGTATTAGAAACTACTATATGCTTTTCAATTTTTGTATTCTAAGTATTTCTGGGTTTCTCAACTTTGGGCTCTGAAATGAGTTGGGAACTGAGATAGTGACACAACTACACACTTACACAGAAGCTTGTCGGGGGTTGACTTTCTTTCCAGAACCTTCAGAGAAGATGTCTAATCATAACAAAGTCCTTAGAAATTGTGAAATCTTATAGTTTCCAAACTATTCCTTGGGGCTTCTGGCTTTTGGAACCTCTGGGAAAGGAGGGAGAGTTGGGGCAGCCAGACAGGCCATGCAATGACTCTTCAGCCCCACTCCCATAGGCATCAGCTCCTAGATCTGTTTGACATTCATATAAGATCTCACGTTTAAAAAAAAAAATCCACTGATTTTCTTAAAAATTAGAAAGCCTTTGGGTGGCTATGCAGCCAAGCCTCTAGTCCACAGCTCCAAATTCTGATGCCCAGGCCATCACCTAGTCCAACTGTCTATGGTTCTGCTTTCACAGAGGTGCTGTAGTGTAAAAGCTTGAGCTCCAGAGCCAGGCTGAGTGGACTCAAAGTCTGGCACCTCCACTTAAAAGCTGTGTGGCCTCAGGCAATTTCTTAACCTCTCTGTGCTTCAGTTCCCCATGTATCAAATGGGGATGGCCATAGAACCTACATCACAGGGTGGTTGGGAGGATGAAAGAGTATCTGAAAGCATTGGAAGCACTGGATAAATAAACCCTGTTAAACATACATATCACAGCCTCCAACCTTCTTCCATTAATAAAAATTTTAAGAAGAACCACATAAGTGGAATAAAGGGAGATCTATAGCTATTTCCCTCACTTTGGTGAAGGAAGATGGCTCCTTCCTTTGGTGATCAGGATTTCTGAGCTGGTAGGATACTGGGGCCATGTGTATTCTTTTCCTGGAGAGAGCTGTCTGAACATGAAATCAACTTATAGGGAAGCATAGCCAGGAGATGGGGAAAAATTGATTTCTTTAGGTATAATCTGAACCTTTGGATCCAGCCATGCCTGAAGCTAGCCTGCTCCTGACTACAGGAATAATTAAATTCTCTTTTTGGCTTAAGCTGATTTGGGTTGGGTTTCTGTCACTCGCAATCACAAAAAGTTCTCCATTCTGAGGATTGAATAAAATAGACCATGAGAGGATCTGTTCCATATCTGATGCTCAAGACAGGGGAATGTAAGGAGCCCAAGGACACACAGCAAGAAAGGGATAAAACCCGGAATCACATTCAAAGCCCAAGTTAATAAGATCTACATGCCAGTGTCTCAACAATTCCTCATGTCTGGGTGGCACTTTGCAGTTACTCTAGTGCATAGGATGTGGCCCTCACACCAGGCTTAGAAGCAACAGCTGTCACCCTGGCATCAAGCAGAGTCCTTGGGGGCCAAGCAGCAGAAGCCAATCCTGGCTAATTTAAGGAAAAAAAAAAAAAAGGAGAAAGTTGGGTAATGGAAGGAGAAGTTGAGCAGCTGGGACTTGGAAAGGACAGTAACAGGTCACCGCCACAGGAAGCCGGAGGCTGAACCAAAGGGCCAGGTCTTCGGCCCCAACTGTTCCCCATCTTAGCATTAATTCCCCTTAGTGGCTCTGCTCCCAAGAGAGAATCTGATTGGCTGAGTTTGGGTCATGTGACCACCCAAATGACCTTGACGGACAGCCAGACAAGGTGGAAGGAGTAGATCCCAGAAGGGGGATTGGGGGCCAGGGGAGGCTTATTTTTTCAAGATGCAAGATACTTCATGCATCAAAACAAAATCTGTCCAGGTTGGAAGCAGCCTGAGAACAGCCCACATGTAAGTACTGGAATGCTCCTTTGTGCACCCAAAGATTAAGGTCCCACTACTACTAGAGCTTACACTACTAGGTTGCAAACTTCCTTACTTTGAATTTGGGTATGCAAAGAAAAATAGCCTTTGATACCCTCCTTAGAGGCCACCTAGTGCAATAACTGGGAGTGAGGGATATTATGGAGCCAGATGACCTGGGTTCAAGTCCCAGCTCTGCCTCTTATAATAAGTGCCACCAAAGTGGCTTATGTTTATGTTCCTGGCCTGATCTTGTCATGGAACTTCATGTGGGAAGAAATACAAAATCTTAAGCCAGGACAATAATTCCCACTGTTCAGATAAGACTGGTCTCACTTGGGTGCTTCTGGGACAAGTGTGCTTGTTCAGTTTTCTTTCCTCCCTTGCTTCTCTCCACGATGTCATCTGCCTGCACCCTCCTTAGTCACAGGGAAACTGAGCTCCAAGGAGAAAAATTGAGGTTCCCAAGTGCCATTTAGTGAGTGTCCCCTCTGCACTAAGCAGGCCCAGGTGCTTGAGGCCCTCAAATTGTCATAATCCACCCCCACCAGGTGCCCACCTGTAGCAGGAGGACTTGAGACTGCCTTAACCAGTGTTGGGAGCTTGCAAGTAATGGAGGTGGCATGAGACTCCAGGTGTTGTGCTCCAAAGCCTGGCTTTTCTCTGCTTGCATCAACTGTGTTCCCATTCTGAGTGATGGGACAAGATTCAGAAACTCCTATGCTCCTATTGGCCCTATGTCACTTGATCCCTAAAGGAAAAACTCTCTACCTTATTGACAGAATATTCAGTATGAGAGCCATTTGTCTAGAATAGTTGACATGCTTTTGATTGTAAGGGATAGAAACTCAACTCAAACTGGGAAGAAGGAGAAGAAGAATTATTTCTTGGCCCAAGCAGGGAAAGTCCAGGGGTGGAATCCTGCCTGACTTCAGGGATCTGTGGAAAAACAGCTTCAGGTACAGCAGGATCCAAGAATTCCAAGGATGTTGTCAGGATTGGTTTCTCTCTGTCTCTCAGCTCTTCTTCTGTGTTGGCTTCACCCTCAGGTAGCCCCTCCCTGTGTGGCGTCAAGGTGGATCCTAGCAGCCCGGCACCTTGCTAGCTCAGAAACCCAGGGGAAGGAGAATCTTTTTGTCAGCAATCTTAGTGAAAGTCCAAGGCCAACTCAGGCTGGCCTTCTTAGTCAGATGCAAATCCCTGTAGCCAGATGGGATGCTCAGGTTGGCCGGGCCTGGCGCTCCTGCCCACTTCCTGAGCTGGAGGTGGGGTCTGAAGTAGTGTCACTGCCTTGATACCTTAATTAAAGCTCTCCCTGGACCCAAACCCTTTGCAATGTGACTTAACTCCACATGATCTGAATCCGGGCTGATCATGAGACTAACTCTGGCCAGAGGAACAGAAATAACATGCATCTATAAGGTTGAACATTGGGAGGCTGCCAAGGTTTAAACGCCGGGTTGGCCATCTATCAGCTGTATTCATTTTCTGTGGCCGCTGTAAGAAATTACCACAAACTTGGTGGCTTATGACAACAGAATCTTATTCTGTCTCAGCTCTGGAGGACAGAGGCCAATACCAATTTCACCAGGTGGAAACCAAGGTGATCCCTCCAGAGACTCTCAGGGAAGTCATCCCTCTCCCCTTCCAGCTTCTGGTGGCTGCTGGCATCCCTTGGCTTGCTAACACGTCACCACAATCCCTGCCTCTGCCTTCCCATCACCTCCTGCTCTGCTGGATGTCTGTCTACGCTCCACCTTATGATAACCCATATGGTGGCATTTAGATCCCAGCTGGATAATCCAGGTTAATCTCATCCCCAGAGCCTAATTTAGTCACATCTACAAAGACTTTATCTTTTACGATAATGTTATCAGGTGCCAGAGATTATGGCCTGAGCTCTTGGAGGTCCACCATTTAGCCCAGTACACTAGCTGCGTGACATAAGGCTTATGGGGCGTGTCTTAACCTCACTGTGCCTCCGTTTCCTTACTGTCAAATGACAGCAGCTACCTCAGTGGGCTATAACGAGAGTTAAGTAGAGCAATCACATAAAGTACTTGAAAGGGTGACCAGCACCTGATAAGAGCTTGGTATGTGTTAGCTTCTAATACCTTGAGAGTCTTTGGCAGTGGCTAAAATTCCCACAAGGATGGTCCCTGTCTCTGTCCTGTTCACCACTGTCTTCCCAGTGACCTGCCACAGGGACTTGCACATAGTAGGTACTCAGAAAATATTTAATGCATGCATGCCACTGGCTGGCTGTGTGGCTTTAGGGAAGCTGACTTTCCTCTCTGGGCCTCAGTGCCCTCCTTCCTCCATGAAGAGCTGCTGGTGGGGAAAGTACGTTTCTCTTTCTGGAAGGGTGTGTCTGTGTTAGGGGCGAAGGGCTCCAGGATCAGGGGCCAGCCACAGCTGCTTTCTCTCTGAATCACCAGATTTCTCAATTTAAGGCCAAGTGTCTAAATATTATGAGCAATAGGTTGGAGATAAGGTGGGGAAACCCTGATTGGGCCAAAGTGGCTTCAGCCAAGGTGCTGGGGCCAGATTTCTCCGGGACTTGTCAGCAACATGACTTAGTGCTCAACACCTGCCAGGAAAGCAGACTGCTGACCCACAACCAAGTGACGCCCGGCTTTGGTGGCTAGAACCATCTCTGGCTGTCTGTTCCCACAGCCAGTATCTAGTCAAATCCTCGTGGCTCAAGAGGAGAAGGAGAGGCCCCGGAAAAGTGAAGACGTCCAAAGTTACACTGTGTGACCCGCTGCCGGATGAGGCTAAGACCCAGAAGTCCTAAATCCCAGCCCAGCACCTGTAGGAACCACCCAGGCAAGGGGAGGAAGAAGGCGGCACGCAGGGCTACAGCATGTGCAAACGTCCAGGGGTGAGTGGCAGGACGCAAACTCAAAAAATCAGGTGAATGAGAAAAAGAGGGCCCAGAACTTTAGACTGAATTCTGAGGGAACATGGAAACATTGATGGTTTTAAGAAAAAGAACAACAGGATCTGAGAGAGTCTTTTTCCAAGTGTGGTGCGTAGACTGTCAGAATCACCGATGTCGGGGTGGAGAGGAGATGTCACAGGGCAGATTCCTGAGTCCACACGAGATGGGTTCTCCGTTTCAACAGACCAGCCCCCTCCCTGCGGTGACTCTGAAGCTCACCCACGGTGCTTTAGTGAGTTCAGAGATGCCGGGTCCCGGTCCAGTGAAAAGATCGGGACTCAGCCAAACCTGGTTTCAATTCTCAGCTCTGTCACTTACTTGTTGTGTGACCATGGCCCTCAGTCTACCCTCCTCTAAAATGGAGACAATCTTAGTACTGGCCTCCCCGTTGTTTGAAGAATTGAATGACATAATGCACATAAAGTGCTCAGTGTAGATCTAGAACATTTTTAGCAGTCGAAACACACTGGTTGTTAGGGCCTCACAGGGGTGGGTGTGTGGTGGAGGTGATGCACTGGGACAGGTGCAGAGGCTCTGAGTCCGTGAGGAAGTGGCTGTGGGAATCCAAGCAAGGGGCCCGAGGCTGGGATGTGGAAATGGAGGCTGGTGGTGCCCTCTGCACTGTGAAAGGCACCCCAGGCCTGATGCTAGGAGAGGGTCTGAGGCTGGAGAGAGAGGCCTGAGGTCAACAGAGAGCTTGTCTGTCTACAGCCATGCATTGGACGTTTAGCAGGGGCCAGACTCTGTATCAGCTGCTCGGTGAACCTGATCCTCACAGCAACCCTACAATGTGGGGATCACCTTATCCAAGGGTTTCTCAACCTCAATACTATTGACGTTTGTACTGGATAATTCTTTGTTGTGTGGGGCTGTGCTGTGCACTGCAGGGTAGTTAGCAACACCTGTGGCCTCTGCCCACTAGATGCCAGTTGCTACCCCCACCCGCCTACCTCTCCGCCGAGTTGTGGCTACCAAAAATGTCTCTGGACTTTGCCAAATGTTTCCCAGGGGGCAAAATCACCCCCCAGTTAAGAAGTGTTGGCTTTAACCTCATTTTATTTTATTTAAGGATTTTATTTATTTATTTGAGACAGAACGAGAGGGAGAAGCAGGCTCCTCGCTGAGCAGAGAGCCCCACGAGGGGCTCAATCCCAGGGCCTCGGGATCATGACCTGAGGCCAAAGGCAGACGCTTCACCGACTGAGCCACCCAGGTGTCTCCCCTTCGTCCCCATTTTACAAGGAAGAAATGAGAGGCTCGGAGAACCAAAGTGCCTTACTCACAGCCACCCGGCTAGGAAACAGCAGATTTCAGACTCAGCTCTGGGGCTGCGTCTGATGCTAACCTCTGCTGTGAACGAGGACAGACCTTTACACGGCAGGCCTGGATTGTCTGTATGAGGAGCTGGGGGCCAGTGGTCGAGCTGGCCTAGACCTAGACTTCGACCTAGATTGTATGTTCATTGGGGTGGCTTTGGGAGGGGTGATGGACATCATGAGGGAGCCGGACTCAAGCCCCCCACGAGCTTCCTCTGGTTGCTGGCGTGGGGCTAGACGGTGGGACTGAGGGAGAGGTGTGTGGAGGCCAGCAGGCAGGAGCAAGACGGGGCCGTTGGAGGAGCTGTGCCTGGAACCCCGCTGCCAGGAGCCTCCCCAGAACACTCTCCAAGATCTTCAGGCTAAATATTTATGCAGTGAACTCTGTTTTCCTTCCTGTGTTGACAGATGGAGGCTCACAGATGGGTCCAGAAGATATGGGGAGACAGAGTGCAGGGAAACAGGAAAGGTCGAGGCTGGGGGCCAGAGGTTAGAAGTCAGGGGAAAGTTGTTCGTTGGAGGCAGAGAATGAACGTCTGTCCCCTCAGCTCAACATCCAGAGCCTTCCAGAGCCGGGCCCGTGGCCAACCCAGTCACCTCCCTCAGGGAGGAGTGGAATTTGACTGTGTTTGTGTTTTCTTAAGAGATGTGGACTCAAATGATATGTTTCTTTTGCCCAGACCTGATCTTTGTAAGGATGGGAGTTGGAGGTGAGGAGACAATTAAGTTCTTCTTGCCCACAGAAGAAACCACTTTTCTCTAGACCCCAAAATACTTTGTTTATACAGATGGCTGCTATAAAAGGCCTGACTCTGAGCCCATAAAGAAGGTGGATTTATGATGAGGGGCCTCTGGGTGAGCCGAGCGGTCAGAGCAAGGCCCTGAGGGGACAGCCACGTGGCTCGCGTGGCTCCACTCCCATCAAAAGGACACGCCCTGATACATCCCTCGCCCCTGTGGTTCAAGTGTCCAAGCGTCCCCTCTAGGCTGGGATGACCCCCAGGGCCTGCAGATCTCCGTGGGAAAGTTGCCTGCAGTGTGACCTGTTTCGGTTGGAAATGTCTTCATGCCTCTTAGCCATCACGGAACGGTGAATGAGTGAGTGACACCACCAGTGCACAGCACACACCATGTTTGCATTCTTTTTTCCTTCTTCTTCCACCATCGTGAATGTGTCTGAAGGTGTTTGAGAGGCATGCAAACAGGGAAAAAGCAGCACTTTAGTCCCCTCTTCCCTCTTGGAGGATAATAATGTCTTTCTGGATGTTTCTAGACTGAGACCAGTTCTTTATCTTGAGTGTGCATCCAAAACACCTGGGTGTCTCATGAAAAAGCAAATTCTGACTCCGTAGATCTGGGTTGAGGCCCAAGACTCTGCTTTTCCAAGATACCTCTAGGTCGGGGGGGGGGGGGGTCACATTTGGAGCATGAAGTCATTGCTAGAGGCAGTCCTCATTGTTGCTGCCAAGCCCGCCATGCACGCTCCTGCCTCTAGAGGTTTGCTCCTGCCATCTCTGCCGCCTGGTGTGCCCTCCCTCTCTGCTAAGCCTCTGCTAAGCCTCTCTGCGAGCTCTTTGCCTTCTCAGACAGGGCACCTTCTCCAGGGGGTGCTTGCACCATTTACAGATTGAGGGACTCTCTGCACCAGAAGGATCTTGGAGAAAATCTTGTTCATCTCTCTTCAGAGTCCCCGGGTGCTTTTGTGGCAAGAGCTTAAATCCCTGCTCAGGGCAGCCCTGGTGGCTCGGAGGGTTGGTGCCGCCTTCAGCCCAGGGTGTGATCCTGGAGACCGGGGATCGAGTCCCACATCAGGCTCCCTGCACGGAGCCTGCTTCTCCCTCTGCCTCTGTCTCTGCCTCTCTCTCTCTCTCTCTCTCTCTCTCTCTCTCTCTGTATCTCTCATGAATAAATAAATAAAATCTTTTAAAAAAAATCCCTGCTCAACCTGGCTGAAGCAAACATAATAATCATTCATTCATTCATTCATTCATAGCTTATGTAAAGGAACACCTCAAAATACTGATTGAGGCAGCGTCTGCGATCATCAAAAATTACAATCTACATGTCAGTTGGGAGGCACTGGTCAGGAAATCTATCGCTGCCTCATACCCTGGGATGTTTGTTGCTGTTAAAAAGGATGAAGGGTTGCCTATGCTAACCTGAAAAATCTCCAATGTTTATGACCGAGAGAGAAAACCAAGCACAGAATGCTATATACGATATGATACCATTCATTTTAAAACACGCCAAAAAAGATCTTTGTATTTTCTACAAGTGTACCTTTGTGCGGCTGCGTAGACTGAGGCCGCATCTCTCAACTTCAGTACTGTTGACATTTGGGGCAGGATCATTCTATCTTGTGTAGACAGTTATGTGCTTTGTAGAATGCTGGGGCACCTGGGCGGCTCAGTTGGCTAAGGGTTGTAATCTCAGGGTCTTGAGGTCAAGCCCTATGTCAGGCTCCACAGTCAGCAGGGAGTCCACACAAGATTCTGTCTCCCTCTCCCTCTGCCCATTCCCACACTTATGCTTTGTCAAATAAATAAATAAATGAATGAATGAATAAATAAATAAATGTTTAGCAGCAGCATCCCTGGCCTCTATCCCTTAGATGCTGGCAGCACCATTCTCCTGACTGCAACCACAAAAATGTCACCAGATGTTGCCAACCATGCCCTGAGGACAAAAATCACCCTGTTTTAGAACCAGTGGAATTAGATCTGGAAGGGACCATTTCAAAGAGAGAAGACCAGTGGCCTCTGGGACTGCGGTAAGGCGTGGGGCGGGGATGGAGTGTTTTCATTCATCACAGATTCACTCCCCTATTTCATACATACTTATAAAGCACCTACTACGTGCCAGGCAATGTCCAAGGCACCAGATGCCGCAGGAAAAAACAAACAAACAAACAAACAAAAATCCCTGCCTTTGTGGGTCTGACATTTTCATAGGAGAGACAGGCAAGCAACAAATGAGTAAGATATCAATACACAAGATGGTGCTAAGTGCTTGAAGACAAATTAGACAGGGAAGGGGCTGGAGAGGGGTCAGGCCAAGGTGGGGACTTCACAGTCTCAGTATGATGTTTTAATTTCTTAGAAGAAGGATTTCCATGTGGTGGGTAGTTTTAAATTCCTTCAAGACTGGGTGGTCCTGGCTCCCTGCAGCTGTAACAGCCTTCAAGGGATTGGACTCTGGTGCCTGGGAAACAGCTGGCCCCAGCCCTTCCTTTTTCCAAATCTTCCCAACTTCAGACAATAAACTTGAGAGATGCCCTCAGGTGTACATATGACAGCTGGCAGGCTGGCCATATGCATGGAGACCTCATGGTTCTACAAAAATATGAATGGCTCTTGGACCCCTGGATGTCTGGTCCCTGCTACCCCTCTCACTTCCTCTCCCACTTTTCCCTTGACTCACTAGGATCCAGCCATGCTAACTTTCCTTCTGCTATTTGAATATGCAAAGCTTGGCCCTGCCTCTGGGCCTTTGCACTTGCTGTTCCTATCACCTGCCTAGAATGCCTTCCCCGTGGTCTCCCCACAACCTGCTGGTTCTGGTTCTTGTTAACCAGGTCTTGACTCCAATATCGCCTCTCTAGAGAGGCTTTCTCTGACCACCCCAGCCAGAGGAGGCCCTTTCTCCAAATCTCTTCACACGCCCCTCTTCCCAGGCATGTTGCCTTCATTGAACTTGCCACCTGATGACATGATTGTTTGATTATTTGCTGGATTATTATTGTTGGTGTTTCCCACTAGAATATCTGCCCCATAAGAAAAGAATCTTATTTCTTGATAAGGTACACAAACAAGGCCCTGGCACATGATAGATGTTCAATAAATACTCATTGAACACGAGTGAGTGAACGAATGAATAAATAAACAAATAGAGTCATCACAGGTATGATGATTGCCTACCAGATGCTGAGTAAACCTTTCTCCATTAACTGTTGTTTCTTTTGTTGTGTTGCTATATTCGTGTACACTATTATTATTGCTTAGCATTTCTTTAGATCAGTTTATTTAAAGAAAGTTATATAAAGGAATCTATTTAGTTTTGTTTTTCTGGGTTTTTTAAAGATTTATTTATTTATGAGAGAGAGAGAAGCATGAGCAGGGAGAGGGGCAGAGGGAGAAAGTCTCAAGCAGACTCCCTGCTGAGCATGAAGCCTGATGCAGGCCTCAGTCTCACCATCCTGAGATCATAACCTGAGCCGAAATCAAGAGTCAGACCCTTAACCGACCCATCCACCCAGGCACCCCTATATAGAGGAATCTTGACAACAACACAATATGGGGAAAATCACCATAAACTTTCTATAAATAGCAAGGAAAATACACAAAAAAGTCCCATGGAGATGCAACAACATTATCCGTTGTCAGATGCTGGTGGTGCTGCTGGTGCTAAGCCTGGGCTGCTCTGTTTTGCTTTCGACTTTCTTAAAGGAGATTGGCAAATGTCAGAGAGACGTGGCTCGCATCCCACCATCAGTAGGATTGAAGGAGAACTGAAATCAGTCTAACGCTCCTGCTGCACAACTTACCAGCATGTCAAGTCGAACCCCTAAATGGCCTAAGTCAGCCCCGGTACCACAGTGGTGCCATCTGAACCTCAGGGAAAGCCGAGTCAGGGCGCATAATTTGATGAAAGAGGCTAAGGAAACTGACACTCACTTGGGCAGGTCACACGGCTAGCGGGTGGGAGAGCCAGGATTTGAACCATTTGATTCATGTCCCAAGTTCTTTCCCTAGTCTACAGAAACTATGGGCTCTGATCTAAAATGGACTATTTAATTTCTGGCCCCTGGGTCAGGCAGGTCCCCGCTCCCCTGGCATAAGATTAAGAAGGGGTGCCAAGAATAACTGCAAGGTGGCAAGAACGTAGGATCTGGAGGTGCCCAGCCCTGCTGTGAACCTGGTTCTTTCCCCACCAGCTGGGGGCCAAGAGCCAGGCCACTTCTGCTCCACAAGCCTCAGCTTTCTCACCCTACATGGAAGCATTATCAGTACCTGCCTTCTGTACCCGGTCAGTTCTGGGCTCGTGCCCAGGTAGTTGGTGAAACACAGGCACAGACAGGGCTGCCATGAAGGCGTTCTACAGATGTGATTAACATCCGGACTATATATAGAGGAGATTATCCTGGATCATGTGGGTGGGCCTGATCTAATCAGTTGCAAGGCCTTAGGAGCAGAACTGAGGTTTCCCTAAGGAAGAAGAAATTCCACCTGTGGGGGCACCTGATCCAGGCTCAGTGGTCGAGTGTCTGCCTTTGGTTCAGGTCATGATCCTAGGGTTCTGGGATCGAGTCCTGCATCAGGTTCCCTGCGAGGAGCCTGCTTCTCCCTCTACCTGTGTCTCTGCCTCTCTGTGTCTCTCATGAATAAATAAAATCTTAAAAAAAGAAAAGAAAAAGAAATTCCACCTGTGGACAGGAGTATCTGTATTTGCTCCTGCCTGAATCTCTAGCCAGCCCTTCCTGATGGCCTGCGCAAATTTGGACGTGCCTAACCAGATGGCCACCACATAAGCCAAGTCCTTATACTCTCTCTCTCTCTCTCTCTCTCTCTCTCTCTCTCTCTCTCTCTCTCTCCCAGACCTTGACTGATTCAAGAAGGATAAATAAGATAATACTCCAAAGGTCTGGGCACGTAGTAAACGTTCAAGAAATACTAGTGCCATATGGTCGCTTATTCGGTCCCTCTTCCCTCATCTGAAAGAGCAGATCTCATGGAGGCCGTTCTGAGACCAGTGGACATGGCTGAAAAGCACTGACCAGGGAGTCAGACATCATGGGCTCAGGCTGGGCGCCTCCCCTGTGCCTTCCTGGCAGTGACCTCCTCTGAGCCTCGGCATCCTCCGCCTCTAGAATGACAATAGTTTTACCTCCCACAGGCTTGCTGTGGTTTGATGCCACCCTGGCTCTCTGCCACCCGGGACACCAGAGATATTTGGTTCAGCCTCGTGGGCCTCCACCCATGTTTCTTTCCTCAGGATGTCAAAGGCACAAATGCATTGTGCTAGGCATTGTGGGGGATCAGATGGCAGCCAGGACACCACACGGCCCATCTCTGCACATAGACGCAGGCAGAGAGCTCCGAACAAAGACACACCCTCTCCCTGGAGATGCTTAGACTTGAGGAGGCCAGGAGGGAGGGCGGTGGCAGAGCTGGCCTGGGTGACTCTGAGGTTTGGACCATGACCGAGTAATTTTCCTGCAAGATCAGTGTTCTCAGGATTAAGTTCTAATCACCCAGCCAGCCAGGCAGCCAGCCGCCACCCCCATCCACCTGCCGGCTCATCAGAGGATCATTCGAGAGCCTACTGCATGCCTGCACGGTGCAGATAAGGGAACAGAATAGGGACTAAACAGGCCTCACTCCACCCCAACCCTCCTTCATTCCTGCTTCCCGCCTCTCCCGGGACTCTAGGGAGGAGGACATCCAGTGACGAGGAGCTCAAGGGGTGTTTCTCTATAGAGATCCAGGTCCTCACATCTCGTGGAAAAAGTGAAAACCTGCAGTTTCCCTCCAGGGACTGAGGCCAGAGCGCCTGGGGCTGGGGCTGGGGCTGGGGCTGGGGCTGGGCCCCTGGAGCATCCACAAATGGCTGGTGGTGAAAACATTTCCCCCTCTGAGAGCTTTCCAGTGGGAGAGGTGAGGAGTGGGGAGGTAGGTGGGAGGCAGGCAGGGGTACTTGTGTCCCCAGATTGTGGGTGGGGGAGAGAGAGGCTGACAGGCACACAGACTGAGAGAGAGACGGAGACAGAGACGGTCAGAGAAAGACAGACTCAAGAGGCCAGCAGGCAGAAGGGGTGCGGTGCGGACGGAGAAGGGGAGCGGAAGGAGAGGTGAGCCTCCGCGGATTGTGAGGCGGTGCACTGGATCCTGTCCCTCTGGGTCTCAGGCCTCACAGGCCCCCCACAACCCTCAGGACAAGCCCGACCCTCCCAGACCCCCTCCCACTCCAGCAGCTCACTGACCAGGCCACCATCTCTCCCTGGTCTCCAGGACTTTGCTCCGGCTGTGCCCCCCCCCCCTTACCCCTGTTCATCCTGCAGGTGTCAGCTCCGACCTGCCTTCCCCAGGAAACCCAGCCTCGATCCCTCTCCAGGGGCAGGTGTCCCACCCCCGGCCACCAACCCATTGGTTCCCACAGCCTCTGGGCTTCCTTCCCCCATCCCAACACTGGCTTCTCTGCATGGGGACTGTGTCCCTCTCTGTCTTGCCCTCTGACCAGAGGACAGGCTCCATGCCCATCCTGTCGCCTGCTGTGCCTCAGGGTCAGGTACACCGTGGAGGTGACTGGGATGGGGGTGCCTTCAGCTGGGAGGCTCAGGGCAGGAAGGTGAGGGAGCAAAAAACAGAGCGAGAGAGACAGAGAAACAGATGTTCAACAGAGCAGGGGCGCTTACAACCCGGCTCCAGAAACTATGACATCAGCCTACGGAGGCCGGATCTTGTCTGCCTGGTTCAGGGCTGTGGCCTGGTGTCAGAACTATGGTCAATATTCAAAAACTTTGGCCACTTGTCAACTGATCCATCCACTGTGGCTCCGGGGCAGCCCCCACCACCGACTCTGCGACCCTGCAAACCAGGTCCCCTCAGTGAGGCTCCTTTCCCTCATCTGTAAATGGGCATTATAAGGCTTAGCTCTCAGGTCCCACACATGTTAACACTCAAGGGCCAGCTTTCAGGTGGATGAATGATCTCAGAGCCGGAGGGATCATGTGAGTCCAGGGTTGTCAGTTCAATCACCCCGACATCACAGGACAAGACTCAGAAATGACCAAGCGGGCTGGGTGGGGACTGTGGTAGCCACTACTCAGTTCCAATCACCAGCTGCCAGACCTTCTGATTTCTCAAGAGCAGACTTGTAAATATAGCTTTACGAGAAGTTTCCCAACTTTTAAGTGGTGGCAACTAATGTAAAACATTTGAACACATCTGTGAGCAGGATGTAGCTACAGGCTGTGGGTTGGAGACTTTCAATAATCCAACCACTGGTGGCACAGATGTGGGGATTGAATCCCAGAGAGGGTGATCCTCCCGCCCCAGGTCATGGAGTCCAGGAACTGGAGGGACAATGGCCATCTTTCTCTCCAGGCCTCAGCCCAGCTGCCCGAGCTCAGGGCACAGGCTGGCCTGCTCAGCCACAATCCCAAGGGAGGCAGCACAGCCTTCTGCACCCAGGCCTGGCAGTGCTGGGATCAGAGGGAGGTTATAATATCTCTGCCCACACCACCTAGACCGGGCCGTACCAGGCAATGAGATCCAGAGAATAATTCCAAGCATCGGGATGGACTAAGAAGCAAGAGGTGGGGTGAGGTGGGGGGTGGGCACATTCCTTCCTCACTTCAGCAGGCCAGGGCAGAGCTCGGAAAGGGACAGATCTTGGTTCAATTCCTGCTTGGGAAGCATGCTCTGCTTCTGAGACTGGGACCCCTCCGCCCAACCCAGCACCACCTTTACAGGTTTTGTTGAGTGACTCCTAAGTGCCAGGCCTCTCTCACCAGAGTTCATTTGATCCCCACAACCTCCCTGACCTCCCCTCCCTCCAATCTCTCCCACCTCTGCCCCCGTCACAGTGGCGGGCCAGACATGCCCCCACCTCAGGGCCTTTGTACTTGCTGTTCCCTCCACCTGGTACACTTTCCCCTATTATCCATATGGCTCATGTCCTCACCTCCTTCAAGCATTTAATCTGTTAAATGTGACCTCCTCGGCGAGGCCCTCCCAGCCGGTTCACCCTGCTTAAAATCACAAAGCAAGTCAACATCTCCACCCTCTCTCTGGTTTTATTTTCCCCACAGCCGTTCTCACCACCTCCCATATTAAAGATAACACTTGTTTATTTGTATTAGTCTCTTATTGCCACTGTAACAAATCCCCACTACTCAGTAGCTGACAGCAACCCAAGCTTCTTATCTCATAGTTGTGGAGATCAGAAGCTGGAGCTGGGTCTCATTAGGTGCAACTCAAGGGGGCAGGGCTGGGTTCATCCTTGAGATTCAAAGACAGAATCTGTTTATTTTCTTTTTTGGCTGCTATAGGCCACCTGCCTCCCTTGGTTCCATCCTCCATCTTTAAGACCAGCAGGGGTGAGACTGGTCTCTCTTGTGCTGGGTCCCTGTGGCTCTGACCCTCCTGCCTCCCTCTTGGACTCAGAAGGACCCTTTTGATTCCACAGGGCCCAATGGATAGTCCAGGATCATCTCTCCAGCTCAAGGGCCATTGATCAGCATCCTTGACTCCCCCTCACCATGTAACCTAGAATATTCTCAGGTTCTAGGGATTAGGATGTGGACATTGTGGGGTGGGGGTTTGCATTATTCTGCTTAACACATACATACATACACACACACATACACAATCAGCTCCAGGAATGCACAGAGTATTGTCCATCTGGTCTACTATTAAGCCCAGTGCCTGGTACTTAGTGGGTGCTCAATAAACATTTGGGAACCGGATGGGTAGATAGATTATACTGTGGTAGCCAAAGGAAAGGGAGGCATGAGGTGATTCAGACACCCCCAAAATCACCCTTATCCGACTCACAGGGAGACCTTGACTCAGAAAGACCCGACACGCCAAAGGCTGGGGCTATGACTTAGCCCCTGGCCTTGCTACACCAGCCAGAGCGCGCCCACACCATCATTCTGTGCCCATAAAGAGAGGGTGGACATGGGTGGTTTCACCCCCTTATCGCTTAGCTCTGCCCATTCCGGGAAGGAACTGAGTTCTTGTCCTCTGATAGGCCATGAGCTGTGTGTGAGAGCCCCAGGGAGAAGGCCTGAAGTCTGGACAGCTCAAAGAGGGGAGAGTCCTGGCCCTGAGCCCATCCTCCAAGTGCTCCTACAACCCTCAAGCACTCTCCTCCCAAGGCCGTACCAGGCTGCTCACGCAGATAGCTGCCAGGGCCCAGCCTGCCCATCCGGGGGCCACCGCAGCGGGTCGGAGGGGTGGGGGAGCAGGGGCAGCAGGACCCAGCATTAGTCATGTAGTGGCTGGAACATTCTCCCTCCCAGCCCTTGTGTGTCTTTCCGATTTCAGAGGAGACATGCTCGGGCCCAGGTTTGCTCATGACTGAAAAATGTTCTGCCTCAAAGGATGTGAGCAAATGGTCCGCTGGAAAAGCAGCAGAAAAAAATGTCTTTCCAGCTTGGTGAGGGATGCTCAGCTGCACACGGCAGCACATGGACATCGTGGAAACAGAATGTTGAGTGAAAGAAGTAAGAAACAGAAGGAGGACCTGTCTATAAATTTAAAGCACTCACACTCAAAATACTACTATTGTGGGGCGCCTGGGTGGCTCAGTCAGTTAAGGGTTCGACTCTTGGTTTTGGCTCAGGTCGTTATCTCAGGGTCATGAGATCGAGGCCCACACCAGGCTCTGCGCTCAGCACAGAGCCTGCTTGAAATTTCCCCTCTCCCCCTGTCCCTCCTCCTGCTTGTGTGCATTCTCACTTGATCTTTCTCAAATTAAAAAAAAAAAAATACTACTACTTGTTTTATGAAGACACATATACACCCAGGGGCATATGTTCTGGGCCTGGCCATCAAGGATGAAGGGAATTAAATTAAATCTAAATTTAATTAAATTAAAAACAGTGAAGGTCTCTGCCACAAACCAATGATGGCAGGTTTGACTCGATAACCAAAAGGTGTTCTGCTTCACTCTCAACTTAAAAACCAAAGTTTAGGGCAGCCCAGGAGGCTCAGCGGTTTAGCACCGCCTTCAGCCCAGGGCCTGATCCTGGAGACCTGGGGTCGAGTCCCATGTTAGGCTCCCCACATGAAGACTGCCTCTCTCTCTTTCTGTCTATCATGAATAAATAAATTTAAAAAAAAAGTTTAGGGACACCTGGGTGGCTAAGTACTTGAGTGTCTGCCTTTGGCTTTGGCCCAGGGTCCTGGGATCAAGTCCCACATCAGGCTTCCCTGCAGGAAGCCTGCTCCCTATAGGCAGGGAACCCTCTGCCTGCCTCTCTCTCTGTGTCACTCATGAATAAATAAATAAAATCTTTAAAAAATAATAATAATAAAATAAAAATAAAAACCGAAGTTTCGATTGAGCTACCTGCATTCATCTATAGATTAACCAAAAATCAGGACGTTCATAACACACAGTGTTGGCAAACTTCTAGGAAAACAGGCATGTTGTTGGTGGGAGAGTGAATCAGTACAACCTCTCCAAAGTGCAATTTGATCCAATGCATCTAAATATAAAATGCACAAATCTGTCATAAAATTTGACTTCAGGGATTGTTCTCACAGATCCACTCACATACGTACACAAAGGTATCAAGGAGGAAGAAAATGACTATACTATTGCTTGGAAACAGCAAAAAGCTGGAAATAACCTAATGGTCCAACAACAAGGGAATGACTAAATTGAATACAGCCCAGCCCCACAAGCCAATACCATGCAGCTGTGAAAAAGGATGGTGCCCACCTTTTTCACATATGTGATAAATTAAGATCAGCAAGACTTGTCGAGCGAGAAGAAGCAAGATGTGAGATGCTGGGAGTGTCATGCTTCTTATTGGTGTAACTAAAGTGTGTCTATGGTCACGTGTCCTTAAGGACACACTGAAACTGGGCAGGGGGTTGCTGTGGGAAGGAGAACCGGCAAAGCTGGGGGTTAAAGGGCAGGGGGGAAAGATTTCATTTTCACTGCATACCTTTTGGGGTATGGATTTTTTTTCTTTTTTTTACCAATTTGGATTTTTTTTTTCTTACCAATATCTCACCAATGTTTTGAGCATGATTTTAACAAATAGAAAAGCAAACTCATTTCTTCCCAAATTTAATGAAATGCAAATAACCTGAAACCAATGGTCTCTAATCCCTCCCCCGAAAGCACTACTATTAATAGTATTCCAGTTTTAATACATAATCTGAAATGTTGACATGCTTCTGTGCTGTTTGAACTTTTTTTTTAAAGATTTATTTACTTATTTTTATGATAGACACAGAGAGAGAGAGAGAGAGAAAGAGGCAGAGACACAGGAGGAGAAGGAGGCTCCATGCCGGGAGCCCGACGTGGGACTCGATCCTGGGACTCCAGGATCACACCCTGGGCCAAAGGCAGGCACCAAACCACTGAGCAACCCAGAGATCCCCTTCTGTGCTGTTTGAACTTGCATGACAGGCTGCATGACCTAAAATTACACATAAAACTTTCTTCTCTTTAAGTCAAAACGAGAAGGAAGTTTGTTGTAGTTGCAAAGGGGAATGAAGACGGCAGCCTGGACAGGCGGTGGAGACAAAGAAGGGGCAGGTTTCAGGAGGCAAGCATCAGAGACAGGCTCCCTGAGAAGCCATGTTGTGCTGGGTGAGGGATAGAGTAGAGGGAGGTAGGGGGTAGCTCTTAGCACCCCCACCTGTATTTACTGGGCACTCACCGTGTGCAGTCCACACCCCTGTGTCCTACGGCTAGGCCCTGTTCTCACTTGACCCAGCCATGAGGCCAACAGTTCTCATAAATTAATACAGCCTCTTTCCTTATTCACCAAAAAAGTCCCAGGGAAGATGCTCCATGGGTTGTTCATTGTTCTGACCACAAGATACTGAGTTCTGATTGGCCAGGTCTGGATCATGTGCCCATTCCTGGAGCTAGGGTTGGGCTCTACCTATCAACCCAATCTCATTTTCCTTACCTAATTATAAATTAAAATTCAAAGCAAATGAAGAGAGACCCGAGGCTATATATTATCGAGGGAGACTTTTTTCAACCTAGAGCTCCAGTTTCTACATAGAAGTTGGATTTTTTTTTCCCCCCTAATTCCCCTTTCACTGAGAGTGAGGCTCTTCAAGGTTTCCTATTCAGGATTTTTGCTTCTAATTCCCTTCGGCTCAGTCTCCACTCCCTGCAGGGGATATGAAAATAAAGCCCCCCAGTAAGGATTAATTACAACGGGAAATGGTAAATTACAGGAAAACTTGTTCAGTTCAGCCAAGTGAGCAACGTGAACATCACCAATAAATGACAGGAATAATAATCAATAATTATTAATAATAACCAGCATCCTGGACCTCCAAGAAGTTGTACCCAGGTTACAGCATCCCTTCTGTGGCTCCTCACAAAAGTATGCAATCTGAGTCTGTACATTAGGAAACATCAGGCTGACCCCAAAAGGAGGGACATTCTACAAACTGACCTGTACTCCTCAAAGAATATCAAGATCAAGAACAGAATCTCTCAGATTGGGGCAGCCCTGGTGGCACAGCGGTTTGGCGCCGCCTGCAGCCCAGGGTGTGATCCTGGAGAGCCAGGATCGAGTCCCACGTCGGGCTTCCTGCATGGAGCCTGCTTCTGTCTCTGCCTCTGTCTTGCTCTCTTTGAATGAATAAATAAATAAATCTTAAAAAAAAAAAAAAGAATCTCTCAGATTCGTAGAGACATGGGACGGCCAAATTAGATTGTGGATTGAGGGGGAAAAATTGCTATGAAAGACTTTACTGGGACAATTGGCAACACGTTTATGTATTTTAGATAGTATCTGTGTTAAAGGTGCTGAATTTGATAGCTTTGTGGTTGTACAAGAGAATGTCATGACTCTTAGGAAATGCACCCTAAAATATTTAGGGGAAATGGAGTATCACATCTGCATGTATTCCCAAATGATGGTGGTTGGGGTGGTGGGGACGGTACCTCTAGAAGGAGAGATAGAATGAATGACTGAACAAATGCAACGAAATGTGAACAACCGGTAAATCCAGGTAGAGGGTTTTTTAGGATTCGTCATCCATTTCTTGCAACTTTTATTTATTTTAGATTTAAAAGTCTTTTCAAAAGTTCCTAGGATCTCACCCACGGCATTAGCTCGGGCTGCAATTTTCCACTCTTTGCTTGTAGCCCCTTCAGACTTCCCTTAGAGTCTGTGTCCTCCATTTACAAGGCTACTTGCCACGTTTTATCCAGAATCCCTGGGTGTCCTGGCTGGAGGGTCTCAGCCGCTGGGCTCCCTGAGGGCAGGAAGGTGTCTCTCTCATGCTGCTGCCTCCAAGGCTCTGCAGATATTTGTTGAATGAATAAACAAGCCCTGGGTTATAGGCTGGATTCAAATTGCAGCTCTATGCTCACCCATAGGAAAGCCTCCTTACCCAGCTGAGCCTCCCCTTCTCCATCTGCACAGATGATATTTCTGGGGATTTAAAAAAATTTTTTTCAGTGGCACCTGGGTGGCTCAGTGGTTGAGCATCTGCCTTTGGCTCATGTCGTGATCCCCAGGGTCCTGGGATGGAGTCCTGCATCAGGATCTCCCCGCAGGGAGCCTGCTTCTCCCTCTGCTTGTGTTTCTGCCTCTCTCCCTGTGTCTCTCATGAATAAATAAATAAATAAATAATCATTTAAGAAAAAATAAAACATACAGAAAACCACATGGCACAAAGAGATACCTTAATAATTATGGTTTTAAAAAAAAACACAAAGCAAAACAAAAACACAAAGAAATACACACACTTACTTGGGACCAGCTCCAGGTAAAGACTAGAATTCAGCTGGCTCCCCAGAAGCCCCAGCAGGAATCTCGTCCCCCAGCCCCTCCTCCCTCCCAGCATCACCACTACCCCGACTTCTAGGGTCATCACTTCTGTTTCTTTCTCATTTTATCACATCCATGGGTGTCCCTAGATATGATACTTGGTCCTGCTCATTTTTAAAAACTCCATTTCTTTTAAGTCTCTTTCCCTTTCTGTTTCCTGCTCCACCCCTTTGTCCTCTTTACATCTGTCCGCTGCAGACCCTGTGTCCTCTGACCTGCAGACTCCCCCCCACCCCAGGGAGAGGGGTGCTATGGGAAAGGGGGCAGGACGATGCTTGTAGCCCCGCCACCCGTTCCTCGTGCTCTAGCTTTGGCCTTTTCTGCAGAATGGCAGCAGCATCCCAAGGCCTGATCTGGGTATTTGCAGGGAATGAGGATGTGTGGGGAGTGCCTGGCTTGGGTGGGCAGCCCCCAAACGCAGAGGCCGAGACTATTTGCGGGGGCTCACATGGCCTGACCGCAGCTCCGCCGGGGTGGGGAGACACCTGGTCTCCACAGCTCCCCGATTCAGTCCCACTGCCCCACCTAGGCAGGCCCATCCCAGGGGCAGCTGGTAGCAGAATGGCCCGTAATTTTAGCTGTTCCTCTTCCCTAAAATTATTTCTCATCTGGAAATGGTTTCCAAACCCTTCCCAGGAAAGAGTTAGTGGTACAGGGAACATTTTTCTATTAAAAACAAACAAAAAATACAACCAACCATCGAATGCCGAGTCTTTGCAGCCCAGGCTCTGAGAGGCCTGGCTAAGCACCAGCTGTATACCCTGCCCTGAGGGGCTCTTCCAGGGAGAAGCAGAAGGTGAGAGGGACAGTCAGGGCTCTGCTGCCAGGATCTCCCCACCCAACCCTGGGCATGGCCCCAGGGTCTGCAGATACAGGGCCCTCGAGCTCCAGAAGGAGCTGAGGAGGAGCATCCAGCCTGGGTGGAGTGGCTTGCTCCAGCTGCTGGGAGACTCGAGGACTGTGGATTGTTCCAGGTAACACAGAGGCTGTTTTCCCTACAGGGGTTCTCTCAAAGCTGCTCTGAGCCTCTCAAGGAAAAAAAGCTCCCGTGCTGCTGGCCTGTCCTCCTTATCACCTCTCTCTCTCTCTCTCTCTCTCTCTCTCTCTCTCTCTCTCTCTCTCTCTCTCTCTCTCCCCCCTTTTAATAAAGCTGTAGCAGGGCTCTGCTTCCAGGCCCGGCCAGTAAGAGGGTCTGGCAAGAATGTAATGACGTTGTTTAGCTCTTATTGTATTTATTTCCATTATCTTCGATTGGTGATAAATGACATAGGTTTTCCATTTCTGCTAATGATGTATCGTTTCCTTTGTACAGAAACAGATTCAACTTAAAGAAAAAAAAAAGATGGGTGGGGAGTCGATTTAAAAACTACATTAGGGAGGGTGGAGAACAGCACACAACACAGAGCTGACTGGAGGCTCGGAGGCTCGGGTGCTGTGGCTAAGAGAGCAGCCTCCAGAGCCCGAGGGCCTGGGCTTACCTCCTGGTTCTGACAACCTGTGGGCTGTGTGATCTTGGGCAAGTCACTTGCCCTCTCTGAGCATTGGTTCTTTGTGAAGGAAAGGAAAATAGTAGTACTTCCCTCATAAAATCATTCCTGAGGATGCAATAGGACAATGCTGGGAAAACACTCCATGCAGCACCAGGCTCATGAAAGACTCAATAAACTCACCCATTCAGTCACAGCCCACTGGACATCCCTGCTGAGTTCCTGATGTTTCCTCAAGAAGCAGCCAAGCGTGGAGGTTTGCGGAGCAGGTTCCAGCCCGGCCGGCCACTGTCTGGTTGTCTGGGCAAGCTGCTCCCACATCTCTGAGCCTCAGCCTCCCCATCTGTAGAAAGGGGGATGCTGCTGGCCCTTCGAGGTTCCCGCAGGACGGGGAGGGCCATTTTCTGGGACCCCATGGCTCCCTGTGCATCCCGGGTGTGACCCCAGGGATCTGCCCCTGCCTCTCAGTCTCAGAGAACTGAGCCTTACGATCTCTCTGCCTCATCTTACCTTCCTCCCACCTTTTTATGCCATTTTTGCAGACTCGGTTAATGGGGTTCCTTGAATTACCCCAGGGCTTTTGTACCTACTGTCCCCTCGGCCTGGGATGTCCTATCACTCCTACATGGGGACCTACTGTTCCTCCCTGAAAAATCCAGGGGGGCTTCCTCCCCTTGCCCTGAAGACTTCCCTGAGGCCGGGTCAAGCCTCATCCCCTGGGCTGCCCCAGCTCCCTGGCTCTTCCTGACTGGCTGATACAGATGCTCCGCTCTCCTCCACCCTCGGGGGCACAGCTCTCTGCCCCCCACCTCTCCGGTGCCAGCACCCAGATACATTCATCCCCTCCTCAAAGGAGACCATGCAAACGTCTAATACAATCACGTGTGCAGCCACCCCAAGGCAGGAGACCCAGCACGCCAGGTGGGGGAGCACTGCCCCTGGCTAGGGACCTCACCCGCCCAGCCTCAGTTAGCACCTCTGAACAATGGGTGCAACAAGGTACCCCCCTCCTTCTGGCTGTCCCGTAGAGACTCAGTGGCCTCAGGCATGCACGAGGCTCTAGCAGCACCCCGCCCCCCCGAGAGCATAAGCGCTGGGCCAGAGCAGGAGAGAGGCACCCCCGGGCAGGCCGGGGCTCTGAGACCAGGGCGCCACCAGCGCGAGGCAAGGGCCGCCCCGAGGGTGCGGGGCCTACAGGGGGGCGCTCTCTCCGGGGCGCGCGGTCCGGGAGCCGCCGCCGCCGTCTAGGGCGCCGCTCGCCCCCTGCTGGCCACGCTGCGGAATGACAGCTCGGCCTCTGCTCGCAGAGCCCGCTGCAAGGGGGGCACGGGTCCTGCCCCCGTCCTGGGGGAGCCTCGGCTTCTGCACCCATAGCCTGGGAGAGCCTGCCTCACGGGGCCTGACGAACATTCACGCCCTCCTCTTCGCACGACGTCGGCAGTTTAATGAGCACCTACTGGGTGCCAAGGACTAAAGAACACGACTGACACATCCACAGAAGTCCTCCCCTTTGGGGGGGTGCTCAGGGAGTGGAAGGGAAGGAGGGAGAAGTCCGGGGATGGCGACGGAAGGGGGGCACGGTCGCTGTGGAGCTAACCCATCCGTTCAGGACGCGCCCGAGCAGCACCTGCTGTTGCCAGGCCCAGTGCTGGAGGCTGGGGGCCGCGCACCCCGCCCCCAGGGAGCTGGAGGGAGGCTGCAAGGGAGACAGCGAGGTGAGACACGCCTTGGCCGTTCCCACTGTGCCTAACACAGAGCAGAGGGGGAGGAGGCAGGCCGGGGTGCGGTTCGATTTTAAATAGTGGGGCGGGCCTTGAGGGCTATTTGGGACTTTGGCTTTCACCGTGAATGAGGTGGGAGCTGGAGGGCGGGGGGGGGGGTGTCTGGGCAAGGAGGGACACTGCAGACAGAGAAGAGGGGGGCGACTCCCTGAGCATCTGGGGGGGATGGAGCTGCCTTTGAGTGGGGGAAGGTAGAGGGTTCGGTCGCAGACGCGTCCACTGGGCCTGTTCGTGTGCATGTGGAGTTTGGATTTATCCGAATAAAACACCTCGCATGGACCTGACACGCCAGGAGCCACGGGCGAGCCGAGATCGCTGCTACCACTGCGGTTGGTATCATGATGATGATGATGATGATGATGATGATGATGAGGATGATGGTGGTGGTGGTGGTGGTGGTGGTGGTGGTGTGAACCCTGGAGGGGTCGGGTCTACATCTAGGTTCCTCCTGCGGCTGCGATTGTCCCACGGGGCCACCAGGTGGCGCCAGCGCACAGCGGGCCGGCCTGTCCCCCACCCCCACCCCCACCCCCAGCGGGGTTCGGAGGGAGGTGTAGCAGCATCCCTGGCTCCACCCGCTCCAGGTCGGCCGCGTGTGCCCTCCTCCCCAGGTGACAACTACACCGTCTTCAGACACTGCCAAGTGTCCCGGGAGGGGAAGCGGCCCCGCAGGAATGGGAGGCCCCGCCTGGGCCCCAGCGCCATCCACCTCGTGCACCTGCTGCGTGCCCTCTGTGTGCGGAGCCTGGGCTCACCTGGGACCCACTGAGAGGGCCCCCCCCTAGCAGAGAGCGCGGGCCCCCAGGCCACCGGCAGCGCTCAGGCCCCAGGCACGCCGAGGTCCCACCCGCCCTTGGGGGAGAGGAGCCCTGGGTTCCATCCGCCTCCTGCCAGCCATTAGCTGTCCTGTGACTCTGGGCAGGTCACAGGACCTCTCTGAATGTCCCCGTAGGGAGCAGGAGGTAGGAGTCCACCTGAATGTCCCTGTAGGGAGCAGGAGGTAGGAGTCCGTCTTAGAGCCAGGCCCCGGGCTGGGGTCTGGGACCCAGCCACGGGGAGGCCAGTGTCCCCTCCAGGAGCTCACAGGCTGGGACGCATGGCGCCTGCAGTGTGAACACCGCGTGTGCCCGGGCTAACACAGTCCCCGGCACTCCTGGACGCTTCCCTGCTTACGTCTCCTCCACTCTATCACCTGACACCCTAATTATCACACTCACTTCTCCGGTTTATCATCAGGCTCCCATCTCAAGCACATGAGCTCCCCGAGGGCAGAAGTTTTCGCTGAAGCGGCTCACTGCTGTAACCCCAGTGCCAGGCCTGTGCCTGGCACGCCGTGGGGGCTCCTCCGGATTGGCCGAAGAAATCCCCTTCTTCCACCTTTGCCCCATCTGCTCCATTCTCAACAAGGCAGCTTAGGGGAGCCTGTGGAAACCCACCTCAGATCACGTCCCTGGGAACTCTTCTCAGAGTAAAAGGCAATGCTCTCCCGCTGCTCAGCCCTGCATGACCTACCGCCCTGCCCCACCAATCTCCTCTCCCTGGCCTCATCTCCCACCATCCTCTTCTTGGTCGCTCTGTGCCAGGCTCGCTAGCCTCCTTGCCTCAGCTCACACACTTCGGCATACTCCTGCCTCAGGACCTTTGCACTTGCTGTCCCAGAGTTCTGTCTGGAAGTCTCTTTCCCCCAGATGTTGGCATGGCTCCTCCTTTTCATCCAGGTCTCTACTCAAATGTCACTGCCTCAGAGGGGCCCCCTGCCCAGACACTTTCTATCCATCATCTGATTTTGACGTATCACTAGCAGAAAGGATTTTATTGGAATGTTAACTTCTTTATTATCAGCCTCCCCCCACTCCCCCATCGCACACACACAAAAGGCAAACCCCTTCCCTCTCGGAGCTCATATTATAGTGAGCCAGATGGTCAGGAGGGGCCTCTTTGAAATGGTGACATTCGAGTTGTGACTTGAAGGATGAGGAGGGACTGGTTATGGGAGAAACTGAGCAAAACTCTCTTCTGGCAGAGGAAATAGCCAGTGCAAAGGCCCAGGGGGCTGCTCAGTCCTGTCTGTCTAGGCAGGCCCTGCTCATCTGGGTGGTGGTTTCCCAGGCCATGCTCAGCTGCTGGCTGAGAGCCCTGAAGTCATCAGGAAGCTGTACGGTGTGGCCAGGGGCTGGGCCAGACCTGGCCACACAAAGGCCCATTGACAGTCAGACAGGAAGGGCCCAACTGAGGTGGCCCAAGCGGTGGCTCCCTCTTGCCAGCAACCCGGAAGCTCTGGCTGGAACAACTGAAAGCCTGGAACTTCCCAGTAGACTGCTGTTTCCCAGGGTAGGGGAGAAAGACACAAGTACTTGGGGATGCAGGGCAGGTGTGGGAGGGCTTTGAGGTCCCACAGCCTCGTTCTAAATCCAGCCCTGCCCCTGCCTAGCTGAGTTGACGTTGGCCACATCATCTCACTGTCTGCGCTTCAGCTCACCCCTAAAATGGGGTGTAAAACAGGACCAACCGTAAGGATGGTAGAGGCCATATGGGAGCAGTGGGGACTAGACGTGACCCAGCAAGTAGTTGATAGCAGGTGGTGGGCTGCAGTGTCAGCCATGGTGGCCAGCCGCGGTGTCAGCTATGGTGTCAGTTGTGGGGAGGCTGTGGGGGTTCTGAGCATAAAGATCAGCAAGCAGATGAGTGTGGCTTGGGTTTCTGGTTCAGACACACCTGGGTTTGGCTCAGCTTTCCTGCTTTCTGGCTGGAGGCAGGTGGGATCTCCCCAGGCCAGGCCTCAGTTTCCCCATCTGTGAGGCAGGGATAATGGGTGCCTTTTTGGAGGTGATGACTGTAAAGCAGCCAGCGTGGCTGACAGGCTGAGGGCCCAGTCTGATGACAGAGAATGGAGAAGGCGTCAAGGCACGCTGGAGCCTCCGGGAGGGGAAGGAGGATGTGGGCAGGGCCTAGAGGCAGGTGGGCGACCCTTGCATGGTTGTGTGAACACATTTATAAGCTTGACCACAGGTTAGGGTGGTTGAGCACATCTCAGGCTGGGGCAGCAGCCAGAACAGAGACCCTGGGAATGGAAAGCCACACAGCAGCTGCCACGGCCACGGGCGACTCAAGAGGTCCTGCTAGACAAGCTGGCTGTCCCCAGATAGGGGCTGAAATCAGGAATGCAGACTTGGGCTGGGGCGATGGGGGGGCTTGGAAGGCTTGGGAATCGAGGGCCACGCTGTCGTGCCCTTGCAAGCTGGCACAGCGAACACATCGAACACATCGTGCTCTGGGCCCGCCACACAGCAGGTGCTCGCGGAAACGGTTTTGAATGAATCTGTGAATGAACGGGGGAGCGAGAAGCCGGCCACGGAGAGCTGGGCCTTCCATGGCCCTTCTCCACCCACACAGCACTGGGCGCCTTTCAGGGACTTAGAAGTAGCTCCGATCTGTAGAGGCTTGTTTATTGTGCATCTACTATGTCCTAGGTATTGCAAGAGCCAGGAACTAGGCAGATCTAGCCGTAGCATTTGCGGAGCTCACCTTTCAGTGACAGGTGTACAGGGACACCGACAAAGAGGATTCCCTCAGGTAGCCTTTCAGGTAGTGTTCAGGGCTAGGGAGGAAGCCGGATGGGAGTGTGAGGGGGCTGAGGAGAGAGCTGAAGGAACAGCCGGAGGAATCGCTGACAGAAGAGCATACTGGGCAGAGGGACTGGCACAGGCCAATGTCCTGAGTGCGAATGCGCTCAGTGGGATGGGGGAGCAGCAAGGAGGCCAGGGAGGCCTGGGCAGAGAAAACCCGGGGAGAGGAGCCCAGGCCCTGCAGGGCCTCGTGGCGATGGGGAAAGAAACTCTCTGGAGGGTTTTGAGCAGGGCAATGAATAGGGCTTGATCTTATTTTCATTTTTAAGATTTTATTTATTTATTCATGAAAGACACAGAGAGAGGCAGAGACACAGGTAGAGGGAGAAGCAGGCTCCCAGTGGGGAGCCCAATGCAGGACTAGATCCCAGGATCCCGGGATCACACCCTCAGCTGAAGGCCAATGTTCAACCAAGGAGCCACCCAGGCGCCCCTTATTTGCATTTTCAATCCTCCTGCCAAAGGGTTTACTCCTTGTTGTCCCCACTTTACAGATGATAAAGCCGAGGCTTGAGTTTTAATCATTTACCTAAGGCCCTCACAGCTACTAAGAGGCAGAGCTGGGGTCCAACCCAGCTGGTGGGTCTCTGGTGTCTGCGGGGCTGGAAGGGACTGAAAGCTGCCTGCGGGACCCAACCCAGGTCCTGCGTCATCAGGCTGGGCCCGGAGCTCACCTGTCACTGCCAGGAACCGCCCTGGGGAGGTGCCTTCAAGATGCCCCCCGCCTCCCGGGGCTGCCCCAGGGTGCACCCATACCCTCTCTACTCTCTGATGGTTCTGTCCCCGGTCCTGCACCCAATGCCTTGCAGGAGACCAGCGACAAGTGACACGGGTGTGCCCTCCTGCTCTTACTATGTGGCTTGGGTGGGCGCCCGTCCCTCCCGGGGCCTGCTGCCTGGCCCCAGCCCGGTCTCCGGCCGCTCCCTTTGTACTCTGAGTCCTGGCCCGGTGCCCGCACTGGTACCAGGCCGGGGGCAGGAGGGCGGGGCAGGTACAGGCAGGCCGTGGAGAACGCCCGTGGGCCCCACAAGCCCAGATGCCTGCAGGTGCACACCCCACCCCATAACAGGACCCAAGAGGAGGGAGGCTTCTGCGCCAGAGCCGCCCCCGTCCTCCATCCCCTCCCACATCGGGTTCCTGGGGAGCATTGTCCGCACCCCCAGACCCACTTCTCGCTCTACCCTCTCAGTGTCTTCTGACCAGCTTTCCACCTGGGCCACTAAATGGCTCTAGAGGTCACCATTCTTGCTGCCGAGTCCAGCTGTGCAACCCAGTGCTCGTGGTCGCCTCTCAGCAGCGTTCTTGCTGAGCTCTGCCTTTGGACACCGTGCGCCTGCCCTGGGCGTCCCTGTCCTTGGGGAACCCCCATTCCACTGCCTGATGAATCTCAGATTCCCATCAGCATCCTGATCTCTCTCCTGGGCCCTGGACTGGAAACATCCTAAAGAAGCATCTAGATATCACGTCACCCCCACCCAGAACCTCCAGTCTTTGCTTTCCTTTGGCTTCTCTCCAGCTCCACTGCCACCACCCTGGTCCAAGCCACAGCCTGTGGGCTTGCCTATGGCCTCCTTGGCTCCCAACAGCAGCCAAAACACCAAAACATGTCACTCCGTGGCTGAAACTGCAGTGGCCTCTGGCTGTTCTCCCCACAAAATTCCCAAATTCTCACCGTGGCCTACAAGACCCTCCCTTAGCCTCCTCCTTTCCCTTTCAGCCAAATTGGCTTCCTTTCGCTTTCCCCAGCAAGCTAAATTCTTTCCTGCCTCAGGGCTTTTGCACTTTGCCCTTCCTCATTCTGTACCTCTCTTCCCTGTTCTCATCATAACTGCTTTCTTTTTTTTTTCTTTCTTTCCTTTTTTTCTTTCTTTCTTTCTTTCCTTTTTTTTTTTTTTAAGATTTTACTTATTTACTCATGATTGACAAGAGCGAGAGGCAGAGACACAGGCAGAGGGAGAAAAGCAGGCTCCCTGCAGGGAACCCGATGTGAGACTTGATCCCAGGACCCCAGGATCACGATCACGCCCTGAGCTGCAGACGCTTAATTGCTGAGCCACCCAGGCGTCCCTGCCTTGTTTCTTTTGTCAGCTGAATCATTACCTCCCTAGAGGTCTTCTCCCTGGCCATCCAACAACCTTGGAAGGAGCCTGACCCCGTCCCTGGTCGCTCTCAATGCCATCACCCTGGTCATTTCCTTCATAGCTCTTAGCATGTCTGGGTCCCACATATTTCCTTTTGTATAATCTCCCCCTCCTCCCCAGAATGCTGGTTCCATGAAGGCAGGGATTTAGGTTGGTCTTGTTCACTGCCAGAGACAGAAACCAGGAATGCGGCACAGTGCATGGCACATAGTAGAAGCTCAATAAATATCTGTTGGCTGTAAGGATGGCCGCATGGATGGATGGATGGATGGATGTGCAACCAGATAAATGAACTTAAACTCTACCTTTAATTATGCCACTCTCCCACTCAAGAACCTTCCTTGGCTCCCCATTGCCTGTAGAATAGACAGCAAGCTCTTTGGGCATCCAGAACTTTCTGAACTGGCCCCAAATAGGATGGTGACTGTACCCCCAGGAGATAAATCATTCAGGCTAAATCATTAGGAAGTGGACCATTTAGCTGTCTGTCTCCCCGTCCCGGCCAGGAGTCATTTGAGAGCAGGGCCTCAGTCATCTTCATCTCTGTGTCTCGGCATGGAGCCCCTGGTCAGAAACATCAGAGGTTTTTTTTTTTTTAATTTTTATTTATTTATGATAGTCACAGAGAGAGAAAGAGAGAGAGGCAGAGACACAGGCAGAGGGAGAAGCAGGCTCCATGCACCGGGAGCCCGATGTGGGATTCGATCCCGGGTCTCCAGGATCGCGCCCTGGGCCAAAGGCAGGCGCCAAACCGCTGCGCCACCGAAGGATCCCAACATCAGAGGTTTGATGAATAAATACAAGAATTAGTGCGTGGCTGTGTGAGCGAGTGAAAGTAGCCCTCCGTGACCCTAGCAGCCAGCAAGGAGGCAGGCTCAGAAGCGGAAGCTTCAGGCCCAGCTGACCTTTTCAAATTTAGAATACAGGAGTAGTTTTGCTGTTTCAGGTGACTGCTCTTGGTCAGGGTTTCAAAGTGTAGAAAGCTGGAAAATGTGGTGACAGGGAAACTTTGAAACCTGCCAGAAATGAGACTGGTAGGTAGTGTCTCTCCGCGGGTGAGGGGGAGGATGATTTGAATAACAACCCGATCTGCCAATTATGAGAGCCCTGTGGCCGCAGGTGAGTAAAAACACACTCCCATGCAATTTCAGGGAAAGCCACCAAAACCCACAGCATCAGGAGCGAAGGTTCTTGGTGCCTCTAGAAGCCAGCCCACTTCCGGTCTCTGCCTTTCAAACTGGACTCTCTGGTTCCGCAGGTAGGTTGGGAGCCTTGCTGTGACAGAGCAGAGGTGTCTGGGCGACGATGGGTGGGGCCCTCCTCTGAGTCACCAGCTCCCCACAGGGCGGCACAGTGTATTTTTAGGGCGCGTCCGATCAGTCCCTAGCATTGACCAGGTTCTCTAGAAAGTGGACTCAGAGGTAGGTTTGTACTTAGGCCATTTGTTGGGGCCTCATCTGCGAGGGAGTGAGGGTAGCGATGTGGGGCCGAGGGAGACATCGGGCTGTGATGTGGTCTGAAGCTGGGGTGGCTATTCTGAGCTGTCCCCCATCAGGGCAAGGGGACAGGGCCTTCAGACCCCTGTGCAAACCAGACATTGGCCTTGCGGGGCGTGGCACATGGCTGCAGGCTGAGTGAGACCTGGAAGGGCAGACTCGGTCCTCCGTGGGAGCTGGGTGGCATTTCACAGTGTCCGCTGTGGCCCGCTTCTCTGCCCCTTCCCTGCCTGGAGCCCGCCACCACCTGCCACCTGGACCACTGTTGTAGGCTCCCCGCTGGTGTCTTCGCTCCTGCTCTTGACCTGCCACCAACACCCAGTCCGAGACCAGTGGTCTAAAGCCGGAGGAGCTCCCCAGTGCATACACCAGACCACTTCCCTCCGTCACTTAAAACCCTCCAGTGGTCCCGCGACACCCCGATAGAATCCCAGTGCTTCGCCAAGGTCCACAAGACCCTGCAGGCGTGAGCCCCACCTCCGCCTGTGACCTGTCTCCCTCCTCCACGGTGGGCCAACCCACCGCCTTCTCTTTTTCTGAAGGCAGCTGTTCCACGTCAGGCCCTTTGCCCTGGCTCTTCCCTCTGCCCGACACTCCTTCCTTTGTCTCCCATGACTGATTCAATGGCCTTCAAGTCTCATCTGAAATGTCCCCTCCCTACAGCCCCGATGCTACCACTGACCCCAAGAGAAGGAGCACCCTCAGGCCTGTTGTGAGGCCCCTGGTGTGTGGCAGGTACAAATGCTCCCTCCAAACCTGCACCCATCATGCTACAGTGGAGTGGGGCTGAGCTGTTCCCCTAATGACCGTGAGCGCGGAGTAATGATTCATCCGTCCCATCACATGCGAATTCGCTGTGCGGACAAACTAAGGGTAATTTATGCCACTTATGCAATGAATTCTGCTTGTTGCTGGCAGAAAACTTGCCAGTGAGGGGATGAGCCATGCAGCTCCCTTACGAGCACAGCCCTCCACCCTTCTGTCACCCCCAAAGGCAGATCTTCCCTCTCCACCACCTGCCCTGGCCCCTCCGCTCCTCACCCCTGCAGAACCACGTTGCTCAGGACAGAAGCCATGTGACTTAAATCCAGAACAATGATGGATGGCCTATCGCAATAGCCAAATCAGAAAGAGGCTCCCTGTTGTATGGGGAGCCTGTGGGTAAGGAGTAGGGGAGGTCTGTGCTCTCAATTCTAGAAGGAGCAGGGATGTGGAAAGATGCCCTATAGCCAGATCCCACATCTACAACCAGAGCTCCACAGCCCCCAGGGGAAGTCACTTCACTTCTCCAGACTCCGTTTCCTTAGCTGTCAGATAAAGAGAAATTAGGTGAAACCAGGGGTGACCTGTATTTTGGTAAGAAGGACGAATTGAAAAACCCGGGAGTCTGGTAGGTCCACCCTTCCCCTGCACACACACACTTCCTTTCTCTCCCTCTCTCCTCTCTCTCTCTCTGTTTTCAATCAGCAATGATCTTAACAACATCTCCTGCCACACGCTGCTGTGGGTGGTGGAGAGCTGAGATTCGTTGCCCTCCAGAAGTTTACAGCACTGGGATTGGGGGTGGGGGTGGGGGAAGACAGTTGATAAGTCAGGGCACAGCTGAATGGACAAGGAGATTCACCTAGGCTGTGCTATGACAGAAAGTTACACAGGACTGGGACAGTCAGCTGCTTCAGACTGGGTGTTCAGTGGACTCGTACCATCTGAAATCAAAGAAGTGTCCCCAGGATGGGGAGACGCAAGGGAACGTTCCCCCCGTCCCCCACCCGAAACTAATGTCCCCAAGTGAGCTTTCAATGCACTCCAATTATTCACTTACTGTATACAAAGTGCCAGGCTCAACCACAAAAATGTAGATTTTTTTGTACATCAAACGAATAGTGAGGTAAGAGGCTGGCAAAAATTTGCCAAGGGCCAGAGAGGAAGTATTTTCACTTTGGGGACCACAGGTAGCCTGTCCCGGCGACTCAGCTCTGCCATGGTGACCTGAGGCCATGGACCACATGGAAGCAGATGGGCATGACTGGGTTTCGGTGAAATTTTACTTACAGAGACAGGCAGCTGGCTGGCCCCGGCTCGCTGACCCCTGAGTTAGGCTGAAAAAGAGGGGAGCTATGACTGGTGAAGGGGGATCACAGGACAAGGAAGGGGCCCCGGAGAAATGCAATCAACAGTGTGCTGGCTGGTTCATCGCCATGTGACACATACGATCAGGAACATGGGAGGAAGTCAAGCCGCCCAACAAGAGAAGACAGGACAATGGGGGCTCTGTCAACGCAAAGGAAAAGGGAGGGGCAGTGACGAGTGACAGATAACACAAGGAGCCCGGCTGACTGAGTGACGGAAGGACACGCCATGGGAAGGATGAGCCCATGACAACGCTCAACTACACCTTCTTTGATGCTGGTGCCTGGCTGCAGAGGGAGCTAATGGAGATTTAGGGCAACGCGGGACATGACTTTTTTTGTGTCCGTCATTCTGCCCGGTCCGGACAGATGACCAAAAAACATATAGGCAAAATAGATTTTTTAAGAATTTATGAATTAATTCAACAGACACTTAATCAGGGCTTACTGTGCTAGGGGGTACAAAGGCTTCGAGTGGAGATCATGGACGTACCTACTGGGTGAGGTTAATAAGTAGAATTTTTAAAGATTTTACTTGAGAGAGAGAGAGAGAAAGAGAGCTTGCATGGGTAGGAGTCGGGAAAGGCAGAGGGAGAGTCTCAAGCCAACTTCCTGCTGAGCGTGGAGCCCTACTTGGGGCTCGATCTCAAGACCCTGAGATTATGATCTGAGCTGAAATCAAGAGCCAGATGCTCAATTCACCGAGCCAACCTGGTGCCCCTAATAAATAGAATTTTATCATTTTGAAAATTGTGGTTGGGACGCCTGGGTGGCTCAGCGGTTGAGCGTCTGCCTTTGGCTCAGGGGTGTGATCCTGGAGTCTCAGGATCGAGTCCCACATCGGGCTCCCTGCATGGAGCCTGCTTCTCCCTCTGCCTATGTCTCTGTGTCTCTCATGAATAAATAAATAAAATCTTTACAATAAATACATAAATTAAAATTTAAATTGTGGTAAAAATAAGTGTCAAATGAAAGTTAAATCGTAACCATTCCTCCATGCCCATAGCTCAGTATTGTAGGTACATTCAGTATACTTGGTAGGTATATTCACATAGTTTTGCAACCCATCTCCAGAACATGTGTATCTTGCAAAAATGGAATTGTACTATCGTTGGCCACCACTAGTCTGCCCCCCCACACCCCTTCTGAGACTCCAGTTGACCTACTTACATCCAGGCACAGGGACTTACACACAGCTGTGCTCACCGTGGGGCAGATGGTGCAACAGTGAGAAACTGAAAGCAACATGTCCATCAGGAGGAAAAGAGCTAAATAAATGACATCCAGTGCACACAGGGGTGTGTATGCACAGCTGTTGCAAGGGAGAAGGCAGTTTTGTTCAACAAAGATTTACTGCGAACCTACTACGTGCCAGGGCCAGTTCTTGGCAGTTGGGATAGAGCAAGAACAAAGCAGTCTCTACGTTCATAGGGACTACATTTTAGTGAGGTTGACAGTCAAGGAACAAAAAACCAGTAAGAATACAGGATTCAGAGTAAGAAATCCTGTGGAACAAAATAAAGGAGACTCAGGGACGTGGCACTTTTGTGTTGTTCACACGATGCCTCTCTGAGGAGAGAGGGGACCCTGAGGTTTATTTCAGAAAACTTTTTTTTTAAGATTTTATTTATTCATGAGACACACACACACACACACACACACACACACACACACGCAGAGGGAGAAGCAGGCTCCATGCAGGGAGCCCGACATGGGACTCGATTCTGGGTCTCTAGGATCAGGCCCTGGGCTGAAGGCGGCACTAAACCGCTAAGCCACCTGGGCTGCCCCTCAGAAAACTTTTCAATCATAGAGAAGGTATCTCCAAGAAATTTTAGGATTAAAAAAAAGCCCAAGTAATTACAATTTATGTTTTTTTTTTGTCTTTAAAGTATGTATGTCTTTATCTCCCCATACATACATGAAGACCAACAGGCATCATCAATACCAGCCAAACCACTACCATTCAAGGGGGTGCGATTTCAGACCTTTCAAGGGCAGCCCGGGTGGCTCAGCGGTTTAGTGGCACCTTCAGCCCAGGGCATGATCCTGGAAGACCCAGGATCAAGTCCCGCGTCAGGCTCCCTGTAGGGAGCCTGTTTCTCCCTCTGCATGTGTCTCTGCCTCTGTCTCTCATGGATAAATAAATAAAATCTTAAAAAACTTTTCAGTTAGCATGTACTCATGTATTAGTTTTATTAATCAAAATATTTATCAGCTGTCTGGAAATAAAAGCCATTAAGAGCATGCATATAAAAAAGGAAGTTGGATCAGAAGTGGCTTAGAGGTTCAGAGCATTCACCTTGGGGTAAAAGTGACCGGGTGTTCAAATCCCAGATGTCTCTGTGTGCTAGTTTGGGGACCTAAAGTGAGCAGTGGCTTTGGTGGCTTTCATTCCCCGGCTGCAGAGCAGCGGCTCCAGACAGGGGATTTTTGCTCCCCAGGGTCATTTGGCAATGTCTGGGGACAGTTTTGGTTGTCATAAGTAGGGTGGGAGAAGTGCTGCTACTGGCCGGTAGAGGGTAGAGCCCAAGGGTACAGCTAAATACATGGCAGTGCACAGAGCAAAGCAATGCCCTCTCCCCGATTCCCTGTACAAAGAATGATCTGGCCCCCAGTGTTATGAGCCGAGGGTTGAGTGTCTCCCTCACAGGGCTGAAGACTAATTGGCACAGCCCCCGGCACAGAACAAACATCAATAAATGGGAACTACTATTTTTAGGACCGTACTTCCCCCAAATTAAAAAAAAAAAAAAACACTTTGAGTGGGGAGGAAGTGGTAATATGGCAAAGTTAGGAATTGACTCTGCTGAGGCCCAATTCTGGTGACTTCTAACTGAAAGGGATCTTTGATTTTTTTTCTTTTTCAACAGCCACTGGGTCTTCACAGGCTGTTTGCGGCCGTTGATTAGAACTGAACGTAGTAGGAAGGGCTTCTAATTCCTCCAGGGTTTTTAGCTTCATCAGCAGCCAGTAGTTCAAGAACATTCCTACTAAGCCCTTGTCTCTCGGATGTTCAGCTTTCTCTGGTCGACTCTCCCTGTGGTTCAAAACCACTCAGGTTTCTCTTGCTGGAAAACCAAAACGAAAACCCTCCCTGAGCCTCACACTCTTCCTCAGTGCCCAGCCTTCTCTTCTCATCCTCTTCCTGGGATTCCAGAGGTGTTTGCCTCACTGCCGCCTCTCAGCCCACTCCCCTGTGGCCTGCCCTGCCATGACCTCCTCCCCTTCCCGACAATGAGTTTCAAGCCTCATCTTACATCTTCCCTGCATTCAGCACTGCTGACCACTCCCCCTCAAACATATCCTCTTGACTTTCCCGTCCTACCCACCGCTCGTTCCTCCTACCACTCTGATCTATTCTGTTCACTCTCCCTCTTCTTCTCAAAGGTTATAAATGGAGCTCTTAGAGGTTCGGGCCAAGGCCGCCTTCTCCCTCTATGCTCCTGCTCTACTCAGCACCAAAGCAACTGCATCCACTCCTAGATCTGCACTCATCTCCCACACAAGAGACTCACGATCCACCCTGGTTGCCGCTGTTCCTTGGAGCCCCCAAACTGGAGTATGTACATCTGCCTGTTCGCCAGATCTGCTTGGTGGCCTCAAAACCCTCAAACTCAACACACTTACAGCTAGTCTTGTGGGCTGTCCTACGAGCCTGGTCCAATTCCAGGGCCCCTGTCCCAGGGAATGGCCTTGCCATCCACCCAAGTGGGGAAGCCAGAAGCTAGGTGAGTTCCTCCATCCCAACAGCCACCTGCTCCCTCAGTGTCCCCCAGGGTCTCTCCTCCATACTGTCCGTGCATGATTGTGTGTACTTACCTAATCCCCCCATTTCTCCTTTGCTTCTCTAGAGCCCCCATCCTCCCTGCAGCCAGAGCCATCTATTAAGATTACGTCTAATGACATCACTCACAGCCCCACCTCTGGGATCTCTTGAGGCCATTGCTCTGATAAAACCCAATCTCCCTCCTTACCTTGGCACACAAGGCTCCACAAGGCATCTGGCCTGCCCTCCTCCTAGCCTAGCAATCCCTGGTGCAGCCCTCTGTCCTCTGCACCAGCTTGATGGTTTTCTGATCCTGCAGCTCACCAGGTAACCCACTGGTCCCCCCTCAGGCCACCCACCTCCCTCCATGGACACCTTCCATACCATCCACCTGTGGTCTGCAGCCATGTATTTTTTTTTTTTCCAGCACTCCTTGTGATCATAATCTTTTTTTTTTTTTAAGATTTTATTTATTTACTCGGGGGGTGGGGCTGGGGACAAGTAGACCCCTTGCTGAGCACAGAGTCCAGGGTGGGGGGCTTGATCCCAGAACCCTGAGACCATGACGTGAGTCAAAATTGTAAGTCAGACACTTAACCAACAGAGCCACCCAGGCACCCTGGTTGTAATGTTAATCATACCTTCCACCTGGGGGTGTGGGGCAAGAGGACACAGTAAGTTTTATGAGGCCACTCACCCTGTCCTTTGTGCTTATCATTATATTCCTAGCACCTGGACACAGAACTTTACACTCATTAAATATAGTGAATAGTAAATGTTCAACAAATAGAAGCTATGATTACAACCTCCAAGCAGAACCAGGGAGACAGCAAACTCTGGACTGACCCCAGAGGACCTTCTGGATCCAAACTCCATCCACTCTCATCCCCTCTTTGCCCACGTGTCTTGTTCGACTTGATGAGGGTCACCTGGGCCAATTCTGGAAGGAAAACTAAGTGTGGGTGGATGCCTGGGTAGCATGGTGGGGTTTAGTGCTTTTGCTACGTTGGCTGAGTCTTTCCACCAGCTGGTCTGGTTGCAGGGGTCGGGGGCAGGGGCTGTCTTTCTCTCAGGAGTACCCAGAGGTCAGCTGAGCAACCTGGAAGCCAAGCTGCTTGAAGGAACCCAGAGGAGCTGAACTCCCATGAGAAAAAGAGAGGAATGGCTTCCAAATAGCCAAATTGTTCTAGGCAAAGACAAACAATCACCAAGGTTTGGTTCTTGAGTATGTATTTTTTACTGAAAAAATCATTCATAAATTAACATACAAAAATGTACAAACACATGAGTAAATAATGTAATGACAAAGGACTATTTTTGTGAAAAGTGTTTTTAAAACATCTTTAGATTTCAGTGCAAAAACGTACCCCTGGCACCTCTTAAAACATAAGAGCAAGCTCAAAAAAAAAAAAAAAACGTAGTGATGGAAGGAAGCTAGCTACCTTCAATGCCATTGTCAACGGTGAGTGGACACAATCAATACTTGTGGCTGTTGCTCAATTATTAACGTCTGTGGTAGAGGAGCTCCAACAAGAATCCCTGTAATGTCAAAAGGAATATTTTTGCAATAACTCTTCGCCCAGAAAAACAGCATGAAAGGAGAAACATTTCCCTGCAAGCAGCTAAGACAAGACTGATTTAAGGGGTCACCCATCAGTAGCCTTAAAAGAATTTCAGCTGCCAAAATACGCACAAGGTCACATTTGATTCTTATTGTTCTTTTTTTTTCTTTTTTTTAACTTGAGAATCTCACACCATTAATAGCTCACGGGCCTGGCTGTATGTTCTTAACTTTTATGTTTCCCACACGATCCTCGACCTGGTGGGTGAATGACTAAGCGGTGCGCAGTAAGAGATTTCACACTAATAAAACAAACTCACACATGATCGCAAAATAATTTCAGTGACCTTACTTCAAGCAGTGAAAAGACACCTTTCCTTCTATCCTCAAATCAAGCATTTTCTTTTTAAGATCAAGTGTTGAGCCTTTTGCCAATGTTTTGTTCTTGGTGGGTAAATACGTTTGTGAAAAGCTTTGCACGGGACCATTTTACAACACTGCTGTGTACACACATATCATCTTTAACCAAGGACTGGCCCAACCTAGCAAATTCTTCCAAATGACATCATGGCTGTATCATCCTGAAAGTGGCTCACAGCCTTCAGTGATGAGAGAGGACAGGAGAAGGAAAAGGATGAGGAGAGTCAAGACCAGCACACCGGCCTAGGGGGAGGCAGGAGAAAAGGGAGAAAGAAATCTTTATTGCTCTGGGCACCAGACTTCAAAGGAAAACTAAGTGAGCTCCTGTGTGTAATGTTCTGTTGTGAAGGTCTTTTAAAGCATGAGATGCTCAACATTCTTTTAAAACATAGGATACAACTTACCAGCATTTTCAAGGGCAGCAGCCTGCTCTCTCATATGAGCCGATAAGAGCTTTGTAATGCAGTTGCTTTTCTAAAATACCACTCTATTCTTCAAAAGAACAAAAGCACGAACAAAAAACAAGGCCTGGCCAATCACTCCCACAGCTTGTGGGGATCATATGTCCATGGAAGCGACACATGCAACGGAGAAAACCCCAACCCACACGTATCTACACAAATACACTCCCCTACACACACATCCATGTAAACCATGAAAATTAAGGAAGTTGAAGGCAAACAAGGCAATTAAAAAAAATATGAAGTACTTTTCAGAAAGTACTCCTAATCACAATATATAAATATGTTTTATGGAAAAGGAGAGGAAAAGACTGGCATTTTTCAGAATCCTGCAGAAGGCAAGAGGGACCAGAATCGAGGGATTTGGCTCAGGGAGAAACAGAGGCACAACTTCAAGGGCAATTCAGAATCTAACTTCAAGAAGTGCATGGGGTGTGAACCCAGCACACAGGCTTGGGTCCTGGCATTGTCTGTCCACCTGCAAAACTCAGATGGGTCTACCCTGGCCCCCAGCTGACCCACAGAACACAAATGTCACCTGCTCCCTGGCTTCTTCAGTCCATTGCTCCTTAGTTCTAGGAACTGGTTCATAATGTTGACAAAGAATCTTTCCAGAAACTGAAAAGGGAAATATTCAGAGGAATCACTGAAGCTAGCTGATAATTTAGGCACAGATTTCAGGAATTGTGGCCAAGTTCCAAAAGAGCAAAATAAAATAAAAAAGAGGCAGAAAACTGACCCACCCACCCTACCCCACCACTCTCAGTGATGAAAGAACAAAGAATAAAGTTCAGAGATCCAGGGGTGTGTGGACACAGAGGCCCCCCAAAGGGTCTGCTTTGAGCAGGAGGGCTCCTGTTTAGCAGAAGACGGGGATGAGACTGTACATGCCCAACTGGGAAGAGAGTCCACAGCAAAAGTCAAGAGCAAGACTTCTGGAAGAGGAGGATGGGAGGGGGCAGGAGTGAGCTACCAGTGATAGGCTGGACTGTCTCAATCTGTTTGCGACATGCCCTATGTCCACTCCCTTCCAAAGCGATAGCAATTTGGGAGGTGATAGCCTTCCACTGCATTTTAACTGAGTTCCCGCATTTGCCAACCAAATAAGTGATCTAATATATAAATCCTCGGTTTGAATTGGAGCCAGCTATAAAATTAAATTTAAAAAAGGCATTTTACATGGCTTATTTACAATTATACTTCTTCAAGAAGTGATTATTATAGGTCTATTTATCTTCCCCAATCCCTCCCCCCACCCTCCATCCCCACCCAAAGCAGGTAAAGAAAGAAAGAAAGAAAGAAAGAAAGAAAGAAAGAAAGAAAGAAAGAAAGAAAGAAAGAAAGAAAATGAAACCAAAGAGAACACCAGAGATGGAGAAGAATGGTGTGTGGAGTTTCATTTGCTCTTCCTAAAACGCAGCTGCCCTGTGGTGGGATTGCCTCTTTGCTCTGAAGGCCAAGAAGCTTCAAAGGCCATTCGTAGGAACAGGCTCGGCGCCAGGACCACAGCAGAGCTCAGTTCCGGGTCTGGAGATCCTGGCTGAGACGGGACGCTGGGGTAGGCGACCGGGGGGTTGGGGGGGGAGGAGAGCAGCAGGACAGACATCCGTCTTGTGAAAATAGAAAGCCAGTCCTGATGAAGGAAGCTCCCCATCCACAGTGAAGGCGTTTTGTGCGTGTATACTGTTCACATTTTCTCCTCAAACCCTGTGATCCTTCATCAGACACTGTATTTCTATTCTCTTCCTGGGTGGAGCCCCAAGACCTCACTCCCCAGGTTGCTTTCTTGGTGGTGGTGGGTAAAGCAAACACATGTTTTCTCCTCATCTCAGTACTCGGTCACCTGAGCCAGCTCGGGTGTCAAGTTGACAGTAATGTTTTTATACAAGGCGTCGTATGTGATGTTTGCAAAGTAGTTCAAGTTGTTGAGGCCGTCCAGCCCTTGTCGTTCTTTGGACTTCCGCAGCAGAGCATACCTGTTTAAGCAGAGAGCAGAGGGGTGGCTCTGAGTGAGGGGCCAAAGCCCAGGGTGGTGCTCCTGCCTCACATGCCAGGGGACCGGCCTGCCCCGGTCAGCTGCACCACACCAAAGGTGGTTAGTATTAGAAACACCTTCTCTTACATGCTGGGTACTTCAGTTATGACATCATTTCATTTAATGCACCCACTCCTTAAGTAAATGAGGAAACCAAGGCTCCTGGTGTTCAATGACCTGCCCAAAGTAGGGGGAGTGGGAGGTAAGATATTACACATACATCAGATGAGCATGGTCCGGGTCTGCATTCAGTATCTCCCTACTCCTATGACAGTGGAGTTCACACAATCAGAGCTGGTGCTCCAGAGAACAGTCCTCCTCCCAGTAAACGAGACCAAAATGCACTTTTGAACACGTGGAGATGTCATTCTACTGACATGCCTCAATTAGGCCAGGATGGAACTTCCTTATCAAGTGCACCCACACAAACAGAAGCTTGGGGTGCCCTTCCAAACTGGAGCTCGCAGAATGGGTGCCAAACCTGCTTTGTCATGTCAGCGCAAGTTACACAGAGACCTTTAACTGAGTGGATTTTTCTCCAAGGCCCTATCGGCTACAGAGAAGACCATGAAGCTTAGGATGTCAAATGAGCAATCTCCAAATGAGATCTATGATCGTATTTTTCACCGATAATCTGATTTCACACAAATGCCTGCCTCATGGAAACATGAAAATCTATCTAGGAACTATAAGGCAGCCAAAACAGGACCATGGAGAGGGGGTGGGAAGTAAGACAAGGGGGCTGCAATATGATATGCTCTGGGACATCTGGAAATGTGAAATATAGAGGATATTTGTAGAGTATCCTCTACAAGAGTAAATAAACTACCAACCTTCCAAGAAACTGGACTTCTCCTCGATGGTGATGAGGAATAGACTTGTACTTCCCCGTGTCACCTTCTGGCCGGCTCACAGAGTAGCCTGCATTCTGTACTCTGTCCGAGACAAAAACGTTGGGCTAGATAGATAAAATGATCAAGTACCACAGATGACCACACCTGTGCCGAGGTTGAGAAATCCCAAGATAAACAACAGAACTTCTTCTGCATCCAAATATTCAATTGCTTACCCTCTGGATTAAGTTCATGGCTTTAGAAAAGTAGGCCTACAATACAAAAGAGTGTTGAAAAAGAAAAGAAATTCGAAATTCAAAATTTTGGGATAAGGCATGATGCAGGTTCTCAGCAACAGGTCCAACAGGGAGCATTCCCCAGGAGATGAGTGCACACATACTCTCTCCCTGCCGGCTTCTTTGGGACCTATCAAAAATGCTTTTCTCACTGGTGGACAGCATCTTTCCTGTCCATAAACTACTATAAAGCAAGTCAGTAAAGCCAGAGTAGCACTGTGTTTTCCCTGCTTATGAACTTAATTACTCTGCCCACCTCCCCCATCGCCAGGGAGATGAACTAATTTGTATGACACCCTCTGATCTAGATGTAAAACTTCACAACACTATGGGGAAAGCAGAACTAAGGAGGTGTTTGGTTATTAATCCTTAATGTGATAAAGACAGGATTTCCCAAGTTGGGTTTACTGGAAGAAATAATACGTGGAGGTAGACTTTGGATATCTATGTGAAACTTATGGTTGTCTTCATATTTTAAAACTGTGGGAGAATATTATTTCAACATCCTCCTTTTAACTCCAAGTTACACTCTCCTTTTGATATTAGGAAATGCATTCTTGCTCTTGATTTGGTAAGTGCATAGAGAATGTCTACTGTGTGCTTGGGAATTGTGCAGGGCACTGGGGTGAACCAGCTCCTGTTCCTGTGCCCGGGGGCTCCTGCTGAGCTGGGGACAGTGCAAGCTGAGAATTATGACAGATGTCCTGGGAGAGCTCAACCAGTTACGTTCATGGAAAACTGTTCATCCTCACTAGGTTCCTTCTTTTTTTTTTTTTTTTTTTTAATTTATGATAGTCACAGAGAGAGAGAGAGAGAGAGAGAGAGAGAGAGAGGCAGAGACACAGGCAGAGGGAGAAGCAGGCTCCATGCACCGGGAGCCCGACGTGGGATTTGATCCCGGGTCTCCAGGATCGCGCCCTGGGCCACAGGCAGGCGTCAAACCACTGCGCCACCCAGGGATCCCCCTCACTAGGTTCCTAAGAAATCCAAATGGATGGATTAAAAGGAAGAGATGCCATTTTTACCTCTCAAACTGAGAAAGATTATGTCTGGACCTCCTCTGTCCAGTACAGCAGCCCCGAGCCACATGTGACTACTAAAGGGCTGAAGTGTGGCAAAATGTAAAAGGTGGTTTATAACCAGTAATGTAAGAAAGTAGGAATGTTGATGCACCACTGCTCAGACTCTTCTGCAACCTCTTTTGGAGAAAAATCCTGACCATAACTTTCCAAATTTGAAAGAGCATTTATTTGACTCTGTAGTTCTACAACTAGGGATTTAATTTGAAGAAATACTTGCATAGGTGAACAAGGATATTCAAAATTGTAAACAATGTTCCTTGACAGGAGAGGATTAAAATAAAATTATCATGTATCTACATAAAGGAATACCATGCAATTGTTAGAGATAATGAAGCGGCTCTCTCCATATTAACATGGTTGGAAAGAGAGACAGGATGGGTCTGGGTTGTTTGTATATGGTTATAAAGATGTAGAGAAAGAGCCCTGTTAAAATGGCTACTTCCTGGGAACGAAATAGGACAAAACCATTATGCTGTTTGGTTTATACGCCTTGTATTATCTGACTTTTTACCAGCAAGTATTACATTGTAATTAAAAATAACACCTAACTTTTTTTTTTAAAGCCCCTCTATAAAGTCAACAGATAAGAGGTGGAGATTCTTTTGCTTATTTGTTCCTTATTAGGTTACTGTTTACTTATTACTCTGCAAAAAGATCAGTTTACACTACTCAAATATAAGATCATTCTTGCAAACTTGTATAATCCAAGTCTTATCTGATAGTAGAGGCAAATCTGTGTACACTCATCACGAATATGTGACCTCTGGCTTGGGGAGGTTTTAGTGAAATGTACTATGAATATAAAACAGATACCAGATTTCAAAGGTATAGTGAGAGAAAAAATAAATGTGAAGCATCCCATTAATTCTTCATACTGATTATATGTCAGAAGGATATTATTTTTAATATATTGTGATAAATCTACTGTTGGCATGTATATTAATACATTAAAATTAATTTCATCTTTTTTTCTTTTTTTAAAGATTTTATTTATTTATTCATGAGAGAAAGAGAGAGAGAGAGAGAGAGAGAGAGAGATTGGCAGAGACACAGGCAGAGGGAGAAACAGGATCCATGCAAGGAGCCTGATGTGGGACTCGATCTGGGGTCTCCAGGATCACACCCTGAGCTGCAGCCGGCGCTAAACTGCCGCGCCACCGGGGCTGCCCTTTTTTAACCTTTTTAAACGTGGCTAACTAGGATGTTTCACATTACCTAGATGACTTACACCCTACATCTCATGCACAGCACTGGTCTGAGGAGCCTAAGGTAGCATTTTTAGATGGTACCGAAACCAGAAGAGGGGAGTACCTGTTCCACAGGTCGTCATCTTCTCCACCCCAACCCCAGAAAGCGTTCGGAAAGCCATTGATCTTCCGAAACTGTTCCACTGTTAAGCCGCTCACTCCACCAAAGAACTCAGTGTAAGGAAGCCTAGAAGGAGACATACAGCTTCGATCATCTGGGAATCCAAGGATGGTTTCTTCCCCTGGGAAGAGTCACCATTTCACTGGAGAACTCTGTCTTTTGTGACACAGTGCACTCTGTGCTACTACCCTGAACCACCTGCAGCCATTTCCTCATGCTGAGACGCAGGGATCTTTGTAGCTAACTACGTGTTTCCCTAATTGCTATGTTTCATAACAGCTTTATTGAAACATAACTGACATTCCAAATGATTCACCTAAAGTGTATAATTCCATAGTTTTTAGGCTATTCACGGAGTTGTGCAACCATGAACCCCAATCCATTTAAATACCTTTCATCACCCCAAAAAAGAAACCTTGTACCCATTAGCAGTCACTCCTCGTTCCCCCTCCTCCCTGCAATCACTGCTCGGTCTCTATGGATTTGCTTATTCTGGACAAGTCATGGGAGTACAATCATGCAACATGTGGCCTTTGGTAACTAGCTTCTTTCACACAGGAGTGTTTTCAAGGTTCATTAATCTGGTCACATGTATCAGGACTCCATTCCTTTTTACTGCCTAATAGTGTTTCCATGCTGTGGCTGTGCTAATTGGATTTTGCCATCTTTGCATCTCTCAGCATCCTTTTAGATTTAACCTCTTCCAGAGGAAATGATACTCACAGATACATATACTTGTCCAACTTCGTTGCAAAGTGCCTTGGCATCTGCCCACATCCATAGTAGTTCCGATCGCTTTCTGGTATATGATCCACATCATGAAAAATAAGACAGTCCCAGTCCAAATCCTTCATTGCTTCTTGAAAACCGACGTTGAAAAGCATGGCTCGATTAAAAGGTTGGGTGCCAACCTATAAGAAACAGGACTTTATTTTTTAAAAGGACTCGAGGAGCAAAATCTTCACTGCCTCCCAGCCTATAGGAGAGCTTACTGAACCTGATTAGGACAGGTTACTGAGCCAGAGATGGCTTGGCCAGCACACTCATCACTGCCTCACAAACCACTTGACATCTGGCCTCAATTTCCTTAGAAATAAGAAGGTTAACAAGCCCAAGCTCCTCTCTCCCAAGACTGTCATAAAAGCAAGCATTTGACCTCTAACAGCATCTGGAGGAGTATCCAGCCTCATAAAGGAAAGAAAGAACAATATAGCCATTTTTACCCATGGCTCCTTATCTTAAGGGGAATTTCCTGGGTCGGAAGACCAAAAACACCACCCAAAACAGCTCTGACTAAAACACCATACAAGGGGCCTTTGTTTAAGGGTAAACAAAGTTCCCTCCTAGACTCAAGTCAGCCAGTGTTGAGAAACATCCCAAACCAGAAGCATAGAATTGCTTTCTGCTCCCCCTTTCAGCTCTGGGTGGCTCAATCCTAAGATTGCAGTTTTGCTGGCTCTGCACTCCAAAGGTGGATTGGCTGAAAGTGCTCTAAACTGCTATCTCAGAACAGAAAGAATAGGAAAGGATGGGCCACTCACTTGCTCAACCACATAAAATGCAAATCGCAGGCGCTGGCGCTGAAGCATGGGAATCAGGTGTCTGAGCAGGACTGGGAGGTGCTCGTGGCGGTTCCGGAAAGGGATGAGGATTGCCACCTGGAGAGGGTCACAGCAGAAGAAGCCGCCTGGTTACCCCCTCGACTTCTGCTTTGTAGCAGGACACAGCCATGGAATCAGTAACCAGCTAGTTTCTGGGGTGTTCTGGAAGGTTGCCTTGTCCTCAACCTCAACTAAACAAAGAGCTATGTTGGCAGGTAGGCCCCTGTAGTACATGAGTGAACTTTGTTCTTACACGCACCATACTTTGTACATAGTGGGCCCACTGAATGAATTCACTCTAGACCACAACCCAGAGGAAGATATTCATTCTACACCATGACCCGGCACACAAACATGTCCATATATAAGCATACAACTAAAATGCACTCCACAAAATAGTACTTCCCCTTATGACAGGCAGCGCACTTTGAGATTATATATAGAGGGATCTATATGTATGTATGATCCGTACATATATATGAATTTTTAAAAGAATGCTGGTCATTAAATTGATATTATATCCCAGTGACAGGCTGGAAACACCCATCTAGTCCAGATCTGCTTTGTTCATTGCAGGACTGGCACAGAAGCAGCACTTGAGCAAATACTTGCTGAAAGAATAGAAGTGAGCCAGATCTACACACTGATGCCTCCTGATTGTAGTCCTGTAGAAAGCCACTAAGCAATACTAAGCATCAGGCTGGAAGCTCCACTCTTTGTTGTACTAAACTCATGGTAAAAATGCCAAACAAGGCACCAAGTACTGAATTTGTGAAGATGGCTTTTACAAATGTGGCATGAGAGACCCACCAACACTCCCCCTTGTTGAACCAGTATTCTTAAAAGGAGACAAAAGGGTCCTGCTCAGTCATAGGACTGATGTCCATTTCTGGAACTAGAGAGTATCCTTAGGGAAACCCACACCTCCAGAGTGTTTCCATCGAATGCAGATACTTTGCATTGGGTCGTAGGGTACAAATTAAGAATTATCATAGTCCGTGAATCCCATGGTGTCCTGGAATGATGGCAAGGCCAGATGCCCTTCCCAGCACCTCAGGCCTGATTTCACACCCTACCTTCCATCGAGGCAGGCAATCTGAAGGCTTCCAGTGACCTCCGAGCTTGATGGCTGGGTCTTTAGAGAAGATTTCATGGATGTCATCCATTGCGATTTCACTCATGTTTATGTCTATTGGGCCCTCTGAACAGAGAGGGGGTGAGGGAAGAAAAAGAATTAAGAGGCCAGAAAGTGACAGAATGTTTTCCTCCTATGACTGGGGTTTCACTCTCTAGAGAGGTTCAATGCTTTCTTCAGCTGACTGTGTTTGTCACAAGAGATGTGAGGCCCTTCCCCTGCTTTGCAACTCCCTGCATTTCAGTTCATCACTATCACTGGGTTAAGCAGCAAGTCAAGAAATTAAGACTGAGGGGAGTGTCAGCTGAACTTCTCCAAGGGGAAGGAGGGAAGAAAGAGGCTGAGCTTGGAGCCTTTCTGCACACTTTGAGGCAAGCACAGACACAGGGTCCTTACTCAGTGACATTCGTCATATTATCAAACAAGTTATAATCAGTGTGGGATTTATACTGAAAGATAAAGCTGGTTGCCTGTACTTTCTCTAGGACATCCTAACAGATCCCAAGTCACCAGACACGGGGGATATGCAAAGCAAAGACTGAAAAACATGGTAGAAGATGGCACCAGGAACATAGGCAACTCTGCAGGAGGGGCTGAAGGGGGCCAGGACACACAGAGCTTTCATCTCCTGCTTCCAATGGCGGGGAGACATTTCTAGTCTCCACATAGTGGAGGCGTACTGAGAGATGGAGAACTCTCTCCCTTTCATTTAATTTTTTTGAAGATTTATTTATTTGACAGAGAGAGAGTGAGAGCGCGAGCGAGCATGCACAAGCAGGGGGCGAGGAAGAGGGAGAAGCAGGCTCCCTGACGAGCATCTCCCTTTCACTTTAATCAAATAAACAGACACGTCAGTTTGAAAAGCAGGGTACGCTCTACTCACTCATGGAAGGGAGCCTCTCGGGGCAGGTATGGTTTGCAAAGTAGGTGAAGTCTTCAGGAAGAAATGTTGTGGTTTGTAGGAAGGTTTCACTGTGGTTCAAGTCAAGAGGGTAATCTAGAGAGGTAAGAAAAAAGGCAGCTCAGACCGGCACAAGTCATCAATTCTGCAAGTCTCAGAGGAATACCAAAGAAGCATTTTTCTTAGATATCATCTTTTGCAGAATCAGGACTCTAGACTAGCTCTTCACTGCAGCTAAAAATTTGAACCCATCAATAAAAAGGTTAACCAGATGACACCATTTTAAGCAGTGTCTCTATTCTTACTGTTACTATAGCTTTATATGCTGTGTCCAAAAAACCCTACAATGTAATTAAAAACAAGCAAACAAAAAACAACCAGCAGCCTCCCGCCCCATGTCTTCCTCTCTACAGGAACTAGTTTCACTTCTTTTAGCCAACTGCTTTAAATTTTTTTTTATTTTATTTATGATAGCCACAGAGAGAGAGAGAGAGAGAGAGAGAGAGAGAGAGAGAGAGAGGCAGAGACACAGGCTGAAGGAGAAGCAGGCTCCATGCACCGGGAGCCCGATGTGGGATTTGATCCCGGGTCTCCAGGATCGCGCCCTGGGCCAAAGGCAGGCGCTAAACCGCTGCGCCACCCAGAGATCCCCTAGCCAACTGCTTTAGCATTTACTTCCTGTATAGCTGTTCCAGATAATTCTGTTGTGACTTCCCACTGTGGGGCCTGTGGATTTTTGCTCCCTTCCCTGCCCTGCCCCTACCATACACACACACTTTCATCCTCTTGTCTCCAAACATCTATGATTGCTGTGGTTCAGCCCGTCTTTAGCATCTACACTGAAGTATTTATTCTATAGATACTATTTGTAGTTGAGAAATGTGGGAAGTTATGATTCCTTTTCTTTTCCTGCACAATTTGGTCTGTGGGCTTTGTTTTATATGGAGCCTGACCTAACTGCCACCACCATCCCTCTTAGGACATCCACAAGCATCAGGGATTCTCTCACTTTAGTTTCCCAAAGCAGGTCCCACACCATCCGACCCACTCCAGGCCCACTGGCTCTCCCTTGCACCTGCTATACAGATGTCATCCATCAGCCTCCCTCCCTCAGCATCCTGGAGACTCCCTTCACTGCTCACCAGTGTGAACCCTCACTCTGCCTGGGTTCAATGTTTCCCTTTTTCTTGCTGGAACATATCTTCCAAGTAGCTTCCTAACCAGATGATGGGGAGTGGTTTTTGAAACCTTTGTACACCTGACTGTTTTTGTTCTTTCTTACTTGATTCATAGGTTAGCTGGGTTTATAGAATGCTAGGCTGGAAACAATTCTCCCTAAGGATTGTGGAAGTGCTATCCACTACTTTCTAGATTCCACCTACACCTACCTGTTAAATCTGAAGCCAATTCCAGGTCTTTGTGCAAGTGACTGGGTATTTCTAAAAGTGTGATGAACTCTCTCTCAGTTCAAGAAATGTCACATTTCTATTTTAAGGTCTATTCTTACCCACTGTGTTGACCATTTGACCTTTACAGTCTAGGAATTCATGTCCTCCCTGTTCTAGAATCTGGGTGCAGGACTAGAGGTACCTCTGTGGGGAAGATTCTCTTCCTTCTGTATCCTACGCTCTTTCTGGAGAACAGAAAACATGAGTTAGATGTTGGACTTCCTCGTCCTCTGATTTTCTCATTTTTTTCAATCTTTTTAAGAAAGATTTTATTTATTTGAGAGAGAGAGAGAGCAAAAGAGACAGTGCACGAGTGGGCAGAGGGGCAGAGGGAGAGGGAGAAACAGGATCCCCGCTGTGCAGAGAGCTGGACTCGGGGCTTGGTCCCAGGACCTCTGGGATCGTGACTTGAGCTGAAGGCAAACTAATTGACTGAGCCACCCAGGCACCTTCTAGTCCTTCTTTTAATTATGATTTGTTATTTTTTTTATTTTAAGAAGTCCTTTTTATTTTCTGAATATTCATTTCTTACAATATACTTTTTTCATGTTTGCAATCCTTTTACCCTCACATATCACATATGTGATAGCTGTTTGGCATTTTCTTTCCCCAGCATAGCCTGCTTCTCCCAGTTTGCTGCTGCTTATTTGTTTTGATCTCCAGAACAGTGCTCCTTGGTCACCTGCTAATATTTAAGAATGGGGTACCAATCAGCTAACTGGAAGGGCTCTGACTGAGGTTCTTCATTGTAGGGTGTTCTGGTCAGAAGTCTGGTTTGGAAGCCTCCAGCATCAATATCTTAGGTTCTTTCTTTTTGGTCTAATCAGATTGCCCAGAGAGTGCTATTCTTTTTTAAGATATTTTTTTTTAATTTCTTTTGGGCTTGAACTCATAATCCGGAGACCAAGAATCATATGCTCTCTGACTGAGCCAGCCAGGAGCCCCCAGAGCACTCTAATCTCTTGCCAGAAGAGTGTAGTCCTTTTTACAAGCACACTGGGACAGAAGAGGAGAAAGGAGCTGGGCGCACCTAAGTCAAGCCAGGTGCCCCAAGTTGAGGGGCCCATTTTGCCATCCCTGAGGGTGATCAAGTCTCTAGTCTAGGATCAAGTCTCTAGTCTTTTGCCAGGATGGGGAAAGGATCTGGGTATCTGACTGCTTTTTAAATAGCTTTCAACTAATTTTTATCTTAGCTGCCACTCTTATTCTTATCTGCAAAAGTACTTGATATTGCTAATTCCTGAGCTTCTGGGGGATTCTGCAGTGGTTAGCAGCTTTCCCCGAGGCCACATTAACAGTCTGTCTTCTCGGGTCTGTTGAGCCCTGTATCATTGGTCCGTCTGCTTTCCGACTTCCAACTTCTTGCTCTCTTCATTCTTCAGGGTTTATGCCATTGACCTCCCCCCCCCCCTCACACACACACACACACACACACACACACACCTTCCTGTCGTCCCTAGGGAATCTGTGTGAAAGAGGACCTCCAACTTATGTTTTTACAGATAAAGAAACCAAGGCACCATATACACGACTGGTACAAGGAGACTTGGCTAGTGCACGACAGAGAAACTCTGGGTTAGTGATCTTTCCATTACACTGTACTATTTTTTCAGAGTACTAACATCTTACTCACTGATCCCCTTTGGGATCCAGGCAGGTTCTATGAAAATTAAAACTTCCTACTCAAACTCGCTTTTGCGCTGGAGAATTCTACAATCTTCGACTCAGATGTTTTTTAAACAACATTGTGAAAGGGTTTCCAAGAATCAACAGCTAATAAAATCAGTGAATCTTTTATATAGGCACATACTATCTGCTCTACAAGTGCCCACAGGACACAACTCAGAGTCGACTTGAAGAGAATTCAGTCTCTTAATGGGGGTGGGGGGCAGTGGGGACGGGGGAGGACAGAGAATGCTTTCTATCCTTTTTCTTAACAGCTTTCCTGAAAAACACCAAGCTTGCATTAATGGGCGTACACAAAACCAACATGAACCTTAAAGGCAAAATTACATTTACACAGAAATTAGCCCCAAGTCCTCAGTTTGTACATGCAAACCTGTCCTAAATTGATCTTTTTTGAAGGTATTAACATTTCAAAAAGCTATGTCAAGAACCTCCAATACTAATCATTACTCTGGATAATTCTGATTTTGCTTAATTATATGTGTGTGTGTATAAATATATAAATGATTTTCTTTAAGAAAAGTTTTCACATGTACCAGACAATGTGTATTTTGTGATATGCACATGTGTAGAGGGAAAAGCCACTTTGAAACAGCATCACGGTAATTACATTTGCTTCTCTGAAGGAGAAGAAATTCCCAGAGGCATTATAATAGCATTTTCATAAGCAAATTAAAAAAAATCACAGAAGAGAATAGTAATTCCGAGCAATGACAGAACCAAGCCTTAGAACTATAACCTAAACAGGAAATAAATGAAAACAAAACTAAAATGTAGAAGAGACAAGACACTATCTAGCCTTAGCAATCCTACCTTGAGGGTTTGTGAGAAGATACAGATAAAGCCGTTTCTACTCCCTTCAAACACTAATAAGCCCCATAGCAACCAGCAAAGCAAAAGACAAAAATCAGCACCACTTATTTTTTCTTCTGATTACTAAATTAATAGTCATTTTTTAAAGACCCCACAAATATACTTCTTTTTTTTTTTTAAGATTCCATTTATTTATTTGACAGAGAGAGAGAGAGAGAGAGAGAGAGAGAGAGAGAGAGAGAGAGAGAGTGTCACCAGTAGGCAGAGTGGCAGAGAGAGACAGAGAAACACCCTGGGATCATGAACTGAGCCGAAGGCAGACGACTCACTGACTGAGCCACCCAGGTGCCTCCAAATATACAACTGCTAAGTGGAAGTAAACCTGCCCTACACCTTGAGGAGAAACCTCCCCCCCCTCAAAAACCTTCATTTCCACCTAAAATTTCTTTTTTTTTCCACCTGAAATTTCTAATTTTAAACCTAAAATGTCTAATTTTAAATTCTTTACATAAAAATTTAATTGAGGGCAGCCCCGGTGGTGCAGTGGTTTAGTGCCGCCTGCAGCCCGGGGTGTGATCCTGGAGACCCGGGATCGAGTCCCACATCGGGCTTCCTGCATGGAGCCTGTTTCTCCCTCTGCCTGTGTCTCTGCCTCTCTCTCGCTCTCTCTGAATAAATAAATAAATATTTTAAAAAAATTTTAATTGAAACCTGCTTTCTCACCAGTAGAAACCTTTTAAAGAAGTGGAAGAGGCAGAGGAAATTAACGGCTTGTGAGCTGGTAAAGCTGCCTGGCTACTGTGGGGTGCCAGGTCTCCTTTCCAGCTGCCCAGAAATGGGCACTTCCAAATGACACCTTTTTCCTCTTCCTCTTTTTTTTTTTTTAGATTTTGATTTTTAAAGTAATCCCTACACCCAGTGAGGGGCTTGAGCTCACAACCCGGAGATGCCAAGTCACAAGCTCCCTTGGCTGAGTCAGCCAGGCGCCTCTTCCTCTTACTCTTCTACAGAGCATCCCTCCCGAACAAGGGAGGGGCTGGCAGGATAAAACAAGCCTGATGAATTTCTATGGCCATGGCTTTATTTTTTAATTTAAGTGTAATCTATTTTAAATCAGGACATGTTCTCCCAGCATGGGAGGTAGGAAGGGCAAAGAAGGCACCGCTTCTACATTTATAAAATGGAAAAACAGATATCCTTCCTACCTACAAATTCAGATGGCCTGATTATTCAACTTTGCTTTATACCAGTGGTTCAGCAGCCACGCCTGCACATTAGATCATCTATGAGACTTTAAAAAATCCTAATAATGCCCAGGCTATTTTCCAGATTAATTAAATAAGAACCTTTGGGGTACATGCGTTGATATTTTTTAAAGCCCCGCCTTGGAAGGGTTTTTCCATGTGTACTCGGGCTGATGGCTACCCCAATACATAGGGGTGGCAAAAATCTGCCTTCTCCCTTATCTTACCAAACCCAGTTGAGCAGGGACTGGGAAATGCTGACCAATAGATTCCAGGAAGAACGACCACTTTCCCTTTCCATTTGAGAAAAGACCGAACACTTGCCTCTCTGCTTGAAAAATGTGGAAATTTATATATACTAGAAAAACGTCATCAGAATGAATATCTGTACAATATAAAGAATTAGCATTTTTCACAACTTAGCATGCCTAAGGATGACCCTGCACCTGCTCAGTGAGCAGACATTGGAATGCTCATGGGCTGAGCATCTAAAAACTGGGAAGAATATCTAGCTCACTGAATATATTACCAAACACCCCGGCAATGACTTTATTCATGTTATTTGCTTATGGCAACAGACCTGTTTCCAAGGATGTGGGCAAGAGAACATTCTTCTGAGTACGTGACTATAAGAGGGTCTGGGCCAGAGATGTGAGAAGGTTTGTGTGTATGTGTGTATGCACGTATATATAGAGGTAAGAAATGTCCCTCTGGGTGAAAGTTACAGGTAGAATGAAATCTCCAAACTCATATTTAAGAATGAGAAAGGACAGGTTACTCAACCACTCACCTTATCCATAAGACTAAGTGGGGGGGAGGGGGCTGCCGGGTGGCTCAATAGATGTATGACCCTTGATCTCAGGTGGTGGGTTTGAGCTCCACTGTGGGAGTAGAGATTACCCCAGAACAGAAATAACTTTAAAAAAGAAAAAAAAAATCCTAAGTGGCTGGACAAGATGAACCCAGAGAATTTTATTCTGATGCCAATGTTCTTTTGAGCATCTCTGCCACTACTCACAGGAAGCTCTGCAGGATTCCCAATCTCACACACACATGGCTTTCGGTGACAAGAAACTGCTTCTCTAAGTTATCACATCAGGTGTATTTCCTGGCTTACAGTCCTCATTCCCTAAAGTGCATTCTTATTAGACAATCACCATTTTAGCTTTCAAAGGTAAAGAAAACTAGCATTACTTAAACGTCACACAAGGGTTTTCAGCTACACTTGGCCTAATGAAGGCCGCAGATTGTAGGTGCATGCCCTTGCTGTGTCCAGGGTGCATGCAGCAGCAGAGCTCACAGAACCACCTCAGTCCTGTGACCACCACAGTCCTGCTACCTTTGTCAAGCCTCCCAATGGCTCCTGGAGGGAGTGGTCAGGTCAGAAATGACAGTCACCCAACCATCTCAGCAGCTTCAGGCCCAGAGTCTTCCCTCTGACCGTGACAGAGAACTACTTTGAAATGAATAAAAATGGTGGGTTTTCACTGGATTCACTGCCAGTGAAATACTACTTCCTTTTTAATACTTCCACTCCCCAAGGATGTGCCAACAACACAGAAGCCAATTAAGATGGTAATCTCGGAATTAGGTTACACATAAAATGTTTTCTTGTTAAATCTATTCACTCGTGCACTCAAAAACCACTTCCTGAGGGGCCTATCTGCTAGGCAGTATAATTGTGCTGGGGCTACACAGACTGGAGAGGCAATGAAGGCACTGTGGGTTCCTAGAGGTCAGCAAGCTCAACCCCACAGCCACATCAAGTCCTGTAACTCCTGGGTGCTTCTGCCCTCTCATCTCTAAAGTGGGAACACAGCATTTACCACACTGAGTTCCTATGACAAGTCCACAAGGCAATGCAAGTAAACTGTCTAGCACATAGTAAGACAGCCCCTGATAGCAAAGACTTCCAATTTATAAGGGAAATAGATACCATGAACACAAAATGGATTATTACTCCAACCAGAGGGATGCTGGCAAGAAGTATTTTGGTGTATTATAATTTGAAAATAAACACACGTAAAGTTAAATAAGAACGAGTCCCAGGATATGCCTTCCAAGGGTGCAAGTACTCAGTACCTGGTTTTCAAGGACAATAAGTCCTGAGGGAGTCAGTGAGATCCTGTGCTTGTGAAGGGACAGGAATCCTGCTTGTGCCCTGCTAACTTCGGAGATAAAACAGACTACTTCGCCAAATGCCCAGATGGAAGTCCTAGCATCATCTGACATTGGCCAGGCATGAACACTTGGGACTGGATAAATGTCATGGCAGCACAAATATTCCTTTTTCCTCACTGATTCATCAGGGAAAGAGCTCTGGAGAAGCAAAGGACTCCCTAGTTTCATCACACGATGAGAAGCAGGTTTGGGGTGGGATTCAGGAAAAGTCATATGACCCATCACTCCAACACCCCCAAGTTATTTGTATTACACAGAAGTAGAAGTCACATAAAATCCTGCCTACTGGACAGGGCCACGCTTGAGTCAAGGGAGACATAGTGTGTGGGGATTATTTGCAAAGTCTAACGCCACACACGATGAATTAGGAAACAGAAGTGTGCTCAGTCTTCTCCCAAGACCTCAGGCACTCTACTGGTTCCTCTTCCAGGTCTGGTTCAGAGCTCAGGTAATTGTCCCCTGAAACCACAATTTGGCTGAAAACTCTGAAAAGTCAATCACTTGCTCTTTGCAAACACGAAAAGGAAGTATTAAAGCTTCAGTTTGCTAACTCTACTCCTTTGTTGCTAAGGTGGCCAGCAGGGCAGACTGAAGATAAACGAAGATGTGGTCAATTCTTTTAAGAATTTCACTGCTCTCTGAGAGACAATGCTTTCTCCTGAGATCCCAAGCACCACAGAATTCTCATTTGCAATGTTTGCAAAGCAACTTCACATTCTACAGTGAGCTTTGGACAATCACAGGACTCACTACAGAAGAAAAGAGGGCTAATTTGGAGAAAAGAATATTTCTTAAACGATGCTCAGAATACTGCACTAGGCTTGAGTGGAGTGAGGAAAGCACATTAGTTCTCAGTTAAAGAAATAAAAGGCAAATCACAAATGCTTAGCAAAATAAAATCTCAGAATCTATTTTTTAAATAAAAATCGCCCCTGGCCAGATAGGAGAAGCCTCACGATCGTCCCATTTAACCATCTGGAAATACTTTCTATGTTCAATTTTTGGAAGAGTTAAAAAGAAAGACAAAAAAGACAGCTTTCAAAGGTGAAGAACTCGCTGTGTTTAGCGTTTATAAAAATAGTTAAGAGTCAAAACTATGATTCAGGAGCAAGTTCTTTTAATATAATGTTAGGCAAGCCATCTAACCTCTGTGTTCTTTCTTCCTCTTTTTATAATTACTGCTTATAAGATAATAAAAGCCACAAGTAAAAGTTCCAAAGATCGAGAAGGCAGAAATGTTCATTCTTGTGTCCGTCATTGCTATCTTTAGCTTAACAGTCTGAAAAGCCTTCTGCAAAGCTGAATGATTCTAACCACCAAACTCAGCCATGTAGCAAGCAGTAAACCACAGGATGAAAACCACACCTGACAAGGGAAGGTAAACCAGGTGAACAATGAAACTTTTTCCAGAAATTGCTTTTTTAATTTGTGGAGACTGTCCTAGATTATGTGATTATTAGGAAATGGAAAGTTGTTAAAGTCTCAAAGCATTCATAAACAAGGTACACAGTCCTACTGGGCTGACCAAACTCAAGCACAGTCCAACAGGAAGAAAAGAGTTGGAGCAGCTCTTACAGTGTGGCAAGAAGAGCCAGATTTGCTTTGAAAACACCGTGGAGAGGCGCCTGGGTGGCTCGGTCGGTTAAACATCTGCCTTTGGCTCAGGTCATGATCCCAGAGTCCTGGGATCTGAGTCCACATTGTCAAGTCCATATTGTTGGGCTCCCTGCTCAGGGGAGAGCCTGCTTCTCCCTCTCCTTCTGCCCCTCCCCCCTAGTTGTGTTCTTGCTGTCTCGCTCTGTCAAATAAATAAACAAGTAATCCATAAAAAAGAAAATAAAATGGACCACCACTAACACCACCATATGCAACAAAACAAACCAACCCCACAATGTTGAGCTGTTAAATAAGTAAGTATAAGGAAGTCTGGTTGTATGGGAACATTTTTTGAAATCAAATTCTTTCCAGAAACAGCTTTTGGTTGCTCCTGTTTTGCTGGTGTCCTAAACATACGCTTCATTTTGGTACTCTCTTGGAGGCTAGACCACTGAAAAAAAAAGGGGGGGGGTCTTAAAAGATACTCCTTACCTCCTCTACCCTGAAAAGTCTTAGGAGTGAAACTGCAGTTATCCAGCCACCCTTAATGTTGTTGTCAGCAACATGAACAAGGATTCATTTTGCAAGTCTCTTTTTTAGTAACGAGGTAATATGACCGGCCAAACCTTCTCTCTTTTATAATGCACTTTTTCCCATCAAAAATAATTATTCGAGCCAAATTTACCTTTGTGGGGAGGAGACATTCTTTTTTTTTTTTAAATAGTTTTTTTTTTGTTTGTTTTTTTTTTTTTTTAGATTTTATTTATTAGAGATACAGAGAGAGAGAGAGGCAGAGACACAGGCAGAGGGAGAAGCAGGCTCCATGCAGGGAGCCCGACGTGGGACTCGATCCCCAGTCTCCAGGATCCTGCCCTGGACCAAAGGTAGTACTAAACCGCTGAGCCACCCGGGCTGCCCGGGGAGGAGACATTCTAATCAGACCACTTTTCTACTAACAATATACCTGAGTCATTCACACTGCTATTCCTCTTCGCATAAGCACTGCGAACCACCTGCTCATAAACCTGAGCGCCAATAGTTCTCATGTTGTCCCGGATCAGAATGCCTTGAGCTTGCATCATGAAGAGGTAGGTGTTCACTGCAGAAGACAGAAGGGAAGGGGAAAAAGACGTGAATTCAAAAGCAATCATTAAAACAAAACAAGAAAACAAACATGTTTGGGCTTTCCTTGTTTCTCTCTTTAAAAAAAAAAAACACAAAAAACTTATTTCAGTTCTAAAATCCCAAAATGCCTTACCTCTATTTTTCATACTGGGCTCTATGTTTCCAGGATAACAACATTTCCTGGGTAGCTCAGTTGGACTAAGGGAAATTTCTGTCAGTATTCGGCAGTGTTAGGAGGAAAATCCAAACAAAACCCATAAATTAAAAAAGCTATATTCCACCAAGTCTTCAAATATCCAGTCTGTATCCCAGCACTGTGATCACAAAACCTTTATGGATTGATTAAAACAAGTATTAAAAACAATCTCATCTCACTTTAAGTTTACTTCCCCAGTGCTCACTGGCTATCCTCAGAGAAAGGAAAGCAATGATCGTTCTGCCTACTAGAAACATCTAGGTCCAGATCTGGTCTCGGCCCTAAAATCCAAAGCAACGGGAAGAGAACAGACAGTTTGGTCCCAGTGTCAATTGAAACACACTCCCTTTATAATATATACAAATACTGAACTATTACGTTGTACACCCGAGACAAATACGTCAACTATACTTCAATAAAAGCAAAACAGAACAAAAAATTCATTCTTAAACACATGATTATTCAGCTTAACAGTCCAATCATTGTCATCCCTAGGGAAGGAACTCCCTAGGGAAGGAACTCCACTTGAGTTTTTCTGAAGTGTCTCTGAGATGTGAAATGAGGAAGTCAAAAAGATGACTCAGTAGAGTTCCTGTATTCCCCCTTCCAATCTCAAACACCATGCCACCCATTTTCAAGGAGCTGTAAGGTTTTAAAAGACGGCTTCCTACCCAGCCATTCTAATCTACCCACTTTTCTCTTCACCACTGTAAAAAGGGGGCGTGTCTTACAGGGGTGGCATATTCACAAATCCAAACTCTGGTGTGCGCTGGAGATAATCTGGACGGTTGGCTGCCCTCCAACCAGGCCTCAGGCAGATATGCTACCAACAACCTGGGCCACTCTGCCAGACTTGATACACATGGCCTCAGGCTGTCCTGGCTCTTCCACAAGACATATTTTATTGACACCACTTCATCAGTATTATCACAGTGTCCTGTACACAATGCGCAGTAAATAATGACTAAATGGATGAACCCTAGATGTCAATTTACTTTATTTCAAGCTACTGTGTTTGGTGCTTGTACTGGTGACAGGGGTGGGGATGGGGACAGACCAACTGGCAAAACGCTCCATGAAAACCCCAGGTTGCCCACATTAAACAGGGACATAAACCTAAGGATAGCAATGATCTCTAAGGTATATCCTGAGCCATAAAATAATAAAAGACAAGTCAATGTTCATAATGCTCTCAGAACCAAGGTAGTTTCAAAGTAGGCCTTGCAGCAACTGGAAGACAACCATAGGTCAATTTCTGGCAGGGGCAGAGTAGAGATCAGATAAGAGTATTTATTCTCTATGGCCAGGAAAGTTATGGGAAAAGATAGCTCCAAATGCTTAAAAAAAAAATTCTGTGAAGCCAGTAAAAAGCAAGAGCCACATCTCAGTTTTTATCTACAGCAGATAGCACAGTGCCTGGTCACAGGGGTAAGACAGTCTAGAAATATCCCTAAACAGAAGATATAAACTCCATCCAGTATCGAATTTCTAATTTTTTTTTTTAACATTTGGGCTACAAAGTAAGTACATTATACATATTACATATAACTGCCCTGAAATCTTCCTTCTATCCCCAACATAATACTAAACTAGCTGTCTTCAAGAATATGAAAACAAGGGCAGCCCGAGTGGCTCAGCGGTTTAGCGTTGCCTTCAGCCCAGGGCGTGATCCTGGAGACCCAGGATGGAGTCCCGTTTCGGGCTCCGTGCATGGAGGCTGCTTCTCCCTCTGCCTGTGTCTCTGCCTCTCTCTCTCTCACGAATAAATAAATAAAATCTTTTAAAAAAAAAGAATATGGAAATATTTATTTATTTATTAAAGATTTTATTTATTTATTCGTGAGAGAGAGAGAGGCAGAGACACAGGCAGAGGGAGAAGCAATCTCCATGCAGGGAGCCCAATGTGGGACTCGATCCTGGGTCTCCAGGATTACACCTTGGGCTAAAGGCAGGTGCTAAACCTCTGAACCACCCAGGGATCCCCGAAACAAATATTAAACATTTCATGTAAGGCTGTTAGCTGGGCACTGCAAAAAATATACCACTTCCCTTCCTCTAAAGTTCAGTCTTCTTCATACTTTTATCTTCTGCACTGCAAAGGACACTGCTGTTGGCTCCTCTTTTAAATTCTCCACCCCTACCCTACTTTTTGAAGATTTATTCATTTATTTGAGAGAGCCAGCGAGCAAGCAGGGGGAGGGGCAGAAGGAGAGGGAAAAGCAGATTCCCCACTGAGCACGAAGACAAACACAGGGCTCAAGTCCAGGACCCCCGAGATCATGACCTGAGATGAGGCCAAGAGCCATCCAGGCGCTCCCTCCCTCTATTCTGGAATCCCAAGTGGGGCCCATGAATTTGCACTTGCATCAAGCTCATAAGTGATACCAATGTGGAGGGTCTGAGGACATTTCCAGAACGATGGCTCTAGAGAACTTCAGCTACATAATAAATAATGAGTAAAATTGAGCCCTTAATTATGTAATTCTTTATTTCATTTAATCCTCATAATTATTCTAAGAGGCCAGTAATACTATTCAATTTACAATTTCTAGATCTCAGGTTCTCCATGCAGCTTCACCAAGGTCAGCTGAGCAATGGACCTTGCACCAGGTATATCTATGCTCAAAGGACTAAGCTCTAAGACCTCGCTCATCCCTCAAAGATTTCAGGTACCCACATGGTCTACACGATTATTGCTAAGAAGGCAGTCTTTATCTCCTCCACAAAGGTGCCAGATGGATCTTTCTTAATTACAGATTTATCCATGCTGCTCCTGCTCAAAAGCCTTCCATCCAGGGGCTTCCGCTCCCCTGTCTGCCATGCAAATCTCATTAATTCTTCAACCCCCAGTTTACATATATCTTCGGTCCTCCTCAAATTTCTGCAGTACTGTTACAGATTATTAAAAAATGTGCCTTTTGTTTATATTTTGTCTTAGTTGGCTGTCTCACATGTTAGGGTTGTCATTCAATTAACAAATGTACATAAACCACCTATTTATGCTCTTTCTGATTATCTACAGGAATTAGCACAATGCTGAAAAAAATAAAAGGGTGAGGAAGAAAATAAACACAAATTCATAGCCTCAGGATTGGACGGGATTGTGAAGAATACTTTTCAACACCTTTAATGCTTCCACACCAACCCCACAACCATGCCTTCCAAGAAGACTGAGTCAGTATGTAAAATACAGCCGTCTTCGAAGAAAATCCTACTTTGGGTTGGTTCCAAAATGTTTCCCAATCACTTTTACCCACTGGTTCTCATTCCACCTCTTGACAGAACAGTCAAATCCCTTTCTCCCGCCTGGGATAGCCCAAGACAGCATTTTCAATTTCCCTCCACCCACCTAACCCGGCCCCGCCTCCCAAGGCTAGGCAGCCCCTCGTCCTTGGTGTGCCCCTCCTCCACATCCTGGCTGCTGGCCTGGGGATACTGGCCCGGCAGTCTTCACTTGACAAGAAGTGGTGCCATGCTCACAGAGCAGTCCAGGTGCAGGCTGATGCGCCCAGAAACAAGCAGGACCACCAGCAACCCTCTTCCATTTGTTACAGAGTGGTCCACTAGACCCCCTTTTGGTGATTCACAATGCAGGATAATACAAGGCTTAAGAAATTCTACACCAGAGATGTTCAACTATCTAAAACCAGTCACGTCCCAAACCAGCCCTACTTCCTCCAGATGATTAAGCAACATCAAGTGATTCCATGCAGAATTTTGGGAAATTCTGTTTTAGACATTTCTATTAACAGAATTTAGAAGTTGCCATTATTTGTGGGTAATCAACTGATAATTGCTGAATGTCCTGGATAAACAGCAGTCACACCGAATCATATTAAGCTTGCTGGAGGCAAAAATCCTCCATTCTTTCTAAATATGGGCTGCTAAAGCTGCCTCTTTCGTCTTTTGTGCTCAGGCATTTGGTTATAAGGATCAAACCGCAGAACCTTACAAATATCCCCATTAAAAGTCCTGTTACTAAATTGGCATGTGGATCCGGCCTAAGCTAGGAAGTTCATATGCACACACATTGCTTTTGATCTAAATTATCTCATTTAAAATTCACATCTTTGTAAGGTAGATATCATCTTGATTTTTTATTTTAGATAAGGAAGCCAAGTCCTCCATAAGTCATTTACCCAAGGTCACATGGTCAGTGAAGTAAAAAAAACAGAGACAAGTGACATCATTTTGAAGTTTTTGGGAAAACAGTACTTTCCAATAATATGGTCTCTATCATTGGTTGCTGAATCACAGCTGAAAAAAAAAACCACCCTAATTTAAATTGGCACACACTTGTTAAGTCCTTCATTGTGTCAACAAGTATCTACCGAGCACCTGCTTTCCTGGGTACTTTTTACAGGCAGTACTGGCCACAGGGGGCCAAGGAAAAGTAAGACAACACAGAATAAGGTACAGACACAAATATGAAATTATAAAGCAGGGTGATAAATGCTAAAATAACATTTACTACAAATTCAGGCTTACCAATTACTTTCTTACACTTCCACAAGAAACCGTAATTACTATCCAGCCCCAGTATCTAGGTTGAGGGACCTCTCATGACCATAATGCAGTGGAGAAAAATAAGCTCCATTCAGGTTTACATAATTGGAAATTTCCATCCAGGTGCCAATGTAAGCAGCCTTGGGCCATGGCATTAACTGAAGCGTTTCTGGGAGCAAAGCCCTGGGTCTCCTTAACCGGAAGACATACTCTACTTTCCATTAGAATTCCGGTCAGCCTCCATATCCACATGAATCAGGTAAATGATTTTCACTTGAACACACATAGTAATAAATGACTCTGACTTATAAAATTCCTCACAAGATAATGGGACCTAACATTCCAGATTAGGGGCAAAATAATTTGAGGAAAAGACAAAATTACAAGATTCTCTATACTTAGAGATTTCATAATTTTTTAACCTAAAAATGTGTATTCTTAATGTTTGTTACATCTGGCTTGGTAAGCTAAAAGCAGAAAAAGAAAGTCATTCTTTTCCTGACCACTCTTAAAGATCTGTGTCTTACCCTCAAATACACAAACACCCAACATGCACACATGCATGTACACACACCAACAGCCCAATCTAACGTCCCTTCTTTATTTTCCCACCTGACATACTACACATTTTCTTATTTGCCATTCTACTGTTATTTCCTCACTAGAATGTGAGTTCCATGAGTGCAAGGAGCTATGCCCCTGGTGGCTAGAACAGTGTGTCTGGAACATAGAAGATGTAGAACCAATATGTGAATAATTGAGTTAGGACACTAAACAATTGAGTCTTCTGAACTAAGCTGTGCCCAAGAAGACATAGGTTTGGGATTCCAAGTCCTTCTCTTGTATTAGCTCCTTCTCCTTTATGGGAGAAATCCAAAATGTCGTTCCCCAACCTATTCCTAAGAAAAGTTAAGCAATTCCTTTTTATTAATTCAGCATAGCCACTACATAGATTAATTTTCCCCCCAAAGGTGTTCTCTGGTACTCTCCCTCCTCACAAAGTTTTTTTTCATGTTCCTTAATATAATGCACAAGTTTATTCGAAACCTTATACGACAGGGACAACTGACATCTGTCAGTTAAGCGTCCGACTCTTGGTTTCAGCTCAGATTATGATCTCATTGGTAGAGATCAAGCCCTCCATGGGGCTTCTTGTTCAGCAGGGAGTCTGCTTGAAGATTCTCCCCCTGCCCCTCTCCCCACTTGCATGCACACACACTCTCTCTCAAAAATAAATAAATAAATCTTTAAAAAACCACAACAAAACCTTGTACAACATTATTTATAATAATAATAAAAAAAACCACTGGGAAAAACCTAAATGTTCATCCAAAAAAGATTGGTTGAAAAAATTACTGTACATTCATATGATAAAGCACTATGAGGCCATAAAGAGTGAGGAACCATTAAAAATAGCTCCAAACTGGAAAGAACCTACAAGTCCATCTACAGTAGAACAAATTAAAAATGTGTAGCTTATCTGAATCTTGGAATACTATATAGCGACCAGAATGAACAGTCTGTATGCAACCACACTGATCTCTCATACATCCTGTAGAACAAAGACATCAAAAAACACATGGTATTATTCCATTTACATAAAGTCTAAACAACTAGTCTACAGTGTAAGAAAAGTCAGGAGAATAGGTATCTCTGGAGTGGGCAGTGGAGAAAGAGGGCTTTGGTATTTTTTTTTTTTTTTATTTCTTGACCTGGGCACTGGTTACACAAGCGTGTTCATTTCATAAGAATTCATCAAGCTGTTCACTTATTTGTGAACATTTTAATAAGTATGTTATATTTCCATAAAATTTACCCCCTCCAAAAAAACCCAAAAAGAATGAAGAAAATCTGTGAACCAAATTCCAAGGTTATCTTTTTAAATGAAAAAAAGCAAAGAGCGCTAATAGTGTGCAAGCACACATGTGTGTGCTGTTTCAGCAACGAGGTGAAATTTTATACACTCACACATTTTTATAAAAAGAAGCATACAAAAGGCAAACCAGGTAAAACACTCATTATACATCTGTTATGTGCCAAGAACTGCCCTCTGCTCTGTGGATAAAAAGTTAACTATAAATAAGATACAGTCCTTGTGATTATCTGCAGTGCAGGACCCAGACAAGGAAACCAGCAACTAGTCATGTTTCCAAGGGACAGGAGAGTAGCTACTATATCATACTGTGAGGGCAAGGTTGGAAAAACACTCTCAAGAAGAAGGAGAGTCTAGGGTAGGTCATAAAAGAAGAGTGCAGAACAGGCTGGGGAACAGCACCCATGAGGATGAACGGGCATCAAGGGAGAAAGTGCACCTGAGGACTGAAAAGCAGTTCAGTACGCTGGACTGAGGATATGTATAGCGAAAATGTGAGATGAGGCTAGAAAAACAAAGGGTGCCAAGATTACAAAGGGCTTTGTGTGCTATATTTAGGGGCTTGACATTGAAGAAATAGTCTAGGATCAGATTTCAGGTGGGCCAACTAGTAGGTATCAATCAAAACAAGCAAATTCACCCCTACTCACTTTCATGGCTTCAGATAAAGAGCTGATATTTTTAGTATCTAGACCTAAGTTCCTTAAGCAAAGGAAGGAAGTTCTTTGGATGAACTGAGGGTGTGTGTGCGTGTGTGTGTGTGTGTGTGTGTGTGTAGAATCCCACTTGGTTACTAAAAGTTGCGTGTCCGAATTTTACAAAAGCCCTATTTTCGATCTACATGAAGCAGCAGGAGGAATATCCTGTCTGCCAAATTTAGAGCCAGCAGATGGAGTAAAGATGTCAAGATTGAAAGCCAGGGACCATTCATACCAACCACAGTGGGAGAGCTGGGGTGGAGAGAGGGCTTTTGACAGGCAGCAAAGGTGCTGCTTCACATTTGAGTGGGCTGCCAAGCGCCCTGTCCTTCCCCTGGATGAGCTCACACCAGGCTTCTCTGTTCTGCCCACCCCTACAGACCACGCAAGGTGTGATCTATAACAGTTGTCAAGTACATTCCAGGAAAACACTGCAACAAATCCATGAGCTAGGGTTGTATGCCATGTCCACGCTCTCAAAATAAAATAAAGGATGGGGAGAGAGAGAGAATGTAAAGAGAATAGAAGCAGAAAAGGAATAACTAGAGAACAGGAAGGCTGCTCACTTCCTCTCCCTTCCTCCACAGACAAGAAAGGATACAAATTAAGGGGAAAGAAACAAAGATCAGACATGCATCATAGGAGTCTTGGACTTGAGTTTTGCCATGCCAGAGTATCTGCAAAACCTGCACTACCATTTTTGACCAATATTTTCCGAGAAAAACCAGAGCCTGAAAAACGACTCATTTCTACGAGCAAAAACAGAGATTAACAGTCTTCACTGCTCTGCACAGAGGTGCTCTGTAAAAAATGCAGTCACTTATTCTGCTTATAAAGAGCTGGCTCCCTGGGAGAAGTAATACACTTACCGAGCAACTGTGTGTCAGCACTTTCTCAAATACCTGTGTCACTTCATTTCCTCCTCACACTAAATCCAGGTAGGTAACCACACCCTCATTTTTAAATTATTTATTTATTTATTTTAATTTTTTTTCACACCCTCATTTTATAGATGGGGGGACTCAGGCCTGGAAAAGGAACCTGTGTATAGCCAAGATCTGTCTCCAGAGTCCAAGTTTTTTTTAAAAAATACTATGTTCTATCAACTTCTCAGATTCTCAAATGTCTAGAAGTCCCTTGACTGCACAGCTATTGTTCCCATACTTTGCTTACTGATTCCTTTTATTTGGATCCTCAGTGTCAATATACTTGACTGGCTCCCAATATCACACTTCCATAGTGGGTGTCAATGCTTATCATATATGGTATGGTGCACCCCTAACATTTTATTAAGTTTTATAAAAATGTAGTAAGTCTGAGGCTATACTATGAATCCTGAATTTTTTGCATTTCAGATCTACTTAAAATGTTGGCGGCTTATACTCTACACTGAGAGATATTAAGATCCATGTTTGCAAGTGCACAGTGATACATATTTAAGAAAGAAAACAAACCTGCTTTGTCTTTTTTTTTAAGATGCAAGGTATTTTTTTCAGGGCACCTGGGTGACTCCAATGGTTAAGCCTCCAACTCTTGATTTCAGCTCAGGTCGTAATCTTGGGGTTGTGAGAGAGAGCCTGGCGTGGGCCTCCACACTGAGCGTGGAGCCTGCTTAATTAAGAGATCCCTGGGTGGCTCAGCGGTTTATCGCCTGACTTCGGCTCAGGGTATAATCCTGGAGTCCTGGGATGGAGTCCTGGGATGGGAAGTCCCCCCATCGGGCTCCCTGCATGGGGCCTGCTTCTCCCTCTGCCTGTGTCTCTGCCTCTCCTTCTCTCTGTGTCTCTCATGAATGAATAAATAAATATTAAAAAAAAAAAAAAAAAGAAAAAAGAAATCAAGGAATTTTTTTGACAAAAAAATTACAGCCTTTGGCACATCTATATTAATGTTCAGGAGCAACTGTGTGGCAATTTTCAAACAGAAAAGTATTTAAAGAAAACTGTGTTTTGGGGGAAGACATTAAGAGAGTGAAGAACCCCCAAAATCATTTGGGGGAAAATTTCACTCAACAAGTTTTTTGCTTTCCTAGTTCTTCCCATCTGAGGCAGAAAAACCACCAAGTGAATCTCAGAGAGTTCTGTTTTCCACCCTCCCTAGTTATTATTCCCAGCTATTGAAAAAAAAAAAAACCCAAGTGGTAAAAATTAACAACTATGAAATACTCTGTAAACATTTCCACTGACCTGTTAGTCTATTGTCTGTTAAATTATTAAACTGTACATGAGATTAGAAATGAAAATTCTGCCTAAACAGATATTAACTAGCCGAGTAGCCTAAGGCAATCACTTCAGCTTCAGCTTTGTCTTCTTCCCCCAGATTCTTTTTTTTTTTTAAGATTTTATTTATTTATTCATGAGAGAGACAGAGAGAGAGAGGCAGAGACAGGCAGAGGGAGAAGCGGGCTCCATGCAGGGAGCCCAACATGGGACTCGATCCTGGGTCTCCAGGATCATGCCCTGGGCTGAAGGCAGCGCTAAACTGCTGAGCCACCCGGGCTGCCTTCCCCCAGATTCTTAACAGCATGATTACCAACCTCTGCAAGTACATACCCACAGGAGGGGCTCAGCCAACACAGAGGCCCCAGTCCTGCACTGTGTAACCTGCATGAAATCCTGGGTCAGAGAAAACCATACATTACCCTTCTGGCACTGCAGCCACCCTGGCCCTGCCCTGGGGGTAAAGCTGTAGAGAGGGACCAATAGGGCAACATGGCAGCTACTCCAGGCAAAGGTTCTGCCCACCTCTCGGGCCTCACCTCATGGCCAGGCAGGACCACTCTTCCGTCTGAATGTGCTCTGGTGATACTTGCTCATACTAAAGCTTTCATGGCCCATTTCATAGCTTTTCCCGATATCATCCCACCCACCCACCCACCCCCGGATTAGAATGGTCTTGGCTCTTTTCTAATTAATACATAAACTCTTATCCATGACCCCATACATCTGAGCAGGGCTCTTCCAGCAGGCTGAATGCACCTTATGAGTACAGACTGTCTTATTTTTTTTTTCAATCTATAATGTCTGATAAATAGACACTTGGCTATTAAATTAATGAATTACAGCCCAGCACACAGCACGCTGTTATGGCCATTTGGTGGAGGTGACCTGTTTTCTAAAGCCAGATATATACTGGCTTTTCTGCAACCACACCACAAAGATTCAGCCAGAAAAGGGCAGAGTGAAACTTACTACACTTAACTAACTTCGCTGGTGTAAGTGCAAATTGGTATAACCTTTCGGAAAAACTATTTGCAAGTTCAACAAAGAGCCATAAAAATGCTCATATCTTCTGATCTCACAATTTCAGGAAACTATTCCAAATATGAGGACATTCTTTGCACAAAGTCTTATTAAATTATTTCTAAAGGCAAAACTTTGGAAAACAACTCAAAAGCAACAGTAAAATAATGGAGAATTTAACTGTGATTCATACACTTGACAGGATCTTATACAGCTTTAAAAAGCTATGAAACTTTATAAACACAACAAATGTACAACACCTAGCACAGACTACCACACTTAACATGAAAAGAATTGTTACATTATGGTAATTAGTGCTAAATAATAAGCATATGCATGAGGCTGGAAGCAAGGTTACTCATGTGCTTAGGTGTTAGTAGTATGTGAATTGACTTTTACTTTCTTCTGTTTCCACACCTTTTCTCTACAACAGTTCTATATATATCTATATATATATATACAGATATAGATATCTATATCTATATAGATTTAATTATACAAAAAAAGACTCCTCTAGCAGGATTGGATAATTTATCTGACAATAGACATTAATAAACAAAACATTCACAATTTCATTCTTTAACTGTCAGGCTGGGTGGGGGGGCAGGGGAGCAGGTTCATAAAGTATGCAGCTGTCATACTTGGATTCTCTCCACATCAACATTCTATTCTAGAAAGGTTGTCAATAATGGGCACTTGTCAGGACACCTGGGTGGCTCAGTGGTTGGGCTCCTGCCTTCGGCTCAGGTCATGATCCTGGGATCCGGGATCGAGTCCTTCATCGGGCTCTCTGTGGGGAGCCTGTTTCTCCCTCTGCCTGTGTCTCTACCTCTCTGTGTGTGTCTCTCATGAATAAATAAATAAAATCTTAAAAAAAAAAATGCCACTTGTCAAGTCCTCCCTACCTTGAAGCCCAGAAGAGCTTCTCAAGATCAGAAATGTCTACAGAAACCAAGAATCTACATATTGACAAGGGGTTCTAGTTTTCGGTCTTTGGGAGTGAAGCATACATCTACTGCACACATGACAGATATGACTGGAAAAGAAAAGCCCTCGTGAAAATCTTCCTTCTAAGGAAGAAGGTAGAGGGGAAACTCGACTGGAGAGGCCAGCAACACTGGTTTGAGTCCTGTCCCTGGTTGGCTCTGTGGTTGCTTTTCTCAATCTGTCCAAGCAAGCCTTGACCCCATCATGGATACATAGGAGGTCCATAGATAAAAATATATCACAAGCATTCAAAATATAAGGTGATATCATATTGAAAACTTCTGATTCTTCTCACTTCCCTTTGGACCTTGAGGGTCACTGAACTGCAAAGCCTCCTCACATTCAAAATCTCACAATTTTAAGTGTTTTCTCCTTTTTTCACAAATGGACAGATTTCCATTTGTTTGCCTTCCTTCCTCTCCCTGTCTATAGCTGGTTAGGGTTTGACTGCCTTACACTGTTGGCCTTCATTTCTAGAACAATGGTGCTTCAGCTCCCTTCATGATAAAGCTGGAGGGCCCCTAAATGGATGGGAAAGCACATTCCCAGAGCCACTTCCTTCTCCATACATGCCAGTCAGGACATAATACTGGAGTTCCTTACAACGAACAAGGGTCATAAAAGGGCTCCTGATTTTCTGATTTCCTCTCTCATCCTGCTGAAAAATTACATTTTAGTGATGATTTAAAAGAATGCAATTCTATAACAAGGAGTTGAATCTCTTTACCTCTGAAATACTATCTGCCTACAACTAAGTTTCTCCTATCTTTTTGCAAATATGAAACATAAGATTTTAGGATGAAGCTAGAAGTTGCTTGCATTTTCAAGACTGATAATAATGGGAGCATCTGGGTGGTTCAGTCAGTTAGGCTTCTGACTCTTCATCTTAGCTCAGGTCTTGATCTCAGGGTCATTGAGTTCAAGCCCTGAGCTGGGCTCCACACTGGGCATGGAGCCTACTTAATAAAAAATAAAAATGAACTGATAATAATGAATGTTGGTGAGGATGCAGGGAAATAGGTATCTTAGGCCTGTTGAAAGGAACATAAACTGGGATAACCCTTAGAGGGCAACCTCTAAATCTATATATATTTAAATGAAATGTTCACACTCCAACCCAATAGTTACCACTTCCAGGTATTCGTCATAAAGAAATAATTGGATAAGTAAGTGTGTTCAAGGATGTTTATCTCGGGATCCCTGGGTGGCGCAGCGGTTTGGCGCCTGCCTTTGGCCCAGGGCGCGATCCTGGAGACCCGGGATCGAATCCCACATCGGGCTCCTGGTGCATGGAGCCTGCTTCTCCCTCTGCCTATGTCTCTGCCTCTCTCTCTTTCTCTCTCTGTGACTATCATAAATAAATAAAAATTAAAAAAAAATTAAAAAAAAAAAAAAAAAGGATGTTTATCTCGGTGCTATTAATAAAACCAAAACCAAAACCTACCTAAATGTGCAACAAAAAAGACCAGGGACAAAAAATTATGGCAAAGTCATACCATGGAAAACTAAGCAATCATTATTTCATCTAAAAACAAAATTAAAAAAAATAAAAATAAAAAAAATAAAAACAAAATCATACTTAGAACAATGCATATAGTATACCACATTCGTATTAAAGGAAAAAGACAGGGGGCACCTGGGTAGCTCAGTGGTTGAGCATTTGCCTTTGGCTCAGGTCGTGATCCTGGGATCCTGGGATTGAGTCCAGCACTCGGCTCCCCCACAGGGAGCCTGCTTCTCCCTCTGCCTATGTCTCTGCCTCTCTCTCTGTTTCTCTCATGAATAAATAAATAAATAATCTTTAAAAAAAATAAAATAAAGAAAAAGGAAAATATATGCATAAAACGATTTTTAAAATTTGTACATCAAATATTCAGTGCCATCTCTGCTTAGGATTGTGGGGTCATCTGCACTTTCTTTTCTATGTTACAATGCAGCATTTCCATGGCCATCAGAAAAATCCTTATATAAGGAAGTTCTCTGTTCCAACAGTGAAAGTTCTTATAGTAACCAAATCTGTTTGAATTGACCCCAAATTTCAAAGTTTCCAGAATTACTGAGAGTGCCTTTTGCACATTAGCACCCACTGAATATCTACGAACGTGGTCTTTTTCTTTCTTTTCATTTTTTTAAAAAGATTTAGTTATTTGAGAGAGCACACGTGCATGTGCACGATGGATAAGGGGTAGAGGGGAGAGAATCTTAAGCAGGCTCCATACCCAGTGCAGACCCCAGTGCAGGGCTCGATCTCATGACTCAGATCATAACCTGAACCCAAAGAGTCGGATGCTTAACCGACTGAACCATCCAGGTGCCCCTTTCTTTACATTAAAAAAAAAAAAAATCATACATTTTAATGGGTGGTGGGGGGTGTCCAAGGGTACAAAAACACAGCCAAGCCTTTGCCTTGTTAGCTTCTGCCTTATTAGCTCCCCACTCTTCATTGCTCCTGACCCAAGAATTTCCCCAATACTAAACCATTATGGGATCCCTGGGTAGCGCAGCGGTTTGGCGCCTGCCTTTGGCCCAGGGCGCAATCCTGGAGACCCGGGATCGAATCCCACATCGGGCTCCCGGTGCGTGGAGCCTGCTTCTCCCTCTGCCTGTGTCTCTGCCTCTCTCTTTCTCTCTCTGTGACTATCATAAATAAATAAAAATTAAAAAAAAATAAAAAAAATACTAAACCATTATCCCAACTTCACATATACCCAAATGATTTGTAATTATCCTAAAACTTCTGATCCTTCTAGTTATAACTTCATCAAGCAAGCTTCCTCTACCCAGCCTACAATCAATCCAAAGTATTCTTCCACAGACCGTTCTTTTGGCCTCCCTCCTGATCCTCTTTTGGAAAGGAGATTATTCTCCATGTCCTATGGGGATAATATATTGTAATCATATTACTGTTAGCCTGGAAGACTGTAACAGACTAATAGGGTTATCTACTCTTTAGGAATTTAAGTGTTTCCAAAAGGCATCATTCTAGCTGACATTAACACTCACACTGTCAGACACATGAAACCAGAGCCATCATTTCCATTTCTATAGAAAGGCAAAAACTGGGCAGCCCAGGTGGCTCCCTGGTTTAGCACAGCCTTCAGCCCAGGGCCTGATCCTGGAGACCCGGGATGAGTCCCACGTCAGGCTCCCTGCATAAGCCTGTGTGTCTGCCTCTCTGTCTCTCTCTCAAATAAATAAATAAAATTTTTTAAAAAGAGAAAAGCAAAAACTATCAGAGAAAGAACTTGAAAATGTCTTGACTCCAGGCATAAACAGCAAAGAAAGATCTTCCCTTGACACCCTATAGGTATGAACCCTTTGTCCAGATCAGATTGTTTGTCCAGACCAGATGGTTTGTCTTGAGCAGACTTGAAACTATAGTCCTAGAAAGGGATCCTATGAGCCATGCAAAACACTGGACTCATTTTCTCTCATCTGTTGTATTGCTTTGTCTTTCACTTGATCCACAATGATCAGACATTAGCATTGCTTTTTTTTTTTTTTTTAGCTAAGTGACATTCACATGGTTTAGCACTGCAAGACCCATCAAGTCCACCGAAACAGAAGGGCCAACCAAGAGAATGCTGGAAAGTGTAATGTGTGCTCAAAACTTGTAAGACTAGGGCAGCCGGGGTGGCTCAGCGGTTTAGCGCCGCCTTCAGCTCAGGGCGTGATCCTGGAGACCGGGGATCGGGTCCCACGTCAGGCTCCCTGCATGGAGCCTGCTTCTCCCTCTGCCTGTGTCTCTGCCTCTCTCTCTCTCTCTCTCTCTTTCTCTCTCTGTGTGTGTGTTTGTGTCTCTCATGCATAAATACATAAAATCTAAAAAAAAAAAAAACAAACTTGTAAGACTACTCTGGAACATTAAAAAAAAAAAAAATCCTTCCCACAGATTATTTGATTGCAAAGGGGAAAATGTACATTTACAATGGAGAGTTCAGACAGGCACCTCTTGACCAAGGGATCAGGCTGGGCATCCCTAACAATGGAACAAGCTAACATTCATTACCTTCAGAATATTCTTGCCAGAAACTTGTAACCTAAATCTTTTTTTTTAAAGATTTTTATTTATTTATTCATGATAGAGAGAGAGAGAGAGAAGCAGAGGCACAGGCAGAGGGAGAAGCAGGTTCCATGCAGGGAGCCTGACATGGGACTCGATCCTGGGTCTCCAGGATCACACCCTGAGCCGAAGGCAGGCGCTTAAACCGAAGGCAGGCGCTTAAACCGCTGAGCCACCCAGGCTGCCCTTGTAACCTAAATCTAATCAAGCTTTCACAATTGTATTCCAGAACTGTTTATAAAAATTCAGAGGATGAAAAAAACACATCAAATTGAACACCAAGCAATTCCAGAATGTAGAACGTTCTACAAACAACTGGCCTGGACTCTTTGAAAAGTTGCTATAATGAGCAGTAGGGGCAGGGGAGGGAAGGCGGCCAGACTGAGACCAAAGTGGGGCTTGAACTTACAACCTCGAGATAAAGAGCTGCATGTTCCACTGACTGAGCGGGCCAGGCACCCCTATCCTTGTCATTTTTAAGAGATGCATTCAGAGGTATCTTGGAGTATCTAAAGTTTAATTTCACATGGCCCAGGGGGAAAAAAAAAGAAAAAAGCTAGAGTTAAAATAAAGAAAAATGGTAATAATTGTTGACCCTGGATGAAGGGTAATGTGTACACTGTATTATTCTTTTAACTTTTTTGTAGGTCTCAATTTTTTCATAATAAAAAGCTGGAGGAGAAGTTTGATTTTGGATATATCTAAATTGCCAACTAAATCTAAAGTATATTAATACCATACTAAAAATCCGTAAATGGATCAAAAATTATAATATAGGGAGTAAATACCTAAGTAATGTACATAAGTAGTTAAAGCATTCAGTGGCTATTCTATGCCAACAAAAATTCTTTATTTTCTTTCTGAAACCAATAGTTGCATTTACTCTTTACACATAATTCCAAAGAACAGAAGAGAAACTACAAATAAATTTTCTTGATGTTCCCTCAATTTATGAGTGGCTTTCCAAAGCCTTCAAGGTCAAGTTCAAATTCCTCTTGCATAGCATGACTTACAAGAGTCCATGAAACCTGGCCTGTCTCTGCAATTTCTTATCTTGCCACTCCCCAATTCCACCCTCAATGGACACAAACAACTCTCTGGAACCAGCCAAGATCTCAGACAACGTTGCTCCTCCTCTTGTCTGGAATTTAAAGACACAAAACCCAAGATGAAGACAAGGAAAAAGTCCTAGGAAAAATCAACCATCACAACAGAAGCAAGTGCTCAGGATGAAAAGGGAGGGGGAATGGAGAAGATGCCAGTGAATGCCAAACCCAGTGTGCTTTCCTCTCTTTGCAAGCAGCATTCCTAGGTTGACTTGTTTGCTGCTCCCTTTCAAAATTACATTTGCAGGTCTACCGAAAGAAAAGACTAAAATTCCTAAGGCTGACCTTACTCTCAGACAAAACTTCTTGGATTGCACATCCCACAAAAAAAAAAAAAACAAAAACAACCTGTATAGGTTAAGAGTAAAAACTCAGTATGCCCAAAGACTTTAGGAAAACGACCCTCTGCTGACAACTACAGAGCACTGAAATGCCACAAAAATTAAATTACCGTGCTTTGTAATAGATTGAGTACTTTATTTTTAAATATTAACAAGGTTGCCGGAGGGAGTAAGTTTATCAAGGATAAGAATCCTAGCAGGACTCCTAGTTCACTCAGAGGCCAATTAACATTTCCCACCACGCCCAACACCTAGACTCTCCAGGCCTTCCCAAGTTGCTTTAGGACTCTGGGGCTTTGTGAGCAGAGGCCCCTGACCAATAACCTACTACAGTCGATGCTCTAGGGGCTCTGTGCGCAGGGAGGCCAAATCTGAATTATTACAACCACGTGAGCCAATTTCCTACACCTGGACTTGGTTCTGCTTCTTTTGCTGTCTGAAGACCCAAAAACGTGGCGGTATGATTTTTAGTTTTTCTTCTCACCTTGGATTCCTCTCCCACAGTTATTTTGAAAATCAGCAAATGCCTAAACATTCATAAACTGTCAGTAGCCATCTGTGATTTTCACAATTAGATCACTGTTAAAAAGGAGCAAAATTTTTAGCTCTAGACTTTACTTAAACAATCTGGCAAATCAGTAAGGGGGTGAGTGATTTTATCTTTAGAGCAGGGTCATCGTACTATGAGGCCACCCTAAAAAAACCTCAATTTTTAAGGCTCGCAGGCCCTGAGTCTTCTGGTTAGAAAAGAGCCCCCCCCCCCCCTTAAATCCAGCTCCCAAACAAAGCTTGGCACTTTCTGGATCCCTGCTCATAAAATGACTCTGTCCATAAAACGACAGAGTGAGAAATTTTTGAGGGATTAAGATATTATTAGGTAAAAAAAAAAAATTGTCTAGAAAGGTCAAGAACTATATAAGAATTAAATTAGGGGGTGTGCCTGGGTGGCTCAGTCAGTTGAGCATGTGCCTTCCGGCTCAGGTCGTCATCTTGGAATTGATCCCCAAGTCGGGCTCTCTGCTCATGGAGCCTTGCTCTCTCCCTTTCCCTTTGCCCCTACCGCTACTAGTGCATGCTTTCTGGCCCTCTCTCTCATACATACATATGTATATATAAAATCTCAAAAAAAAAAAAAAAGATCATTTGGTGGGTCCCTCTGTTCTGGGTCTGGAAGGCACCCATTCATCCTTTTTTCTCTCCCTCTCTGACAAGGGTAGCATCTTCAATCAATAGCTTAACTTCATATCTATTTTTATTACCGTTTCCAGCATAAATTATTTAGCCTGAACACAGACATAATCTCATAAAATTACTTGGTGTTAGTGTCCTGCTGTGAGTATGATTTTCTTGAGTGTGTTGTGCTTTAACCACAAATTAGCAAAAGACACTTCAAGAAAATCTTTCTATGGGTCCATTTACCAACTGAGCCACCCAGGCGCCCGTGAGCTCCTCCTTCTTGAAGAAGGCCCATCGTTCTTCCGGGTGACACTGTTTGTCCTTGGCAGGTACATACTGACTGCAAAGTCTCTGAAGGCCCCACAATGCCAGGGCTAGAGCAGCACACAACAGAACTAGTAAGAAACCAGCTGACCAAGGAGAGACACAACCGGATACAAAACAGTTGAGCAGCTGTCCTGGTCCAGTTGGGGGAGGAAAAGGAAACAGTACTCGACAAGTGTTCTCGCTCTTTAAAAGCACAAGGTTAAATGGCATTTCGTCCCCTGTGCTTACAAAGCCTAGTACCTGCTGCTTTCTGTTGAGTAATAATGAAGGGGAGTCATTCTGAGAAGCAAAGAGTTACTTCTGTATTCCTCTACCTACAGAAAGGCATAATCATCCCAAAATTATGGGACTAGGGCATCCAAATACCACCCGATGAGGTGTGTGTGCCTATCTTTTAAGAAGTGCTGGAGTTTTGCTGACTTCTTTGTCTGCAGCCCTTTCAGAAGAACCCTGGAGTGTTAGCCAGAGAGCACTATGGCTTTCTGATGTCATGTGGTGAGCATGGGTTAGAAAGAAATCACAGGGCTTTAAAGGTGGTCACAACCACACAAGCTGAGCTGCCGGGCAAAGATGACCCACACTCAACTGAAATGCAAGTTTCTCCTGAGAATGAAAAGTCTTAAAGTAACTTCCCTCCCCAAAGTCCAGCCCCAAGGTAACACCACAGACACTACTCTGGTAAAATGTGCATCATCTCCTTCTCCTTCCACCTCGCCTCCCCACTGTCCCAGCACGGCACCCAAGAGCAGTTTCCCAAGGAAGCACTTCCAGGACAGCACTGCTCTTCAGTCCACTGACAACTCGGGCTAACATGTACTATTATTTCTTTTTTTTACTCCCCTGTCATACCACTTAGACTGTAAACATCAATCTCTGATCCCAAATGCTAGGTGCATATACTTCTTGGCAATTATGTTAAAATCAAGCTTCCCTGATTCTACTCAATCTACTTCTGATTTCTGAAGTGGAACTGTCTGCATAGAGAAAGGTGGGGGGAGGACTGCTTTTTTATTATGCAGCTGAATGGATAGAACAAAATTTAAATATAACCAGAATGCAATACAAAGTAAGAGTCACGCCTTCCAAAATTACATACAGATTTGGCTAACATAAGTGAAATATCTTTTAGTGTTCTTTTTTAAAAGATTTTATTTATTTACTTGAGAGAGAAAGAGCACAGAGGGAGAGGGAGAAGCAGACTCCCCACTAGCAAGGAGCCTGATGCAGGGCTTGATCCCAGGACCCCAGGATCGTGACCTGAGCTGGAGGCAGATGCTTAACTGAGCCATCCAGGTGCCCTGTGAAATATCTTTTAATCCTATGTTAGTGCATGTTCTAAAAGATATTTTCTATATTGGGGTGCCTGGCTGGCTCAGTTGGAAGAGTGTACCACTCTTGCTGTTGGTGTTGTGAGTTCAAGCCCTAGATTGGGCATAGAAGATTACTTAAAAGTAAATAAATTTTAAAAACAATAATTTTTTCAAAAGAGCTACTTTCCACCTTAAGACACAGTAAACAAATTTTGTTTCTTCAGAGCATAGGAAAATGGCAAGGTAGAGAATCAGATGACATTGGAAGGGAGCCTAGATCTCACCCCTCCTGATATGCCAATCAGATACAGCCTAGGGCTCCTGAGCTAAATTAAAAGATGAAGGTCAACTTGGTTACTAATTTCCCAGAGACAGCCCAAGGGAATCAAGATAGAAAAGCAGAACCAACCCTGGAACTCAATGGGATTAAATGCATGTCACAACATTATTTATAGTGCAGAATAAGTAGATAATGATTTGGCTGGACAAGAGTTTAGGCCCTTTCCTAGCTGATTCACCTACTGTTCAAAGAATGTAGGTGCTTTCCTATTGTAGCCACAAGCTAGGCACTAGCCATGAGTCCTTAATCGGATACACCCAGGTGTGGACACAGCCTCTGTAGGGCAAGACTTACAATTAGCTGGCCATGGGGTCTTGAAAAAAGCCTAGCAATGCATGCTTGATAAGATACATAATCACGAAACCCTAGAAGCCATCCAGGGGCTCATGGGTCTTTAGCAGGACAAAGTGAGGCAGATAGGTAGCAAGGGCGCATTCTTTCCAAACTTCCTCCTTGCACAGCCTCATCAAGAAGAAACTTCAGTTAAGAGGTTTCATTTAATTTTGATGAAGTATTATTATTTCCATTTTATAGAAAAATAAGCTGAGAGGCAATCATGGCTCTGATGTGGCCTATGAGCACCCATCAAGCTTGCTACTAAGACCCTTGGTGATCCTTGGCCTCTGGAAGTACTTCAATACAGGCTGCCATGGCTCTTAGGGCTAACGGGCAAAAATGAAAAGTTCTCAGGGTTCCTGGAGCCCAAAGCAAAGTCTGCCCAAAATTATGGGAGGTATATTCATTTCATCCCTTGCCCACTAGATGGTTACATGAAAAGAGAAAAAAAAAAGGGAAATTTAAAAACCGAGGGCCAGACCCACAGTTCAAAAGGAGAGAACAATGGATACTTTGATCTTTTTCAACTCCTTATAGTGGACTGTTTTCCAGCACTGGTGGGATGACTCAAGGAGCTTTGGGAAGTGACCTGAAAGCTCTACCGGAAACGACTACACCAGGGCTGCATCCTGAAAACAATCTCTTGCCTCTAATTTTCTTCTCAAAACAAACAAACAAAAAAACACAACAAAGGTGGGGTTTTTCTTGGCCAATTGCCAGTCTTCAAGTGAAAGTAAAAATTAATTTCGTTCTACTCCTCATCATTCTCTGCCACTACAGTAAAGAACATTACTGAGCCTCGCCTAGGAGACTGAATGTTGGTTAAACAAACAATGCCTTGTTCACAAGTCAACTGAGCTTTTGGTGGACTCCTTAACTCCAGGTTAAGGAGGGCCAGGTTCTCCGTCAATGCACTCCCAGCCATAAATACTGCTCTTATCTAGCACAGAGCCAAGAACTTATTTAGGAGATAGGGTGAATAATGCCACAAATGCCTTGAAGCAACAGGCAAACATAGGACTTGCCCCCAATCTTAGCAATTTGTCAAATGAGCAAGCTGTAAAATTATGCTCTCCAGAAACACCTCTCATCCCATTTCCAAAAGGAACTATTCTGACACGACTTCTACCTATACGCTGTCACTTTTTAAGGTTTTCTATTTCAAATGAGGATAGCTTAGCCTTTGATTAAAAATGCCATGTAAGGGATCCCTGGGTGGCGCAGCAGTTTGGCGCCTGCCTTTGGCCCGGGGCGCGATCCTGGAGACCCAGGATCGAATCCCACGTCGGGCTCCCTGCGTGGAGCCTGCTTCTCCCTCTGCCTGTGTCTCTGCCTCTCTGTGTGTGTGTGTGTGACTATCATGAATAAATAAATAAAATCTTTAAAAAAAATGTCATGTAATATCAGAAAATCCATCAGATTACATTATAGAGTCAACCATCCAGCTACTTATTATCACTGTTATGATGTTACTAGTTGCACAAATAAGAAAGGCTGAAGGGGCACTGCCCCAAGCTCTTACAGCTTCCCAGATCCACAGATCAGGAATGTTCTGGAAGACAAGGCTGAATCATTGAGACCTCTCAGAAGCAAGGAACTCCACTTCGAAACAGGACTCAGTAAAAGAGTTTGTATTAATTAATTATGCAAAGGAGTTTTAAAAAAATATTGAAACACTGGCAGGCTACAACATGGATGAACCTTGAGGATGTTATCCTAAGTGAAATAAGCCAGACACAAAAGCACAAATATTGCATGATTCCATTTATATGAGGGACCTATAACAGGCACATTCATAGAGACATAAAGTAGAAATCTGATTAGCAAGGGCCAGGGGAAAGGATGACTGGGGAGTTGTAGTTTAACAGGTGCCGAGTTTTTGTTTGGGATGAGGAAAAAGTTCCAGGAATGCACAGTGGTGATGGTTGCATAATATTCGCAATGAACTTAATGCCACTTGACTGCATGCTTACAATGTCAATGTTATGTGTATTTTACCAGGATTTTTAAAAAGCTGCATGTAAGAACTAGAATTAGTAAGATAAGGGGTGGATATATTAAAAGCTTAACCCAAGGGCATGAAGGTTTTGTACTTAAACTCTACTTAAGAGTGAAAAGAACTAGAGTGCCTGGGTGGCCCAGTCCATGATCTCAGGGTCATGAGATGGAGCCCGGAGTCCAACTCTGTGCTGGGTGTGGAGCCTAAGATTCTTTCTCTCTCCCTCTGCCCCTCCCCCACTTAAAAAAAAAAAAGAATGAAAAGAATCAACACTCGGAAAGTGTAGAAACAATCCAGACAAAGCTACAACCACTCCCACTCTTCTCCATTCGGTCTCATGACTGAATGCCATATGCACACTGAAGGCTCCCAGAATGAGTCCTGCCTTGACCTCTCCTGCACACTGGTCCACAGGCCAAATGCATCCTTGACATCTCCACTTGGATGTCTGACAGTTTCCCCAAATTTAACTTGTACTCAACCAAATCACTGTCCTCACCCACTACCTGCTCTGCCAACATCCTTCCTGTCCTGGTTTAAGGATAAACCCTACCCTGCAATCTCACCCCTTAACAGCCATTCTCAACCAGGCACCCAAGGCATCCTCTTAAACAGAAGTCAAATGATCTCAGTCCTCTCTATTCCAAAACTCCCAATGAATTCTCATTTCTCTTGGAGAAAAAGTCAAACTCTGAACCATGGCTGTTTCATAAATCAGAAGTCAGCAAAGGTTGGGGGAGCTGGGGAGGCAAATCCTGCCCACTGTTGTGGTCTATGGCTGCTTCCACCTCTCCAAGCTACAAGGCCTACACAGCCTGCAACAGTTACAGCTGGCCCTTTACATGTGTGAAGTCTGCCCCCCAGCTCCAAATGATTTGCACCTTGTCCTCACTTCCCTGAGGGCAGCTCCTTTTACTTTGCTCCAGTATCCTGCTGTTCCCAGATACCCCATGCAAGCTCAAGGCCACTGCCCAAGGGGGCTCTCCTTTCCTCTTGTGCATCTGCAAGGCTTACTCACACAACTACTCAAAGTATTCAGTTGTCACTTCAGTGAGATCTTCCCTAACCACACTATATTTAAAATGTTGTGCAACCCTCGTCCAGCAAAAAAAAAAAAAAAAAAAAAAACACACATCCTCATTTTCCCTTTTCCTGCTTATCTTTCTCCATGGCACTAATCATTTAATATGACATATAATTTTCTTTTTCATCTGACTTGACCCCTACGCACTAGAACATTAGCTCAAGGAGAACAGAGATTTTTGTGATTTCTATTTGCTTATCCCAGTGCCCACCATACAGTAGCTGGTATACAGTAGCAGCCCAATAAATAAATAAATGTTACTTAGAGCTGAAAGAGTAGGTGTGGTATGGCTAACGAGGCTAAGGCAAAAATTCAAGATTTCTATTCTAATGGTGAGGGAGAAGGGTCAAATGATTAACAGAATAGATGGGGAAAATTAGGATCCATACTTAAAAAGAATCTCAAAATACAATTTTGACTCATGACACATTCCAAATATAGACAAATACCTCTAAAATTAAAGATAAAATTTTCAATTAAAAAAAATCAAATACAGTTCAAGTTGCAATTAAGTAATAAATACCATCTGTGCTCCTAATTTGAAACCTGTTTCAAGCCCTAGCCCTCCAATTTATTCATATCCTACTGAACTTTATTTTTAATCTCCAAAGTCAACATCTTAATTTATATATATCCTATCCTTCCATTCCAGTTCCCATTAATACAGCTTTCCATTCCACCTTCTTAACTAAAATGACCAGAACTGGGGGAAAAGAAATGCTTCCATTTTGACGAAGAAGGTTAAAGAAAAGATATGTTAGAAAAAAAAGAAAAAAAAACTTGGAGCTGAGAAAATGGATAACTCTAGTTTCTATAAGCAATATTTAAAAGAAGAAAAATATATAAGTCAAAGATGGAAGAATGGTAGTAAATTCTCTGTCCTACAATCAAGAAATTTCTAAGAAACTAGTCTTATGGCCAGACAGCTTACTAAATACAATTTTGATATTTAAGAATAATATACCTGAAATGAACTCAAAAACTACTATTTGTTTATATTTAGAAAAAAGCTTAGATCCCTGGGTGGCTCAGCGGTTTAGCGCTGCCTTCAGCCCAAGGCGTGATCCTGGAGTCCTGGGATGGAGTCCCACGTCGGGCTCCATGCTTGGAGCCTGCTTCTCCCTCTGCCTGTGTCTCTGCCTCTTTCTCTCTCTCTCTCATTAATAAATAAATAAAATATTTTTAAAAAATCCAGATTTCTAGTCTCTCCAAATATTGGAAGATCTAGCCACTTTGATGCAATCATCACGTGCTGAGAGGCTGGTGGCTGTCTCCTTCTAACAGAATACAATCTTTTTAGTTGACCCTAATCACCCATTTACACCCTTTGATCTAAAGTGAAAAAGGAAAATATTTTATAAAATCAGAATTTCATTGTTTCTACCCTCCAAAGAGTTACTTTTATATTATTAATCTAACTAGAGTCCGCTTTTAGGCAACAAGCTTGAGCAATGGAAAGATGATTAACCCAGAAGGGCCCCACTGAGCTGAATACAAATCAGTCCATCAGGTGACCCACCTCAAAATACCCATTGGTCAGGCCCTAACTGACCAATGGGCTACTTAAAACCAGGCACAGTTACCAAAACAGGGAAAATGCCTTCTGTCCCCTCCCTGTCCTCACCTTCCCTCTTTAAACAGGGCCCCCCACCCACCCACCCACTGCCTGCTTGCAGACAGCCACTCCTTTGCTGTGTATTTGATAAACTTCTATTTTCTTTGTCCTGCCTCAGGTGAATCCTTTCACCATCTGTACCACTGGCTTCCACCCGATCGAGTCACCCCACATTTGGGGGTCCCAAACCAATCGGAGAGGCATTCCACTAACCATCCTTCAACACATGAGTGTCTACTATGGAACAATAAGGATCCAAAGACACTAAAACAGAACTACAGTTTAGTGGTTAAGAGCTGACCTCCAGGGGCACCTGGGTGGCACAGTGGTTGACCGTCTGCCCTCAGCTCAGGTCGTGATCCTGGGGTCCTAGGATAGAATCCCACATCAGGCACCCAGTAGGGAGTCTGCATCTCCCTCTGCCTCTCTGCCTCTCTCTGTGTCTCCCATGAATAAATAAATAAAATCTTAAAGATAAATAAATAAATAACTGGCCTCCACAGCAAACCCCCTGGACTTAGTGCAAGCTTTGTCACATATTAAACTGTGTGACTTGGTCAAGTTATTTAGCCTCTCTGAACTTCACTTTCCTCACCTATAAAATGAAGCAAATATTAACACCTAACTCAATGGGCTAGGAAGATAGACAACACATGCAAAGTTCGAAGTCCAGGGCTTTGTACATTGTTAACATTCATGTGTTAGTTCAAAATTTATTGAAAGAAATCACTAAACTGTACACCTGAAACTAATATTACACTGTATGTTAACTAACTGGAATTTAAATAAAAATTCTTTTAAAACTAATGGGGGAAAAAAAGAAGAAAAAAAGTTGGTCCCTGAACTGACATATGCCACAAAGCAAGAACACAAGTACAAGTGTACAAATCACTAAGAGCCACGTGCTATTATTGGTACTTTTTTTAAAAATTTCATTTATTTATTCATGAGAGACAGGGAGGCAGAGACACAAGCAGGCTCCATACAGGGAGCCCGACGGGGGACTCAATCCTAGGTCTCTAGGACCACGACCTGGGCCGAAGGCAGCGCTAAACCACTGAGCCACCCAGGCTGCCCTATTATTGGTACTTTATTTTTTTATTTTTATTTTTTAAATTTTTATTTATTTATGATAGTCACACAGTGAGAGAGAGAGAGGCAGAGACATAGGCAGAGGGAGAAGCAGGTTCCACGCACCGGGAGCCCGACGTGGGATTCGATCCCGGGTCTCCAGGATCGCGCCCTGGGCCAAAGGCAAGCGCCAAACCGCTGCGCCACCCAGGGTTCCCTTATTGGTACTTTAATAGAAATCGAGGCATATGTGTAGGCTTAATAGACATGCTAAAGAGCCATTTGTTCAAATAATTCTGTCCCCTCTCCCCAGCAGACAGAGAGGAAGCTAAATGGGGTGTGATTAGTCTTTCCTTCAGCTCAAATGAAGGTCTGAGTCAGGACCCTGTGGTCCCAAGCTCACGACCGAACTTCTTACAGTCTTGTGGGGCTTAGAGATAGCAAATGTCAGACCCCTGAGTTAGTGATTAGAATAGAGTGGGTATTCAGGAAGTCACAGTTCTTATTCTTTTTATAGGCCTTCTATTTTAGAATAATGTCAGATTTACAGAAAAATGGTGAATATATTGCAAAGAGTTCCCTACAATTATGACTTGTATCCACGCTGTTATTCTGGTTGTGAAGACTCAGAAATGATTTCTAAGCTACTTTGAAGACACATGACAAAGGAGAAGACTGTCACTCTGGGAAAATCCTGCTTGAAGCACTTAAACACACCAGACCACACCAGCAGGTTGATTTAACAGGTCTGATAGATGTGTTATAAGATACATTTCAAGGCAGACACGAAGAGGCTATGATGCTCATCACAGATGCAGCAACACCTTCTACACGCTACCATCTCTGGCAGGAGCTTCAGCAGGTGTGGCGGTATCTCCTCAACTCACACCACAAACCCAGAGGCTTCAAAAATGCCTTTTATGCCCTGCAGGGCCCATCACAACACAATATTTCCTAACCAACCAGAAAATGAAAAACTCTGGGGTCCAGACAGGCCTGCACTGAAAGCAGCAGGAATAGCAGCTGCTGGACTCTCGAAGGTCAGACTCTGAGTAGTGATCCAGGATGCTGTGGGTTGGCAAAGGTAGGGGGGAAAATGTTGGATGTGAGCCTGGATCTGAGCACTAGCTGAACAATTAATTACCAGTCCCATTCCCTCCTATCTGTTTGACTCCTGGCAGCTGCCTATGGTAAAGGTAATGTGAAAATATCATTTTACATTTTACAAAGTAGAAATCAGAGACTCAGAAGAGACATGTGCAGACAACAGCTAGAAAAGTGGAAAAATAACAGTTATTGTCCCCAGAAATTGAATATGATTCACACTAACATTTGGACCAATTTTTTTTTCCTTTTCTCAGACATACTTTGAAGAGCTCTCAAAAGCTTTCTGTCAAAGACTCGTCTGGATAAGTTTTTAAAGCCTCATTCTTTTTTTTTTTTTTTTAAGGTATTCTTTTTTTAAAAAAATCAATTTATTTGAGAGAGAGAGCAGGAGGGCAAGTGGGGGGCAGGCAGGGGCAGAGGTAAAGGTCAAGAGAGAATCTTAAGCCGACTCCAGGTTGAGCATGGAGCCCATGGAGCTTGATATCATAGCCCTGAGATCTTGACCTGAGCCAAAATCAAGAGTCGGACACTTAACCAATTGAGCCACCCAGGACCTCTAAAGCCTCATTTTTTAAGAGTAAGAAGAAAGCATCGTCTGAATTGAGTCATTAGAATGATTCGTGTGGAATGCTCGCTACAAGATCTATGTATGATTTCTCCTCTTCATCGGTGCTGTGATGCTGCTCTGCAATCTTCTCTGACTCAGCACCTAAAAGGCATGATGGGAAGGGAGTACCATAAAAAAGTCATGCATTATTAATAAGAGCCTTGGCATCAAAGCAGAACAATTTGGAAAACAGGAAAATGTCTGCAGAGTAAGAAAAAGAGTAACAAGCAGCTTAAATCCCTTTTGGCAGCGTCATACCATTCAGAAACATCCACTTGAAGTCATTTCTCTTAAGCCGGCTTTTTCTCTTTTAACCCTTAGTTTTAGCCCCAATTTGGGTCTCTCTGTCCTTCCTACCTGAAATTCCAAATGTTATTTACAGTCTCTGAGCAGATTTCTCTGTGTTCATTTGCTCCTGTCAGCTCAAAGGATGTACATGCGTCAGATCACACTGAGAAGAGACTGCAACAATACTGTTCTGCAGAAGCCTGAGGAGACACCACCACATACGGGTTCCAACAGCCCCCATCACCTAGAAATCAAGAATCTGTCCTCTCAACCCTAGGACAAGTGAACAAGTGACCTCAACTCCCCATTCACAGCACATAAGTGAATGGTGACCGAATCCAAATATTCTTAATACCATTTTAGGACCCTAGTATCTACCATCAAATAATCAGGCAAGAATGAAGCTGGAAAGCTGTCCAATGATAAAAGTCAATGAATGACCTGCATAACTCAGAGTTCATTCTACTTCTTTGGCACTATACCAGATACCGCTCTAAAGGAGGATGAAAAATAGAAAACTAATCCTTCCTCTTAGAGGAATGGTTCTCAACCAGGGGTGCTTCTGCTCTCCAGGGGACATGTTGCAACACCTGGAGGCATTTTTGGTTGTTGCAGCTCAGGGAGAGAAGTGCTATTGGATCTAATGGGTAAGAGGCCAGAGATGCTGCTAGAATTCTGCAATGTGCAGGACAGCCCCCAACAGCCCAAAATGTCACTAGTGCTGGGATTGAGAAATGCTGCATCTAACTTCTTTGTGCTAAGACTTATTTTTAAATTAACTGTTGATATTGTTACACAAAAATCATAGTAGTGATGTATGGATAATTTATAATGGTGGTTAGAGCAATAAACAGATCATACTTATCTCAATATCCTTTGAACTGAATGTGTTTTATTTAATAAATGCAGTATAGACTATTATCATCTTTTCTACACCTAAGAAAGAAAACACATCAACAGGAATTATATAAAGTAGTATCTACTTCTGACTGAGTAGCTTGCTATAGATCAAGGATCAAGGATCCCTCAGAGAACAACTAGAAAAGCCAGATTTAAAAAAAAAAAAAAAGAGGTATAAAGATTTTGTAGAGCTGCTGAAGCAATTAAGAATTCAGGGAACAAGATCTTGGAGAAGGGTGAAACCCTTAGAAGTGAGCCAGCTTACTGCAGTGGGTTTATCATTCAGGGTACCAAGAATAAGGCTAAGGGGGGCACCTGGGTGGCTCAGTTGGTTAGTCATTTGCCTTGGGCTCAAGTCATAATCCCAGGGTCCTGAGATCAGCCACACATCAGCCTCTCTGCTCCGCAAGGAGCCTGCTTATCCCTCTCCCTCTGCCACTCCCCCACCTTGTATGCATGTGCTCTCTCTCTAATAAATAAAACATTAAAAAAAAAAAAAAAGAATAAGACAGAGGGAGCACGCAAACAGTCCTGGCACAGGACTGGAGCCACTACTAAGAGGCAGAGAAACCAGCAGAACTTTGGCAATACCTCCTTGGCTGAAGAAACAAAAATAGAGATTTAATGGGCCAGAATCCTAGTGAAAAGAATTGAGCCAATTTTCCCCTTAAGCAATTTGTAGAATCCCACAACTGCAGAGGTTAGAAGGCTAAGGCACCAAACAGAAAGCCTCTGAAGAACATAGGAGAGTTCATCACTCTGTGTGCTGAGGAGACAGACTCAAGTCCAGGACACATCATGGTAAACACCCAGGTTCTCAGAACTCCCACAGGGCTGCTCCCTAAGAGTACAGGCAAACCAGAGGTCAGTGGAGCCTTACCACAGCCACACCCTACCCTTGGTGGCTCATTCCCTGATAGGATAAATGGGATCAGTCCCTACCCTATTTGCCTGGCAAATGGAGTGAGCCCACTCTAAAGGAGGATGAAACAGGGATCCCTGGGTGGCGCAGTGGTTTAGCGCCTGCCTTTGGCCCAGGGCGCGATCCTGGAGACCTGGGATTGAATCCCACGTCGGGCTCCCGGTGCATGGAGCCTGCTTCTCTCTCTGCCTCTCTCTCTCTCTCTGTGTGACTATCATAAATAAATAAAAATTTAAAAAAAAAGGAGGATGAAACATACAGGACTACTCTAATTCTTTATACACAACATCCAGTTTTCAATTAAAATTACCAAGCATGCCAAGAGATAGGACCAAACAACTAAATATCAAGAGAAGAACCAGACAACAAGAAAAGATCCACAAGTGATACAAATATTGAAGTTATTACTCATGGGCTTTAAAAATAACTACATTAAAAAAAACAACAACAACATTCAGGGCACCTGGGCAGCTCAGTCGGTTAAGCGTCCAACTCTTGATTTCAGGTCAGGTCTTGATCTCAGGGTTGTGAGCTCAAGCCCTGTGTGTTGGGATCCATGCTGGGCACAGAGCCTACTTCAAAAAAGTAATTACATTAAAAAAATAGAAAAAATAAGGAATACAGTTCCTGCACAGAAACTGTAATCCATTAATATTACTGTGTACTAGCGAGTCAAAATTTGCTTCATTTCTAAGATGCACTGTGAAGAAACTCTATGAAATTGTGCCTTTTAACCTGGGATCGAGTCCCACATCAGGCTCCTGCATGGAGCCTGCTTCTCCCTCTGCCTGTGTCTCTGCCTCTCTCTGCGTCTCTCATGAATCAATAAATAAAATCTTTTTAAAAAATTTAAAAACCTTAAAAAAAGAACAATCATTTTAATCATAAAGTATTAAATGAAAGCACATTCCTGAAGGCAAATTTATATGCTTATAAAGTAGGGGAAAAGTGGCATCTTTAGATTCCTATAATTCCTTTGAATTCCACATTAAGTGATATTAATCTAACAGTTAATTTGCTGCCAGTATCTTTCAATGTAATAATATTTAGCCCCAAAGAAGGCACACTGATTGGTATGCCCAACATATGAACCTTTTTATTTAACAACTACTCTTGTTTGTTGAAATTCTATTGTTATTAATTCATGGAAGCATAAAGTATTCTACGGAAGAATCCTCAGCTATGGATTTCAATTTTATCTATAATTTACATTCCTTTAATACTTAGATTTCCTTTCTGCCTATGACCCAACCAAATCTTTCTTGGCAATAATGGACTGTTCTCTCTGCTGTGAACTATAGTTACCTGGCTTTATCTGGCAACCGGTTAATTTAACATTAAACATTAAATTAGCAGACTACACCAAGTTCTGGTCCTAGAATATTATTTAACAATAGATAAGAGCTATAATGATCAAAACAGTGCTTGTTGAGTCAGGCAAAATTTCCTTGAGGATTAGTTTATTATTTTAATTTCTGAGACTGCCTATAGATGGGGAATTATGAGTCATTCTGATAAAAACAAAGGTGCAGCACCAATAGCCTCATTCATCACTACTATAAAAAACACAAAGAATGTGCTTTTATGGCATATGTATGATAAAGTCCATATTTTCATAGAGGATTGAAAAGCTGACACTTTGCCTCTAGATTACACTTTAATATTTTAATATACAAAACCATACATACAATATGAGCTCAATTATGTTTTTGAAAAATTATTTATACATACTAAAAAATATTAATAGTATATTATCTTTGGGTTATGAGATTTTATGCTATCTTTATTTTATGCTTGGCTGTATTTTCCAAATTTTATACTTTCAATGTATTACTTTTATAATCCAAAATAAATATTAATTACTGGGGAAAAAACCGAAACCCTAGCAGTATCTGACCTGTAATGATCCCCATCCTACCCTGATTATGGAGCTACAATGCCCTTTGTACCTGTTTGATCCTTGCTGCTCACCTCAAAGATGCATATAAGCTGGTTTTCCCAACCACAAAACACCCTGAAATCCTATGGACCCTATGTCTGCAAGAGAGTACTTGAACCGTTTTAAACCTATGCCCCCACAATCATGCTTTCTCCCTATCTTCAGTATATTCCCATCTGCCAAGTTTTTTTTTTAACTTATTCACTGTAGTCTGCATTATAAAAACAATAGGTATGTTGAGTGTGCTTTTTCTATTTATACACAAGCCTCTCTCTGCCTCACCCCCAACAACAAAAAAAATCGTGGTATCATCATATCATCACCATCATCATCATCATTCAATGCCAACTTCATGAAAATCCTTGGTTTAACAACTAGACTGGGAATGAGCTCTAGTCTTGGTACTGCCCAGGAGACAGTAAATCCTTCACCATCTCTAAAATTCCATTCCCCCCATCTGTAAAATACAGAGGTCATTCCAGTAATCTTGAATATACTATCCCACTCTTTTATGTTGTAATTCCTCGAGCCTGTTATATCCTGTGCATGTAACCTAGTCCCCAAAACACATCTAAGATTGTAATCTCCCAGAAGGCAGACTATCAATCATAGTAGCAGCTAACATTTACTGGGTCTGCTTACCACTGCCAGGAACCTCGCTAAGCACTTCACTGTAAACTAGAACTATTATCATCCCATGAGAAAGCTGAAGTAGGAACTAAATGGTTCAGTAACTTGCCCCAAGTCACAAAACCAGCAAATTGCAGAGCTGGGACATAAACTCAGAAGGTGTGGCTCCAAAGCTCAATGCAGTTTCTTATCTCCCATGGGCAGGCAAATTCTCTCTGCCCTGAACATACCAAACACAGTACTTGTATAACTTGGGAAAGTGTTTCTTTGTGTGTGTGTGTATTTTTTTATTGGAGTTCGATTTGCCAACATATAGCATAACACCCAGTGCTCATCCCGTCAAGTGCCCCCCTCAGTGCTTGCTGATCACCCATCACCCCATCCCCCTGCCCACCTCCCTTTCCACTACCCCTTGCTCGTTTCCCAGAGTTGGAGTCTCTCATGTTCTGTCTCCCTCTCTGATACTTCCCACTTATTTTCTCTTTTCCCCTTTATTCCCTTTCACTATTTTTTATATTCCCCAAATGAATGAGACCATATAATGTTTGTCCTCTGATTGACTTACTTCACTCAGCATAATACCCTCCAGTTCTATCCACATTGAAGCAAATGGTGGGTATTTGTCATTTCTAATGGCTGAGTAATATTCCATTGTATATATAGACCACATCTTCTTTATTCATTCATCTTCCGATGGACACCGAGGCTCCTTCCGCAGTTTGGCCATTGTGGACATTGCTGCTATAAACACTGGGGTGCAGGTGTCCTGCCGTTTCACTGCATCTATGTATCTTTGGGGTAAATCCCCAGCAGTGCAATTGCTGGGTCGTAGGGTAGTTCTATTTTTAACTCTTTGAGGAAACCTCAGGGAAATGTTTCTAAAGGTCTGTAAGGCAGAGTGACTGACAGATAAACTGGAAGAGTAAAGAGAGAGAGAGAGAGAGAGCGAGCGAGCTAGCCAGCTTTCTACACCTCTGTTTTCAATAAGTCTAGAGGTTGAGTACAAATATTCTTATTCTTCTCATGGTTGTACATCATTAAGAAACAAGCTTACTTTCCTCGTCACTTCTCCAAAGCCTGGCTGACAGTGTGTTTATTCTCAGATATGATTAGCTCAGCTCCATGGTTAGAGAGCAGTGCAAATGAGGTTACAGTGCCAGTTCGACTCCGACTCCAGGGCAGGCCTGCAGCTTTGCATCAAGAACAGCTCTTTGCATAACGAGTAGCCTGGGGGAAGTTCCCCAGTCCTGCCAGCTACCTCAAGGGTTCTGATACCAGTCACCAGGGAGAGCTGTCCTGAAGAGGGGCAAAAGCACAAAACAATTACCTCTGCACCTAGAAAATAACTCAAAACTACATATGAACACCCACTTTCAACACAACAATTAGCCACATTATTCCATTCAGAGAGAAATAACAAGATTGAGATGGGGGATAAACTGAGTCAACTCAAAGCTGCTCTTCCTTATGAACATCAAACAGCTTAAATACACTTTGTGAAAGACCTTAATATTCACATTGACTTCCAAAGAGAAGTTAGAAAAGTTTTGATCCTTGTACTTCAAAGCGCCCTTTCTGTAGAAAGAGCAAAATTGTGCCCAGATCACAGGAGAAATGGGCTTATCCAGCCCCACTCCGACCACTCCTGGGGTCCATTCCAGAAACACTTAAGTGGCACTGTTTCCGGACAACTATTCTTGTCACTTTCAAGAGCTTACACTTCCTCTTCCTAAATCAAAAGGAATAAAAAACCGTGACTCAAAATCTCAGTATGGCCAAATGTATCCTAATCTTACAGAAGCAACCTAGACATAGTCAAGAACACAGGCTCTAGGGAAATTAAAAAAAAAAAAAAAGCAGGCTTGGATTCAAATTATACCTCAAACCTCTCACAAGTTCTGTGACCTTGAATAAATTATTTAGCCCCTCCCAGCCTTGATTTCCTCATCTGTAAAACAACTGCATGTCACGGAAGTAGGGTGTTTTAACAGGATAATATGTAAAACAAACCTACAGAAAAGGCTCAACTAATGGAAGCAGCACCTGCTGCCACTGTCAAGTTGGGACACAGGAAGATAGGCCGCTGAACTAGAAGGGAAGAGTAAAAGGAGAGAGAGACAGAGAAAGGGACGCCTGGGTGCCTCAGTGGTTTAGCGCCTGCTTTCCGCCCAGTGCATGGTCCTGGAGTCCTGGGATCAAGTTCCAATAGGACTCCTTGCATGGAGCCTGCTTCTCCCTCTGTCTGTGTCTCTGCCTCTCTCTCCGTGTCTCTCATGAATAAATAAAATCTTTTAAAAAGAGAGAGACAGAGTGAGAGAGACAGAGACAGAGAGAGAGAGAGAGAACGCTAGCCAGCTTTCTACACTTCTGTTTCTACACCCAGAAATGCAAACTACTGACCAATATAGTCAATTCTGGGAAGCAGGCTTTCTCAGACACTATAGTTCCTATCTATGTCACAGGACTGAAGAAGAGGTGGGGGGGGGGGAGACTCATAGAATTATGTGGGTTAAATACTTCACTTTGTCACCCTCTGGTTAGCTAAAAATGTGCAGCCTACGGGATGAAATCAAGAATTACCTTGTGCATTGAAAGACACAGAAAATAACCTAAAAAGAATTTAAGACAGGTATGGTGACTCTATCAATATTCAGAATATAAAACTAGGTGACATGGCCCAGGTAATTTTTCCTCCAAAAATGTGAATTTACTTATCAAAAAGTTTTATATAGCCCCCTTCCTTTTCCAAAACAATTCAGTCCTAAAGCCATTAGGTGGGGGTAAAGCAAGGGAGGTGTCTGTGCTGAAGTGTCCAGGGAAGACACAATGAGTTACAAGGGGATGCCTAAACACAGCAGGATGAGGGCTGCCCTGCATGCAGTGTCAGAGCCAGGAAGGGTGAGGAGGGCATCCAGCAGGAAAGAGGGGGGTGCCAAGGTTGGGGTGCCACAGCCCAAGCAGGGGTGAGAGGAGTGCCTGCCTGGGAAGAGGAGCAACCTGGTCCAAGGTGTGTGAGCCCAAGCAGCATGGGGAGGACACTCATGCTGGCAAATGGGCTGGTGCAGGGTATGGGAGCTTAAGTGTGATCAGGAGGGAGGAGAGCCCAGCAAAGGGAATTGAACTGTTTGGGGTGAGAAGGATGTCCAAATAGAGACTGGGGATATAAAGCATACAAGGGATTGATCAACTAGGTAAGTGTATTAAGAAAAATGGGAGCTAAGATTCTCACTGCGAGAGAAAGGAATTACAAATATGGAAATAGAGAAAACTAGACTGAACCCTGAGGTGTTAGATTTAAATTGCAGGTATTGATGTGAACTCCACAATTTCCCATTTACATGTAGAAATACAGATGTCAATGTGCATAGCTTTATATATTGAGGCAAGAAGCCTAAACACTCCATTAGCAATGAGTGCCCCCAGTACCCAGCTCTTGGCTTCTGAATATCCATTCTTCATTGAAAATAATCAAAATTCTTTGGAAAATAGCTGATTCCAGGTCTGGGATAAGGAAGGCACAATGCGCCTAGAACAAGTTGTCATGCCAGAAAGTAAAAATGTGACTCTGAATTTAATTCTTTTTTTTAGTCTAAAAGACATTACTGGGGCAACTGGCAACACTCTGATGGGGGCTGAAGGATTAAAAGGCCATAAAGTATCAATGTTAATTTCTTAACTTTAATGGTTGGCTGGTCTTTTGTTGAAATAACCTTGTTGAAAAACATAGTCTAGTATTTTAGGGGTGATATGAAATCATGTCACCAAATGGTTCAAGAAAAAGTCGATGTACTATAATCGCACAAAACTTTTTAAAAATCATTTTTAAAAAGTCTCATACATTTAACCAAATTACGTCACAATTTTGTCTTATAGACAGTTCTGCTATGATGCTTATTTTGAAAATGCACATTTGTTCCAAGACAAGTGATATATGACAACAATGAGCATAAAGGAATTTCACGTTTACTTATGTGCAATTTCACCCATAAGGAACATACAGAAAACTACACCCCACTACACACACACACACACACTCATGCACATGCACATACCCCAAACATTTACCAGCTACCTCACTTCATCAAGCAAGTGTCCTATACACATCTGACATTACAATGTTTGGTACTGTATCAATCCTCCTTTCACCCACTACATAACTCACAAGTTGGCTGTCTTGATGCCCACATCCAAGAGCAAATTTCAGGTCTTTTTCAAAGTAAAGTACCCATTTTTTAAAAAATGTTATTTGTTTCAAAGAAAGAGAGAGCACAAGCATGTGCCAGGGAGGGGCAGAGAAGCAGATTCCCCACTGAGCAGGGAGCCCAATGTAGGGCTCAATCCTAGAACGCTGAGATCATGACCTGAGCCGAAGGTAGCCGGTTAACTGATTAAGCCACCCAAGAGCCCCTAAAGTACCCTATTTATGGTTTTTCTTAACCATTTAAACAGGTATAAACCTGTGCTCGGTTTTCATTAGTATCCTTTTTCATTAGGTTCCTTTTTTTTTAATGAGTCAATAATAAAGTTTTTGAGGGTTGTGTACCTAAATTCACTTTTTCCATAAGTTCTATAGCTTTTATTTACCAATTTTGTGGACATGGTGATTTTTAGGAATGCCTAAGTCACATTACAGGAGAACTAATTGTATTTAATTTAGCCACCTTTACAAAGAATAACTTGCATGACATTCATGGTGTCCCTATTCTGTATGTATTAGGTACCTTAAAAAAAGAGGGTAGAAAAAGAAAAGATGACATTCAGTTGCAACCTAAATTTCCAGCAATTCAGAAAGTAAGATTCTGAATTTTCATCCTAATGTTTAAAAAAAAACTAGAAAAACCCAGTCAGCCTAGAGAAAGCCATACAAAATTAACTATATATTTAATTCCTTTAGCTATAGAGGGCACACTGTGCCACATAGCTACATTTGAAAACACTAGGGAAATAATGACAGCAATGTGTATGTTTAATGTGGCCACAGCAACCCAACCAACTCCTTTTGTTTTGATCTGCTGACTTACCTTTGACTTCTCAGTTATTCAAACTTTAGTTACTTCTGACAAACTAAAGAAAAAATACCACACTGGAGAAAAATAATCGCGAAGTTCAAGATTTCCAAGAAAGCCTTGATTTCTACTTTGCAGAATCCAATCAATGGAGAAACTAGATCAAATATTACACTTTCACATTAAGTTAGCCACCCTGGTGTACAATTTCATGAAATTTTAAATCTTCTACTTAATTTTATTAATAATATTTAGGAACAAGATTAAATCAACTTGACACCAAAGGGGCTGCAATTTCCTATCAGGTTTTTTGCCTATCAGTAAACATAGTAAGTATGTTTTCTTTATAGCCTTCCTTTCAAGAATTCCCTTGCTAGAAATAATCTTCTAGCAAGACATTATGTTTAGTTATAGTGAGGGGAAACACAGAACTAACCAGAAAAAGATGTTACAGCAGAGAAACTGCAAAAGGTTATTCCAGCACAAAACGGCACTGACTAAATTGCTACCACTCTTCTAAAAATCAATTCTCTCAGACTAACAATTCCTAAGCAGCAAAATTTTCAAATATCTGAGTGCATCTAAAGATGAAAAGGAGACGAAGAAAACACTTGTGATGAAAACATGATTACAAATAAATTATTGTAATTTTATCATTGTTGAAGTTCATTTAATAGTTTAAAAATATTGTTCAACAGAACAAGGGTGGTAACATTTGTGAGATTCTAATTACACATGCATGATTCATTCCGGAATGTTTCTGATGACACAAACTTACATAAATAATCTACTGGTAAGTTTATTCAGCTATCACAATGAAAAGAGTCAGTTTTTCACACATACAATACAACCCAAAACTATAGCTCTAATCTATGCAGACTGTTTAACTATTTTAATTATAAAACTATTAAATTAACAGAATAATACTAAAATTAAATCAGTGGTAGTAATGTTTAATTCGTGGATACTGGGGAATGTTACTAAGCACAAACTGCAAAATCTATGCCAAAACAAGTCCTCTTTAAAAGAGGTATTTTTCCCATTTTCCCTTGCAAGCTTTGTACTTGGCTTTGGTCAAAGCTGACATAAATAGCTACAGAAATTAGCAATATATTCTCAGGAAAAAAGGCCATGGAAGCCAAAAGAGCACAGGTGGTAGACAAGCTAGCAGTATTGTTCTGTTCCCAGCACTCCTGGCCCCCCCACCCCCACACCTCCGGCTTCAGCATCCTTAGCCACAGCACCTGCTCTTGAAGCTCAGCAGAACTTCCAGGTAACACCACAACATGGGAAGATTTATCCTTTGTAAACATGCTGACCCTTGTTCTTCTAGCTCTAAATTCTGAGGGTTCTAATGAACAGGGTCACGGAAAAAATTAAATCCTCCAGAAACTTCACCACAATCAACTGCTTCAGCCCTGGTCTAGTACATACCTGTTCAGGGGAGCTGGTAACCCAGCAGGAAATTTCCTCTTTCCTCTGTCTCTACTCCAACTGAGCACTGTGATCAAGGGACTAGGGAAGGGGAAGGGCATAGTGACCTGGTGAATATCTAACTAATACCAAGACTTGCAAATATATGACGATATATCTCCTTTATCGTTGCAATAATCCTGCATTTATATACTGCTCATCTTCCCTTTTTACGTATTAAGAAACACACCCATTTAAGTAACTGGCATCAAACAAAAATTAAATTGAATTATCCAAAAGCTTTAGAAATTCGGTTACTAATTAACCTAACTCTATTCTTGTTTTTTTGTGGGTTTTCTTTTCTTTTCTTTTTTTTTAAAAAGATTTTATTTATTTATTCATGAGAGACACACAGAGAGAGAGGCAGAGACACACACAAGCAGAGGGAGAAGCAGGCTCCATGCAGGGAGCCTGATGCGGGACTCGACCCTGGGACTCCAGGATCACGCCCTGGGCTGAAGGCAGGCACTAAACCATTGAGCCACCCAGGGATCCCCTGTGGGTTTTCTTTTTTTGGAAGGGGGGGTCTTTGGGCCCTTTTACCTTTCATATTCTTCATAAATACAAAAGTCACATCAAAAAATTACCTTTGTTCATGGGGGTCCACTATACTGTTCACTCTGCTTTTGTATAGGTTTGGAATTTTCTATAAGATAAAATAATTAAGGAAAAGATCTCAAATTTAAAGCTGAACAAAAATGTAGCTCTTACCTAAAGTTAATTGCCAAATGGAATTCAAATAAATCCAAATTTTCTAATTCATGCAAATCTTAAGATTTCTCAATACTTAAAACCAGAATGAAAAAGCCAGGCAAGCCAACAATGAAACAGAAAATCAAGCCAACACCAAAAAAAAATTTCACTTCCCCTCTCACATCTCTCTCTCCCTCTCTGTCACATACACACACGCGTGCACACACACACACAGCACAATGAAGGTTTCGAGTTGTCCCTTCCAGACAAAACAACTGATGGGTGTTGGCCTAGCACTAATTGGCTCAAGCTTTTTTTTAAAAAAAAAAAAAACATTTTATTTATTTATTCATGAGAGACACAGACTGACAGAGGCAGAGACACAGGCAGAGGGAGAAGCAGGCTCCTCGCAGGAAGCCCCATGCGGGACTTGATCCCGGATTCTGGGATCACGACCTGAGCCGAAGGCAGGCGCCCAACCACTGAGCCACCCAGGCATCCCAAGCTCAAGCTTTTATTGAAAACATCATTTTAGCAATAGAGACAAGGTTATTTCCACCTTCCATCCAGTAGCATGAAGCACAAGAGCTAGTTATTCATGAACAACAGGCACACCATCCATATGGACTTTCAGTTTCAGAAAGTGTTTTATCTTCACCTCTCCCTGGATGAAGTAAAATATAAAACAATTTCTCAGGTCCTAGACAAAAACTACCTCTCCAATTAAAGACTGGCAAGCATATTCACAGCATAAAGGTATAATATAAATTTGAAAACACCAAAGCCATTAACCTAAATACCTTCCTAATTAAAAACAGAAACAATGTTCCTCTCAATAGATGACAATTATTGTAGCTGCCCCATCCTAAATCAGGACTGATTGTTTTCCTATGTTTATCCTTTTTTTCATCTAACTGTCAAGTTTAGGTATAAGACAAACCGTTAATAAATTCATCTGTGACTTATAATTCCAAAGCATTATCACACTCATACTACATAAAATACAAAGCGCTTAGAAGGGTTAAAATCCTTGCTGAGTACAAAACGGGCAAAACTTAAAACTCCTACTTATCATCTACCTGCAAACCAGGCCCAACATAACAAAACATCAGACTGCGCAGGAGCATAATTAATCTAAAACTATGCTATGATTCAATTATAACGAACATATTTGCAAATCCATTGTTTTTACTTCATCCTTTTAGTTCCTCACCTTGAAACCTTAATGGTTAGCACAGCAACTTTTCACATACCGAAACGGAACTGGCTAGTTGTCCTTTTCAGCACCTCAGATCTGTCCACCTCTACTTCACCTTCCTGACTTCACAAATAAATACTGACTGAGCACCTACTGTGTGCCAAGAGTGTTCTAGGCAGGAATACAACAATGATCAAGGAAGATAAGTCCCACCCATTTAACACTGAATTAGAGGTCTGATGATGGGCAGGAGTATAGGAGTTAGCCAGTAAAAAGGAAAAGGAGAGAGCCTAGTCAATGCTGGAGGGATAGGAGAGGAGTGGCATAAATGAGGCTGAAGAGGCAGGTAGAAGCCAGATCATGAAAGGCCTTACAAGTTACAGTAGGGGGTCTGATTCTATCCCAAGAGTAATGAAAGTCACTGAAGGGTAAGAGACCAATTGAGCATGTCTGACAAATGCCTTATGAGCACCTATTCAGTGCAGACTTGTACTCTAAAACCAACACTCTTCAGGGTGGAAGAGGCCTAGGCATGTAAATGCATCCCGCCTCCATTGGTCCAGAGAGCACTGGTGTTATAAAGAAACTTCAGGTCACTGCTTACCACCATCACCATAACTCCATTCAGGAGATAAACAGCAGACACATTCCTTGTAAATATGACCACCACCAAAAACAGGCACAACCAATGAGCCCAGTGGGGTTAGAGATTAAATGTGTTTTCAAGAATTTCTTAAAAGCTTTTTTGTTGTCATAAATATCTACAGTTAAATTATATTCACTATTATTTCTAGAAATTAAGGAATGTTAACACCAAGTGAACACTGGTTGAACTGACTGAACTGACCTTCAATTAAACACACCCATCCAGGAGCATAAAATCACTCAAAATTGAAAATTTCTTACTACAGGGAAGCTGTACTCCCTAGCTGAAAAGTTAAAAGCAACAGAGCTATGGTGTTTACTTCATTCATCACTGAACCCCCAACCCTACAACACTGTAGGGGGTGTAACATACAGAGGTTAAATTAATGAAGTTAGCTCTAATAGTCAAATCAAGCAAATGAAAAGCCAAGTTTATATATTTATTCTTTTATCACAAGCCTCAAAACATAAACATTTTCTAAGTACCCATCTGTCCTTAATCTCTACCATTATCACTCACATTTAGACAAATACATTTACAATTCAGCTGGTACCAAGGACAAAAAAAATAATAAATTGCCATATTTTACCTTGAAGTACAGGAGTTCAGCAGATTTCACAAATTAGATTTTTATGTACTCCTCATTCTTTAGCACTCTTTCATTTTCTGATAAGGTTATGAAGGAAATAGGGAAAAAACCCTATGCCCGCATCACACATCTCCCACTTCATGCAGAGACCATCCTGGCAACCTGTTCCTCACCTCCACCTCCACCTGCCACCCTATGCCGTTTACTGGGAAGCATGGGGAAACAGAATGCTCTGGTGAATAAGGAATTACCAATTTTCACCAAATCAGAAGACAGAAAAAAAAAAAACAAACCCCATGCTTGAGACCAAATTCAGTCATGCCTCCATGTCTTTCATTCTCAGTAACAAAATACAAAAGGTGCTGGTTAATAGAGATTTGAGATTTAAAAAAAAATGCCCAAAAAAAAAAAAAAAAAAAAGCCAAGTGAAACTTACTTTTCCCTATCTTAAAAGTCATCAGCCCCTTTAATTTCTATATGGAAAATAATGAGTCCAGTGTTTCATTAACTACATTCACCAATCTATAATATTTTCCAAATTTCTCTTCTATGACATATGTTTAATCACTATACTGTATTGTCTCCCAACACCAAAAATTTGGTGTCTCAACATCTGGCCTTGCCTTACATGGACTTTCAGAGAACTGCAACTAAAAGCAGAAAATATTTGTTATATTTCAGTCCTATTAGACAACATAATTAACAAACAAATAAGATTTGGACAGGCCCCCTTCCATCAGAAAAAGAAAAAAAAAATCACAGGACCACTCTAATACTTGAAACAGTTAACACAATCCACAGACCAGGTCGAGTGTGGCAAAATAGTATCCATTTTAAAGATTTTATTTGTTTGAGAGAAAGAGAGAAGGCACAAGCAGGGAGGGGGCCGAGGGAGAGCATCTAAGGGAGACTCCCTGCTGAGTGCAGAGCCCAACTCAGGGCTGGATCTCACAACCCGGAGATCATGACCTGAGCGAAAACCAAGAGTCAGAGGCTAGACTGAGCCACCCAGGTGCCCCAAAGAGCAACTATCTTAAAGACAGAGTCAGAAACCAAGCAACCAGCATCAACCTTAAAGAGGTTTAAGAACAAGATAAACCAAAAACCCTTGATTCCTGCTTCCTTAATAATCAGATCAGTAGTGGCTTGCACAGGAAATACCTTTTGGTAACTTAAAGCATTTAGAAGTGCCTATCAGACCCTCACGAGCAGAAGTGGTAATGAGCACATTGTAGTGGAGCAAAAGTTAAGTGATACTTAACGGAGTAGTACTTTTTTTTTTTTTAAGTACAAACTAAAGAAAAAAAGATAAATTGAACCTCATTAAAATTAAAAACTTGTGCACATTAAAAGACACTATCAAGAGAGTGAAAAGACAACCCACAGAAGGGGAGGAGATATTTGCAAACCATACATCCGGTAACAGTCTAACATTCAGAATATATAGACAGCTTCTCACAACTCAACAATGGACAATTCAATTTAAAAAATGGGCAAAGGACCAGAACAGACATTTCTCCAAACAAGATACACAAATGGCTAATAAACACATGCAAAGATGCTGATCATTTGTCATTAAGAAATGTAAAGCAAAACCACAATGAGCTATCATTTCACACCTACTAAAATCCCTATACATTAAAAACAAAAACAAAAAACAAACATAAAAAATGGAAAATAACAAGTGTTGGCCAGGATGTGGAAAATTGGAACCCTCATCCACTGCTGGTGGGAAAACAGTGTGCAGCCACTGTGGAAAAGTCAGGCAGTTCCTCAAAAAATTAACTAGAATTACCATATTATCCAGCAATTCCAATCCTAAATATATACCCAAAAGAACTAAAAACAGAGACTCAAACAGATAATTGTACACAAAAGTTCAGAGCAGTATTACTCACATACCCAAAAAGATGGAAACAATTCAAGTGTTCATCAACAGATGAATAAACAAAATGTGGTGGCAGGTACATATGATGGAGTATTACCCAGCCATAGAAAGAATAAAGTTCTGATACAAGCTATCACATGGATGAGCCTTGAAAAAACTATGAGAGGGTTGCCTGGGTGGCTCAGCAGTTAAGCATCTGCCTTCAGGCCAGGCAAGGCGTGATCCTGGAGTCCCAGGATCGAGTCCCACATCAGACTCCCTGCATGGAGCCTGCTTCTCCCTCTGCCTGTGTCTCTGCCTCTCTCTGTGTGTGTCTCTCATTAATAAATAAATAAAATCTTTAAAAAAAAAAAAAAAAGGAAAGAAAACACTGTAAGAAGTGAAATAAGCTAGATACCAAAGGACAGTATGATTCCACTTATACAAAGCATCTAGAAAAGGCAAATTCAGAGACAAATTAGATCAGATACTAACAAGGGCTGAGAAAAGAGGGGAATCAGGAATTATTGCTTAATGGGAACAGAGCTTCTGCTTGGGGTGATGAAATTTTTGTAAACAGCAGTGACGGTTGCATAACATTGTGAATGTAATTAAAGCCACAGAATTACACATTTAAATTAATACATAGCAAACTTTATGTTATGTATATTTACCCCCAAAGAAACAGCAAGGAAAACAAGTACAAAGTATTGTGGAGCAAAATGAATTCAAAGTCACTTCAAAATCAGGATTAAGAGAAGAAGCCATCCTTTCCCTAAAGTAAATGCAATCCAACAACGAAGAGTCTGGGTAGATCAAGACAATAGTACCTTCATTCATTCCATTAAATGTTTAAGTGCATACAATGTGCTAGGCACTATTCTAGGCATAAGAAAATCATAATTCAGAAAACTTTCCTATCACTACTCTATAGACTAGGAAGATATGGATAAAATGAGTTTTTCTTAATAAATTAAAAGATTAAATGCTTTTAATGTACACAGTTTCATGTAATAAGCACACCAAAAATCCTAAATTGGTCCACATGGTTTAACTTCCTTAAAGTTCCTTGCTAATTTGTCTTTTTCTAAACTGGAATACAAGATTTTTCTTTTTTTTTTTAATTATAACGACCACTGTGCAGCATTTGGGAAAATACTATTTTCTTTCCCCTTTTTTTTTTAAATAAACAATTTTATTTATTTGACAGAGAGCACAAGCAGGTAGCAGCAGGCAGAGGGAAAGGGAGAAGCAGGCTCCCCGCTGAGCAGGGAACCCAATGCAGGGCTAGATCCCAGGACCCTGAGATCATGACCTGAGCAAGGGCAGACACTTAACCAACTGAGCCACTCAGGTGCCCCAGAAAATGCTATTTTCTGACCTTCACAAGACAATGGTCTAACAATCAGAAAATATAGGGGTGCCTGGGTGGCTCACCCACCCAGTTGGGTGTCCAACTCTTGGTTTCGGCTCAGGTCATGATCTTGGGGTCATGGAATCAAGCCCCCACATTTGGGCTCCATGCTCAGCAGGGAGTCGGCTTGGGATTCTCTCTCTCCCTCTGCCCCTCCTTCCATGTGCGTGCTCTTTTTCTCAAATAAATAAATACATAAATAAATAAATAAAATATTTTTTTAAAAAAAGAAAATAGATACATTACAAGCCTGAGTATAATTTAGGCCTGGTGCCTAAAAGCAGAACTCTTCAAAATGGGATAATTAGCAGGTTTAGGAGGGAAAAAAATAGCCTTTTCCCATCTTTCTGAGCGAATGGTTTTTCAACAATGAGACCTGAGCAAAAGGTTTAAATATCTATTAATCATACTTTTAGGACCACCTGGAAAGTGAAGAAAACAGTTCCCTTCTTGCAATATCTACATGTTTTACAGCTCTTTAATAAAAAATAATAGTCATGCTCACTGGCATGGCCTAGATTAATTTAAGTTTTAAAACACAACACTGAGCCTCCCTACAATCCATGCCTGCCTGCGCCTGACACTCTACAGCATTCTCATCACCATAATTAGGCCATGAATTGCCTCAGAGAACTGTTCATAATTGATGACTGTAACTAAGGCAACTCAGAAACAATGACCAGGTTCCCTTCTAGTTGTTGCAAAGTACCTGGGTGTCTGTAACCTGGGAAGGAGGAGTAATAATACCTAGAGTCTAATAACTGCTTACTCAAACTAATGAAAGGAGTGGGGACAGGGGCAGGGGAGAAGAGATGGTACTTTAAATGATCAGTGGGACTCCCGTGCCTGGGAAAACACTGCATTCAGGGGATCAGCAGGAGGCCTGAGTGTTCTTCAGGATAAAGCCACAATATAAAAAAAAAGAACTTACTGGGTCAAAATGTAATATTCATTTTCACTTAACATCCAATTACCTAGAGGACTGAGGATGGGGCAGGACCTAATGAGTCCAGGGCTCTCCCTCACACTTAAAAAAGCCAAAGTGTGAAACTAGGGAAAGAATGGATTTAGCAGATTAAAACTTAAAAGGATTTCCCCAAGGAAAGAAAGAAAGAAAGAAAGAAAGAAAGAAAGAAAGAAAGAAAGAAAGAAAGAAAGAAAGAGGAAAAAATGGCTTTAACATCCCAAAGATATTCATATAAAATTCTTTTTTAGTTTTTTCCCTTGACCAAGACAATACAAGTTTTGTGCAGTTTTATTGTGGTTTTTTTGTTTGTTTGTTTTGTCAGAGTAATTTCAAACCTATAGAACAGCACAAAAATTCTTTTTAGGGCAAGTGTCCTAAAACAACAGATTGTACAGTGTGAACTTCTCCATCACCCCAAAGAATGCAACCGGCCATGTGGCGATTCATGGCAACACTTCACCACTTCAGCAGTGTCACAGAAGCCACGGCTCAGCAAATCACCAAAGGTGGGAAACCATGTGAGTGGAAATGTGAATTTTAAAAAGATGGGGAACTATTACTTGACACAAGTTGTTAGTTCTTCCACTTTCAGGTTCATGCTACACTTGCTTATTAGACCCCTGTAACCTCAAATCCAAAAGGAACTGGAGAATCTCTACTATCATCCATGTCCTCCGTTTACAGAGAGCAAAGCTGAGGTAACGCTTCATATCTAGTTCCTGGTAAAGTCGGACCAGAGCCCTGGTCCCCCCAGCTCTGGGAAGCAGGAGCATGAGAACACAGAGGATGTCTCCCATTTACAAATAATCATTATCAACACAGAGCTTGACGTCAAGCTCTGTGCTAAGCCCTTTTACACAGTATCAGACTGTGTAGAAGAGAGAATCTTCCACTTGGTAGGTGAGAAAACTGAAAATAACTTGCCCGAGGGACCTGGCTGGCTCAGTCAGTAGAGCAAGTGACTCTTGATCTCAGGGTGGCTGAGTTCTAGCCCCACATTGGGTGTAGAGCCTACTTAAAAGTAAAAAAACACTTTTAAAAAAATCTGCCCAGTCTGCCACTCTCCCCACTCGTACACTCGCTCTGTCAAATGAATAAATTAAAAAAAAAAATCTGTCCATTGAGTGGGTTGATTCGAACCTAGGTCTGGCTGGTTTCAAAGCTAATGTTCACTCTTATTCCACAGTCCTTACCATGGCAATAGGGTCCTACACAGCCTAAGCCCTCCCACCTTTCGGAATCCATTTCCTCCCACTCTTCCATCACTTAAAAAATCCAGTCAACCTTCACTCAAAATCACCCTTGCCTCTCTACTTTTACCTGTGCTGGATGACCACTGCCCCCCTGAATCCCTACCCTGCACACCACCCCCAAACTTGTGAGTGACTCATTCTATGCCTTCAAGGCAAGTATCACCTCTTCAATAAGGCTTTCCCTAACCACTCAATCTAAAACACTCAGTCATTCCTACCACTATCTGAAATTGCCTTCCATATTGGCTGTGCCCCCATTAGGATAATGGGGGCACAATAAGGGCAAAAACCTCTCACTGAAACAAAAGTACAATGATGGCAGAAATGATCTGCCTTATTCATTTCTAGACTGCTAAATACCCAAGACTATCAGACAAGAGGAGGCACTCAAAAGAAGTACTGGTTGAATAAAGGAATGAATGCCTCTCTGAACTCCCATCTCATTAAGAACAAGTATCACATAACTTAGCAACTTACTACAAACTATCTTCTATATTCCCCTAGTTGTTTCTTGTGATTAATCTTGTCTTTTCAACCATATTGTGCATGCCTCAGGGATATCTTATAGTTCTCAAGTTTGGGCAAGTTAATGACAACATGGGCTTATGTGATCATCTATAAAATGAAAGAAGCAGTCAGAAGTCTAGAATTCAAGTATCTCCCATAGCTAGTAACATAATAGGCAGACACTCAAATGGTAATTATTGACCCATAGATCTCAAATCCATTTTCTCACAACTTTCTACAAAAATACACCTATTGTACAAAGGCAGGCACACTTTTACTCAGCTAGTATTATCAGAAACCTAAATAACGGCCCTTACGCTAGTAGGCCATGCAGTCCTGCCTCCTCTCAGAACCATCCTATTAACCTCTTTTAAGCCACACCCAACCTGTTTGCTTCTGATTATCCTTTATCTTAACCAGTGTTAACTTCCAGTTTTCTGTATTTCTTTGACAGGTCTCAGCAGCACCATATTCCTTATTTCTTGCTTGCTCAAGTTCTGTTTTATTTTTTTTTTTAAAGATTTTATTTATTTATTCATGAGAGACACAGAGAGAGTGAGAGAGAGGCAGAGACACAGGCAGAGGGAGAAGCAGGCTCCATGCAGGGAGCCCAACATGGGACTGGATCCCAGATCTCCGGGATCAGGCCCTGGGCTGAAGGCAGGTGCTAAACCGCTGAGCCACCCGGGCTGCCCCTCAAGTTCTGTTTTATATGGCTGGATATATCCAACAGATTTTCCAAGATCAAAAAAGCTGCAAAATTAGGGAAGTCAGTATTTGGCTTGTATTTGGCTTCTAGTGCTTTGGAATGTCTACTCTCCTGAAGAGTTCTAAAGACTCATGGCAACACAGAGACCCTCTTTCCTGGTAATTTATTATATGCTGTTCCCACTGGCCTGTCGAGCTCGAGCTCTGGAGGTGAGGAGAAAATGTCAGGAGATTAGAGCAGAATCATCTACTGGCTACACGACTGACGGCCTGGAACAGTAACTGATATTGTTTGAAAACTGCTTCTAGAGATTGTCCAAGATTAGCATATTTTCACCATTAAAGAAGCCTCAACTGCAAACCCAGACCTTGTTTCCAACATAGCAAAATTCTGCAGGAAAGACATAAAACATCACTGAAGTCTTGGTCAAAAGTGTGCTGTTTGGTTTTAAAACTTCAACTTGCTCCCTAAATATGGTTTTCTTCTAAGAAGACTAACATGACTCAGAAAATGTTTGAGCAAGTGTGTGTGCTCACGAGCGTGTGGGAGGTGAAGATCTTTAACAGGATGAGGTTTTTTTGTTGTTGTTTTTTTTTTTTTTACTTTTTTACAATAAAATAACCCACATTCTACCATTTGTATATCCTTCCACCAAAGCTCAAGAACTTTGGCACTGAGGCACTTAAAGGGCATTTTCATGTGAGGAAGAAAAAAAAAAAAAGAGGCTGTTTTCATACTAACGGTGGGGAATCTGAAATTTTCCTGTAGTTGTTAGAAAAAGTTGTATTTGATTACAAAAAAACATGTACCTTATCTGAAATCATAGGTCCAATATCTGCACAGAATGTGAATGAATTATCAACTTTCTATATGTAAAAACATCTCATTAAAAGTTTGGCTAAGATGCTAATTATTGCAGTTCTAGTTTTTCAAACAGCTTTGAGTTTTTGCCAAGTTTAAGATCAGGGAATTAAGTGACTTGTTCAAGGTCATTTGGTCAAATCAGGTAGGATTAGAATTACTAGTTCCTGCCTCCCAAAAGCCAGTTGTAAATCAAACTAAGCAGGCCAAAAGAGAAAAATCACTCCCCATTTCCTTTCCTCAATAATCAAAGAGCAAAAGAAAAGTCAATTTAAACGATAGAACTTCAATTAATAAATTTTCATCAATCCACAGACTAGTACCTCTAACCAGGCATAGGCACCTACCTCTCTCAAAATCAGTAACTTCTCTATAACCTGCCCATCTGATGGCACCATAAATTTATTAAGATGCTTTTCAATCAGAACTTCATATGTATATCTATAATATCACTTCTCTATCTTCTAAAAGACCTGGTCAGACTGGAATACGGATATACTCTGAGCAGTTAGGTTTCTTTCTTTCTTTCTTTCTTCTCTTTTTTTTTTTTTTAAGATAAAGGATCATAAATAAGTTCAAAGTTTTCTTCAGAACTCTAAAAGGAATAGGGAGAGTTCACCAGGACAAGTGAAACAGTGATTAAGTGAGAATCGGTCAGGCTGTGGCTGGGAGAGAACTAGAGAGAACTAGAGAGAAGAGGCACAGATGCATCTTCATCACCATATCAGCTTCCTCCTCCATTTCAAATCTACCATCTCCATTGCTCTTTCTTTTTCTTTTTTTTAAGTGAGTGGGGAGTTCAAGGCACTCCCCACCCTGAGATCAAGCCCTGAACTGAGATCAGGAGTCAGAGGTTTAACTGAATGAGCCACCCAGACACCCATCCACATCACACTTCTGACCCATCCTTTTCATTTCCACTTTCAAATTGCTGATGTAAAACACTACTTTTTAATTAGTAACAAAAATGTAATCTTCAGTGAAGCCATATTTTGAAATCACTAACTGGTTTGGGACCAGGATACTGAGAGCACTCTGTATTTGTTACAAACACACCATAGTTGTATTTAGTAACACTCCTCACATCCAATTTTCTAAGTCAAATGGCACCATCACCCCCATTTCAGATGACCCTCAAGTCCAGGAAAATTTCCCTTTGCTCTCAGACTATAGATCACCAATATTAAGAGCTGGCATTAGATCTGAAAAATACTAAGTGAATGGGTAGGCTGGCATTGTGGCTGAATTATATCATATATGAACAACTTTATAACATTTATAACTAACATGATTTTTCTCTTATCTCAAATTCAATTCAAGTCTACCTATTTCTGAATACAGCTGTAACATACTCTTTGGACTGATTTCTCTTTAGGCCCTTGAGCAAAACAGGGTCACAGGGTATACAGAGCAAATCAAAAGCAGGACTGGAAAAAATTAAACCCGGAAGGAAATGTAAGTCTAACACTTTCCAATATGCCAGAAGTCAGAGTTGTCATTATTTGAAATGAATTAGGTTGAGCTATTATCACGCTGCCTCTATACAACTGTTTTCGACCTGCAAAAAAACAGAAATTTCCTATGGCTCAACCTAGTATTATTTTCTAAGCTCATTTTAATAATTGTCTCAAATTAAGGTCTTCGCAACCCAAAGCACATAAACCCTTATTATTTCTCTAGATTACCTTAACCTTCGGAAAGATTTGCCACCCCACTGCCCAAGGCTGGTCGTTTGAAAATTTTATGTCTATTAGCAGGAAAGCTAAGAGAAAAAAAACAACAGCAACAACAAAAAGACCCACCAAACTGCTGAACGCAGGAACCCTAAAGCCATTCCACATCTTTTTTTATGGCTTGCCTTTCCCACTAACAGAATCTGAATCCTAAGCAGATCTGCCCTTTAGGGGACTTCTGTTTGTGAAAACTTGAGAGCTTTGCATCTTTTTCACTCATCAGTGATACAAGAATCTGTAGATGCCCATCACTTTACACTGGGGTTCCACTGACCTAAAAAAAAAAAAAAAAAAAAAAAAAAACCTATCCTTCAGGAATTTTAACGAAGTTACTAAATTCCATTTCTGCTGGGGAATCTGGCTTGAAACCTTTCTAATCTAAAGGGTGATCACCATCCCAGTGGGATCATTCTGCCATTTGGATATGGCTGATTTATGTACAAACAACTGAACTAACCAGTCACTTGGAAGTGGTTATGGCTTCAAGACAGCATCTAGGTCCAAATCTATCTTTTCACACCCATTTGTTATTGCGTCTAATATCCAATATACTAATGACCTCTTTTTTCAATTAGTTTCACTAATTACACACCTGTTCTTGTTCTGCCAAAATTCCTATCTCCTCATCTGATCCATCAGGCCACATGCTATATACTCCACCAGAGGGATCCTTTTTCCTCAGATACTTCATAAACTGTTAGGGCAATCTGATGTTGCCTATTCTATCTTCCCAGATCTAGTTTATAGTACAAATCATCAATATTATAAGTGAAATGTGCTCCAAAAAAAAGTGAAATATGTGAAATATGCTCCAAAAAAAAAAAAAATCAGGAGAGAATCTCCTGCTCTATCTGGAAATTTCTCTATTCAGCTAGTTCAGTGTTGACAGGTCAACAGAGAATGGCACTAGTCATTACTACAATCCTAAAGGGCATTCCCCTATAGTTAAACCATCAACCCTTTCCTAACATCCAAATGACCCAGACTTTTTACAGCAGAATTTACTCTCCTTGTCCCAGCCCCAACGGCAGCTTCGGGTCTTTTTTTCACCCTGAACCAAGGTTTTCTCTAGAGCCCGTGGTGATGCTATGCCAGGCAAATACATTCATTAAACCTTTATTTCTCAAAAGTTACATATAATAACTGCTTAAAAAAAAAAAACCACTCTCTATGCATCATAGGTGCTTTAAAAGGGAATTTACCTACTTCCTTAAAACCCTATGAGGTGTGGACTTATACTCCCATTTTACAGAGGAGAAAGGCTGAGGCTTAGTAACTTGCCCAAGGTCATAAAGGGCAGGGATTTGAATCCAAGTCTGACCTCAGTGTCCTCTGACCTTAACTCTCACGCTGTCTTCCCTCTTCTCATGTCCTAAATGTCTGCTCTGTGGCCTTAACAAAGTCTGTGCTTGGGCAGTGCTCAGTTTTCCCCAGACGGTCTTGCCTTTAAAGGACATGCCTTTGAGAAGAATGAGTACCCATTCCAATTTTTCTCCATGCTCCTCCTTCCCACCTGGCACCATCTCCCCGAGGCTCTTATCACAAATCCTCCTCTAGGGCCAATCTGCATGTCCTCTCAGTCCCGAGCAGAGCACAGGATACTGAAGGGCCATCTTCCACCTCAAGACTAGGACAGGGCAGCAGTGACAGCGTGGAAAGGTCCAGACAGCACCCTTCCCCAAGTCTCCATTCAGAAGGAAACTGTGGTCGAGGGCCGGAGGGGGGTGGGGGAAAGAATTTGGGGAAGGAAAAGAGGTACAGGGGCGGAGATAACAACAGGGTGTGCCCTTGGGGGAGGTGGGGAGACGGAGATGATGGGGGGGTCACTCGGTGAGGAAGGGGCCACTGGGGGGGGGTGAAGGTGTACGCTGGGGAGGAGGGCCTGGAGGTGGATGGAACGGGAAAGTGGAGGGAAGAAAGGGCAGGGAGGGGGAGCAGGAAACGGCGGCCTCAGCCGGGAGGGGAGAAGGAAGGATGGATGGGAACCGGGGAGGTGGGGCGCCGCGAGCGCCGGGGCTCCGCGAGGGGGAGCGGGCGGGCCGGGGGCGCGGGGTCCGCGGAATGCCGGGAGCCGGGGCCTCGGGAGACCCGGGCCGGGGGAGCGGGCGGCCGCGAGCCGAGACGCCAGGGCGGGAAAGGGGGCGTCCCGGCGCTGGCGGGGGGGGGGGGCACCGGCGGGCTCCGAGGGGATGGAGTCCGGAGGGCCGGGGTGCGTGGGCGGCCGGCGGGGTGCAGAGGGCGGGAAGGTGCCGGCGTCCCCCGAGGCCGGGCGTGCGGGCTCCCCGAGGCCCGGAGCCCCGCCGGGACCGCGGGCCCCCTTCCTACCTATGCCGGGCGCCACATAGACGAAGTAGAGCAGCGAGGACGAGAGCGAGAAGAAGAAGAGCGCGGCGAGCAGCGAGCGGCGCGGCAGCCGCAGCAGCCCCCGGCGGACGCGCATGCTGCAGCCGGGCGGCCGCGGGAGAGCCGGGCCGGGCCTGCTCCCGCCGCTCCCCGTCCGCCGCCTCCTGGGCCGCCGCCGCCGCCGCCTGGGCCTCGGCCACCACCACCTCCCGGGCCTCGCGGGCCGCCGCTCCCAGCCGCCGCCTCGCCGCTCCCAGCCGCCGGCCGCCGCGGGCCGGGCCACATGAAGCGGGCGGGGGCCGGAGCGGCCCGGAGCTAGAGCCGCGGCAGAGCCTGGGCGGGGCGGGCGGCGCGGGGGGCGGGGCGGGGGCGGGGCCAGCGCAGCCGGGCACCGTCGCAAAAGAACGGCGCGCGCGCTCGCCGCCGGACCCCCCGGTCCGGCTCCCGCGGCGGAGCGGCGGCCCGCAGGGAACGTCGCTAACTGGCGACAGCCCCTCTTCTGGCGCAGCCGCCGCCCAGGCTCTCGGGGAGCGTCGCTCAAGTGCCGGTCGGATCCGCGCAAGGGCGCCCCCAGCCCGCGAGCCAAGGGGCCGTCTGCAATGTCTGACGCGGTTGGGCGCCCACTGCGACAGTGGAGACTGTAGGCATGGGGGCTCGGCGTACACCTTCACTCCTTCCTTCATTCGTTCGTTCGTTAATTCATTCATTCAATTCGCCATTTATTAAAGACCAGACAGAGACCAGACACTGGGTTTTGGTGCCGGGGATGCTACAGAGGACAAAACAGACAAAATGAAAAACGGTCTCCATGAACGTACACTCAAACAGAAGGAGAAAAGGAGACAAATCACTTTATGGTACCGGGTACTGATGAAGGATGTGAACACGAAAACAGGAGAATGTACCGGAGGCAGGCCGGTGTGGTGAAGGAAGGCCTCTGAGCAGGTGACGTGAGATGAGACATAAAAGGGTAAACAGCAGGCACAAAGGCCCTGAGGTTTAAAAGCCTCCTCTGTGCCCAGGTCATCCAAGACCAGCACGGATAGAGTCTAGTGAGGCAAGGAGAACAGCAGGAATGAGGTTAGATCTCTAGGCAGGGTCCACATCCCACAGAACCATAAGGAGTGTAGTGATAACGGTTATCAATGGGAAGACGTGCACTGAAAGATGCGGGTCTTTACTTATCTCAATAAACTTCCCCAGCAGCCCTGAGATGTGTGCTCTTATTATTCCTGTCGTACAAATGAGGAAACTGAGGCTCCTCGATGGAGAAGCAGTTTGCCCAAGACTTACGGTAAAAGCTCTGGTCAAAAATGACCTGTCTCCCAAGGCAGATCTGTGACCACTGGGTGGTAACTTATCTCAGCATTCCCTCCCTCTCCTAATTCTCTTCCTGTAGGCAAATTGGTATCCTACTTCATAGGATACTGTGCGACCACCACCAAAACCATACTCTAAGATCAGCCCAAGGCCAGAAGACCTCCAGAGTCCCTGTAGACTCACGGTGAGGGCCAGAAGAACCAGCCCCAGCTTCAAGAAGTTACCAGCTGAATTGGGGAGGAAAATGTTCCCTGTGTGGACACATCTCAACCTGGAGAGGCTGTCTTGGAATACCAGAAGCAGTCAGGAAGAGAGAGGGCTTTGCAGGGATTCTTTGAGAACCAACAATAATCCTTCCTAAAGTCATTCCTACTCTAGTACAGTGTAGAACCTTCAAGTGACAGTCATAGAGCCAGACTGTCTATGTTCCCTGACTCCTATCTCTTCCTGTTCTTAGCTAAGTGACTTTAGGCAAGTTACTTAACGTCTCTATGCCTCTCAGTAAAATGGGGATATTATTAGTAACAACTGCATGGGTTGTTGTAAGGATTTGAGTAATATATGCAAAGCCAGGCACATGGTAAATGCATGTTAGCTCTCACCTGACCAATCCCCTTGGAAATGGTATGGGGCAGAAAAAGCGTAAACAACTAAAAAGAAAAGCAGACAATTTTTACTCAGATTGGGTTCAAATCTTTTCTTAGTGTCAGCTGGCTGTGTGATGTTAGGCAAGTCACTTACCCTCAGATTCTATTCACTGTCTGTTAAATGGACCCAGTGATGCCCACCTCCACAGGGATATGATTCGGAGTTAATGAGACAGCTGAGCTAAGGCCCTGACCAGAAATCTCAAACTAGGAATAATAGTTGGAATAATCTGACCCGCAACTACTTTTTGTTTGGCCCACACCACGGTACCTCCCCCACCATGTCCCTAATAAACATTTCAAACATACAGAAAAGTTGAAAGAATAATAGAAGGGACACCTGTACACTCTCCACCTGGATTCAACTATTGTTATCATTTTTCCAGATTTATCTTTCTATATTCCTAAGTCCACTTTCCTACCTCTTGCTCCGAATTATTTAAAAGTAAGTTGTTGCTTCACTGGTGGTACTTCATGCAGAAATCCTTTGACAAACATCCTAAGAAAAATTACATTCTCCTATATAACCACAATAATAATAGCACACCTAAGAAAATGAACAATCATACTATAAAATGTTATAATAGGTAGGCATTCCCAAATCTCCTCAATTACTTAAAGGATATCTTTTATAGCCATTTTCTCAACAGTATTAAATCAAGGCTTATACGTTGCATTTAGAATTATTTCCATAGTATTTATTTACCTACAACAGTAGCTGTACCTTCTTTTCATCCTTTTTTTCAACATGTTATTTAAAACATTTTTAATAAAAAAAAAAAACCTGTACGCCACCATACAATGTTTTGTTTAACTGAACTAGTGCTGGATCAATTGGAGTTCTACGTGGGGAAAGAAAAAAGACTCTTCACTCCTATCTCACACTATCCACAAAATCAATTCAAGATGGATTGTAAATCTAAATGTAAACGATCACATAAAAGCTTTTAGATGAAAACTAAAAGGAGTATCTTCATGTTGGGGTGGGCAGAGATTTGTCAGGACACAAACACCAAGCAGAGAGGAAATTTTAATAAAACGGGCTGCATTAAAATAAGGATGTCTGGGGTCCCTGGGTGGCTCAGTCAGTTAAGTGTCTACCTTCCACTCAGGTCAGGATCCTGGAGTCTTTGGATTGAGCCTCCTGTCGTGGGGTTCCCTGCTCAGCGGGGAGCCTGCTTCTTCTTCTCCTTCTGCCGCTCCCTCTGCTTGTGCTCTCTTGCTCTCTGTCAAATAAATGAATAAAATCTTTAAAAAAAAATAAGAATTTGCCTTCATCAAAACGAATAAGGAAAATCACAGGCAGCACAGTAAAAGAAGAAATAGAAATACATAGCTTATAAAGAACTCATATAGAATTTTTTTAAAAACCCACGGACTTACAAAGATTAACAATCAAATAAGGGAAAAAAACAGACTTGAACAAGCATTGCATAAAATAAAGTACCTAAATCACCCATAAGCATTACATCTTCTGAAAAATGCAAAGGAAAACCACACCTCTATACCATCTGTGGGCTGTTGGTTCCAAGGAAGAGAGGGAGAGCTTCCAGCCAAGGCTTGAGGAAGTCAAACTTTGAATGGCAGAGTAATATGAAAGTATGACTCTGGGCCAAGCAGACAGAGAGGCAGGAGGCAAAGCCAGGAGTGAGCGCTCTAGAAGGCAAGGGAAGAAGTGCCTCTGTCCTTGTGAGTAGGCCGACCTGGTTTTGAATGCCTCTTTTGGAATCCCCACTCCACCATTTTCCATCTGTAAAATGGCACTCCTAGGAGACGACTATCTCAGCGTGTTGGGGGCAAGGGTGTGTGGAAATACCTCAGGGACTTGTGCTCTTCTGAACATGCTGGGGCAAAGAAAAAGAGGGTCTAGCCCCTCTGGAGGACAGAAAATGGGCTCCAATGAGGAAGGCGGTGGTGGCCATCTCACCAACTCAAAACAAATGTCCTTGACGATTGTATTCCCTCACCATCCACCTCCACCCTAGCCTACGTGGGCAAGGAATTCTGCTGTTCCCTTGTGAAAAGAGAAAGAGAAGCCTTCCCACATCTGGACTAGGTACTGATGACCAATCTCTACTTCTGTCCCATCTGAAATAACAATGTATTGAAAGAAATTGGGATTTTTTTTAACCTTTTCAGCTCATGTTAGGTTTCCAGCTCACTCAAACATGCACCCATTCATTCATCCTTCATTTACTATTAGCCCCTCAGTCAAACAAGGTCACTGCACTCTGATCTCTACTGAAAGGTAACCTCCTCTGAAAGAAATTTCCTTTAAAATTCTCCCCACCGAAATGAACTAGGGGTGGAGGAAGGGGAGGTGGGCAGGGGGTGGGGGTGACTAGGTGACGGGCACTGAAGGGGGCACTTGAAGGGATGAGCACTGGGTGTTATTCTATATGTTGGCAAATTGAACACCAATAAAAAATAAATTTATAAAAAAAGTAACTAGAATTTAAGTATTATTTATGCATTCTTCTGAGTAAAGGTAATTTGATGTTGAAAAATAAAATAAAATAAAAATAAAATTCTCCCCACCCCAGAATTCTTTCTTCCCTTACCTGGCTCTTCTTATCTTCATTGTACTTTTCATCCCCAACATTATATTATAGATGTATGTGTTTATTTGTTCATTTTCCATCTCCCATACCAGAACATATGCTCTATGATGTCAGGGATTTTGTTTTCTTTTCTGCTGCATCCTTGCCTCTAGCACAGTGCCCAGGACCCGACAGGTGCTCAATAATTGTTGGAGGGATGCTGAAGAAATAGCAGGTCCACAGCGAGCGTGCTGGGCATGGCAGATACACAGGTGCTTAAGATGAGGTTCTTGGAATGCAGCAGCAGCACTGACAGGAGAGTGGGTAACTGTGGTACAAGGTAATAACAACTGGACTCCCGTGTCAGCAGTCGGGGTGGGGGGTGGCGGGGGGGGGAGGTCCTATGAGATGGTCTTTGAAAGGGAGCTGAGATAGACTTGCTCAAGCGCAGGGAGAGGAGGCCTGCTTGGCTGGAGCAGCCGGTCAGTCCAAGGACAAGGAAAAGACAGAGGGCAAGGCTAGAGGTGGCTTGACCCTGTGGCTCAGCAGGGGCCCCTCCCTGAGTCAAAAAGATATGGAGACCAGCCAGCCAGTCCTGCCTCTTCCTTGTTCTTACCCTGTGATCTGAGCAAGGGATTTCACCTCTGTGAGCTTCCATTTCCACATCTGGTTCCTTCTTCCAGGGGTTTCTATGAAGACTTGAGATAGTATGGATAGAGTATCTGGCACACAGCAGGTATTCAATCACTGTTGCTGTTCTCACACTTTTTCCGCAGGCCATAGGGAACCATTGAAGGTTTTAGAGGATGAGAGTATCCTAAAGAAAGGGAGGTCCCTGGAGAAATCCCAGAGAGCACAAGTTGAGCCTCCTGTGTGCTTGTCAGCACCCAATTAACAGGCTTGCCCAAGAAAGGGCCCCACAGCCTATGGTAAAAGATCGCAAGTAAAAGGTCGCAAGTGACACCATGTCCTTCCTTCCCTCTCCTACTCTACTAGAGGAGGTTCCAGAAACCCTCCCTGAGGAAGTCCTTGCTCAATCCAAGAACACTAATCACCAGTAGTGTGATAACATCACAGAGCAATGACTATCTCAGTTCCAACTCCCAGAGGCATGAGCAGATGAAGATTCTTGACGTGTGCATAACTGCTCTCCATGTCCGAGGAACCTTGGCATGGAATGCTTCAGTGCCAGGAATGTTTGTTGATAAACATTAACTGGGGGTGTTCACCCTGGTAACCTTTAGCCAGGCAGTGGTTAATCAGCCTCTTTTAGAGGCAACCAAAGTTCAGAAGAAGTGACAGGTATTCCTTTCTGCCAGCAGCTTTCAGAGCCAGTCTATCCTTTGCCACTCTTGTCCCTCTGCCATAATGGTCATCAATGTTCTGCAGAGCTGATGCCCCACCAGCTGAGTTCCAGAGTGAGAAAATTCCTCAGTTCCACCATGATCAAGAAATAAAACTTTGTTTTAAGCCTCTGAGATGCAGGGACTGTTTGTTACTATGGCACTACCTGGCTTATCCTAACCGATCACGAATTTACATTTCTGCAACATGCTTTCTCTCGACATTACTTTTATGAGCTATATCCACCGTGACGCAGGTAGCTTGACTTTATTCATTTTCACTGTTATATGGCATTTCTAGGCCACACTTTTTAAGTCTTCCTTCCTGATGATATCTATTCAGGTTGTTTCCTTTTTTGTTATTGCTGGTCCATCAATCCTTAGCTAAGATTAAAAAAAAAAAAAAAAAAAAAAAAAAAAAACCTAAGACCTAAAAGCTTTTTCGTAATTTATTTGGCAGCAACACCTGACCTGACCTGAACATCTTTAGTGACAAAACTTCATCTTGATAGACAGAAAGCTGTCTATAATCTTTATCTCATTCTGAATATTCATATGTTCCACTGAGGAAATGTGTAGATTTTTTTTTGAAATGTGTAGATTTTTATTTACAAAGTGACCCATCCCTCTCAAGAGTATATAAATATGCAGTGTACCATGTAACCTTTCAAAATTCTGTGATTTTGGGATCCCTGGGTGGCGCAGCGGTTTAGCGCCGGCCTTTGGCCCAGGGCGCGATCCTGGAGACCCAGGATCGAGTCCCACATCGGGCTCCCGGTGCGTGGAGCCTGCTTCTCCCTCTGCCTATGTCTCTGCCTCTCTCTCTGTGTGTGACTATCATAAATAAATGAAAATTTTAAAAAAATTCTGTGATTTTCACAATTCAATACACATCTGGCCCCAAGGGATTTGGATAAGGGACGGTGGCCCAATACAAACACTGCTGCAATGAGCATCTGTGGAGGAATATGTTTTCCAAAGATGGTCTCTAATATTTCCCATCCCCATGCTCTTCTAGAACTTTCTTTAATTCCCCTTTCTTTGAATCTGGGTGGGATTGTGAATCATTTATAGCCGATAAAAAGATGTGGAAGTGACATTACAGAGCGTCTGACTTTTTGGTTGGGACACACACCTTTGGAACCTTTAGCCATCATGCTATGAGGAAGCCATATGGAGTGGCCACATACAGGTGCTCTGGCCAACAGCCCCAGTGGAGATCCTTCAGCCAACAGCCAGCATCAATCACCAGACATGAGAGAGGACAAACCCTTAGATATTCCAGGCACCCACCCCTGCCCCCGTGAAGTTATCCTAGGCCTTCCAGTCTTCTCAGTTGAAGCCCCAGACTTGCTGTCCCCACTGTGCCCTCTCCAAGTCCATGAGAATAATAAAATAGTTATTGTTTACACACTAAGTTTAGAGTGGTTTGCTACATAGAAATATTAACTGCAACACCATATCTATACATATCATATACATTTACATGTATATGGGCAAAGGTTTCTCCAGAGCACATATATACAAGAGTGGATTTGCTGACCAATAGGGTTTGCTTAACTGTTTTTAAATTGTTTTACAAAATGGGTATACCAATTTACACTCCCTGCAGCAATGAATGAGGGTTCCCATGACTTCCTGCCTCGCCCACAGTTGCTATGATCTGATTTTTCCAAAGCTCTGTCCCTCTGCCATGAAACTCTTCTGTAGAGAGAAAGATATGAGGAACTTGTATAAAAGAGTCAGCAAAAGTCCTCTAAGAGCACCATTTCTATAGAGGGCTATGTCTTTGCAGTCAAAGACTGATTTACAACTCTTTTAGAAATTCTACCATGGGGACTAACTGGGTGACGGGCACTAAAGGAGGGCACCTGATGGGATAAGCACTGACTGTTAAACTATATATTGGCAAATTGAATTTAAATTTTAAAAATTGGGCAGCCTGGGTGGCGCAGCGTTTTGGCGCCGCCTGCAGCCTGGGGTGTGATCCTGGAGACCCGGGATCGAGTCCCACATCAGGCTCCCTGCATGGAGCCTGCTTCTCCCTCTGCCTCTCTCTCTCTGTCTCTGTCTCTATGAATAAATAAATAAAATCTTTAAAAATAAATAAATAAAATAAAATAAAATAAAATAAATTTTAAAAATTAAAAAAATAAAAATAAAAATAAACACTCTATCACTGTTTTTCTATCCTGGACAGAAAAGCCTAAGGTGTAAGGGTTGCTCCTGGGAGTATTAGCTGATAGAAGTAATTTTCTTTTCTTTTCTTTTCTTTTCTTTCTTTTTCTTTTAATAAACTAATTTTTATTGGTGTTCAATTTACCAACATACAGAATAACACCCAGGGCTCATCCCGTCAAGTGTCCCCCTCAGTGCCCGTCACCCACTCACTCCCACCCCCCGCCCTCCTCCCCTTCCACCACCCCTAGTTCATTTCCCAGAGTTAGGAGTCATTATGTTCTGTCTCCCTTTCTGATATTTCCCACACATTTCTTCTCCCTTCCCTTATATTCCCTTTCACTATAATTCATATTCCCCAAATGAATGAGAACATACACTGTTTGTCCTTCTCCGATTGATTTACTTCACTCAGCATAATACTCTTTTCTTTTTTCTTTTCTTTTCTTTTCTTTTCTTTTCTTTTCTTTTCTTCTTTTCTTTTCTTTTCTTTTCTTAAGTAGACTCCATGCCCAGCATGAAGCCCAGTGTGGGCCTTGAACTTATGACCCTGACATCAAGATGTGAGCTGAGATCAAGAGTCAGACAATCAACTGACTTAGCAACTCAGGCACCCGAAGAAGTAATTTTCTCATTCAACAAATATTTATCAAGTACCAAACTATGTGCCAGGCATTTTTATAAATTTAAATACTAACAGAAATGATGATGATGATGTCTAGGTACCAGGGATTTATTAAGCTTCTTTTTTTTTAAAGATCTTATTTATTTATTCATGAGAGACGCAGAGAAAGAGAGGCAGAGAGAGAGAGGCAGAGACACAGGCAGAGGGAGAAGCAGGCTCCATGCAGGGAGCCCGATGTGGGACTCGATCCCAGGACCCCAGGATCACACCCTGAGCAAAAGGCACTCAACCAATGAGCCACCCAGGCGCCCCCATTTATTAAACTTCTTTAGCCACTTCATTCACCTTCCACAACAGCTCTAATTTCCTTCCCTTGCTTTCATTCCATGTGGTTCTCTGGGGTTGCTGACTCCATTTCCATCTTCAGACTTGTTATGTGAGCCAGTCTGGTCAGTCAGAACACAGTAATCCTCTGGTAATAGTGATCGGTTTGGGGTTGGACAGACTGGTCAGGGCCAATGAGACTCAACCCCCAGTTATTTAAGTGGGTGCATATGGAGAAGCCAACCTTCTCTGTCATGCTAGACATAAATATGAAGGCATGTGAGGCTGGAGCAAGGCAACCATTTTATCAACATGTGGAACCTGGGAATGAAACTGACATATGAAGAGAGATTGATGTGAGCCACAATGAGAAATTGAGTCCTAATGACATAATTTGAGTCCTGAATCCAGTTAGTTCTGGTGGCCATCGTTTTACCCCTCAGTTTTGTATCTGCTGAGATTTTCTGTTTTGTTTTATTTTAGAGAGAGAGTGCACGGGCAGTGGGGAGGCAAGAAGGGAGGGGAGAGAGAGAGAATCTTAAGCAGTCTCTATACCCAGTGTGGAGCCCAAAGCAAGGCTCGATCTCATGACCCTGAGATTCATGACCTGAGCCAAAATCAAGAGTCGGACACTTAACTGACTGAGCCACCCAGGTGCCCCTGCTTTGTTTTGAATTGAAGCATAGTTTAAGTACAGAAACATTCATATATCACAAGTGTATAGCTCTCCTATGTAGAGTAACTCTAGACACTTCTATTAGAGTACTAGTTACACTATTTTACATATGTACACAAGGACGTATGTTTGAGTGTATGTATATATTTAAAGACTTAAAGACGCACTTATATAGTACTTACTCAGTGTCCAGCATTGTTCTAAGCACTTTATACATAGTAACTTACTTAATCCTTACAAAAACATTCAGGGTGTGTACTATCAGATGTGTGGATAAGGAAACTGAAATCTAGAAAGATTAAGGAACTTGCCCAAAGTCACACAGCTGGTTTCTTATAAATTATGTGACACATAATATGATTAAGTGCTAAATGTAACATTAAAGAAATATTACACATTTCTTTGAGGGCAAGGGTTGTCTCTTTTCCACCTTTGCACCCCAGTGCATAAGTGAGGGCCTGGCACAATGTAGATCTTTGAATGAAACTTTATGAATTCAACTAAGCCTGCTATGGGAAAAATTTTAAACATCTCTCCCAAAAATCCAAATAGTAAAAAAAAAGTTATCAGGGTGTTTCTTCTCCCACTAATGCACAGAAAAGCAGACTTCTTTTGTAAAGGGCCAGATGTTTTTGGTTTTGCAGACTCTGTCACAACCACTTCATGCTGCTATTGTACAACAGCTAACGTGGCTGTATTCCAGTTAAAGGTTATTTTCAGACAAGTAGTGGGCCAGACTTGCGTGTGCTAACCCCTGCACTAGAGAACAAGTCTTCATTTTATCAAAGTATTTACTACAGATTGTTGTAGTTAGTAAAAGCAATCAGTACCTTAATTTTTGCTTTGTTTTAAAAAAATTATTCTTCAGCCACTACCTTTGGTCGATCCCATGTACTTCCTTCACTATATTAAGCTTCGAGAACACTATATCCATCATTATCACTTTACTTATCAAAAAACGTTGGGGGCTCCTTATCACTTATAGGATAAAGTCTAATCTTCATTTGACCTTTAAGACCTTCCGTGTTCTGATCATGACCTTTGTATCTCTTCTTTCCAACACGTAAGCGAGGATGTAAACATCTCAAAGTTGTTGGGTGAGGAGTGTGCTTAGTAACATTCTATGATTCTATACTGTAGCATACTCAGACAACATTCCATGATTCTACACATAAGAAAGGGGTTCAGCTAACATTCCTACGTCTATACAGACAAGGAAGCTCTATAGACATTCCATAATGACAAGCAAAGAGGTCTGCAAACACTCAATGATTTTATAGAGACAAGCGCTCTGTAAATAATATGAGATTCAAGCCACAAAAAGTAGCTCTGCAAACATTTCATGATTCTGTATACATGAGGGTGTTCCTCAAAGACAGTTCATAATTCTATATACAGGAAGGAAAAGTTGTTCAAACACCCTAAAATTCCAGATACAGGGAGTGCTCTGTAAACATTTTAGGATTTTATACCTAGGAGGAGACCATAAATATTTCATAATTCTGTAGAAAGAATAAGGCTACATAGATCTTCTTTGGTTTCCCAATATGCTTTGCAAACAGTTAGTGATCCTGGAGAGGGCTCTGCAAACAATTAATGATTCTACATGGAGGAAAGTGTTTATTCCCCTGATCCTACCTAGAACAGGGGTGCTCTATAAAGATTTCATGGTTCTAATCAGAGGAAACTCTGCATGAAGTTAGTGCTGCTACAGGTAGGCAGGTGAAAATATTTCTCAATTTCACACAGAGGAGGCAGCAGTGCATAGAGGCCATGACTATGCACAAAGTGGTATTCAGCAAATAACTCATGATTTGATATGTAGGAGAGGGTTCAGAACACATTCCAAGATCTTATGCAGATGAGGAGGGTCCAGCAAACACTCCTTGATTAGACCAAGAGGACAAAGAATCTCTGCAAATATCCTCCAGTGTTATATATAAGAAGATTTGGAAGCAGTTCATGATTTAATACACAGGAGAGTGCTTGGCAAAAGCTTGGGGATTTTGTGGGCTGCAGTGGGCTTGGCAAATCTGGTCTTATGAAGGAAAGCTGGAGGCTGGGCAGTTTTATCAATGGACACCAGAGGCCAGAGGCTCAAAATATTTCAAGTGCACATAAAAAATGTTTTAGACCTAAAAAACAATGTTGACTCCAGAATATAAAAAGGAAACTGCAAAAATTGAAATTAATCAGCTTAATTAAAATATCTACAAAATATACTATTAGGGCAACTAGTCAACTAGTTGACTAGTTGAATTCACTAGTTGAATTCACATAATTACATCTAATTGTATCTAGTAGGCCATGGGAGTGCATTTTGTTATACTTGATGGGATATGCGTGGGCCTTAAAAAGTCATGCCAGAAGCCCGGAAAGATCCTAAAATGGCCCTAGATGGGGAAGGTGCTGGATAGTTCCTGTGGGAAGGTCAGAGGACTCCTATCTCCAAGCCCAGCTCCTGAACAGAACACTAACATTCCAAAGCTGGGAATCTCCCAAGAGATGGACAGGACTCCAAATATCACTGCTGATTAGGGGAAAGGACACCCATGACGACAACAGGGAAAGCCAATTAGCCAAGGAAATTACATTGTGGCAGGTGTCTGGAAGAATCAGATACTGTCATGGTCTCAGGAAGGAAAAACAGCTGTTTCTGTTTCTCCGCCTTCCTCCCACTACACATCCTCTCAGGGGAGGGCTTTGAGTTAGTGGCAGTACTTGGAGCAGAGAAATGGGGGCCAGAGCAAGGAGCTACGGCCATAGGCCGTAGCTAAGCCCCAGAGCCACAGGCAGGAAAGAGGAGTGTTGATCAAAGACAGTGAGGGAAAATCTGAGTCTAGGGTCTTAATATCCCAGAGCCTGGCCATAATCAATCAACCCAGACGACAGCAAATGTTATATTGCCCTGAGCTAGAGGCCACAGGATGGGCAGAGGTTATAGCTATGTTTCTCAGTTTTCTTAACCCATACCCCATTTCAATGAACATGAAAGCAACTTGGTCTCCTTCGGCATCATTTTAGATTATATTTTTTTTCTTCAAAACTCTACAATGATAAAAGGAACACATAGAAGAATATCTTTATTTAGAGAGGAAGAGATTTCCTAAACCAGGCACAAAAAGCACAAACTAGGGGTGCCTGAGTGGATCAGTAGGTCAAGCATCGACCTTCGACTCAGGTCATGATCCCAGAATCCTGGGTTCAAGCCCTGAGTCTGGCTCCATGCTGGGCATGGAATCTGCTTCTCCCTTTCCCTGTGCCTGCCACTCCCTCTGCTTGTGTTCTCTCTGTCAAATAAAAAAATAAAATAATTTTTTTAAAAAAGCACAAACTATAAAGGAAAAGATTAATATATAGGAGTACATCAAAATTGAATATTTCCTCTGCAGCAAAAGACCTCACAAAGGGGAAAAACAAGTGACAAGCTGGAAGAAGATAATCACGACCAATATAACAAAGGAATTAAATCCAGAATTTCTAAAGAACTCTTATAGATCAATATGGAAGAAAAGATAATCATCCCAATGAAAAAGGACTGAAGGATTTGAATGGCATTTCTGTGAGAATGGGAAACATGAAAAGATGCTCTATATCCAGATTAACCAGGGAAATGCAAATTAAAACCAGAATCAGATACTGCTTTACACCCAGAGATTGACAGAAATTCTATTTCTACGTATGTGCTCCAAAGAAATTTTGGCAAGTGAGCATAAGGACATGTATACAGGGTGTTCATTACAGCATTCAGTCTAACTGTGAACATTTGCAGGCAAACTAAATTCTGATATTAGAGGAGTAGGCGAATAAAATATGGTTTTACTGGTCACATGATGACACACTATACACCAGTTAAAATGACTGAACTAAAGCTTCTCTATGTACCAATATGAGAAAACAGCAAAGCTGCAGAATGACACATACAGCAGGATAACATTTGGCCTAATTGTAAAACTTATAAACAATGGAACCATAAATATTACAAGAAAATATGAAAGAGGGCCTTCTAACTATGATTAAAAGTTCAGAAGCTATAAGGGCACCTGGGTGGCTCAGTTGGTTAGGCGTCAGATTCTTGATTTCTGCTCAGGTCATGATCTCAGGGTGGTGGGATCAAGCCAGCGACTGACTCTGCACTCAGCAGGGAGTCTGCTTTAGATTTTCTCTCCCTCTCCTTCTGCCCTGCCCCTGTGCACTTACACACACACACACACACACACACACTCTCTCTCTCTCTCTCTCTCTCTCTCAAATAAAATAAAATCTTAAAAAAATCCAGAAGCCATAAAAGATTAACAAATTTGACTACATTAAAAAAACCTTTATGACAAAAACAGAGTAAGAGAGAAAAAAACCACCATATACAAAGTCAAAACACACATGACAAACCCAGAAAAAATCCTGCAGCTCATACCACAAAGAGCTACTCTCCTTCATATAAGAAGAGCTCTTAGAGACAGATAAGAAAAATGGACAACAGCTAATAGAAAAACGGACAAAGGATGCAAACAGACAGTTCATAAATAAGGAGACTCAAACGGCTGTTAAACAGAAGGAAAAACCACTTCTCTGCTCTCATTCTAAGAAATGCAAATGCAAACCACCTTGCTCCATCTATCATGCTGGCAAAGTTCCAGAAATCTGATAAGAGTTTGAGGCTATAGGGCACCTTCAGGATTCCCAGTGGAGTATACATTGGCCCAACCTCTCTGAACGGCAATTTGGCAAAATCTATCAAAATAATAAATGCATAGATCTTTTGATCCAGCCATAGCATTTCCGGGAATTTGTCCTCCTTGTGTATGAGATGATATTTGTATGCAATTGTTTATAGAAAGCATAGGTTGTAATAGCTAAAAAAAAGGGGGGGGAACAACCCCATTGTCTGCTATGAAGAGACTGGTAGCATAAATTGTGATCCATCAAATCACAGAATACTATGCAGCAGTAGGAAAAAGAAATGACAATGTTCTGGACATCTGGGTGGTTCAGTGGTTGAGCATCTGCCTTCAGCTCAGGTCGTGATCCTAGGGTCCTGGGAGCCTACTTCTCCCTCTGCCTTTGTCTCTGCCTCTCTCTCTCTGTATCTCATGAATAAATAAATAAAATCTTTAAAAAAAAAAAAAGAATGACAATGTTCTCTACAGATTGGTACAGAAAAGTCTTTAAGATACACTGCCATGTGGAAAAGCAAGTATGGTAGTATCCACCTTGTATAGAAACAGTAGGAAAACAAAAACGTATGTTTGTATTTGCTTATGTATGCCAAAAGAAACTCCAAATGAACGCATAAGAAATTAGAACAGTAGTTACCTCTTTCAGGGAGAAGAAAACATATGAATCATATACCCATTTGGGGATTAAATGTAAAAACAATGAAAATACACATTACACACACATGTAAATCAGTTCGTGTTTCTTCTCTGCTCAAAAGGCTCCCAGAGCTGCCCCCTGAAATCACAATAAAGCCGTACACCTGATGGAGGCCTACAAGCCCTGCATAATCAGGTACCAGCCTTCTCCTCCAACCCCATCCTGTCACACTATGCTCACCATTCTTCACCTTTTTTCTAGATGCTCACATGGTATACAAAAGATATAAGAAGGTATCCAAGACTTGGAACCCTCCTACATGGCTGGTGGGAATATAAAATGGTGCAGCCACTTTGGTAAGCAATGTGGCAGTTCCTCTGATGGTTAAAGATTGAGTTACCAAATGACCCAGAGATTTCACTCCTAGGTATATACCCAAATATACCCAAAAGGATTGGAAATAAGCCTGCACACAAAAACTTGTACACAGATGTTCATAGCAGCATTAGTCATAAGGGCCCCAGCGTGGAAACCTTAAGTGCAAATTACTAAGTGAAAGAAGCCAATCTGAAAAGGCCTGTATACTATATGATTCCAATTTTCTGACATTCCAGAAAAGGCAAAATTATGGAGACAATATAAAGATCAGTGGTTGCCAGGGACGTGGAGTAGGGGAGATGAAGAGGCAGAGTGTGGAGGGTTTTTTTGTTTTTAAGATTTTATTTATTTACTCATGGGAGACACACACACACACACACACACACACACACACACACAGAGGCAGAGATACAGGAAGAGAGAGAAGCAGTCTCCATGCAGGAAGCCTGATGTGGGACTCAATCCCAGGTCTCCAGGATCACACCCTCGGCGGAAGGCAGTGCTAAACCGCTGAGCCACCCGGGCTGCCCTGAAGGGTTTTTAGGGCAGAGAAAATACTCTGCATGTTAATGATGGGTATAGGCCATTATACTCTTGTCCAAACCCATAGAATATACAACACCAAGAGTGAATACACAACTCTGAGGTAAACTGGGGACTCTGGGTGACTGTGATGTGTCAGTACAGATTCCTCCTTGCTAAAAAATGTGCCATTCTGGTGAGAGATGTTGATGATGGCAGAGGCTATGCACGAGAGGGAGGAGCAGATATATGGGAAGTCTCTGTACCTCCCTTTCAATTTTGTTGTAAACCTAAAACTGCTCTTAAAAAAACCAGGATCTTAGGGTGCCTGGCTGGCTCAGTTGGTGAAGTATGTGACTCTTGACCTTGGGGTCATGAGTTTGAGCCCTGCAGTGGGTGTAGACATTATTTAAAAATAAAATCTTAAAAAAAGAAAAAAAACAGGATTTTAAGAACACACACACACACACACACACACACACACACACCAGAACAGAAAAAGACATAATTTTTTAAAAGTTATTGAATGAGTTAGTGATGGGAATGAGGCTGACGGTCACCTGTAGCCAAAGCAGATGGCAAACCAAGACTAGCAGAGTGCCCCCGGAAAGACTGAGTGGGCTGGGGAAAAGCAAATCCAAATGTGTCCTTTCTTTGCTCAAAACTTCCATAGCTCCCAACTGGCCCGCAAGAGAAAATCCAAATGCCCTGTGTTTACCAGGCTCTGGAGGAGCTGGATTCTATTTTTCTCTCAGTTTCTTTTCTCAGGAACGTAGATCTCACTGGTGGTTTGCTTTTATGTTGCTTGAATGAACCATTTCCCTTTCTCTCTCTCTCATTGACTCTTTCCCCTCCTCTCTCTCTCTCTCTCTCTTTCTCTATTCGCCCCCTCACACACACACTGTTTCCCTGAAATCCTCCTGCCTCCCACTCTCTTAGGCTCACATACACCTACACACCTGCCAGGCTCAGCTCAGACTTGACCTCCCCCAGGGAGCCTCCTTGGTAGAGGTTCCAGCTCACATAAGAGCCCAGGGGAGGGACCAAGGTGGGGGAGTTGGGGCAGCAGGAAGGAGTGGAGTTGGGGGAGGGAGCTGGAGGAAAGAGATCAGAGGTCCTGCAGGGAGGGGGGGCGATCACAGAAGGCCTTATCAATCATAGGAAGGCTTTTACTCCAAATGAGTTTCATGGGTGTTTTGAGCAGAGGGACATAGAGTGATTTAGGATATGCCTGCATTCTGGAGAATAGATGTTGAGAGCAGAAGCAAGAAGACCCAACTTGGGAGTCAGAATTAATGCCCACTTGGTCTGTGTACCCAGAACCCATACATGAACTGCTTTCGACAAGCAAAAGCCCCTATTTCTTTTGTTTTATATTCTAGTTATTTATAAGCAAGTGCAAAGCACAGTGGTTAAGACCAAGGGCTCTGGAGGCTGGCCCCTTGGTTGAAGCCCAGGCTCCACACCTAACACTCCAGTGTTGATTTAGTTTTGTTGGGACCTCAGGGTTTTTTTCTGTAAAATGGGGTTGATGAATTGCACCAACCTCCACAGAGTTGAGAGGATTAAATGAGTTAATCTACGTGAAGGATGCCAAGAGCATGGTTAGGGCTCAGTAAATATTAGCTATTATTACACAGTGTCTGTCTGCATGACTATAACAAAAATTTCTCAGGATCTCTGTGTTGATTTAGCCTGGGTGCCCAGAGGCAGTTGTCAGGCGAAGTTTGGTGGAGCTTCAAACCCCTGCTCACTGCAGGTCTTCCCCTCTGACCCATCCTTCTTGACTTGTTGTGATTCTTTTTTTTTTTTTTTTTTTTTAAGATTTACTTTTTTAGAGAGGGAGAGAGAGAGCATGTTAGCAGGGGGAGGGACAGAGGGAGAGAGAGAATCTCAAGCAGACTCCCCGCTGAGCCCAGAACCCTGACATGAGGTTTGATCTCATGACCCTGAGATCATGACCTGAGCCAAAGTCAAGAGGTGGATGCTTAACCGGCCTAGCCAGCCAGGTATCCCAGTTTGTTGTGATTCTTGCAACAGGTTCCTGCAGAGTCTTTTACCTGTTAACACTTCCAAATAATTCCATCCAGTGATCCATGGGCTTTCTGGACAGGTGGACGTACTGGTGGAGGCATTCATTTACAGGATGGCGGGCTGAGAGCCCTGCTTGGCTGTGCAGCAAGGTAAAGAAACGGAGGATCGGAATGGTCAAGCTGCTAGGCACGGGGTACGTGAGTCAGGAACAGAACTGGGGCAGGATTCCAGGTTTCCTCTCCGCAGGGCTGAGGTACTTTTGTTTCCCTTTATAAATTTTTAATTACACAAGTAAGGTAGTCTCCTCATTTAAAAAAAAAATGCAGGTAAGTGTAAAAACTGTCTTTAATGGTCACCCTGTGCCATCAGCCAGCATTCTTTATCCATACCCTCTGCTCTATTTTTCACCAAAGCTCCTGTTTCCACTAGGCATACCATCCACTGAACAAAAACCTCCAAAGGGCAGGGAGTTGAGTCTGTTGTATTCACAGCTGAGGTCCCCATGCCTGGCACAGAGCACTGAGGACAGTGCCTGGCACAGAGCAAGTGCTCAATAAACACCTGCTAAAAGAATAAACGATATCCTGCCATCCTTCCTCCCTCAATGCCAAAGGAATTGCTATTATCAATTTGGCTTTTTTTGTTTGTTCCAAGTTAGTTATTTTATTATGCAGTTTTTCTCAATTTTTTTACCCAACCAGACCAGCACCATCCAACAGAATGTACCATAATGATGGAGGTAGGCTATATCTCCACTGTCCGATACACTAGTCACTAGCCACTGGCCGCATGTGGCTACTGAGCATGTGAAGTGTGGCTGATACCACTGAGGAACTGAATTTTAAATGTTAATGAATTTACATTTAAATGTAAATAGCTACATATGGCTAGTGACAACTGTAGCAGACAGTACTGTTCTAGACATTTTTTTTCCTATGCATTTACATATGTATGTTACTGAGAGACTGTTTTGCATTTTTGTATTTTACATAAGTTTTCATGCTCTTTGTATCCTTCTGCTTCTTGCTTTTTTTTTTTTTGCTGAACACTATATTTTGGAAGTCCTTTTGTATCAGTCCATATAGCTCTGCTCCGTTTTTTTTTGTTTTGTTTTGTTTTGTTTTTTGTTTTTTTTTTTAGAGAGATTTATATATTTATTTGTGAGAGAGAGAGCACATGAGCAGGGGCAGAGGGAGAGGGAGAAGCAGACTCCCCTGCTGAGCAGGAAGCCTGATATAGGGCTCCATCCCAGGACCCTGGGATCATGACCTGAGCCGAAGGCAGACTCTTAACCAACTGAGCCACCCAGGTGCCTCTGTCCCATTCTTTTCAACCACTGCACAGAAATCTGTAGTGTGGATGTATCATAATTGGTTTAGCCATTTCCTACTGAGAGATATTCAGATGGTTTTCAATCTGTCACTATTAAAAATTGTGCTGCAATGAATGTTACTATCCATATCTCCTTGGTCATATGTATGACCTTTCTTTCATAAATATTAACAATAGTTATTGTTATAATAATAATTTCTTGAATTTCTTCAGCCTTTGTTATGTGCCAGCCATTGTACTGGGCCCTTTACATGGGTTAAATGGTTTAAGACTTATTATAGTCTAATAAGGGAGGTTTTGCTATTATCTCTATGATAATATCTCTACAGATGCAGACACTGAGCACAGAGAGGTTCAGTAATTTGCCCAAAGTTACATAGCCATAAGTAGCAGAGCCAGGATGTGAGCTCAAGCAGTCGCTTCCAGAATTGCATGTCCAATATCAGGTTTCCTAGCTCCTGACCAACGATTCTGCAGAGGATGGAGGGGCTGTGCCAGTGTATGCTCAGCCATGGGTCCCTCCCACAGGGCTGAAATGCTACCCTAGGGATCTCTTTTCTGGGCTGAGACCCTGGGATCCTCGTTCTAGGGTAAGTCACACATCCCTGGAAACTGGAAACTTGGCAGGGCCAGGCTGCTATTTGGGTCCATCTGGGCAGCACCAAACTCCTGCTGATTTGCCCTGCGTCTTCCTCCCAGGCTGGTGTGAGCTCAGAGCAGTTGGGAGACAACAGCAAGAGAGAGAGAGTGTGAGCAGTGGGCGGACTTACGCAACGCAGTGGAAAGTGATATAGGCCGACTGGCTGATTGGAAACAAACAGGAAAGGAGTCAGGCAGAGCTTCCTGGAATCCAGGTCTAGGAGCTGCCAAAAACAGGCCTCTTCTCTTAGGAACAATTGAATGTCACTGGGGTAACTGAACACTCCTGGCAAGAGAGGCCTCCTGCCCACAGCCTCACAGAGCGGCCTGTGTGAGCTAGGCCAGGCTCCAGAGGAAAAAAGGGCCTGGCAAGGTGCCCTGTGAGGCCATCTGAGGAGAGACACTGCAGTCTCTCATGCTGGACCAGCCTTTGCTGTAGCCAGGCTGACAGGGATTCCCAGGGCAAGTCTCAGGCACAGAGACAGTTCTCAGGAAGGGCTCTGGCCCAGTGGTCACGCCCTGAACTCAGAAGCCAGGATGCTTGAAAAGCAAAGATAGTAGGTGTCCACATACCACCCAGCTGTCTTTACGTGAGAGCTGCTATTATCGTGCCAAACACAAGGGCAGGAAATGCAGAGGCTTCAGACATTTTTGGGAACTAGCATTTGAAAAGTCACCTGGAATTGTGGCATCCATATTCTGTGTCCCTTTATCATTCTGCACGCGGATTCCTTCATCTCTGCTTCTCTTCTCTGTCTCTCTCTCCTTCCCCAAGCCCATGACCAAATATGGCTGCCTCACAGCACCTAAGCATGCAACCCCTTCCTTAGGCAAAAGCTGACAAAAATCACTAGAGCATAATGCCAAAATCTCAGGAGAGAGAGGATCTGCTTGACTCATTTAATCAGGCCCTCAACTCTGGCTGGGTTGTGTAGTTGTAAGCATGGCTTCCTAGAGTGTCCACACCTGTTGCAAAGAATGGGGTCACCATGGACTGGCCAAGCCCCACATAGTGTATCCCCGAAGCTCTACCTGAATGAGGTAATCTACAAAGAGACCAAAGCCAAGTTGTAGAAGCTGTGCCAGAAGCCAGGAATCTGCTTCCTCAGGACAGGACCAAGTCTTGCCTCTCGGGGACGGGACGGCTGAGGCTTCCATGAATAAGCGGACCGGCAGTCGGGTGGAGCTCTGCAGCCCTGGAGGAGCATCCAGCCAGACCAGACCAGCAGAGCCTTCTCCCACCAGGAAGCCACGAGAACACCTGAAGGAAATAACAACATAATAATAATATGAAAGAGTGCTCATCATAATCCTTATTCAGTGGTACTACCAGGCTTCACTCCAGTTATTTTAAATACATAATGTTTTTAATCCTCACGATGATACCATGAAGTAGGTACTTATTATCCTCATTACAGAACACTTGTTGAATGACTTAGCATTAACAGATCACTTATCTCATTTGTTCATTTTCACTCACTCCCTGAACAAGTACTTAATGAACCCTAAACAAGTACTTAATGAACCCTAACTGTACGCCATACATGTGTGTGCTGGGTGTTGGGACCACTGTGGAGAACAAAAATGATCCTGCCCTCACAAAGGTTATAATCAAGGGTTGGAGTTCTGAAGGACCGATTGCCATTAATTAGACAAAGAGGGAAGGGAGCAGCATTCTAGGTAGAGGGAAGAGCATGTGCTAAGGGCCCTGTAGGGGGGAGGGAGTGTGCGATGCACGGACAATGCAGGTAGAGAGAGAAACAAGCAATTTATATCTTCTTTTTTTTTTTTTTTTAACTTATGATAGTCACACAGAGAGAGAGACAGAGAGGCAGAGACATAGGCAGAGGGAGAAGCAGGCTCCATGCACCGGGAGCCCGACGTGGGATTCGATCCCGGGTCTCCAGGATCATGCCCTGGGCCAAAGGCAAGCGCCAAACCGCTGCGCCACCCAGGGATCCCCAATTTATATCTTCTGATTCATTGAACCCTTATAACAATCCTGCAAGGGCAGCCCCTGTGGCACAGTGGTTTAGCACCGCCTGCAGCCTGGGGTGTGATCCTGGAGACCCGGGATTGAGTCCCACGTCGGGCTTCCTGTATGGAGCCTGCTTCTCCTTCTGCCTGTGTCTCTGCCTCTCTCTCTGTGTCTCTATGAATAAATAAAATCTTTTTTTTAAAAAAATAACAATCCTGCAAGATTTTTAACATCACTTTTCCAGATGAGTAGACTGAGGTACAGAGAAGGTAAGTAACTTGCCCAAGGACGCACAGCTCCATCAGCAGTAGTAGAACTAGAGTTGGAACCCAGGCCTCTTCAACTGGAATCCCAAGCAGTTCTAATTCTTAGGTAAGGAAAGGAAAGAGATATTCCACTGGGGGCAGGTGTGTAGTCTGGGGGCCTTGCAGGACTATTCGTACTTGTGGCCATTGCCACAGGATTTGTGGTTTCCATCACAGAGGGGAGAAGAGTGCACACAGCCTTTCCCAGCCACAGACAGGAATCCTTTCAGGCAATTATTGATATTCAGCTATAGGAGATGCCACAGGGAGACACACGGAGGAGCCAGCCCAGGGAGAGGACAGTGAGAAGACCAGCATTCATCCTGGAGTGGCTCATTTCCCTTTCCATTAGGAGTGAGTCAGCTTAGAATAGAAGGAGCTTGGACTCTGGGGCCAGGCCAACCTGTTTCAAATGGCAGCTCCATCACCCACACACTGTGTGGCCTTAGGTGTGTTATATATTTGAGCCTCCATTTCCTCCTACAAGCGACTTAAAGTATCTGAAAAGTATCATTCTCTCCCTCCTCCACCCCACTGCACCCAGTGACCTCATCCCCAGGATGCATTCATCATTATTAGGTTTATATATCACCTTCCAGATAAATTTTATTTTATTTTATTATTTTATTTTTTATTTTTTTTAAGATTTTATTTATTTATGCATGAGAGACACAGAGAGAGGCAGAGACACAGGCAGAGGGAGAAGGAGGCTCCATGCAGGGAGCCTGATGGGACCTGGGATCACTCCCTGAGCCAACCACTGAGCCACTCAGGCGTCCCATATTTGATTTATTTTTTTAAAGATTTATTTATTTATTTTTAGAGAGAGTGAGTGGGGAGAGGAATGGGTGGGGAGAGAGAAAACCCCAAGTGGACTCCCCACTGATCACAGAGACTGATGCTGGGGCTTGATCTCGCTACCTGGAGATCATGACCGGAGCTGAAATCAAGAGTCCCTTGATTTCTCTCTTTCACTCACTTGTTACATCCAGTCCATCATCCAGTCCTGCTTGGCTTTCCTGTAAACCCAGGGTCCCTCATTTGGACAGCGCTTTCAATGGGGCCACAGGAGTATATGGTCCTGTAACACCTGCAAGGTTAACACCTGTAGGTGTTAACACCTGTAACACCTGTAACTTACCTGCAAGGTAAGTTATTCTAACTGTGATCATCAAGTCTGCTGTCTCTAATCCAACTCCCCTGCATTCCCTCCCTTGGTGTCAGGTGACAATGGGGAGCCATGGACACTTGGGAGGGATCAGCCAAAGAAGCTAAATTGGGGAATCCGTTCAGTTTGTGTTTAGTGGGTATGAACACAAAGCTGTGTATCTCTTCTAAGCACAGTGAAGTTACTGCCTGCTGTCCTGGCATAGCAGTGGCTTCCAGAACACTCCTACAGCCCACATACTGACTTACCTAATATCGAGACACAAAGGTGCAGAAATAAAGGTCATATTGCTAAGGAGGCTGGAGCAGAGAGAGAGAAAGAATCTGGATCTTTGATGATATCATTGCTCACCTAAAGGAACAAACTCTGAAACTGTTCTACATCCAGGCTTTTTCTTTCTTTTTTTTTTTTAAGATTTTATTTATTAAAAAAAAGATTTTATTTATTCATGAGAGTGGCAGAGACATAGACCGAGGGAGAAGCAGGCTCCCTGCAGGGAGTTCAATGTGGGACTCCATCCCAGGACCCTGGGATCACAACCTGAGCCAAAGGCAGCTGCTCAACCACTGAGCCACCCAGGTGCCCCTACATCCAGGCATCATATAATTAAGGCATACATTTGTACTTTGGGTATTGTGTTGTACTTGAAGCCAAAAGAATCTCAACAGATACAACAATATAGGCTTATCTGAGGTTTACTTAGAAGGGGAAGTGGAACTGGTGGATGCCACCTGGGAAGGGGACCCGAGGCAGTGAGAAGCCGGTAAGAGGGAGACTCACTTTTTCTGGATACTTTTATTCTACTTGAATTTTGTTTACCTTGAGCCAGCTTTTCCTATTCCAAAAACTAGAAAATAAAACTTCAAAAGTCAGTGGAACAATTGAGGTTTACTTTCCTTTTAAGTGCATGAAATAAATAAATGTAATCTGGCAAGCTTGGTCTTTGCTGAAATAGTCTCCGAGAGGCCATTAGGATGGCAAAAGAAGAAATGTTGGCAAGTTCAGTTGCTTAAGGGTCAGAAGGTGATCTGGGACCAAGCACGTAGAGCTCGAGGGACATTGAGAATTTTTCCTGCCTGCCTTTTCCCCACCACTGAGCCACTCAAGGCAGCCCAGCCTGATGTTCCAAAGGATTTCCAGGAAACTAACACCAGCCACACCCCCTTGAAATTCTTTTGAATGACTATCAAATGCATCCGCCTGCTTCCTCTTTAAAGAAAATGTTGCTGACGAGCTAAGGGACCTCAAACTGATTTTGCCATCCGCTTTAAACGTCAGGAGGTGGAATTTTTTTTCAAGGTCACACAACTTGGTCTAACTGATGACGGGGAGGGAGTAACAAGGATTCCACTGCCTGCCTGGGTGTATTTAATTTGGCCACTTCGTGCTCCTGTTCTGCCTGAGGTTCCTTATCTCCTCGAAGGGGCTTTCCTGATTCTCGGTGTTTGCAATGGGAGGATCGCTGTGAAAAAATGACCTTGACATTCAAAGTCCAGGAGTCTGGAGAATGCTGCATTCTATAACCCCTTTCTGGAAATTTATAGAGCATTTGAGCAGATCAAAGCCTCTGGAAAGTCCTATTGTAAAGGAAACTACTTAAAAAAAAAAAAAAAAAAAACCCAAGCAGAAGCTCTGAAATCAGTCTACTTGGTTTCAAAACCTCGCTCTTCCACCTCCCAGCTGAGTGGCCCTGGGGAAAGCACATAGTGACTTGGACCCTCGATTTCCTCATCAATAAAACGAGGATATTAATAGTGCCCGTCTCACAGAGTTGTCATGAGGATGACCAGTGTTTCAAAATACAGGAATTTATAGATTTTAGAAAAGTAATGTGGTTTATATTCCATATATTTTATAGCATCCTGTAATCAAACACGTTGATTTGAAACATATGAATGTAGATTCATATGAAGAGAGTTTGACAAGATTATAAATAACCACAGATCAAGTCAGGGTTTGCTCCTAAATGAGTTTTGGTGCCAGACTTTTGGGAAAATGTTGGTTTTCACAGCTTTTTAAAAAAAATTTTCAGAATTGTAGATAAAGGAATGGGGGCTTGTAATGAAAATAATAACTAATATTTATTGAGCATTTATTTGAACCAGGCAACGTTCCAAGCACTTCACATGGATTCACTTCATTGAATCCACAGAATAATCCCAAGTTTTAGATACTATTGAATCTCCCCATTAGGCAGATGAGAAAACTGAGGCATAGAGGGGCTAAGTAACTCAGTCAAGCAGCAGAGCTGGGATTAAATGAGAGGATCAATATGTAGGTATATAACAGTGCCTGGCACATATTACCATTCTATAAATAACAGCTATTATTGTCTTAATAATATCATCCTTACCAATGGTGGAAGATTTATGATTGATTTTTGTCTTCTTTGAGCATATATGCAATTTCCAATTTTACTATAATGAAAATATTCTGTGTGGGAAAAAATGTTTTTCTAAAAATGAAATTCAATTTCTGAATTGAGCCTAATCTCTCAATGGAGAGAGAGTCTTCTGACTCCTTTTGTTAAACTCGATGCAGGCCCTGGGGCAAACATGAATTTGTCACCTCAAATTTGACTTTCTTGGGCATAGCCAGGCCAGACACTAGACACTCCGTGACGGTCCTGGAGGGGCACAGCTTCAGGAACGTGCTGCCCTCCTATGAAGAATGCAGTTAGCTGACAGCCTCTAGCTGCAGCATCTCTGGGATCTGTCCCACCTACCAAGCAATGCCATGTAGCCCCAGATCAATGACTGAGTATGGTACGGTTCTGGGGTTGGCCATCTCTGCCCAACATGGGCCTCCTCTAACCAACAGTCTTTGCTCTGGAGCCCCCACAGAGTTGACAAGGACTTTGCAGATCTGCATTGCAGTCTGAGGTTCCCTCGATCAATTCTGCTTTCTCTCATATTTATTTTTCACAAGCATAACACCTCTCCTACCCCCTATAAACTTCACTCCATCTTAGCATCTGCTTCCCAAGACAGTGTGAACTGACACACAGCCCCTTCCTGCCCCACTGGCATTCCCATCCCACGTCCACATCTTCCTGCCCAAAGAACCTGACTTGGGGCTAAATGAAGAAGTAGAAATCCCTTGATCTTTGGAGGGTAGGTTGCTCTCCAGCCCCAGAAGATAAAATCATGATTCATCTTTAATAAAAGCAGTGATCCCATTCCCCTTTGGCAGTGATTGATCCAGAATGGGCACATGATCCAGCTCTTAGCCAATGAAAGGTCAAGGGAAATCTGGGGGTTCACTTCATTAATCAGATAGAGCTTCAGGGGGTGAAAACCTCTTGCCCTGGTCCCTTCCTTCTTGCTTTGATCTGTGTCCTGTGATCAAATGGCAGGTGATGCTGCCATAGGTGTGATGGGCAATGGGTCTGAGGCCAAAGCCAAACACTGGAGATGACAGAGCAGAAAGATGAGAAGAGCCTACCTGGGTCAGTGACAACACCATCGAGCCACTTCGACAGCTTCAGAGCTGCCGACCTCCAGACTTTTTGTTATAAAAGATAATTACATTTCTTTTTCGCTTAAGCCACTATTAGTCAGGCATGCTGTCACTTGCAGTTGAAAGTATCTTAACTAATGTGGTCACTTTCCTGATTCTCTATTATCCAGATTGCCTGGGGGGAATAGAAGGAAAGGAAGGAAACCACAGCTAGCAAACCTTTGAAGGCGCAGAGTTCAGAGTTCCAGTAGAGGTATTTGGACTTTTCCTGGAAGGGAGACATTCAGAAAATCCTTCCGTCTCCAAATTGCTAACACCTACATATGACACTTACCTCTCCCCTGCTTCAAATCCTTCCATGACTTCCCATTGCTCTTAGGACAGCGTTCAAACTCCTCATTATAAAGACTTGCAAGTACCCTGCCATCACTCTGACCCTCTTTATCTCATACTTAGGCCCCAGCCAGACTGACCTACTTTTAGTCCTCTAATATCCTATCTCCCCTCTAGGTGTTTGTGTGTGCTAATTCCTCTACTCTTCCCCACATCATCTGGCTCCCTTTCTCTTCAGGTCTCAATTCAAACATTGTCTCCTCCAGGAAGACTTCCTTGATTTCTTACATGTCTTATTGTACCTTATGCTTGCCTCTATTAAAACGTTTTTTAAGGGGAGCCTGGCTGGCTCAGTCAGAAGAACATGCGATGCTTGATCTCCAACTCATGAGTTCAAGCCCCACAATGGATATAGAGCCTACCAAAACAAATAAATTTAAAAAAGAAAAACTTTATCAAACTAGATAGTAACTGTCTGTTCTCATGACTGGTGAATTTGCCTTTGCTCTTCACAATGCCACTTCCAGCTCTTTTTCCTTTTAGTCTCATTGACTGAAATGGCCAGATGCTTGGCTATAGATTCACAGAGGCAACTGCTTCCCATAGATCTCTCCTCTCCATTCACTCTGTTGATTTGGGGCTCAGCTGAGGGGTAGAAATCCCTTGATCTTTGGAGAGTGGGTTGCTCTCCAGCCACAGCCGATAAATAATGACCCATCTTAAGTAGAAGCTAGAAGCAGTGATCCCATTCCCCTTCAGCAATGATTGGTCCAGAATGGGCATATGATCCACCCAAATCAGTTTTACATCTGCAGCTAGACACACTTTCTCAGTTTGACTGGTGACTCTTTTCTGATCCTTCAAGTCCCCTTCCAAACCTTCGCTTCCCCCCCACCCACCCCCCCCCACACACACTCCTCTCAGTGGGTGGTCCACTTCCTAATATATCTCTTATCCTGTAGGACAGTCATCCACAGTGACTTTGCTCCCCTGACTCATCCACAGTCCAGGGGCACACACTTTCTCCTGGCTGTGGAAGTAGAGACATGATCCAGACCCCCTATCCAGAGATTTCTTCTTTCCTGTCTACAGGCATAGACATATGCATCCTGGCCAATGAAAGCCTGCCCCAGGATTTTTGCTGAACTATTGTGGTGAGTGGAAGCAATCTTTCCACTGCTGTCATTGAGCTGTTTGTTCGGAAGCCTGGAGCTGCTGGTCATCATCTTGCCACAATGTGGAATGGGCCTGGCAAAGAAGGAGGCCACCAGAGAGGAAGGCATGTTGAAGAAAGAAAGAGGCACAGATTCCATATATCATCACTGGAGCATCTGCATCTAGCTTTGCTTGAAGCTAACCCTATCTCTGGATTTTTTCTTTTGTAGCTCAAGTCAGCAGAAGTCTGAGCTAAACTCCCAACTGAAAGAGTCTTGGCTAATATCGATGAAGAGTAAATATCTATGAATAGCTCTCAAACTGACAATGGCTATTTATGCTACTATTTATTCTTCATATTAATTTTTTTCTTTTTAGAATCAAGAAAAGAATTTTTCTTGTGCAGCTTGAACTCAGACACTGAAGTCAAGACCTGAGCTGAGATCAAGAGCCAATGCTTAACTGACCGAGCCACCTGTATGCCCCAAGAAGCAAGAAAGGATTTTAGAGGGCTCGTGTCATATAAAAATGATAGTAGACTCCTTAGGAAGGGGTTCCTCTCTCTCTCTCTCTCTCTCTCTCTCTCTCTCTCTCTTTTTAAGATTTATTTATTCATTCATTCATGAGAGACTCAGAGAAAAGCAGAGACATGGCAGAGGAAGAAGCAGGCTTCCTGCAGGGAGCCTGATATGGGACTTGATCCCAGGACCCCGGGATCATGACCTGAGCTGAAAGTGGACACTCAACCACTGAACCACTCAGGCATCCCCAAGGAAAGAGTTCTAATCATCATTTAATCCAATCCTTTTTTATTACAGATAGGGAAACAACTGAGGCTCAAAGAAGCAATACAGGTTGCTCAGGATCTTATGGACAGGTTCTGTTAGATCGAGAATGCACAATCTGAATCTGATCATGAGAAAATATCAGACAATTCCAAAATAAAAAATATTATTTTTTTAAACAAAGACAAGGGGTGTGAGTATTATTCAAAAATGTCAATGTCATAAAAGACAAAGACTGTGAATGTTCCAGATTAAAGGAAACTAAAGAAGAGAGACAACTAAATGGAATATCTGACCCTAAACTAACTGGATCTTGTGCTGGAGGAGAAAAAGAACACTATAGGACATTATTGGATCAATTAGTAAAATTGGTATGCAGTTGGCAAAATTTGTATTTTATTGTATTTTAATACAAATGGCAGAAATAGTAAGCTAAAGAACTTTTTTTTAAAGATTTATTTGTTTATTCATGAGAGACAGAGAGGCAGAGACAAAGGGAGAGGGAGAAGCAGGCTCCCCACGGGAAGTCCTATGAGGGGACTTGATCCCGGATCCCAGGATCATGACTTGAGCTGAAGGCAGCTGCCCAACTGCTGAGTCACCCAGGCAACCCTAGACTAAAAGACTTGATTAGTGTTAAAGTATCAGGGTTGAGGAGTACTCGATTGGCTTAGTTAGAGTGGGCAACTCTAACTAATTGGCTTAGTTAGAGTGGAGTGGGCAACTCTTGATCTCAGGGTCGTGAGTTCAAGTTCTGCATTGGGTATAGAAATTACTTAAAAATACAATCTTTTGGGGTGCCTGGGTGGCTCATTTTTTTGAGTGTCCAACTCTTGATTTCAGCTCAGGTCATAATCTCAGGGTCCTGGGATCAGAGCCAGCATTGGACTCCCCGCTTAGCTAAGAGTCTGCTTGTTTCCCTCTCCTTCCGCTCCTCCCCCTGCTTATGTGAGCACTCTCTCTCTCTCTAATAAATAAGGTGAATCTTTAAAAAAAGTACAGTCCTTAAAAAAAAAAGTACCAAGAAGCCCAGAGTCCTTGAGATACATGGCCTATACCAGGGACTCTATACTGGACACCATTGTCTTGCCTGTCCAGTATTCATTCTCCCATATTCGCTCACAGCACTCAGTATTTCTTTGGGGAACTTTCCCTTCCAATGTCTAGTCCCTGTAGTTCAGGTGGAGCTATCTCTACCTCAATAGGCATATGACCAGGCCTGGACAATCAGAACATTGCCTTCCATGTTCAGAGACAGACCATGACCTAAGTTTGTCCAATCAGAGTGGAGGCTGGAACTACAGCAGAGTTTTCAGGAAATAACCCTCTTTTTTGCCACCAGACTTGTACCCAACAGAATGCAGGCCTAGAGCTACTGGTTGCCATCTTGTCAAGTGGAGTCTGAGAATGGAGCCAACACACTGAAGAGCAAAGGCAAGAGATGGCAAGAAACTGTGTCTGGCAGCCCCATTTGAGTTCATGGATCCAGCCAGGCCTAAAGCCAGAGCTCTTCAGTTACTTCAGCCAATCCTTTTTCAGTTATTTATGCCAATACATTGCCTCTTTTGCAAAAGCCAGTTTCAAATGGGTTTTCTGTCATTTATAAATAAAAGAATTCTAAGTTTCTCAATGTTTGGAGAAGCATATTTGAAAGGTAAATTCCTTGGTCTGGTCTCCAAAAATTTATGACCGAGGCCCCTGGGCCTGGGGCCTGAGACTCTACTTTGGGACAAGTTCCTCCAAGTCCCCCAGTGTAGGTGGTCCTGCCCCCCACAATCTGAGACTCTAGGACCTTGGGGAAGGATGGTCTGTTATTCTAATTGGGGGTAAAAGCAATCCAGACCTTCCGATCACAAAATCCAGCTACCTTCTTGGCAAAGAGTAGGGGAAATACCTTTCATTCTTTCCCAATGACTCTGGAGTGGAGGAAATGAAAAGTAGTTGATTTCTCAATCAAGTTATTTGCCACTGTAAACTTTGGTAACTCCCCTTGCTCCACAGTGTTGCTAAAGCAACTCAGAACATTCAGGCAAGAACTATTTCCCAGCCAAACCCAGGAACTACAAACCCTGTCACTTGAGGGGCCAGAGAGGGAGAGCAAATCTGTGAAGCAATGGGAAGCAGGCCTTCCTGTGGGGAACAGGAGGGCTCAGGATGCCCCACACTATAAATGACACGTAAAATTATTTCTACACGGCACTAGAACCAGGGATGCACACATGGCCACCAGGATCTGACTTCTCTTCCTCATCTTAGTGCCACTGTCCTCTATGATGGCTTCATCATCAGAGGATGTTACCTCCCCAAGCCAGTACCCTAACAATTTAGGAACCACAGCAGAAGAATGTTCTCATTCTCAATTGTTTCACCAGAAGTCCAGGAAGAAGCTGCCATTGGCCTGAGGGGGTTGGAAGGGTAGGGTTTACATGGTTATCCCTGAACCAACCACTGTAGCCAAAGACGTCCAGTGGTGTTACTGGTCAGATTCGAGTCACGTGCCCACCCTGGAGTTGCAGGAGTGGAGTTCAACCATATATACCGAGACCTGGGAATGGGGAAGTTAGTTGCATCCCTTAGCTTGGGCTCCCCTGCAAGGAGACCCCAAGACAAGAATTTCAAGTGCAAGGAGATTCTTTGGGAGATGATCCCAGGTAGCACCATTAGGGGCATGAGGGAATGAAACAGAGAAAGGAAAGCAGCCAATGTGTCTTGGAACAAGATACACTGTGGGCAATTGAAGCTTAATCCCATCAGGAGTCTCTGGGAGCTAGTGTAGAACAGGCACCTTGGAGTTATCCCATTGTAGGGTTGAAGGCCCAGCTCCTGCTAATCCTCATCTGAGAGCTGCTCCCAGGAGCGTTAATTGCCCATAATTTTAAGTATGCAAGAGCAAACTGGTCCCTGGCGACCTAAGTCCTCAAAGAGATAAAGTCTGGGCCAGCATACATTGAAGGTTCAGACGTGGCCAGGTCAGGAGATTGGACATGGGCAGTTCGAGCACAGTAACTGTGCACAGTAACTGACCATCCCAGTTTGGGACAAAAGGGTTCTGGTCAATGCTTCCATCCCCCATGTCACTTGAGACCCTAGTTTGAGAAGTGCATCCTCTGTACTGTTTCCTCCTCCTAATAACCTTCTCTTTCCCTTCACCACCTCCTCTTTGGATAAAAGGAGGTCAGGCCTTCTGCCTATGCTCTGTCCTCCTTGTTGGACCTCCTTGGTCCTCCACTGGGAACCCCAGTGATGCCAGAACTGTCCTGCTCCCAGATTCCCCCCATGTCCTACTGTCTTGTTTCTTGATCATCTTAGCCCTGAGCATCCAGGGCTTGCAGAGCTAGAAATGAAGGACCAGAGTAGAGAAAGCACTTGCTGGTCTCACAGGAGCAAAGTCAGGACTCTGCACCCCTCAGAATCCTTAGTGTCTGTCATTCAGCTAACTGGACATTTCTTCAGAACTGAGAGAAACTCCCTCTAACACACCCTTATGGGCAGCAGAGGGCAGAGGGCATGGCATGTATTGTGGTCTCAAGAAACACTCTGAAATACCTCTAGGGTTCCCTTCCAGCTCCCAAATGATTTCAGGGACTGCTTGACCTGTCTGAAAACAGCTTGACCTGTCCCTTAAACCTGTCCCCCATCATCCCCTGATATCTGGGGATGGCTTTTAGACCCCAATAACAATAGTATCCTAGTATAAACTAGGGTTTCTCAACATCTGCACAATTGACATATTAGGCCAAATAATATTGTGGGGGTGGTCCTATCCTGGGCATTGTGGGATGTTCAGCAGCATCCTTTGGCCTTTATCCACTCAACATCAGCAGCCTGCCCCACGGTTGTGACAATTGCAAATGTTTCTGACGCTGCCACATGTCCCCTAGGAGACAAAATCACCCCTGGTTCAGGTCCACTGATAGAGACCATTGATATTTTCTTAATATTATATAAAGCATAGCAATAAGCAATTTGGAAAATATAGTCATTCTCATTGAGCTGTAAATATCATCTACATAAAAACCTCAAGTTCATCACACAAATGCAGCTTGCAGTAAAGGCCCTGGCATCCTCTGCCAGCCAGTTGGCTTCTCCCAGTGGGTCATACACGGATTCTGGCATCACTGTCACTATTCCCCACACACACACCACTCACAGAACAATAGATCTCTCTTTGGGTCTCCAACCTTCTCCACACACCCACTTAACTCTATTTTCCTGCACTAGAGAAGGCCTTCTTATGTTGCGGGCAACTGTGTTTATGCTAAGGCAATAGAATAGTCTCTTTGGCCTCCAACTCATGGCACATTAATATAGTTAACCTGAGTTTCTTGACCTTAGCACTATTAACACTTAGGGCTGGATAATTCTCTGTTGTAGGGGGCCATCCTGTGCACTGATGTTTGGCAACATCCCTGGCCCGTACCCACTAGATGCCAGTAGTCCCCTCCCCCAATTATGACAACCGACACTGTTTCTAGACACCACTGCATGTCCTTTGGGGTACAAAATCACTCCAGTTGAGAACCACGGTTGTTAATCTGTCCTACAAACCCCTAAGGCTGGTAATATCACCATCATTTAACGGATGAGAAAACCAGGGTATGGAAATAGGAGGATTTGTCTAAATGGTAAAGGGCAAAGTCAGGGATTAGAGTTAATGTCCAAAACAAGTGATTCACAGGGTGCCTGGGTGGCTCAGTAGGTTAAGCACCCGGCTCTTGATTTCAGCTCAAGTCATGATCTCAGCTCAGGATCATGAGATCAAACCCCATGTCATGCTCTGTGCTTGAGATTCCCTTTCCTTCCTCTCCCTTGACTTCTCCCCCACCTCTAAAATAATAAATGAATAAGTCTTCTTTTTTTTTAAGAGAATTTTTTTTAAACTTCTATTTATTTATTTATGATAGTCACAGAGAGAGAGAGAGAGAGGCAGAGACACAGGCAGAGGGAGAAGCAGGCTCCATGCACCGGGAGCCCGACGTGGGACTCGATCCCGGGTCTCCAGGATCGCGCCCTGAGCCAAACGCAGGCGCTAAACCGCTGCACCACCCAGGGATCCCTGAATAAGTCTTCTAAAAAAACTCACTAAAAACTCTCCAGCTGTTAAAATCCTTGTTAGGTCTCAGCTCCTTCTCAGACCCATCGCGTCCGAATCTTTAGAGATGGAGCCAGCAATTCCATATTTCCCACAAGGTGGCTTTCCAGATATCAACAACTTTCAGACACCAGCAGCTCTTAGTAATTCATGGGTCCTGTCCTCTGTCTGTATAGCTTTTTGCCTCATATGCACCCCCAACATTTTGAAATTACCTTGTTTATCAAACAAAATCTGCTTTTATCGTAATGATTCATACCTTTTCCAGATGGAATTAGCTGGGTTAGCAAATAGAGTGAATAAACTGTCACTCACTGAGTGCCTCTGAAAAAATCCAAGGTGTCCTCAAACAGAATGAAGCTGACAGTGTTTCTAAGAACTGTTACTCTAACTTCTGCTGTACCCTGGATCTTTTAGCTGGTTTATTATTATTTTTTAAGATTTTATTTACTTACTTGACAGAGAGAGAGAGAGAGAGAAAGAGAGGCAGAGACGTAGGTAGAGGGAGAAGCAGGCTCCATGCAGGGAGCCTGACGTGGGACTCGATCCTGGGTCTCCGGGATTACGCCCGGGCTAAAGGCAGGTGCTAAACCACTGAGCCACCCGGGCTGCCCTAGCTGAGTTATTTTTAAGGCCCACAGCAAACATTAGAATGTGAGAACCATTCCCATTTTAAAGAAGAAACTGAGGCAGGAAAAATTTAAGTGAAATTAAGCACAAAGCCACAGAGAATGAGAAGAATGTTATTACATGTTTAATTAAACCCATGATTAGCAAGGAGGTGTCCTGGCATTACTGTGATTCTCTTAGGCTATATAAGATTCATATGTGTGTGCATTCAGACACAGAAAATTAGGGCTGGAGACAGACCCAGCCTTCTCCCTTAAACCCATGGCCATCCAACGCTCCCACTCTCAAATTGAGGTTCTCTAAGCAAGAAAGAAGGGGCAGGATGGGTTAGTAGATAGGTACCCATCAAAGTCTGTACATATCTCCCTCATTTTATAGATAGGAAAGGCCCCACAGCAGCTTAATTGTCAAGACTGGACCTTGAGCCCACAGTCTGGGCCAGCAGACTCTACACTGTTACAGCTGGGGACTGAATGTCTCTGCTGGAGGCTGTTTCCTGGGGAACAGCAATCAGCCACAGGCCACACAGACACACAGGAGCCCTCCTTCCCCCTGACAACCCACCCACTGGAGCCTCTATCCAGAATCCACCGGCTTAAGGTACGGAAAGCGATCCTCCGGTCACTAGGGGACTCCTTGTCCATGCAAAACCCTGTGAGCCATTCTCAAAGCTCCAGGGAAAAAGGACTCCCAGACAGGGGCCCATCCCAGGAAGAAATAAAACATTGGCCCAAGGCCCAGGCTTTCAGGGAAACCAGCTGGCCCACTGGGCTGGGGGCTAGGGAGGATCATCTTGAACTGAGGTTTATCTGGACAGAACCATTTTCTTATTCCATCGTTTATTCATCAACTATTTATAGTTATGCTTTTGATTCCTTTAGTCAACAAAGATTATTGGGAGGGGCAAGGTAACTCTTCAACAATACCCTTTGAATTGTATACCTTCAATATTGCAAACAGCACATGCTCCTTTGTTCAGCTTTGTTTTTAAATTAAATTTTTTAAAAAGATTTTATTTATTTATCCATGAGAGACACACAGAGAGAGGCAGAGATACAGGCAGAGGGAGAAGAAGCAGGCTCCATGCATGGAGTCCAACGCGTGTCTCGATCCCGGGTCTCCAGGACCACACCCTGGGCCGAAGGCGGCACTAAACCGCTGAGCCACCCGGGCTGCCCTAAATTAATTTTTAATAAGGAGCGATACCAAGTACATTCCTCTGGTAACCACCAAGATGCAAGGTAACTCACACTGTGACTCATGGGTGGTTTCTTTCCAGGCTTCTTCGGTGCGTATTCATGCAGATCCATAGAAAAGTTTTGAATTGTTTTGTGCGTATTTGCATGTATGCCATCGTGAACTAGTTTGCGATTTTTTAAAAAGGAATTAAAATCAAATTTACTGAGAAGCTGTTATGTGCCAGGCATGACTAGGTGCTAGGGATACAACAGCAAACAAGGGACAGCTGCTCCTTGAGTGTCATGGGCACTACAACCAAAGAGATCATTAGAACATAATCTAGTAAGTGCAATGAAAATGGAGAAACAGGGGCTGTTTTGAAAATCCAGAAGGGGGATCCCTGGGTAGCTCAGAGGTTTAGCGCCTGCCTTCAGTCCAGGGTGTGATCCTGGGGTCCCAAGATCGAGTCCCCCCATCGGGCTCCCTGCATGGAGCCTGCCTCTCTCTCTCTCTCTGCCTGTGTCTCTGCCTCTCTCTGTGTGTCTCTCATGAATAAATAAATAAATCTAAAAAAAAAAAAAAGAAAGAAAGAAAGGAAGAAAGAAAATCCAGAAGGGTACCCACTGTGGCCCAGGGAGTGCTGGGGGCCCGGGACTGCTAGTCAGGTGGGCTTAGGCTTTATAAGTGACAGAATTTCCACTAACTAATGAAACAAAGAAGGGGAGAGTGAGTCATTGGTTTATGAGAAATCATGATGCCAAACTACCTTCACATGTGACTGGATCCAGGGGCTCAAATGATGTCAAAATATGTATCTATCTCTTCTATCTCTTTCTCATTCTCTCTCACCATCTTTCTGCTCAGCCTTCCTCCAGAGGCTTTCTGCACTTGTTGGCAAAGACGGCCAGCGGGAAACTCCAAGGTCCTTTTTAAAAATTATTATTAAAGATTTGATTTATTTACTAATGATAGAGACAGACATAGGCAGAGGGAGAAGCAGGCTCCCCATGGGGAACCCGATGCGGAGCTTGATCCCAGGACCCCGGGATCATGACCTGAGAGCCAAAGGCAGATGCTCACCCACTGAACCACCCAGGTGCCCCCAAGTGTCCTTTGTTGCAGGAATGTTGTGCCCCTTGAGGAACCAATCCCTGGGGGGCGGGGGGGGGGGCGGGATATGCTGATTGGCCAGGCTCACCCATAGAGCCAGGGACTCCTCCTTGAACCCCAGGGGTAAGCGTCGGGGAGGGAGTATTGGTTCCCCAACAGGAAATTGAGATGCTGTTTTCGGATCCAGAGAAAATCAATACAGGCAAGATAAAAGATCCCCAGGATAGAAAGAAAGCGTCCTGGAGAAGTTGACCTCTAACCTGAAAACTCAAGAATGGCAGGGACTATGCAGGTGACAGGGAGAAAAGGAACAGAAAGGGAGCACCTGGCAGAGGGAACAGCATGTACAAAGGTCTGAGGAACATTGCTTCCAGAAAATGTGAGTGATTGAGTTTGACCCATGAGTACTGTGGGAAGGGGAGAGGAAGTGATGAGGTCAGAGAGAAAGAAAGGCAGAATGCCTTCAGGGAATTGCAATTTTAGCCAGGCTCCTCCCCACCCCCACCCCCACCTCTCCACCCCCATCCCAGTCCCAGGATCATGACTCAGTCATGGGGTTTTCACACTCTCTGGCTTCAAGCTTGGCAGTTTCTATATCTCAGCGAATGTGTCATTCATCAGCAGATCATGTCATCCCACTGATCCACTGTGTGGGTTCCTGAATGTCAGCTGATCGTCACAGATTAGACAACAACTCTTCCAGAGTTTCATAAGGCAAAGGAATTCCAACTTGAAAATCAAAGGAGCATTAATACATAAGATACAAGCCGGGTGTATAGCACACAGATGTTCGGGCAAGTTTTGTTCAATTGGAAAGAGGGAATCCCTTTAAAACCAGATCTACAACCAACTTTTGGTGAGTGTGTCCTGTCCTTAGCAGCTGAGTCTCCTTTCCTCCTGAGAAGAATCCATGAGAAGTGCTTCGGTTATCCCCATTTCACAGATGAGAACTGAGGCCCAGATTTAGGAGACTTGCTCTATACCTCACACACGATCTCTTTTTCATCCTCACTATAGGGCATGCCATTTCAGAAAAGAGGAAACCAAAACCCAGAGAATTGATACAACTTAACCAGGGTCACTCAGCAAAAGTGAGTCACACAGCAAGAATCTGTTGCTGTAAAGGAATGTAAAATGGCACAGCCTCTTTGGGAAACAGTTTGGCATTTCCTGCAAAGGTTAAACATAGCATTACCAACAATAGCACACAGCAATTCCACTCTCAGGTATAAACCCAAGAATGGAAAACGTATGTCCACACAAAAACATGCACATGTAGGTTTACAGTGGCATTATTTATTATATATAGCCTAAGGTAGAAACAACCCAAATGTTCAACAGCTGATGGATGCCCCCCTGCCCCCAAAAATGTGGTCTATTCATACAATGGGATCCTATTCAGCCGAGAGAAGGAATGAAATTGTGACACAAAGCTACACCATGGAGGGACCCTGAAGATGTGCAAAGTGAAAGCAAGCCCCAAAGAAGCACATATTCTGTGGTTCCATGTATATGAAATGTCCAGAATGGACACATCTAGAGACAGAAAGTAAATTAGTGATTGCTAGGGGCTGGGCTGGGGTGGGCGTTAGAGGAGAACGGGGAGTGACTGATAATGGGTACAAGGTTTCTTTTTAGGTTGATGAAAATATTCTTCTTAGGGTGGTGGCTGTGCAGCTCTGAATATATAGAAAACCCTTGAATTGTACACTTGAAATGAGTGAATTATATTGCATGTGTATTATATCTCAATAAAGCTTTTAAAGAAAATGTTTTTTAAAAAGGGAGGACAGACTGAATTTTTTTTTTTTTAGGATTTTATTTATTTATTCATGAGAGACAGAGAGAGAGGCAGAGACACAGGTAGAGGGAGAAGCAGGCTCCCTGCAGGGAGCCTGATGCGGGACTGGATCTCAGGACCCCAGGATCACAACCTGAGCTGAAGGCAGAGGCTCAACCACTGAGCCACCCAGGAGGCCCACACAGGCTGAATATCTGCTACTCTGTGCTTAACTAGCCTGAGCCAACCGAAGGAGAAGGGAGCAGAATGGAAAGGCTCACAGACATTTCGGGCATGGCAGAACCAGAAGCTCCAGAATTATCAATGGAGTCATGCTCAGATTTGCCTGTGTTACCTTCCTTTCAAGCAGATGACAAAGATGGCCTTGTTGCTCCAGGCTGCCTGACTCTTAAACACCCCCGCCACCCTGGGGAGTACTGCAGAGTTTCAGCAAAGGCTTGGGGGAGAGTCCTCATTGACCTGGCCTGGATGGCCTTTGCACTACTCACTATGGCAGGACAATTTGTTGTTCTGATGATCCAGGACTGGGTGTGACATGATTCACCCTAGAACCAAAAAATATGGTCAGCTCCACCCAAACCACATGGTCAGAACTGGGGGCGTACGGTCCCCAAAAGATAGTTGGAATTCTGGACAGGTGCAAGCCACAATTGGGGGACCGTGGGCCAACTGCCCAGGTTTGATTCTTGCTTCCTTCACTTGCTAGCTCTGTGACCTTGGCCAAGTATTAAACCTTTCCACATGTCTTAATACCTGTAAAACCTCCATTTTATACTGATCACAATAACAGTCCTATGTCCCTCCCTGGGCTGTTCAGTGGTGTAAATGAGATGAATCTGGTGAAGTGCTTAGAGGGGTGCCTAGTGCACCATCAGCAGTCATTAAATTACCACTATGATCACACATGTGCTGCTGAGCCATCTCGTTACCCATGTCACTTTGGGGACAGCAGGAAAACAGATAATAAAAACGTGAATTGCTGGCCTAACAGGAGTGTGGAAGCAACTGTGAGGAGGAAGAGACAGCCCTGGGTCTTCTCGGGTGACTAGCTCATGAACATCCACAGTGCCTCCACTCCTCCCATCAGAGCATCTGTCACCAAATTATAATTGCTCAACCCCATACTATAAGCTCCCTCTCTGACTCTTAGTGGTTATAGGTTCTGAAGTTCAGGCAATTTTAGAAAAAGAATACAAAGCTGTAAATATTAAATAGTTAAAGTATTTATTGACAGAGGGGGAAAAATAGCTCATCTCAAATTACTGGACGCTTGGAGAGTCAGGACCCTTACTTCTGAGATCTCTTTAGACAATTTCATAGAAAAGCTTCCGGATGGTACCCTTATTGCCCCTCACTGACCCTGGAACACTCTAGAACTCCTAATACCTCCCATACTGGTAAATCACGGTAAACCTGCCTTTGGACTCAGTAAAGATTTTCAATAAATGTCTGCTGAATGACTAATTGGTCAAATAACTACACCCCAAATTAATAATCTTCACGACGGACAATACACACCCATAGGGCTAAAAGCCATATGCTTTTTTATTTCCTTTAAACAACGAAGGTTTTGAGAAATCTCCTCTCCTTAAAGGCAAAGATCCCGCCCACCTGATTTTGAGGCGTCTGAAATGAGATGACCTGGATTAATGTCTGGTTCTGGTCAAATTACTTCCCTTCCCTGAGCCTGTTTCCTCCTCTACACAATGGGCATCATTGAAAGGAATAAATGAGAATCATCTCAACCATGTAAGTGGCTTCACACAATGCCTAGAATATGTGTCTAATACATGAACTTCTGTTGTTTTTTTACTCTTCACTTATTTACGGGGCTAGGTCATACTTATAAAAACTACACAAGGTTGAAAAGTCAGTCTCTCTTTCCTTGTTCCTTTCCCCAACCACCTCCTCTCCCCGAGACACACCACAATTGTGGGTTGCAAAATAGTTTCAAATTTACAGAAACATTGCAAGAATAATTCTAAGAATTCCAGTATACCCACTTTCACATTCACCAATTTTGAAAATATTTTGCCGTGTGTGTTTTATCATCCTCTCTTTCTTCATGTGAATATATGTATTCATTATTAATATTTATTTTTCTGAAAAAAATTATTTTTCTGGGGGCGCCTAAGGTGGCTCAGTCGGTTAGGTGTCCAACTCTTTTTTTTTTTTAAATAGACTTTATTTATTCATGAAAGACCCAGAGAGAGTCACAGAGACATAGGCAGAGGGAGAAGCAGGCTCCCTGCAGGGAGCCTGATGCAGGACTAGATCTCAGGACCCCAGGATCACGCCCTGAGCCAAAGACAAGACACTCAAGCCCTGAGCCACCCAGGTGTCCCAGGTGTCCAACTCTTGATTTGGGCTCAGGTCTTGATCTCAGGGCAGTGGGGTCAAGCCCCTCAATAGCCTCTGCATTCAGTAGGGAGTCTGCTTGTCTCTTTGCCTCTGCTCCTCCCCCCACTCATTCTCAATCTCTTTCTCAAATAAATAAATAAAATCTTTTTAAAAATGTATTTATTTTTTCATTTGCAAATAGATTACATATATCATGCACCATTTACCCCTTAAAATTTCAGCATAATACTTCCTAAGAACAAGGTATTCTTTTATATAACTAAGCATGGTTACCAAATTCAAGAAATTTAACCTTGATATAATCCTGTAATCTACCACCCATATTCCAGTTTTGTCAACTGATGCAATAATGTCCTTTACATGATTATTTCCCTCTAGGACAGGATCCAGCTCAAGACCATGTTTTGCACTGTGTTATTATGTCTCTTTAGTTTTCTTTAGTCTGGAATGATTCCTCAGCTTTTCTTTGTCTTCTATGACATTAACATGTTTTAAGAATACAGTCCAATTATTGCATAGAATGTTCCTCATTTAGGATTTGTCTGCTTCACATTGCTGTGAAACAAATTACCCCGAATTCCTACGGAACAAGAATTCAGAAAGGGCATAGTGGAGAAGCCTGTAATAATATCAGGCTTATTCATTCATCTATCCAGCTGTTGATGCTGGCTGCTGGCTGGGGCTTAGCTGGACTTTTGGTCTGAACATCCACATAGGGCATCTCCATGTGTCCTGAGCTTCCTCACAATATGGTGGCTGGGCTGGAAAAGGCAAGCATCCAAGTAAGAGAGAAAGAATGGAAGGAGCTATATTGTCTTTTATGACCTAGTCTTGGAGGTCATGCACTAGCACTTTCACTGCCTTCTGTTAGTTGAGAAAATTATTGTGTTCGGCCCAGGTTCAAGGGCAGGGAACATGGACTCCACTTCTGCAGGAGGCATGTCAATGTCACAGCGTAAGAAAAGCACTTGGGAGGGATAAATATTGGTGTGATCATTTTTGCAAAATACAAAATCATTTTTGCAAATGATTGGTGTGATCATTTTTGCAAAATCTGCTCCAGTTTGATTCAGGTTATGCATCCCCAGCTGAAATATGACTTAAGTGGTGTATCTTTCTCAGGGAGTCACATTTGGAGAGACATGTCCTTCACCTCTCCTTGATGATGTGGCTTTTGATCTCCGGGTGAAGGTATAGCTCTCCTTAAAATTGATACATAAACTGTTGGGGGGAAATGTAGAAGACCAATGAAATATTTTGTTCCTCATAAATTTCTCTGAGCTCTTAGACTAAGCATTCATTGTTAATTTTTTTGCCTGAATCAGTCTGTGATGGTTTTAAAATATTATATATACTTTTGGGGGCACCTGGGTGGCTCAGTTGGTTAGGCGTCTGCCTTTGGCTTAGGTCATGATCCCGAGGTCCTGAAACAGAGCCCCTCAGCAGGCTCTGTGCTCGGTGGGGAGTCTGCTTCTCCCTCTGCCCCTCCCCCTACTTGTGTGTAGATGCCCTGTCTCTCAAACAAATAAAAATTTTAAAATATATGCTATGTATTTTTGTTTATAGAAATATACACATTTGTTTGTTTTGTTTTCTTGTAAAGGTGTATCTTAGGCTGCATCCCATCTTGGTACAATATTTTCCAAGGTTATTTTTTATTTTTTATAATGATGGGTCAGTATAATTTTAGTGATGGTTGCTGCTGCTCAAGCTCCTTTGCTGCTTCTCCTCATCTCTCTGACCTTGATCATGTTGAACGTGTTCCACAGCTCAGTCCTCAGACACCTTCCCCCAGCCAGACTCCTGGCTTCAAGTGGCATCTCAACATGACATCCTGGGATGCATGTTTTCAGCCCAAACCTCTCTCCTGAACTTCAGGATCAGATATTCATCTACCTCTTCCACATCTCCACTTAGATATCTAGCAGCCATCTCAAAAAACACACCCCAAATCCAAATTCTGACCTTCTCTCACCTGGCCAGCCCCTTCTTAATGTCTCATCCTATTTGGGCAGGCCAAAAATCTGAGCACCATGCTGGACTCCTCTCTGTCTCTCTTCCCTCACATCCATCCCAACCCATCTTTTTGATACCATCTTCAAAATACATCCAGAATCAACATGTCTCTACTGACACCATTTCTGGCCAAACCACTATCATTTTCCATCGGGATTTATTCCAGCAGCCTGCTCACTAGTCTCATTGCTTTTTTTTTTTCTCTCAGTAACTTACTCTCAAATCAAAAGCCAACATTAAGGTAGAACCAGGCCACATCCCTTCCCTGCTTAAATCCCTCTAATAGCTGCCATCTCACTTGGAGAAGAAGCCAAAATCCTCACCTTGGCCCATGAGGACTTGAGGGATCTGCTGCCCTGCAACTTCTCTGACCTGAGCTCACCACTCTCCTTTCTGGCTGGAATGTTTTCTCCTACATGGCCCATATCTTCTCCTTCTTCAGGTCATTGCTTAAATATCCCCTCCTCAGGGAGGCATTCCCTGAACAAAAATTGCAACCTCCCCAAACATGCCTTACATTCCATACCCCCATCTCTGCTTCATTTTTCTTCATAGCACTGATCACCATCTAAACCTCCACTAACAAGTCAGCTCGGAGAGAGTAGGTAATACCTCTGTTTCTACACTGAGGCACCCCCAGTACCTAGCATAGTGCCTGGAAGGTGCTCGGTTAATATTTATTGCCTAAATGAATAAATGAAGAATGTAGCATCTTTGTACCAAACACAAACTTGCCTAGAGCTATATGTATAGTGGGCACCCAAAATGAGTTTGAATTCATGAAATAAAAAATGAATAGCACTAATCCCACTTATGAGATCAGTGATTTGAGGCTGCTGTTCATAGTGACTTATTGAAATTTCCCTGTCTAAATAAGTCTGTCCTACAGTCCAGGAGCTGATAACATGGGCAGTAAGGCTGGCTGGGACCAGATTGGCCCCAGATGTGGTTATCAGGCCACATCACAGGGGGAAGGGGGATTTTTTGGCCAGAGGTTCCAGGAGTGGAGCATTTGGGGAAGCTGATGCCTGTACCTTGGAACGAAACAGAAACTGCAGTGGCTGGCAAGGAAGGATGCCCTCACCTGTGCCCCTTGACCCCTCAGCCACCAACGGCTTCCAATAGACCACAGATGCCTTATGGAAGAAACTTTTTGTTGATATGTAATATACATACAGAAAAATGCACACATAAGTGATAGCTCAATACTCCTTCACAAAGGCAGTGCACTAAGGTAACCAGTCCCTAGACCAAGGAACAGAATATACCTGGTTCCTTGGAAGACCCTTTCCAGTCTCTGCCACCACCCTCAACAGTAACTACAACCCTGATTTCCAACACCAATGGTTATTTTTGCCTGTTTTTTCACTTCATGTAATGGCATCATCCAGCACTAGTTCTTTTATTACTTCTTTGCATGACATTATGTTTGCAGCAATGGCCTTTTGACCTCACCTCTTCTCCAGAAACTCCATGTGAAAGGGGAACCTAATAACTTTGCTTGGCTGGTTTCAGCGTACCAGCCATTCCTTGAAGCCTCAAAACCATTCTGTGGGATGCAACTGTTATTGCTTCCATGTCACAGACTAAGGCACAGAGAGCTTAAATAATTTGTTCAGCTATGAAGTGAAGAGTCTGTATTTGAGCCCCGGTCTATCTGACCTCTGAGTCATTTTCTTATATGTTACCTACACATTTCTTATTGATAAAATGACCATTTATTGAACACTCGCTTGAGCTGAACATTGTGCTTGTGCTTTATTTGATTTTCCCAGCCCTTGATGCTTTATCCCTGCTTCACAGATGATGAAGGCGGGATTCAAGGAGGTTAAGTAACTAATCTGAAGTTGCACAGCCTAGGAAGGCATGAGAATAAAGATTTAAACTTTATTCCTAGGTGCAGGTAGGGCACCTGGGTGGCTCAGCGGTTGAGTGTCTACCTTTGGCTCAGGGCGTGATCCGGGTCTGGGATGGAGTCTCATCACATCGGGCTCCCTGCGAGGAGCCTGCTTCTCCCTCTGCCTGTGTCTGCCTCTCTCTGTGTGTCTCTCATGAATAAATAAATGAAATCTTTAAAATAAAAGCAAAAAACAAACTTTACTGTATTGATTCCAAAGTCCAGTGCAGGGTGGTGTCAGGACCTAGCATTTATGTGCATCTTTCAAATATAACTACTGAGAGGGCGCCTGGGTGGCTCAGTCAGTTAAGTGATTAAGCCGTCTGCCTTTGGCTCAGGTCATGATCTCAGGGTCCTAAGATTGAGCCCCAAGCTGGGCTCCCTGCTCAGCAGAGAGCCTGCGTCTCCCCCTCCCTCTGCCACTCCCCTGGTGCTTGTGCTCACTTTCTCTCTCTCTCTGTCTCTCTCTCTGTCTCTCTCTCAGATAAATAAATAAAGACAGAAGCCAGGTTGCCGATGTCAGAATGAGTGACCTTGGACAAATTCCAACCCGTCTGGGGTGTGGTTCTCATCTCTGCATGGTGGTGGGGGAGTGTTGGATGACATCTGTCCTCTTGGTGTTATCTACTCAGAATCAAGTTCCCAATCTCTGGTAACAGCACCCAAAAGCCCCCTTCTCTATTCCCTAACCCTGTGAAGCATGTGGGGCAAACTCCATCCTTGGCTCCAGGGCAGGCCAGGTGCCCTAAGCTGGCCAAACAACACCTCACCCCTCTGCCCACAGGGATTGGTTCAGGGATGGGCACATGTCCCACGTGGACCAGTAAGCCAGTCCTCGGGTTTTAGAATCACTGGCATTGCCGTTTTCTTTCTGCTGTTCTGGAAGAGTGTGATGAGGGCCTGAAGCTCAAGGTGACCACTAGGGAGAGTGAGACTCAGCTCTGAGAACTGACGAACCCCTGAGTCTAGCTAGCTGTACCTGAAGCCAGAGCATCCTTGTACATGTTATTCTCCCGGCGTCCATATGGCTCTGTTTTGGCTGATGTCACCATGGCAGATGATGTTGCATAGCAGATGATGTTGGTCCTCTGCCCGAATCCCCTTGGCATTCTTCATGGTGATGCTCAACGACCTGGCGGCTGCCAATCTCCAACCCTGGGGCTCTCTGTCAGAGGCCTTCGTTCCCACATGAGATTAGTACAAACAGGCTAAGAATGCGGGGGGCCCACCGTCCCTATGAGCAGCCTTACCCAGGACTGACAGGAGCTGGTGGATAAATACCCCTATTCCCTTGAGCCTCGGGTGAATGATACTGAGGACCATTCTACTCTGAGTCCTGGAGTTCCACAGGGAGGCTTGAGCTTCAGTAACCGACCTCATTATTGCTTCTTCCTCTGCCCTGTCTCACTCCCTGCTTCCCCCACCAGGGATCCCACCTGCGATGATCATGTCGTAAATAAATTCTTCGCACACACATCCTTGTCTCAGATCTGCTTCTGTGGGAACCCAACCTCAGCATTTCCTAAAATCACTTTCTGTACTCACAGTCAAAAGTGCTCTGGCTGAAACATAGTTCAAGCATTCTTTGAACACATTTGCCTCCTAACAACTTGCTTTTGCCAGCTGTTAAGCAGCGCACGCACTGGCCTGCTGGTATACAAAGCAGAAAGGGCCCTGAGAAGAAAAAAAATGCCCCTGGCTGGCCCTGGGACAGCTCAGTGACCCACCTCGCCTGTTCCCTTCTCACTTCAGCCTTTCCGTGAGCCCATGCATGCTGAGGCCCTAGCCAGCCTCCCCACCCCCCCACCGCACCCGCACCCCCACCCCCCCTCACCCTCCTCCCCGCTGCCCCAGATAGGGCCCCAGCACCCTCGCAGACTCTCTTTCATCTGTAAGACCTCACTGTTCTGTCCTGCCAGTGATAAGACATTCTACGGTCTTCACGCCCCTGACCTTTGTAGGAACAGTACACATCCAAGGCCTGTGACGTTACCTCTGGGGATAAAAGCAACGGGAACAGGAAGGTTCCTAAGAGGTCACCATTCATTCATTCATTCATTCAACCAATATCCATGGAGTGCTTATGTACTGAATTGAAAACAATAGAATCAATTAGAGCCAGCTTAAGCAAAAAGGGATTTATTAAAGGTTTCAAGTAGTACCCTGATGCCAAACAACAATAAATGCCATAGATAAAAGCACCAGAGCCAGGAGAAATACCCACTCTCATTGCTGAGCTGTTCCAACAGAAATGTCACTACTGCCTGCCACCTCAACTCAGGACTCAAGGAGCTAGGGATTGGCTGATGGGACACCCCCCCCCCCATTCCCTAGAAGGATCAGATACTGCTACCACTGTGCTTGCCTGAAGATGTCACAACTTGGCATCCCAAAGCTTGTGTTTGTCTCTAAGGCTTCACCAGGGTATCCTAGGTCACATAAATCACTCCTGTTTGTTGCAAGGATGTCTGGGAAATATATTTTTTCACTTTTTAGCCTTTGTAGTACAGGAAACCATGTTAGAATGGGATTGGGATAGAGTAGGATAGGCAGGTCTGTAGTGCCTGTCATAGGCTCACAACAATGATAAAGTCAACATGAATGAAGTAATTCCAGGAGGGGAAAGCATTATTTAAGGGAAATTTTAGAAATTATGAGAACATAGACTAGGAAGATTTAATCCTTTCCAGTAGGGTCTCCTGAAAGAGGTCTTACTGTATGTCACTTGTGAAGGGCTAACCAGGTAAAAGAAGAGCAGGAGGGAACAGCATTTCAGGCAAGGGGCAACATCATGTGCAAAGGTCCAGTGGCAGGAAAGGTGAGAGTTGTGGGAGGAATTGAGAGAAGGCCAGATGACTGGAGGACAGAGAACAAGGGGAAACAGGGGGGTAAGAGGTAGATGGGTGAGAAGGGAACAGCCCCTGACTTTGTAGTCCATGTCAAGAAGTTCAACTGTCTCCTAAGGGCAATATGACCCACCAAAGACACATGAACAGGGCAGTGACATAATAACAACTGCTAACATTTATTGAACACTTATTCGATGACAGACCTTTTTCTAAGCTCTTGACATTATCACTTAGTATCTATTTGAAACAATTCTATAAATCAAGCTCTACAGAACAAGAGCAAGTTTCTCAGACTTCTCTCTATGCCTCAGTTTCCACATATGCACAATGGGGCTAATAAGAGAACTTACCACAGAGTGTTATTATGAGGATTATACTGAATATTTGGCACGTGGGAAACTATGCTTTTTAACCATTATTCTCATCGTACACGTGAAAAAGCTGAAGCCCAGAGAGATTAATCAACTTGCCTGATGTCACACAGTTGATAAGCAACAGAATGGTCAGAAAAGGGACAGGAGGATAGGAGAGCTGGTGAGGACAGGGGAGCCACATCTTTATCCTAGGACCAATGGGAACCATGGCCTGCCCATCGGGATCCCCATGGTCACTCTCTGTTCTGACTGGTGGGTGCCTGGATCGTGCCAATTGGTAAATCTTTCAATATCACCCCTGCTATTACATAGACATAAAATGTCTTGTGGCTTTACCATTTACATAAACAGTCTTGTACTAAGAATTTGCTTTTGAAAGTTTTTTTTCTCACTCAACATCATAAAGACCTATTTTGATCTAGATTATTCATTTTACTGCTCACTGGAATTCCTTTGTGGGAGTATGTCACTGTTTACTTACCCACTGACATCTATCCAGTTGACTCCACTTCTGGCCTATCATGGGTGAAGCTACCACACCCACACCCATCTTCTTCTAGAGCTTCTCTAGGGTGGATATCTGGAAATGGAGTGACTTTCACACAGAGCATGCATTTCAGTGTGCCAAACCACAGTGTACGAGAGTTCCCATTTCCCCACTTCCTCACCAATAATAATACACCACTATCATATATGGCACTGATTATGTGCCAGACACTCTCTGGCATTTAACATGAAATAACTCCTGTAACCCTCCCAGGAAATTTTGAGGTAAAAACAATTATCATTCCCATTTGATAGATAGAGAAATGGAGGCACAGAGAAGTGGAGTAACTAGCCCCAAGTCACTCAGCTAGGAATGGCCGGAGTGTGGTGTGAACCCAGAGAGGCCGTTAACCACTCTTCTGTGCTTTGGTATTTTTTAATTTTCAAATTCTTGTCTCTGGCTGTGCAACATCAGTAAGTTTTTGAACTTTCATTGCCTACTTTGGAGAGACCTTGAGGATCTTTCCATCCATTTGTTGGCGAGTCAGGTGTACTCTTTGGGGAAAAAAAATGCCTTTTTTAGCCTTGGCTGCTCCTGAATTTCTGATCTTTGAAGCTGATGATCCTGGAGTCCAGAACTCCAGGCAGAGCTTGGAAGAGGATAGGCTCTTGGTAACAATGTCCTGGACAAAACTGGCAGAGTCCCACACCCTCCTCTCCTCCCAGAAGCTTCGTGGTGATTACTAATGCGTCTGCTTATATTATTGGCCTGTCATCTGTGTGCTGGATACATGAGCAGCTCCCTGGCCCCAAACCCACTTTCTCCTCTGTGATCCAACTATGGTTTATCTCCCCTATATCCTCTCCTTCCTTCTTGTGAACCCCATTGGGCGCCCTCCTGTCCCTTTAGTCAGCCAACTTCACTTTCATCTCGGGGTCTTTGCACGTGCTATTTCCTCTGCCTGGAACACTCTTCCCATGGCAACTCCATCTCGTTCTTCAGGCCTCAGCTCAAATGCCACCTCCTCAGAGAGGCTTTCCTGACTAGCCATGGACTATCCAGCTTACACAACTGGAGTATGGGTAAGATTTTTTAATTTTGTTAGCTTACTATGTGACTATATTGCCATTTTTTTCTGAAGTGGTGATGTATTCCCTACATGTATTTTTTTTTTTACTCAAATTTAAAATTAAGAGCCAACCCTGAGAGAGGACAGGTGAGTTTGAGGCTCTATTTTCCAATCCTCCTGGTTCAACACTTCAGCAGGATTGAAACAAGACCTCAGCATTTTGCAACCTCCAGGATTCCCTTACTCCCCACTCCCACCCCCATTCCCTTCCACCTGACCACTGTCTGCCCTTGGCTCTGAATCATAAACCTAAAAGCAAAGCTTCAGATCCAAAAGCCTATCTGCTAAACAGCCTCCCTTCTCCCGCGGATGTTTCCAATCAGCAAAATGGGAATAATAAAAGCACTTACTTCACATGGTGGTTATGAGATTCAGTGTTAGGGCACTTAAAAAGCATCCAGCAGAAGGAAACCTACTACTGTAGGGGAAACAACTGCTTGATGAGTTTGGAATCAGACAAACCCTGGCTCAGAGCCTGCTCCCTGTGCTACCTTGGGCAACTCACTTGATCTCTCTTAGCCTCTGTTTCCCCATCTGTTTAATACAGATTTTAAAAATCCATACTAAACCAATTAGAATGCCTTTCGCTAGAAAGAAGCAGCTAATTAAATTCAAAGTATCCTAGCCAGGACAGGCTACCCTGCCACTCCTTACAGGATATCCAGCTCAGGCCAACTACAAGACAGTGATAGATCTAGCAGCCTAATGCTATCATCAAGGACCCAGGTTCTTTCCATCTCTTTGTTCTGCTGACCCAAGTTGGTATCATTCTAAGGTTGCTCTGCCTCGTGAGCACAGGATGACTTGCCAAGAGCTATCAGGGTCGCAGGCATCCTCTTTCATGTCCAGTTGCAAAATAGGTTCCCTTTCAGATCCTTTGCTGGAAGAGCAAGGAAGAACTTTCCTGGCAGACGTCTCCTTGTTTCGCATTGGCCAGATTTGGGTCATATGCCCATTTTGAACCAGTCTCTGGCAAAGGGATGCAATTCTATGATTGGCTCAGACTAATTGGGTACCAGGTTGGGTGGAAATGGAGGTCAAGGAATCACCTGCACAGTCCTCCCAACCTTAAAGAGTTACAGAGGGAATGGAATGAGATCATGCTTACAAAGCTTAGCACACACTGGATATTCAATAAACAGTAGTTCTTATTACTGTAATTATCATCGTCATCACCATTTGAGGTCTTGGACATCAGACAGATTTCAATTAAACAGTTTCTCCACTTCTCAGCAGTGTGACCTTATAAAAGTTGCTGACCTTCAATTGTACTATGTAAAATGGAAATTATAAGAGCTCCTATGCTATGTCATTATTGTGTGGCAAATAGTTAATGCTCAATCTGTGCTGGAGTTTTTTTGTTTGTTTTGTTGTGCTTTGTTTTTGACTTTCCAGTAGCAATTTGGGTAGACCTTTTCCTTTCAGTAGATGTGGTCCAAGTGAGGGACATTCCTCCTTCTGACTCCAGGTGGGGATGTGTTATCCTCACCTAGATTCCTGCATCACCCCCAACCAGGCCAGTGTGATTGGTTCAGGGAACACATGTGATGCAAAATATATCAATGATAGGCAGCTCCAGAATTCTGATGGTTTTGCCCAGGAAAAGGGTGCTCTCTTTTGTCTCTAGGATTGCTGAGCTAGAGCAGAAGCTAGGAAGTGCTGGACATTCTTGGTCACCTCTTGGGAAGAGCCTGACTGAAACTGAAACCAACAGAAGAGGGAGCAGAGATGGAAGATGAGAGTGGCAGAGGCCTGTTGACACTGCAGAGCTCCTGAATCCAACCATACCTGAACCAGGTACACCACTTCTGCTTTAAACTAAGGAGGTTCTGTTACTTGCAATGATGAGTTCATAGTGCAGCCTAGCCCCGTTAAGTTGGAGAATCAGAGAAAGAGGTAGTCCTCTGAGGGTAGGACCATGCCTGCCCAAATAAGCTTGGTGTCCTGAGAATTTTGTTCAGGCCAACGAATAGAATAGAACTCTAGAAGTAATGAGCTAAAGGTGCAAACAGTCTGGTGAGTGTCCCTCCAGACTTTTTTTCCTATGCTTTAATAAACAGACATATACACATACGTATAGGAACACTTTTATGAAAATGGAATCACACTGTACATTTTCAATTCAAATGCCACCTCCTCAGAGAGGCCTTCCATGATCACCCCACTTAGTAGTTCCACCTTCCTACTCTCTTGCATCACAGCATTTTTCATTACCCATATTAACTTATTTTGTGTACTTGTACACTGTCTTTCTCTTCTTGTAGATTGTCAGCTCTATGAGAGCAGGGACTTTTCTCTACTTATAAGTGCTGTGTCTCCAGTGCCTTGAACAGAGTAGCTAAATACTCAATATCTATTTGTTGAATAAATATTCTATAGTTGGTTCATTTAACTGAACAGCCTGATCACAAACTTCTTTTCAGGGTAATAGATAATGAATCTGCCTCAATCTTTTATTCAAATGCATGGGATACTATTGATTGGGTGGGCCATGTTTGCTTTCAAGCCCTGTTGAATAATTGTGAATGAAATAAAAAGCCAAATGGGGCTGCCTGGGTGGTTCAGTTGGGTTAAGCGTCTGACTTCAGATCAGGTCACCATCTCAGGGTCCTGGAGTCAAGCCCCAGGTCGAGACTGGATTGGACTCACGGCTCAGGGGGGAGTCTGCTTGTCTCTCTCTCTCTCTCTCTTCCTGTGCCCCTTGCCCCACTCTGTCTCTCAAATAGATACATAAATAAAATCTTTAAAAGAGAGAGAGAGAGAGAGGAAGGAAGGAAGGAAGGAAGGAAGGAAGGAAGGAAGGAAGGAAGGAAGGAAGGAAAGAAGGAAGGAAGGAAGGAAGGAAGGAAGGGCAAGTGGGCCAAATGAAACAGGGTTTGGGTGGGTCAGTACCTCCTCCCCCGTGACACAGAGTCAGGCATGGGGATGGAGAACCCTCCCAGGCTTTAACAGGCTCATCCCGATTCACAGAGAGAGGATGTGAGCAGACATGGGTGACTTCATGTTCTAGCAAGAATTTACCAGGCAAAACAGTCCTCAAACACACAAAGATGAGGACAAAAAAAAAAAAATAATGCAGTGATCACCTCAACTCTGGAGTGCAGAGTTGTTAATTAAGCGCTCCACTCCCAAATGGAATTAAAAGGTTTTTTTTCTAATTACAAAAGTAGTATTGAATTGTTATTATTTTACAAATTTCAGACAATACAGAAAAGCATGAAGAGTGATAAACAGTCAATCTTAGAGCATTTTATAAATTATCTCGTAGATTTTTTTCAACTCAGACATATATTTAAACACTAGTGTGAATTTGTGCTATTCTTATTCAACAGTAATCACTAAAATTTATTAAGTATCTACAATGAATGTTTTCATTGCTCTCTGTGTATTAACTCATGTTATCCTAATAGTTCTGTGTGATAAGCACTATGGTCAACCCCATTTTACAGAGGGGGAAACTGAGACACAGAGCAATTAAGTGATTCAGCCAAGTTCACACAGCTGTAGGTGGCCAAGCTGGGGTCTAGCTTCAAGGCCTGTGAACCTAACTACTACACTACATGGTCAAGGCAGAGGGCAGGCTTCTTTCAACATCATCACTGATGATGATATGAATCATCATTTTCAGTATCTGTATTTACTCTTCTATTAATGGATAATTGGGGTTTTTCTAATTCTCCCCTATTTAGGAAATAGAGAAGAATTTCCCTTTTGGTCTTCAGATGAGGTAAGATATCACCACAACCAGCATTTCTTTCTTTTCTTTTCTTAAAGGTGTAGTTATTTTGAGAGAAGAAGAGAGAGAGAGAAGCAGGGAGAGGGGCAGGAAAGGGAGAGAGAATTTTTAAGCAGGCTCCCTACTAAACGGGGAGCTCAACACAGGGCTTGATCTCACAACCCTGAGATCATGACCTGAGCTGAAATCAAGAGTTGGAGGCTTAACCAACTGAGCCACTCAGGTGCCCCTCCCAACCAGTATTTCTAATCAAAGAGAAGCAGTAAAGGGTTCCAGCACCACTTGGAAGTAGTCACCCCATTATGTACACAAATATTGGACTAGGGGGTTACTTTTATTTGCAAAACATCTATAAGGTATTTATCATGTGCCAGGCATGCTTCAAAATACTTTACGAATAGGAGGCTCTCTTAATCCAAAATGATATCCTGAAATACATACCTGGGGAAACTGAGGCACTAGAGGGCTAACTTGCCCAAGATGACAAGGTGAGGTCATAAGCCTCAGTGCTGGGATTTGAACCAGCTGCACTGTCTGGATTCTCCGCTCTTATTCTATTGGCCCTATCTACCCATTGGTCCGTCTCAGCCAGCCAGTCCTGGGGTCCTCAAAGCAAGCCTGCCTTCAGCTGGGGACCGGAAGCACAAGGCAGATTTTTCCCTTAAACATCCAGCTCAGAATTCTTTGGTCCTAAGCCCATGCAGGCTCTCCTGTGTTCTATGCCTCGGGTCTCACAGGCTGAGGTCAAGATGGCAGCTTTCTGTCTGTCTGTTCCTCATCTGGAAGCTCTGGGAAGAATCCTCTTCCAGGTTCATCCAGGTGGTTGGGAGAATTCAATTTCCTGTGATCACAGGACTGAGATCTGAGACGTTTCCTTGCTTGCTGTTGGTGGAGGTGAGTATCTTAACTGTCCCACAGATTTGTCTTGAATAAGAACCAAAAGGACAGGGAACCCCCTTAGAAACAGGTATTCAATGGGATTTTTCTTTTGTTTCAGTCTTGGTGGGGACCACCGTGCTGGTGTGAAGTGTTGCTTTCTAGAAGAGCTCGACCATGTCTCCGGAGCCAGGAAAGGGTAGACTTTCCCCAAACCAGCCCACTAACCCTTAGCCCATCACCCACCCTGGGGAGGTACTAGGGGAGACTTGAAGATTACTGGGAGATAAACAGAGGGTAGAGAAGGTTTCCCTGGAGAGGATTTTTTGTGCAACTGTGTGCATAGCCCATAAGAGATGCTTAATCCATATTTAATGACTTATGCCGGGCACTCTTCTAGGTATTAGAGCTCCTGAGAGTTTAATGGGGATGAATAAGGAAGTAAGTTTTTAAAAAGAAACAGAATCTTATGCTAAGAGAAAGAAGCCAGACACAAAATGCCACATACATGATTCCATTTCTATGAAATGTTCAGACAGGCAAATCCATACAGACAGAAATAGATTAGTGCTTGCCACAGGAATTGGGGAGGGAGGATGACTGCTAACGGGCACAGGATTTATTGATGGGGCAGTGGAAACATTTGGGAATCAGGTAACATTGATGAACGCACAATATAACAAATATAGCAAATGCCATTGAATTGTATACTTGTAAAGGGTGAAGTTTACACTAAGCGAATTATGTCAAGATAATAATTCTTAAAACATTTTAATTTTTAAAAAAGATTTTATTTATTTATTCATGAGAGACACAGAGATAAAGAGAGGCAGACACAGACAGAGGGAGAAGAAGCAGGCTCCATGCAGGGAGCCTGACGTGGGACTTGATCCCAGGTCTCCAGGATCACGCCCTGAGCCAAAGTTGGCGCTAAATCACTGAGCTACCTGGGCTGCCCTTAAAACATTTTTAAAAAGTGAAAGAAGCAGCATATATGATGCATAGTGCTATGTGCAATGAGGCCAAGAGAGAAGAATAATAACTGGTTGGGGCAAGGTGGCAAGGTGGTTGCTGAAGGCCCCTTTGAGGGAGTGACAGTGGTGATGGGACCTGAATTATGACTAGGAGGCAGTTATAAAAGTATCTGGAAGAAGGTAGGTGAAGGATCAGTGTGTGCAAAGGTCCTGAGGCAGGGACAAGTTTGGCATGTTCAAGGAGCAGCTGAGCGAGTGGAACTGGAGCCCAGTGAGTTGGGTTTGGTAGAAAGGGTATAAGAGGGGGTATCAGAGACTCCTGCAGGGCCAGGAAGCAGGCCAAACCAGGCCCTGTGAACCACTAAGAAGAGTTTGGGTTTTGTTCCCAGTAAAATGAGGAGCCATGGAATGGTTTGAGCAGGAGAGTAACTTGATCTGATAAATGCTTCCAAAGGACAGCTACGTAAAGTAAATAGCAGACAAGTGAGAATAGAGGCAGAAAATGTAAGCAAAGCCCTTTGACACTGTGCCCAAGACTGGAAACACTCAGGAACTGCCAGTCAGCTTTCATAAATTAGCAATATGCCAGCTTGTCATATTTATTTAAAAACAAGAAGTCAAGGCCATGGTTATTTGATACGTCTGTCTTTGACACTGCCTCACCTCCCTGTTCCGTGAGTCACCAAGCTCTGTCAAGTCTTCCTCCCCCGCCCCTCACCCCTTCACTCTTGTATCCTTCCAACTGTCCCCACTTTGCGACCTGGTGACAGATGGAAACACTAGTTTCCAGGCTGCCCCCAGGCATGCCTTTTTTCTCTCTCCCATTTAAAAATATCTTCTTTTCTCTTGTATTTTTTTTCACACTGTATATCATTTACAGAACAAAACTGTTAAAAAAATAACAAATAAGGAAATAAAATACCCCTGCGCCAAAATTCAGACGACCATTATCAAAACAACATTTCAACACATATTATTCCTGTCCTTTTTATTATTATTTGGCTTTAGATTTGATTTGTATCAAGGTTATTTTTTCACATAAATGGAAGTCACATTTTCTAAAAACAGAAATCTTCACTTGGCACCTACTCTCATTTCCCCCTCCCCAAAGACACCACTTTGACCACTTTTATTTAGCTGACTTTTCGATGTTTAATTCCATATCTTTCAATAACATGCTTCTATTTCCACTTCTAATTTTTTTTTTTTCAGTTTTCAGTATAACCTGCTTGCTCACTATAGGATTCGAGGTTTCTGCTGTCTTTCCCTTCCTATTCTTGGCCCCAGCAGATAGGCACACCCTTCCCATCCCCCACTCTCTATGGTAATTTTGGTGGGATCAATATTCACTATTTACATAATTGTGACTATGTAAATGCCATGCACAGCTGAGCTCCACGGTAAACTAGGATGTCCTTTGCTTTCCTGAACAGCTTTTTATTTTTCTTTGAGTTAATAATTGTTTTGTTCCCTACTCCCAACCCCAAGCCAACCTAATTTTCTCAGTATTTGTTACCTGGCCGACTCCGAACTCTGCCACCATCCAAGTGTCCTCTCAACACCTTCCAATGCTTCAGAAATTCTATCCATTTATCTTCTGGAAGAAATCTCTCTGGAGCCTTTAGACCTGCTGGTAACTGGAACTGGGACCCATTGATATCCCAACTGTCATCTGGGATCTCCCTTTATCATCTTCTGGGGATGCCGTTCGTTTGTCTGTTGTGCTGGGTTTCCGTTTCCTAGGTCATGTGTCTTATTATCCTTTGTCCGATTCCCCCCTTTTGATGGCACAGCTTTCTGCAGAAAAACATCCTGAGGAAGGATGTTGGGAAACAGAAATTTTGTGACTTTCCATGTCTGAAAAATGTGTTTATTCTATTTGCTCCCTTGATGATTGCTTGGCTGGGTATGGAATTCCAGGTTGGAAATCCTTTTCATTCAGAATTTTGAAGGTATTACTCCATCATCTTCTTGCTTCCAAGTTTTGGTTGAAAAGTCTAAAGTTGCTCTGCCCTCAGTGCTTAACATGTGACCTATTCCTCACCACCACCTCTTCTGGAAGTTTGTTCTTGGTATTTTGAAATTTCATGATGATGTCCTTGCTATGTATTTATTTTTATCCAACATGCTGGGCACTCAGTAAACTCTTTCAGTCTGAAAACTCATGTCCTGAGTTTTAGAGAATTTTTGTGAATTATTTTATCCATGAATCTTCCCCATTCTGTTTCTCTTCTTTTTTGATAAAGTGCCTATTTTTCAGCTGTGGGATTTTTTAGACTGGTCCCCTAAACATCTTATCCTTTCTCTCCTATTTTACCATTTTTGTCTGTTTGTCCTACTTTCTGAGACAAATCCTCAAATTTATCTTCCAACCCTTTTATTACATTTTAAAAATTTCTATTGTCATTCTTTTAATTCCCAAGATCCCCTCTTTGTTCTCAAAATATTTCTTTTTTATAGCATCTTGTTCTTCCTTCAGGGTTGTTCTCTGAGAAGTTTTTTTTTTTTTTTCCTCTTGCATTATTTCTGTTTTCTCTAGTTACTTTTCTCCATTATTTTAGTCTCAAATTTTCAAGTAAGAAGCTATCCTTGGTGTCTAATATTTCTTCATTTTCTGTTCATGTTTAAGTGCAGGGAGTCAAGAAGCTGATTATTGTGTATGTTGGAAAGGGGGCTGTTGACTTTAGCTATGACAATGAGCTTTATTAGGGACCCCTGATGTCAAAATATCTTTAGGTGATTCCTCTGGGTCTAGGCAGATTTTCTGGAGCAGACTCTCCTAGTCTCCTGCCTGGAATGGAATGAATGGCCTGGCTGGCCTGGTTCTGGGGCCATGTGGGTAGGCACTATATCCAATTTGCCTGGCTGCTCCGGATGTGAGCAGTGGGGCCAGCTCTGCAGGTTTAGGGAAAGACTAGAGTAGGGAATTCAGCATGAATGTGGGCCAGAAAACGGCCCACAAAAAGACATCCACGTCAAATCTCTGGAACCCGGGAATGTTCTTTATCTTTGCAGTCAGGTTAAGGCTCTGGAGATGAGATTATCCTGGACTATCCAAGTGGGCCCTAAGCACCATCACAGGCATCCTCATAAGAAAGAGGTAGAGGGAGATCAGATACATGGAGCAGAAAGAGATAAGACCACAAGCCAAGGAATGCCAACAGCCACCAAAATAGGAATGACAAAGAATGGATTCTCTTCTAGAACTTCTGGACGGAGCATGTCCCTGCTGACACTTTGATTTCAGACCTCCAGGACTGTGACAGAATGTGTTTCTATTGTGACACCCCACAGTTTGTGGTAATTCCTTATAGCAGCCCCAGGAAGCTAGCGTCCAGTGAATCTTTCACTTTTAACATAGTGCCGCTGCCCTAAAGCATGCTGAGGTGTGCAAGTCCAGACACACTCCTGTTTTATTGTCTCCACAGCATAGACCTCTAGCCTTTTACCTGAGTAGGTGCCCAGTTGCCTAGATTCAGTTGGGGGCTGGGAGCACATGAAAATCTTCTTCTTTTTATCCAATTTCCTTTATTTTCACACCCTCCCCTCCACCACCCTCCTCCCACTCCCATTTTAATTTTACTTTCAGAGGCACCTAGTATCACCAATTCCTGAGCCTTTTGGAGGGTTTTCTGGGGCAGGGGTGTAAATCAGGGTGGCCTGTGGCTTTCCTCTCTGCTGCCTGAGGATTGGATTTTCTCAATTCTGTTGAGCCATTTAAACCTGCCTTCTTTCTCTTCTCCAAAATGTTCTTACTGTTGTCTCTCTCCTCTCCTATTCCCTCATCCTTGAGGGCTTATGCTTTAAAAAAATGAATCTCAGGGTGCCTGGGTGGCTCAGTGGGTTAAGCATCTACCTTCAGCTCTGCTCAAGATCCCAGGATCCTGGGATCGAGTCCCACATAGGGGCTCCCTGATCGGTGGGGAATCTACTTCTCCCTCTCTCTCTGCCCCTACCTCCCCCCGCCACCCTCCACCCCCCGCTCATGTCTCTCTTCTCCTCAATTAAATAAATAAAATCTTTAAAAGGAAAAAAATCTCTGCAAAATCATAAAAGCAAAAAAATGTTAGTTTATATCACCTGGCAAAAATATAACAAAATTAGAAAGGGATAAAAAATTTACATAAACACTCTGTAAGTAGGAAATTCTAAAACACTCCCTAAGTAAATCCTGTCTCAAAGCAGAAACTGTGGAGATGCCTGGCTGGCTCAGTCAGAAGAGTATAGGACTCTTGATCCTGAGGTCGTGAGTTCAAGCCCCATGTTGGTCACAGAGATCACTTAAAAAAAAAAAAAAGAAAGGAAAAGAAACTATAATGAAATCATCATGGGTCAAAACTCATGAGATATCCTCAAAGCAGATTTTCAAAACAGTCATACTCTTAAATGTTTATATCAGCCATGTGTAGGTATGTTGTTAAGCAGGTTGTCCCTGTAGGCAGCTTGAGCTTAACCCTACTGGGTGCCTATGTCTAGAACAGACATTTCAGACTTGCTCCACCCCTCTGGGTGAGGGAATGGGGGTATTTACCCTCTACTTGCACCAGTCACTGGTTGAGGGCTGTTCTGGAAACATTCACTTGTGCTGGCTTGTGCTGTGTTGAGAGGAAGCCTGTGGGCAGCAGTAGGACTCTCCAAGAGTAACCTCTTGAGCAGGCACCAGCAGAGTCTGCTTTGGAGGAGAGCAAAAAAAGAAACTCAGATTCCCAGGCCCCACACCTGAGATCCAGTAAGTCAGTGATAGGCCTGGAATCTGTATCTTTTCACAAACTCTCTCAGGAGTATCTGTTGCACCTGATTCCACTGAATTCTACAAACCCAACCTTTTCATTTTCACCTAGTAATTGTAGTACCTGTTACCTGCCAGATTAAAATACTAAATTCATAGGCATTGAAAAATTAGCCCTGACTCATATGTAAATCCATGTGAAACAATACTAAACAATAAACATAAAGGGAAGGTCAACACAGATTTTCTTTTTCTCATGGTGCGTTAAGCAGAATAATGGCCTCCCAATGACATCCACTTGCTAATCTCTGGATTCTGCAAATGTTATGTTATGTGAAAAGGGGGAATTAAGGTTGCTAATCAGTTGCCCTTGAGATGGGGAGATCATTCTGGATTATCCAGATGGGCTCAATGTAATCACAAAGCTCCTTCTCAAAGAACGAAGGAAGGAAAGTCAGAGCCAGAGAAGATGAAATGACCAAATCAGAGGTTAGAGTGATGCCATTGTTGGCTTTGAAAGAAGTGCCCACAAGCTATAGGATGTGGACAGCCTCTAGAAGCTGGAAAAGGCAAGAAAGCAGATTCTCCCCTAAAATCTCCAGAAGGAAGGCAGCCATGACAACACCCTGAGTTTAACCCCATAATACTTCCTCCCAACAGAACACAAAGATAATAAATGTGAGTTGGTTTGGAAAATTCCTCTAATACGTCTCTTAATATATATCTCCTACCGGTTCTTCTATTCTGATTGAACCCTGAGTAACATACATGGGAACCACTTTGATTCCCTTTTTAAAATACATGAAATACCAAATTCATTGAAAGCTTTCGTTGGGCCCCTTGTTTTGTTGACAGCTTCAGGTTTTCTAAGCTCTGGGAAAAGAGTGAGGAACAAGACATCAAGTTTCTACATCTGTAAAATTGCGCTAATCAGCATACTTCCTAGGGTTATTTATACTGATTAAATAAGTCACTGAGCATAATGCGCTTGAGCAATGCCTGGTACAGAGTAAGGGTTCAAGAAATGTTAGAAGGTGCCTGGCTGGTGCAGTCGGTTAAGCTTCTGACTTGGTTTGGACTTGGGTCACAACCTTGGGGTCATGGGATCCGAGCCCAGTGTCATGCTCCACACTCAGCACAGAGTCTGCTTGTCCCTCTCCCTCCCCCACTGCCCTTCCACCCCCCCACACACCCCTTGTGCTCGTGCTTATGCTCTCTCTCTAAATCAATGAAATCTTTTTTTTTTTTTAAGTTAGAAGAGGTAAGGAATGGAAGAAAGGCAGAAGAGAGATACAATCTCCCTGCTTCCAAGGGGCTTAGATCTAACTGGAGGAAACAGAATGATAAACTCAGGAAGGAAAAAAGAAGAAGGAAGGAAAGAGGGGAGGGAGGAAAGGAAAGGGGAAAAAATCTGACCCTGATAAGTGCCTCAGAAACACTTATGTTTAACACTTCATACCGGGGTCAGCAGCCCTACCCCTCAGGGGCAAATCAGCCTGCCACCCTCTATGTAATTGCTTGTGAGCTGGGAATAGTTTCCATGTTTCCAAATGGTTGAAAACAAGTATCATGAAAATGCCAAGAAATTCAAATCTCAATATCCATGAAGTTTTATTGAAACAAAGCCATACTTATTTAAATCATCTAATGTTGCTTTCCCACTGTAAAGGCAGAGTCAGATTGTTGCAACAGAGATCTGAATGCCCACAAAACCTAAAATATTTACGGTCTGGCTCAGTACAGAAAAAGTTTGCTGGCTCTTGCTTTAGGCTGAGTGGTCAGGGAGGCCCTCCCTGAGGAGATAACATTTAAGCTGAGACCGGACTGGCAAGAAAGAGGAAGGTTGGGGGTAGGAAGGCAGAAAGAACAGAGAACTAAGGTTAGTTATCATATAACTATAACGATCATTTATTATTGAGTATAATACCTATACTATATGAACTAGAGCTTCTCTCTAATCCTATAACAGCCTTCCAAAGAGGGGATCTGTCAAAAATTATGATGGGGGGAGGGGTCACCTGGATGGCTCAGTAGTTGAGAGTCTGTCTTCGGCTCAGGTGGTGATCCCGGGGTCCTGGGGTCAAGTCCCACATCGTGTTCCCTGCAGGGAACCTACTTCTCCCTCTACCTATGTCTCTGCCTCTCTCTCTGTGTCTCTCATGAATAAATAAATAAAATCTTAAAAAAAAAAAACTTATGGGACTCAACCAGGACCTGTTCTAGCCTCTTTTTGGCCTGGCACAGCACAGGAGCCCAGGATCTGTGTGTTGAATAGCTTTGTTTGCCTTTCTGGGAGTAATGATTTTAGATTGGTTCCCAGGAATAGGTGAGAAGGGCCTGGGATTTGCTCTCAGGCCCAAGGGTAGGTGTTCTATGGACTCCTATTTGGCAGCATGCCAATGAGCGTCACAAAACTGGCCCTGATAACAGGATCTGTGGCAAAGGCAGTGGGTGGAATGCCAGGTAGAATGGGGCAGCCCTCAGAGAATTCAGGAAGCTGCTTTCATCCTGAGTGGCCCTACAGCTGGCGGCTTGATACAAAAAATCCTACCCCCAGTTTGTAGGGGCCAGACTCCAGCCAGGGGTCTTCTGAGAGAAGACTCAGAAGAGAACCTGACTCTGAATCTTCTCTGAGCCAGTTCACTTCTGCCAGGCTCTGTGATATAGGAGAGAAATGGGGTGTTGGCCCTATTTTAGAGCCAGAGAAATTCAGGTGGTGGAGAGCTACAAGGGATACTTGGTAAAAAGACTCTGAATCCCAGCCTCAACATTTCCCCAGTGTGTGATTTCAGGCAGGTGGCTTCCCTTTATAGATATGATAGTATCTCCCTCAAAACAACAACAACAAAAGTACAGAATTAAGGAAACAATAGCTCAGCACCACACCTACAGGAAGAACTCAATAAACATTGCCTGATCCTAAGCACATTCCCTCAGTTAGCTGTGACAACAGCTCTAAGAGAGTCTAGATGGCAGAAGATTCTGGGCAGGAGCCGGACAGATCTTGTCTCCACTCAGTTCTTCAGGGCCAAATCCTTGAAATCATCCTGGACTCCTCTCTTTCCTTTAGACACCACAGTCCCTCAGCAAATGCTGCCTTCAGTATACACCCAGAGAAGCCAAACGTTCCTGTCATCTCCAAGACATCACCTTAATCCAAACTGCTATCACTTCTCACCCAGATTAGCACAAAAGCCTCTTAAGCTGTCAGAGGGCTGCCAACTCCCCAACTCCCCACAAGCAAGCAGAGGGGTCCCGATAAAAGTCAGGTCAGAACACTCCTCAAAATCCTCTGTTTCCTAGCACTTCTAGAGTTAACTCACTTCTTTATTTGTTCAATGATCATTTATTATTGAGTATCTACTATGTGCTAGGTGCTGTTCTAGACACAGGAGATAAAACAGAACAAAACAGACAAAAACCTCTGCACTCAGGAAGTTTATATCCTCCTAGAGGGAGGACAATAAGCCAATGTAGAAGTAAAACATACCATATGTTAGGTGTCATGGAGAAAAATAACTCAGGGAAGGAGATGGGGTTTGGTATTTTAAACAGGGTGGTCAGCATATGTGTAATGAATAAGGTAAGGGTTAAATAAAAAGTCCAAAAGTGGTAAAAGGTGAGATCCAAGGGGCAACTCACATGTGGAGTATTCTAGACAAAGGCCTGAGCAAGTACAGAGGTGGAAGTGTTCCTGATGTGTTTCAAGCACACAGAGGAAGTCACTGTGACCACAGCAAAAAACGTGCAGGAGGGGGGAGAGTGGATTGAACTCAGACGGGTAAAGGGGGCCTCAGAGGGGTAAAGGGGACTGGGTTGTTGAGTCCTGTGGGTTCTCCAAGTCTTTTTTTTCTTTGATTGAGACTAGAAGCCAGTGGAGGTTTTATTTTACTATTATCATAATAATAATAGAGAGAGAGAGCACAAGCAGGTAGTGAGGTAGAGGGAGAGGGAGGAGCAGGCTACCGCTAAGCGGCAAGCCCGATGCAGGGCTTGATCCCAGGACCCTGAGGATAATGATTTGAGCTGAAGGCAGACATTTAACTGACTGAACCACCCAGGTGCCCCTATGGTTATTATTATTTTTTAAAAAAATTTTTTATTTATTCATGAGAAAGAGAGAGATGGAGACATAGGCAGAAGCAGGCTCCTTATGGAGAGGCAGATGCAGGACTTGATCCTAGGACCCTGGGATCATGCCTTAAGCCAAAGGCAGACGCTCAACCACTAAGCCACCCAGGCATCCCTATTATTATTATTTTTAAAGATTTTCTTTATTTCAGAGATCACAACTGGAGGGGAGGGAAGGGACAGGAGAAGCAGACTCCCTACTAGATGCGGAGCCTGAACCAGGGCTCTATTCCAGGACCCTGGGATCATGAACTGAGCTGAAGGCAGATGCTTAACCCAATTAACCACTGAGCCACACAAGTGCCCCACCAGTGGTTTTAACTTAAGTAGGGCAATGACTGGGGTTTTAAAGAATCACTAGGCTGGGCATGTGGCTGGCTCATTTGGAAGAGCATGTGACTCGATCTTGGGGTCGAGAGCTGAAGCCCCATGTTGGGTGTAAGGATGACTCAAGTAAATAAAAAACTTAAAAAAAAAATTTTTTTTTTCAGGATCATTGGGGCCCACTGTGTGGAAGACCACAAGGAGCAGCCAGCAGAGCCAGTGAGACAGTTTACAGTTCAGGCAGCTACAACAGCTGTTAGGAGATACGATGGCTTGGAGCAAGGAAGGAGGTGGTGTCTATTCAAAAGCCTTACCCAAGAGTAGGAGCCCTCCTGATGGGGTCCCTCTTCCCCACCCCCCCAACAAGCTATGTTCCTTCCCTCCTGTATCCCGTAGGCCACAAACCATAGCTAGGCACATACACGTGTGTAAAGAGTATTTGTTGACTCAGTGAAAGAATTAGTGAATGATCCAAGCCTAGAGCATCATCATCACCTATTATTATTACTTTTTTTTTAAGATTTTTTTTTTTTTTTTTAGGGAAAGAGAGCGTGAGCAGGGGGTGGGGCAGAGGGAGAAAAGCAGATTCCCAGCTAAAGGCAGAGCCCCAGGCGGGGCTGGATCCCACCACCCTGAGATCCTGAGCTCAGTGCAAATCAAGTCAGAGGCTTAGTCAACTGAGCCACCCGGGCGCCCCCACTAACGATAGGCATATAGTCAGAATTCAGTAAATGTTTGCAAATAGAGTACAGCACAATTCTGCAAGGCCAGGTGGCTAGTCCTCTTTGCAACGAGGAAGACTGGGGCTGGGACAGGAAGGTGCACCCCCGGGTCCCTCTGCACAGCCTAGACTGGAAGCTTCCTTCTAGCCAAGTCCTGGACACTGGGTGGAGAGTGCTAGCTCTCAGGGTGAGTCACGATGACTTCACAGGAGTTTCCGTCAAAGTTTCTCCGCCCTGAGATGAAGAGAAGCCGAAACTTCACGAGGCCAGGAGGTCAGCGGGCCCAAGGAGGTCAGGCGTCCTAAAATCGCCCTGGCCGGGTCCTCCCACCTTCAGGCTACAGAGACGAGGGGCCAGAAGGGCCGCCCGCTCACGGCCGAGGCCCCGCCCCCCGCTCGCCGGCCAGCCCGCGCCTCCAGCGGAAGCCGGAAGCAAAAGCGGTCCCAGCTAGCCCCTGGCTCCGAACTCGGTGGTCTTGGAGGCTCCGCAGGATGGGGGAGAAGATGGCGGAAGAGGAGTGAGTGGGCTTTTCCCGGGCGGCGGAGGCGGCGGGGCTGGGCCCCGGCGGGTGACAGCGAGCGCCTCGGGCCGCCCTCCGGCCCCGAAAGGCGGAGCTGCTTGTGTCGGTTGGCCGGGACTGACCCTGCCGGCGCCAGCGAGGAGGGCGGGAGGGACGGGCCTGGGCCCAGCCCGGCCCCGCAGCCTCCTGGGGGTCGGATCCTCGTGCAAGGACTCGACAGCCCAGGGCAGGCCTCGAAAGGCGCCTGGCGGAAACTGAAACCCAAATTCTGCTTCCCCGGTTTTCGATCTTCTGATGATTAGGGAGAGCTCCGCCGCCTCCTCCAGGAAGTCTCCCACCCCCACTTCACCCCCCACCCCTCTACTTAGCCAGTCGCCTCCTCTTCCACCGTAACGGTCATTTTTCGCATCTGTTTCCTCCACTGAGTTTCATTCATTCGTTAACTGTTGGCCATTTACTCTATTCCAGGCCCTGGGCACATAGTAGTGAAGGAGGCCGACCAGGAGCTGCCCTCAGGTAGTTTCCATTCTAGTGGGGAAAAGACCGTACGCAGGCGAGGTGGTGTCAGAGCTCGAAAAGGAAATGGCAGTGTTAGGATGGGGGAGTCCCCTTAGGAGAAAGGACGTGCCTGTCGAAACTTTGATGATGAGAAGGAGGGTTGGGAGAGGGAACAGGCAAGTGCAAAAGGCTAGAAGCAAGAAAGAGCTTCATGTCTTTGAGGAGCAGAAAGACAGGCAGGATGGCTGGAACAGAAAGAGTGAGGGGGGCTAGGTGTACAAGATGAGACAGGGATGGGGGCAAGGGGTCCCGTGTCCTCCAGGTACTTACCCGCCAGGACCACTCTTTAGCTGGTCTCGGTATCCACTGGGCACAACCTGTTTCATGCTATATAGATGCCCTACCTGTATGAGCCGGTTTGTAAAAACAGTAACAAGGAACCCCCCATGGTTGAATTCAGAGTCCCTCACCTGACATCTTTGCAGACGTGTCTCGGCTGGCTGGGTGGTCCTTTCATTTCCTACTTGCTCAGCACATGCACCACTGGCAGACACCAACCTGGGCATCCGCAGCATAAAGCAGTGGCCCTGTGATTACACGATTGGTCTCAAACCTGGTTCTGCCACCGGTTAATTGAGATACTGGGCAGGTTACGCAACCCCTCTGAGCTTCAGTTATTCATGGGTGAAAAAGTGAAAGGAATAGTGCCCACCTCAGGCCTGGTGGGCCCATTAAATGAGAGGTTGTAGGTGACCTTGTTCCTGGAGTGAAGCATTGACTCAATAAACATGAGCTGTTATAATCACAGTTGCAATGGTTATTATATGAATATTGCCCTAGTTTACAACAGTCCCACCCCAAAGTGAGGAGTGTGCACTGGGAGGAACATAAGAGGTGGGGTGGGTGCAGTATTACGGAGGAGGTTACATTTGAGCCTTTAGAAATCTGAAAAGGATTCTGTAAAGCAGGGTGGGGTGTACCGACCAGAATCAACAATTGGGTAAATTTGGGTGGCTTCTTCAACCTGCTGCTATAATTCAAGGAAAAGAATGTAAATAGGAGAAATAACAGCGCCAAGTAAATAGCACTGGATCCTGGAATGTGATGAGACTTCAGTTTGTCTCCATTTAAATCCCTCATTAAATGCCAAAGAGCAGGCAGTGTTTTGTGTCTACATGGGCCCTGACTCCCCCTTGTTGCTGTTCTCTGAGTGGCTGTGTTCAGAGCACCTGAAGCCCCTGGTACTCTCCTGCTGTGGCAGGCAGGAATTCTCTGAATCAGTGTCTCTCTTAGGCCTGCTTGGTGGTTGTAAGAGTTGTGAATCCCGTCATCCTCTGTGCCAGGTTCTCCTTCTGTTTGTGTATATGTGTTGACACTTGGGGCCCTTTTCCCTTTAACTAATCCTGCTGCTTTTTGTGTCCAACAGGTTTCCTAACACAACTCATGAAGGTTTCAATGTCACCCTCCACACCACCCTGGTTGTCACTACGAAACTGGTGCTCCCGACCCCTGCCAAGCCCATTCTCCCTGTGCAAACAGGGGAGCAGGCTCAGCAGGAGGAACAGTCAAGCGGCATGACCATCTTCTTCAGCCTCCTCGTCCTAGGTGAATGTGGAGACACCCTCATCTGCCATCTTGAGTGTCTGTGTGTGTTATCTAGAAGGTCAACCCTGTCTAAGCCACCATTTACTTAATATCAAGCCTTCCTTCCATTTGGTTTGACATCAGACACTGAGGGACAATGATCAGTTAGTTCGTAACATCACAACAGGGTGCTCCTTTTTCTTTCTAAATCATTGAGCTTAGCAATTCTGAAGAGCTCTTTATATAGTATCTTAGATGTCATTTGGAAGAAGGGATTTTTGACCCAGAAAGAACCTTGAACTTCTTCTAGCTTAGTGGATTTCAAACCCTGCTCATGAGTGTGTGTGTGTGTGTGTGTGTGTGTATATGTGTGTGTGTGTAGGTGGTGGTAGTAGTAGCAGGAGGTGGGCTAAGTCAAATGGGAGAGCATCTGACTTTCTGACCAGAGCAGCATTTGGTCTCCTATCTATTAGGCTTCCATGTAAATTTTGCTTAATTAAAGGTTTTGTTGCTGAGTAAAAAATCCAACACTCCTTTCCTTACCCTATTATCTGAGCTAATCAACCATGGTATGATTTTTTCCCATATCTGTATACCACCTACGCTGTTGTTTACTTATGTAATATTTTTCTTTGAACAGATTCACTCTCAAACTTAAAAGTCTCGTTCTGTTCATCCTCCTCCAGTAATGGGTGAGAAAATTTAGGCCCAGAGAGATTAAGCAATTGACATGCCTCGTTTCTGGGGAGACTAGAGATTAATATTTGGGTTGCCAGACATCAGTTAAGAAGTTTTGGTAAAAGGCAATACATTAGATGCCTCCTCGAGACTGTAGACAGCTGTCTTAGACAAGAAAATCCAGTTGAAACTGGACAACCACTTTGGACTAACTAAGGAAGAAATAGCTTGAAACTTGGCCCAAATCCAAACTCTTCCTGGAAGAGTGAAGTTGGCATATTTACATTTTGTTTTTCTTTAATGATACTGAGCCATATTTTGAATTAGATTAGGTCTCTTCAGAGGACTAGGAAGTACAACTGGATTAAAAGGTGCAGAGCATTTCACTGATGTCATTGAGGACTTTTTTGAAGAAAACTAGAACTTATTTCATATTTATATTTGGATTCTGCTAATGGTCAAATAATTTTAATAAACCAATCACTTGATTTAAAGTCGCAGGACTCAGCCTTATCTCTCACAGATTCTAAAAAACCGTTAAATTGGGGCCACCTACATGGCTCAATTGATTGAGCATCCAACTCTTGGTCTCAGGTCTTGTGCTCACGGTTGTGAGTTTCAAGCCCACGCTGGGTGAGGAGCCTACTTTAAAAAAAAAAAAAGATACACACACACACACATGACTTTTAAGTGGAATACTGAAAAAGTACACAAACCACAAGCATGAAGTATCCCATACGGACCTGATATGCTCAAGTAATTGTGTACCTGGTGAAGGTAGTTGAATTCTGCATCTAGGGGATTCCTTCAACAATCAAGGACTCTTCTTTTTTTCCTTTTTCCTCTGTGATAGTAGTTGAATATAAAGAAAAGCAGTTTTGTTTTCTTTTTTTTTTGTTTTTTTTTTAGCAGTTCTTTTCTTGATCAAGAAGTCTTTAGTACCTGAATCTGTAATCCTGAAGGACGAGTATTACTAGCCTCTGTACATTGTTGTCAGTTTGATATGGTAGGATAGCATACAAGGCAGGCCTGGATGCAAACCTTTGTTTTGTAGTGACGTGTTTTCACGGGAAGATAAAAGTGGTAAGTCAGACTTTCAAGGTGATTTTCAGGGTGTGGAGCAATGAAGGTTAGTTTCTGACAGAAACCACGAAACAGGTTGTTAGTACTTTTTAATCCTGGCAAAACCCTGTGCAGTGGTAACACATCTTTGGGGCTGGAAAGGTCTGAACTGTATTTATGAGTGCTGTGTATTTTACTTGGATTGCCATTTCAAACAGATCATAAACCTAGACTCTAGAGTCACACTAGCATCAGATGGGTTTTGTTTTCACCTCGTCAGACTGTTGGCAGTCTGAATTGGTATCTCCACTTTTTATGTGTAAGTCAGTATGTGTTAGCAGAATGGAATGCTTTCTTTTTCAATAAATTTGAAGGCATTTTTGCTTTTTTCCTGTGTGTTATCAACAGAATATTATATATCTCATATATTAGATGTCCAGACAATATATATCTGATAAAGTATAAAAAAATTTACAGCTAATGGATATCTTGCTAACTCACTAAGTACATGAACTGCAGTGAATTGAGGAAACTACTAGTCATAGTTTATTCTAAACTTCAGGAACTCCCAAACTGGAACACATTTAACCACTTCTGTTTATTATTTTTTAGAGATTATTTATTTACTTGAGAGAAGGAGAGTGCATAAGCACAAGTGGTGAGAGGGGCAGAGGGAGAGGGAGAAGCAGACTCCCCACTGCACATCTTTTAGGAAAATACTATTTTCTTTATTTTATATATATATATTTTATTTATTTGACAGAGACAGAGCACAAACGGGGAGCAGTAGGCAGAAGGGGAGGGAGAAGCAGGCTCTCTGTTCAGCGGAACTACAGTCCAAGACCTATGATATCAAGACCTGAGCTAAAGGCAGACACTTAACCTACTGAGCCACTGGGATGCCCCTTTTTACTATTTTAGTCAAGTCAAATGAAAGTGTAATTTATGTCTTATAAGCTTGTCAGAGGATTACAGTGTGTGCTCCCCCTTTTTTGAGGAAGGATGATAAAACTCTGGTTACTCTAGTTACTTTTGACTTTAGAAGCTTGAAATCAGTTGACTTACACTTAACCCTTGCTGATCTTTGAGACTGAAGAAACAATGGTGAGTCATTTTTATTGAGTTAACAATTAGCATTGTATGATACATTTTATGGGCCATTAAGTTTAATGGAGTTATTAAAATTGATATACCTATGTTTTAATATAGTTTCCATAATTATTACTTTGGGCATGAACATTTAGAAGCATATTAACTTGTGGTATCCCTGTCCTCCATACCGCATGGAAGCTTTTGTCCTTTCTTGTTTTTTTCTCAAATATCCTTGAACTTGTATGTGTATATGCAAATATACGTTCATAAGCACATTAACATATACAGGTACATAGACCTTAGATAGCTTGGATTTTGTTTGTTTTAATATAAGTAAGATCCTAAACTTGCTTTTTCATCTTGCAGAATGTCTTGGAGGTCTTTTTATGTTACTACTGTTTTTTTTTTTTTAATTTTTATTTATTTATGATAGTCACAGAGAGAGAAAGAGAGGCAGAGACACGGGCAGAGGGAGAAACAGGCTCCATGCACCGGGAGCCCGACGTGGGATTCGATCCCGGGTCTCCAGGATCGCGCCCTGGGCCAAAGGCAGGCGCCAAACCGCTGCGCCACCCAGAGATCCCTGTTTTTTGTATCTACTTGATGTTTTTTTTCTTTTAAAGAATGTATATGTGTTAAACATAAAATATATACCATTTTAACCATTTTACAGTGTACGATTCAGTGGCATTTAGTACACTTACAATGTTGTGCAACCACCACCACTATCTAGTTCCAGAATGTTCTCATCACCCTAAAGGGAAACCCAGTACCCATTAAAAGCAGTCACTCCCCATTTCCCCCACCCCCAGTCTCTAGTAAACACTATTTTGCTTTCTATCCCTAGGAATTTGCCTACTCAGAATATTTCAGGCAAATAGAATCATACAATATGTGGCCTTTTATATCTGTTTTCTTTCAGTTAGCATTGTATCTTCAAGGTTGATAGCATGTGTTAGAAGTGCGTTCATTGTTATGGGTGAATAATAATCTCTTGTGTAGATATACCACATTATGTTTATCCATTCATCAATTGATGGATGTTTGGGTTATTACTACATTTTGGCTGTTGTGAATAGTGCTGCTGTCGACATTTGTTTTTTGTTTTTTTTTAATTTTTTTTATTTATTTATGATAGTCACACACAGAGAGAGAGAGAGGCAGAGACACAGGCAGAGGGAGAAGCAGGCTCCATGCACTGGGAGCCCGACATGGGATTCAATCCCGGGTCTCCAGGATCGCGCCCTGGGCCAAAGGCAGGCGCCAAACCGCTGCGCCACCCAGGGATCCCTACTGTCGACATTTGTGTACAGGTTTTTGTGTAGACATATATTTATTTCTCTTGGATACATACTCAGGAGTGGAGCTGCTGGGTTAAATGGTTATTCTATGTATAGCTTTCTCAGGAATTTCCAAACTCTCTGTACCATGTTCTATTTCCACAAGCAGTGGCCTAGTGTTCCAGGATCTCCACTTCCTTGCCAATCCTTGTTATTTTTTACTTTTTAAAAAAAATTTTTAGATTTTTTTATTTATTTAATCATGGGAAACAGACAGAGAGAGAGAGAGAGAGAGGCAGGCTCCATACAGTGAGCCTGACGTGGGACTCCATCCTGGGTCTTCAGGATCACACCCTGGGCTGAAGGCAGCGCTATACCACTGAGCCACCCAGGCTGCCCCTAGCCCTTGTTATTTTTTATTGTGTTTTGTTTTGTTTTTTAATGATGGCCATCTTAGTTAGTGTAAAGTTGTAGCTCATGGTCTTGATTTGCATTTTTCTAATGACCAGTGACATTGAGCATCTTTTCATGTGCTTATTGGCCATTTGTATCTTCAAAGAGATGTCTATTCTGGTTCTTGGCCCATTTCTTAAATTGTATTGTTTGTCTTTTTGTTGTTGAGTTGTAAGAGTTCTTTATGTATTCTGGTTACTAGACTCTTATCAGATAAATGATTTACAAATATTCTCATCCATTCTGTGGGTCTTTTCAGACTTCATTCTTTTAAGTGGCTGAGGACCATTACCTGGCATTCATGAACCTCATATTTAGTTATCTCTGTTAGAGATAGGTTTTTCCCCTTTGCTTTTTTTTTATTATTATTATTTTTTATTTTTTATTTTTTTTAGAGAGAGACAGAGGGGAAGTGCAGAAGGAGAGGGAGAGAGATGCTGGGCTTGATCTCATGACCCTGAGAGTTGAGGGTCCTACTAAGCCACCAAGGCACCCTTCCCCTTTGCTCTTAAAGGTACAAATTGATGTTTGATTTATTACAATAAGCTTTTTTTATTTTATTTTTTTTAAGATTTTATTTATTCATGAGAGACAGAGACAGAGACACAGGGAGAGGGAGAAGCAGGCTCCATGCAGGGAGCCCGACATGGGACTTGATTCCGGGTCTCTAGGATCATGTCCCGGGCTGAAGGCGGCGCTAAACCGCTAAGCCACCAGGGCTGCCCACAATAAGCTTTTTAAATTAATTTTTTCATCTAGCATGGTGCAAAAAAAGAACAGAAACTGAATGAACTCCCTAGATCTATATTCGGTCTACTTATGTGCCTGCCTTTTTAGACAATAGGACTGCTTACTGGTCACATGTTGTGCTTATGCCTTAGAACATTTTTTTCTTGCTCTTACTATTTAATGTAGGATTTTTCTAACTAAGTTAAATATTTATAATAAAATAACACCACAGATTGATAGCTTAAAGCACAGAATGAAAGGAGGACAAAATTTCTCTATGTACAACTGTTTCCTTTTTCTAGCCACCTGGTGGTTTTTGGTGGGCCTAAAGATAATCTAGTTTGTCAGTGCAGGCTCTGAGGGTGGCCACTTAACCGCCCTGCAGATTGTTTAAACGTTTCCTTTTATAAAAAAAGCAACAATTATTTTTAGTGCTGTTAAGATAATACTGTGATTAATGAGATGGTATACCACCTAGGTGCATAATAAAAGAAGGAGACATGCACACTTGGAATTGAACCATGAAATTACATTTAGGAATTATTTATGTGAAAGTATGCTTTTGGGTGGGGGCTGTCCAGAAATACTTCTTTCAAACAGGGTTTTGTTTTGTTTTAAGATTTTTTATTTACTTATTTGAGACAGAAAGAGAGAGCAGTTAGTGAGAGAGAACACGAGTTGGTGGGGAGGGGCAAAGGGAGAGGGAGAAGCAGACTCCCCATTGAACAGGGAGCCCAGTGCAGGGCTCAATCCTAGGACCCCAAGATCATGACCCAAGCCAAAGGCATATGCTTAACTGACCGAGCCACCCAGGCTCCCCTCTTTCAAACAGTTTCACATCCTTTTGTTTCCTTTCTTTCATGACAACACCTCCGTGAGAAAAGTCAGACATTATTCTTATTTTGGTGACTGAGGAACAAAGGCAATTGAGTGGGAGGTGGTGGGTGCCTCTGGTTAAGAGCACAGGATTGGCATTGGGCTCAATCCTGCAGTACCTATGAATGACATGACCTCTTGAAGCCTCTGTTTTTATATCTATAATCAAAGGAGATTATGATAATAATAGTTAAGAGGGGTGTTGGAGGCCAAATGAGACAGTGTTTGGGAAGTGCTCAGTGTAGCGCCTGGCTCATGCGGAGCCCTCAACCAGTGGGAGCCCTGGTCCCCCAGCCAAGAAGCAGGCACCCCATCTTTTGCTCTCGCTGTTCTCATCATCAGCTCAAAGTACGTACTTTGTCCTCTTTATACAACATTCTCACTTCCTTCTGTATTCAAAGAGAACCAACCACATGGTAGCAAGATACTTTGTGTCAACATGTTATGTTGCAGTTATTTTTACATAAAAGTGATTGATTTCATTGACTTCCTTCTCACCATTCAAGTTTTCTAGTTGATTACTTCAAAAAAGTTGAAGACCATTTCTTAGAATCAGAGAGATTTGAAGAAATGATTGTAGAAGGCTTAACAGGCTAGAAAAACTGAAGATATCTGTTGCTCTTTCAGTGACCACTGGAAAACAAAGTAGTCCAGGCATATGAAGAAATATGGAGACAATGCTATAAACACTGTGAATCTGTTTCCAGGTTAAGAAATAAGAGATTGAAAATACAACTGCAGTTTGTGTCACTGTCCCTTGTACATTTTCCTGGCAGCACCCCCCAGAAGTAACCATGGCTTTGAACTTAAAACTGTGCTGTTTTAACAATGTCTTATTTTTTCCCCGCAGCTATCTGCATCATATTGGTGCATTTACTGATCCGATACAGATTACATTTCTTGCCAGAGAGCGTTGCTGTTGTTTCTTTAGGTAAGTGCTTATCAGTGATCCTATAAGAAAACCAGTAACAATACCATTTTTTGAGTGCCTCCCTAATGCCAGGAACCACATGAGATATGATATATTCCTGATTTCATTTAAATCCTCACTGCCATCTGTCATGAGGGTATTGTGATCCTATTTTACAGATGAGGACACTATAGCTCAGAGAGGGGTGATGATCTCCTAAAAGTCACATAGACCCCCCTCCCCCCATATTACTCAAAGGCCTTTCTGTTTCTAGAACTACCTTTGGGGCACATTGACTGTGTTACTAGGCTGTGCAGACCTGCAACTCAACTAAGGCAAGCAATTGATGCTTAATTCATAGGGTCATTGAATTTTACAACCTGAAGGGACTCTCACTTTATGGTTTAGGAAGGAGAAGTGGCTCACTTCCATGTCAGTCAGATCTAAAGTCTTCTGGAGCATTCCATTCTACCTCACTTACATTTCTCTCTTGTTTCCTGCAGCAATTAATTGTTAAGATAATTAGCCTCTGTATGTCAACTGTCCTTCAATAATAAATATTAAAAGAAAAAAGATAATTAGCCTCTAGAGGCTAATTTAGTATCTACTGATACTAAATCGGTATCATAATAGATACAAGCTTACATGAAAGTTAATTGAAATGGTTAATGAAAGTGCAGGGACCTTAATTTTCAGTAAGTATTAAAATCAAGATGAAAATGTGGGTGGGGGTACTTAAGGCATAGTATATAAGTTTTCAGTAAGGTCAGCTAAGACATTCATCAGTTTGTGATATTGTAGTTACTCTTACTAGTTTCCACTTGCCTACTAATGATATTTAATTTTTCCTTATCTCCACTGATGCTCTACTTAATTTTCTTTGCCTTGTGAGTCTTATTTAGCATATTTAGTAATAATTTTACAGTACAGCGATGGTTTAGGTTAGCTTTGGAGATGGAACATTCAGACTTTGATTCACCTTCTTTTGTCACCATCTGCATTCCTACTACCCTGGTTCAGCTCCTCCTGTGTTTCCCCTGGGCCTCATGTTTCTACTAAGTGCCAGGTTCTTGCCCATGATCTTTTTTGCATTGCCCCCTCACGTAAGCCTCATAACTCCCTAGTGATGCCATATCTTAAGGAAGAGACACCACTGGGTGGTACTGATCTTCAGTAAATAATTGAAAAACAATTTTACTCAAATTCCTGTTCTCTATTTAGCAGGCTCTTGAGCTGCACATCCTGGCAGATTCGAACAACCTTCACTAACAAGATAGTTTTCGAGCTCTAAGAATGGGATGATCATTTATTAACATCCCTTTCCTGCTATCAGGAACATTGAATATAACCTATACAACTAATAACCTATTCAGGGACATTCAGTAAAGACTTAAAACATGACTCCAAGGAGTGTACAGTTTTGTGGTCAGTTTTCATAGTTTCTCAGAATAAGAACTATAGTTGGTATGCATTTAGGTACTATGCACATGGAAATGATGGTTCTTATAATTTGGTTTGGAATGTCATGTTCTTCACTCTTTGAATGTTTGGGTAAGTGCAGGTCAGCGAACACCAATGCTTGTATTAGGAGTTACAGCAGACATTGTTGGTTGCCTACCCAAGAGCCATGTCACCCTTCCTTAAAAATAGAACTCTAATTTTGATCAGGTATCTTGCCACAGTGCACTGAAGAAAGATAGGCCCATCCAGGTCAAGACTGGTCTTTATGCCATCATGATAATTCCATTCCCCTTTACCATTGATGGGTTGTACAGGGTGAAGGCAGCAAGGCAGTGGGAAACCCTGTTCTGGCCTGTGAGACCATACCTCTGATGCTGTCATGTGAGGATATAATGCCTGGAGCACTGGTAGATGTCTTGTAATCACTGGCTCAAAGACAAAATCCAGAATCCTAAGGATTGCCAAGGGGACAGATGGGAAACCTGGATTCTTGACTGCAGTGTTGTTTTATTGAATTGATAGTTCTAGAGCTGCCTGTTATATGAAATAACAAACATCTGTGGCTTAAGCCATTTTTATGTGGGTGTCCTTTTACTTGCAGCTAAAAGCATCTTAACTGATACAGGACTCTTCCTATTTAAGGGACAATATTAATTGAAATTGATTCAAAGAAAACAAATTGGTGGGGGTGGAGTTGCATACGCAGTGGCCCATGGAACAGAAAACCTACAGGTAGCACTAGCTTCAGACTTAGCCAGATCAAGTCTCTTGGACTGTTTTTCTTCATTTTTCAACAGTGCTTCCTTCCCTTTGTTTTGGCTTCACTCTCAGGCAGGCTCTCTCCTGAACCCTAGCTTCAGGCCTGCTCTCCTTACCATAGCAATCACAGTGGGAAAAGTAGCCTCTTCTTCTCCCTCTTTCCACCAGAAGTTGTAGGATGAACTCTGACCTCATAGCCTCCCTAGCCTGGACAGGATGGAATGGTGTTGGGGATTGGCCAAGGCTCTCTATCCACAGGGTTTCTTTCTTCACTGATAGAGCAGAAATAACGTGGCATGTACAGCTAGGTCATGGGAAAGTTGATGGAAAGTAAGTCTTGCTTTCAAAACTTCCGGTAGCTAACTCAGGTGATTAGAACGCTGAGAACGGTTCCAGGGAGAGTGCTGGGGTCCAGAAAGTATTTTTTATTATGTTAGAGGACATTTGGTTAGAACTTAGAAATGCTGACAAAGCTATCAAAATAGTTCTGTATTTCATAAAGCCATGTGAATTGAAGGAAAACTTTTTTTCTCATTAGAGCAAAGTGTAATAAAATATTGAGATATCCCCCATTTCAATAATTTCCAAGTTTTGTGCCAAAAAGAATCTAGATGAAGCTGCCAGAGAAAAAGGTTTTCTTTCTTTCAGGGATAAACTCTCCCAGCCTACCTCTTCTAACCCAGAGTTGCTTTTCAGTTTACAGTCATGTAGAGACATGATTAGCCTTTGATGTTAAACATTCAGAGTTCCTGGGGCACCTGGATGGGTAAGTGGTTGAGCGTCTACCTTTGGCTCAGGTTGTGATCCTGGGGTCCTAGGGTCCTGGGATCAAGTCCCAAATCAGGTTCCCCACAGGAACCTGCTTCTCCCTCTGCCTAAGTCTCTGCCTCTCTCTCTCTGTGTCTCTCATGAATAAATAAATAAAATCTTAAAAAAAAAAAAGTTGGTATAGAAAAGGACTGTCTGCCTTTAAAAGCACATTTTCCCCTTCTATTTTATTGTGTTTTCAGATGAATCTCCAGACTTTTCTCATTTTTTTTTTAAAGATTTTATTTATTTCAGAGAGAAGAGAACATGAGCATGGTGTGGGGCAGAGACAGAAGCAGACCCCCTGCTGAGCATGGATTTCTCCACCCCCCCCCCCAACATGATCAGGACCCTAGCCTCATGACCTGAGCCAAAGGCAGACAGTTAACTGACTGAGCCATCCAGGCATCCCAACTTTTCTCATTCTTTATAAAAAAGTATCAACATGAAATTTTAAAGATATTTCCTTGACCCTTCTTCAAAGCTTTTGGATACTTTCTATACCTAGGGAATTCTGTAGCTTAGGCCTTTAAACCCCCCCCCCCTTTTTTTTTTTTTTGCACAAAGAACTATACAGAAAAAGAAAAATCCTTTTCATTGATAACTTCAGCTATTTTTATTATTAGGCTTTGTTCTCTTCCAAACCATTTGTAGGCATATATGTGGAGATTAGATGACCTTACTTGGTTTGAGTTTTTATCATTTTTGTGTTCTTTCCTTTTTACCACCCTTTCCATATTAAGATATGTGAACATACTAAGTTCACATATTTACTTTTATTGGTGCTGATTGGCTATTTTGGGCTGAATTTATAAGGAATAAAAATGAAATAATTGTACTGCTTACTATCTGCTACTGCTTACAATCTTTCCAGTAGCAAAACAGGAGATTCCCACCCCCTCCCCCCCAACATATTTTTAGAGGAAAAGTCAGAAGGGGTCAGATACGGACTGAAAATTTGCCCCATCCAAATGCCAATACGCTGATAATTAGGAAACCCAGATTTGATGGAATCATTGACTAGGAAACACCGAAGTGCTCCCTTGTCATCACCTTCTTAACTGTGTGCCTTTAGTTTTATTAACTCCTTCTTGTTTTAATAACTAAAAGATTTTAGATTTCTTTATTGAGTGCTCCTTTAATTGAGTAGAAAGGAATGAAAAATCACTCAGTCCCTGAGTTATTGACTAAAAGTAATTCAGGAAAAAGCAGATGTAGTAATGATATTCTAATTGTACTTAAGTTCTTAAAAAAAAAGTTTTTTTTTAAGACAAAGGGAGAATCCTAGCTGTAACAGTTTCTGTTCCTTTTTAGACTATTAAAGTTTAACCAGTGCTGACGTAGCTTACAGCGGCTCACAGGGAACTCTCACTGAATCTGCAGTGCCATGATTTTCATTAGAGAAGAAACAGGCATTCATTTGCTGGTGTTAGAGTAGTGGTCTTAGAGGCAGAGGCCAAAATTGGTTGTCAAATTGACAAAATGGTCACATTAAGCTCAGGATTTTCAGGGCTGTTGTATTCCAAGGAAGAGTGCTAGCACAGACTTTTATTAGTTCCTGGATGTATGGGTCAGAAGTGATGAGGTCCTCTTGGAACTCCTGTTGTTCTTTTACTGCTGTGAACTAAATGTGTGCTCGGTCTGGAATAACTCCCTTTTTTTTCCTGGAGTCTTGTTTGGACTTTCCTAGTTTTATGGTCTCCTTCTCTTAGTGGAGCATTTTATCATCCGTATGTTGTATTTTATACTTCAATCTTCCAGTTACGCCAGAGTAGGGAGATAAGCTCAAATTTAGAATAAGAAAGATTGTTAAATAATTGTATTCTGAAAGTTGCTATATTTGGCTGATTTCTTGAATTTCCTCCTTCACCACCTAAATGTTCTCCTTTTTGGTGGAAAAAGGAATAATGTTCCTCTGAAAATGTGAGCTACTTTAAAAACAAAACATATAAAACACGCTTTCCCCAGAAAACAAACAGCCCTGAAGTATGGATTCTAATCCTAACTGGTAGGACTTCTTTTAGAGTATCTTTGAATAGAATAGGTGGCAAAATCAAGGATTGGATTTTCAAAATTACCTTATGATAATATAACTTGGTTCTGTAATTACAGCTGACAAAATGTGCTAAAAACATTTTCAAAAAATCATTTGGCTAAAAGAGTGCAATATAAGTAACTATATTTCTTTTGCCTCATATAGTAGCAGACCTGTCTCCTCATGATGATCAGGGTCAATTATCCCTGCCAATATGGTTGCCTGTTTCTAGGCATGCTGGTCTATTGGCTCAAGGAGCCCAAAGGGACCAGGCAGCTGCCGTTGTAACTCTTACAATGTGAACCCTGGTGGAAATGTTACCTTCTGGGAGCCAGGACCTTTCAACCCCCTGAGCCTAAAGTTTCAGGCTAAGGAAGCAGAAATTCCCCAAGTAGGACTCTCCATTCCCAAGTGAGTCCCTGAGAGTGATGTTGAGTGGGGCCACTCCTACTTTACCCACTGTGTGCTATACCCATGCTTATCCTTGGGGATATACCACCCTAAAATGGCCCTTGGTTTGAGGAGTAAATTGCAGTCTGGGGGAGAGCTCCGTTCTTCACAGGATGTCATCTCCAAGCTGGTGCCTCAGCTTCTTTAAGAGACCCTGTTACAGGGGATCCCTGGGTGGCTCAGCGGTTTAGTGCCTGCCTTCAGTTCAGGGCGTGATCCTGGAGTCTCAGGATCGAGTCCCACATCGGGCTCTCTGCATGGAGCCTGCTTCTCCCTTTGCCAGTGTCTGTGTGTGTGGTGTGTGTGTGTGTCTGTGTCTCTCATGAATAAATAAATAAAAATAAAAAAAAAAAACCTGGTTACAGCTCTGGCTGGCTGGCAGCTTCTGGATGGGGTGTTACATGGTATATGACCATTATGGAGTCCATGGTCACATGCCTACTGCTGCATCTTTTTTCCCATAAAGTGAATCTCTTGGTTTACCCATTGTTATGCAGTATCCCACTTCGGTGGCTTGGACATTTGTGGGCCATTGGACAATGGCACTAGCCAAAGGACATCCAGCCAGCATGCATCCAGTCTCAGTCAGTATGAACTACCACCCCTTCCAGGGTGGAAGGGGTCTGAGGTAATCGAGCTGCCATCATGTAGCTAGCTGGTCTTCACAAAGGATGGAACCACATCAGGGGATAGGTGCTGGTCTATGTGGCTGTCCAGCCATCCATCCAACAATGGTAGTAGCTGGAGCAGCCATAGTGAGGAGGAGTTCGTGCTGTTGAGCCCCTGCACAGCTCCCATTGTAGTGTCTGTGATCATGAACCCACTGAAGTGACTGAGGTGAGAGGCTGGCTGAATCCTCCATGAACCAAGCTTGAGTGCTTTTTCCTCTGTCATGGTCATGAAGAACTCCCATCAAGAAGTAAGCACTGAGGGAGAGATGTTGACGTAACAGCTGTAGAGGACACAGAGGCCTGTGGTGCCTGTTCACGCACCTGTGCTCGTGCCCTGTAGACCGGCACAAGCCTCAGTGTGTAATGTTACACTTTCATCTTTCAACACATTGCTGCTCAGCCCACCCAGCCCCCAAACTGAGTAGTTATGGCAACCTACTTCTAAAGGACAGTTCTGAGCACATGAGCATCTGATGTCCCATGTCTAGATACTCTGTCTGTACCAGGGCCCCATAGCATGCCAGGAGCATTTTGCGTTTTCTCCTCAGGTGGTTTTCAAATTGCTGCAAATGGCAGGACCTTGCTTCAGAACCCTAGGGAACTATGCTGAGCAGCCCTCCTATTGCGACTTGCCTGAGATGTCACACACCATACCTTTCTACCATAGATCATTCTAGTACCATACCATAGATGGTATGGCAAAAGCAGCGGAGCTGCTTGAACTGCAGCTGGACCTGCTGCAGGGCCTCTCTTCTGCCCCCCCCCCCAAAAAAAACTATCAGCTTCCCACAAACCAGTAAATGATTGAAGTAGTTTTCTCCAAACCTGGAGGAGGCCTAACCAGGCATTGCACTGCTTTCTTAGTTGTGGGAGATGGAAGGTGTAAATCTTGTCCTTTACTTGGAGACAACGTCCTGTCATGCTCCAGACCACTTGACCCCTAACAGCTTGCCAGATGGGCAGGCCCCTGAAACTTTTTATCCTCTGAAGCCTATGTGTCTTACCAAGACATCTACTTGCCACTTCTTGCTTATTGTATCAGGTTAATGTGATGTCCACAGTCTATTGGATCAGCATGTTGTCCTGGGGTACATATGGTCTGGGTCCTTTGGGACTAGGTTATGACAAAGCAGGAGTTAACATAAGGCACTCGACTTATCTGGGGCTCGTCTGTAATCTTGAAATAGCCTGCAGAACTCTGTATTCCAGCAGGGAGGTTGGGGCACTTCTGCCACCAGACGGTCTCCAAGAATCTGGGGGCTGAAGGTGCTTGTGTGCATCTCCCCTGGATAACTCCCCCAGGTCTCAAAGTCCCACTTCTTCCTTAGCAGGCCTGGCAGAAGAAGGCATGGATGTTCCTTCTCGAGTGCAGCTTTCTTGGGAGATCTGCCACTCCTGCACTTAAGTCCCAGGCCTGATCTTTAGCTCTAGAAGCCCTCCAGCTGCAAGAGATGAGGGTCTGCTTACATGTTGCCAGGGAAGACCTCTGATGCTCACCCTTTGCTTTTAAGTTGTGATTGTCTAAGCCTATCATTTTCTCTCTTCAAAAGATCAGTGGCCTTCCGCAGCCACCACACAACTCCACTGCTCTTATGTTCCCCACACCTCTCCAACACCACAGGCACTGCCTGAGCCACTGCTTCCCACCCAGTGTCTGACCCAGTCCACCACAAGGGAGCCCTAGCAGTGGTACTGCTGCCCCCAGGAGTAACCATCGGGATTGACCACCGTGCTGGGGTCCTCATGGCCAGCTGGCTGCAGAGCTATCCAACTCCAGAGTACAGCACCTTTCAAATTTGCCTCCTAGAGCCACTCCGCTCCTGAAACCAGTTGTCTTAAGTTGGCTGCCTGAAAGCAGAGTCTGAGATGGGGCTGGGGACATGTAATTTATGGAGGGGTGCTCGAACAAATCTGCAAGAAAGGAAGTAAACCAGACTTCAGGAGGAGAAAGAGCCAAACACCAGGCCGGATCTCAGCTTCAGTCTGGCCTTAGCCTCACAGGAAGGCCCAGGGACTAGAACCCACACCATGGTTGTCCCTCTTTAAAGAGAGGGAGTTGGACTCCCGCCACCCTGTCAGTCATTGTCTATGAATTGGTGTGGGGTGGGTGTAACCTCCTGAGAAGGTGCCTCTTGGCAGCTGAGGGCACTTTTCCAGAGTAGGGGACAGCTGCGAGCACTTAGCAGCCAGCATTCTCAGCGGCTTCCACAAATGGGCCCAGTGGAAGGAGAATTAAAAATGCCTGTACCCTTGACCCAGCAATCCCTCTTTCAGGGGTTTGTGCTGTGAATGCCTCAACCCATGGGGAATCATGTATTTACTCAGATAGCAAAATCCTGAGAAAAAGCCCAGGGACTCAAGTTTTCACAGAATATTCTTTTGTAGCTTTTAAATTTTGTATCACGTACATCTGTTACATAATTAAATAAAGATGTAATAATTCATTCTTAATTCTGGACCTGCTATTTACTAGATAAGTGGTGCTGGGCCTTAGCCTTAGTTTCCTTATCTATAAAATGCAGGTGACAGTGCCTTCACTTCCTGGAATTGCAGATACTGAGCAGGGTAATGCATAGAATTCACTTAGTATAATGCCGACCTGCTAAGTAATCAATGACTATTAGCTGCTGCTCTTAATATTATCTATATTATTATGGTTTATTGCCTTGCAGGGTAGTTGTGAGGATGAACTAAAATAATGTGTATCTTATACATCAGCACAGTGTCTGGATGTAAAGTGTGTGTGTGTGTCTCTTTTTAACATAGGGCAAATAAATATATATATGTACATATATATCTACTCTTCAAGGGAATTAAGATCATGTTCTACATTCTGTTTTGCAACCTGATTATCATCCTTAAGATATCTTAAGCATTTTTCCTGTAACATTATTAGGAACATTGCACAGTGATGGTGGTAGGGCAGAGCACCCTGGGAGAGAGGTGAGGGTTCATAGGCTATAACAGCTATGCAGACAGGCTGGGGCAGTATAGTCTGCCTCTGTCTTAGCATCATGAAGTGTTAGGATGTCCAGTGTCCCTAGCTGACCCTGAGCCATCACACAGATTACTTCAACTCTCTGAGCCTTCCTACCTGAAACATTCTCTTGAGGATTAGAAATAATTTAAAGTGTCAAATCCTAGGAGAAGGGGCTCAACAAATAATTATGAATTGTTCCCAATGTTTTGAGTTAATACAATGATGTCCATAATGAGGTGTGTGCATCAGGATCTATTGGGGGCAGAAGAAAATGTAAGAACTTGAGTTTCTGTTTTATTTTTTTATTTTATTTTTTTAAAAGATTTTATTTATTCATGAGAGACACAGAGAGAGAGAGAGGCAGAGACATAGGCAGAGGGAGAAGCAGGCTCCCCATTGGTAGCCTGATGCAGGACTTGATCCCACAACCCCAGACCACGACCTGAGCCAAAGGCAGATGCTCAACCACTGAGCCACCCAGACGTCCCTTGAGTTTCTCTTTAATTTCACTCTTTTACAAACTCTGTTTTGTGTGTACACTTTCAAATATATTAATATAGTAGCAGTGCTTTTTAATAAGAGATAAAAATTTATAACTTGAGATTATATATGCTTACATTCTTTTTACTGGTAAGAATATACAAAATTGTAACTAGGGCATTATTTCCATCTGGTAGCTAGTCGTGTGGTAGGAATTCCTCCTGGAGAGTAGATTGATTTGACCTAACTTGGAACCTCAGTCTCAAAAGGGGAAGCTGCTAATCTCAGGCTGCATGATATTTTAGTCCTAAGACATCTAGAAAGGATTGCTCAGGAAATAGTAGTAACAGTAGTAGTGATAATATCACATTGTATTTTACAAAGCTTTCTAGTGCCTCATAAATAATAATATAGAAGCAAGCTTAGGCAATAGAATGATAGTGATTATAATAGATAGATATAATAGATAACTATGAATAATGATTTTCATGGGACGCCTGGGTGGCTCAGTGGTTGAGCATCTACCTTTGGCTCAGGGCGTGATCCCAGAGTCCTAGGATCCAGTCCCGCATCAGGCTCCCCAAGGGGAGCCTGCTTCTCCCTCTGCCTATGTCTCTGACTCTATGTCTCCTGAATAAATAAATAAATCTTTTAAAAAGAATAATGATTTTCGAATGCAGCTGTTTCATATGTAATTACAAAGCACTAACCATGGTGTTATACATTTACAAGGGAAAGAGAAAGTTGAAGTTGTAGTAGAGCAGAAAAACACTAGCTTTGAAAATGAAATCTGAAACCGTGAAAAGAGGTTCAGCTTCTCTAGTAATCAGGAATGATTACTGAATGCAGATTAACTGCCAATGCAAAGTGAAACAATGTAACAACTTCTTGCCCATCCCGTGGGGCAGAAATGTTTAGTCTGATGACTGTCCAGGGTTGGTGAGAATGTGGGAATGCTCTGGAGCAGCAGTGTAAATTGGTGCAACCACTTTGGAGGACAATTTGGCAACATTCTCAAGAGATAAAAATGTTCATGCCTTTCACTGTCTCTGGATCTGCCCTCTGGAAACACTTACACAAAGCAGCCTGAACCATTGTGTTCGTTGCAGGACCACTGTTAACAGCAAACAGTTGGAGACAGCTATTATTTGCTGAATGGTTAAAAAAAAATTGTGACTTTAAAAAAAATTAAAGTATAATTCACATACTGTAAACTTCACAGTTTTAAGGCATACAATTCAGTGTCTTTCAGTATATTCACTGAATATAGTAGAATGACAGGATTGTGCAACCATCACCACTATCTAATTACAGAACATTTTCATCACTGCAAAAGGAAACCCTCTACCTATTAGCAGTCATTCCCCATTCTCTCCTTTCCCCTTCCCTTGGCAACCACCAACCTCCTTCCTGCCTCTGTAGACTTGCCTATTCCACACATTTTGTATACATGGAATCATATAATCTGTGGCCTTTTTTTAAATAACAGATTTATTGAGATATAATTCACATATGATACAGGTTACCCATTTTAAGTGTACCGTTCAGTGGGTTTTAGTATATTCACAGAGTTGTACAGCTATCACAACAATTGATTTTAGAAAATTTTCATCTTCCCCAAAAGAAACCCCTTTCCCTTTAGCTATGAGCCCCAAACCATCCTCCCCAGTCCAAAGCAATCATTTCTGTCTCTATAGATTTGCCTATACTGCATGTTTTGTACAAATGGATCACAAAATATGTGTCTTTTGTGCCTGGCCCCTATTACATAGCATGTTTTCTTTCTTTTTTTTTTTTTTTTAAACATTTTATTTATTCATGAGAGAATCACAGAGAAAGGCAGAGACACAGGCAGAGAGAGAAGCAGGCTCCATGCAGGAAGTCTGACGTGGGACTCGATCCTGGGACCCCAGGATCATGCTCTGGGCCAAAGGGAGGCACTCAACCACTGAGCCACCCAGGGATCCCTACTTAGCATGTTTCCAAGACTCATCCACGTTGTAGCATAGATCAGTGCCCCATTTTTTTAAATTGCCAGATAATATTCCATTGTGTGAATATACATTTTGTTTCTCTATTCATCAGTTGATGAACATTTGCGTTGCTTCCACCTTTGGATTACTGTGAATAACGGTGCTAATGAACATCCGTGTACAAGTTCCTATAAAAGCATATGTTTTCTGGGCTCTTGGGTGGAGTTGCAGGTCATATGGTAACTCTCACTTTTTCAGGAATTGCCAAACTGTTTTGTCACAGCAACCACTGTGACATTTTACATTCCTACCAGCAATATCTGAATGAAAGCTCCTGCTTCCCTGAACCCTTGCCAGTGCTTGCTTTCCTGTCTTTTTATTCTAGGAGTGTGAAGAGCTCATTGTGGTTTTGATTAGCATTACCCTAACAATGTTAAGCGTCTTTTCATGTGCTTGTTGGCCATTTGTATGTCTTCTTTGGAGAAATATCTGTTAAACGTGTGGCATTTTTATGCTATGAGGCAGAGCTGTTCAAAGGAATGAGGCCGATCTATATGTAATAATCCGTGAGTGCATCTCCCAGGATTTAACACTGAGCAAAATAGCAAATAGTAGAATGACACATTACATACTGTAAATTTTATATAAATACACACAGGTGTGCCATATGTACATAAACACAGTACTGTATGTTAAATATAAACATGTCAGAGGCTAGAGAATGATCTGATAGAATGTTTCCCAAACTCCTGGAGATGGTTGCTTACCTTGGGGCAGGAAGAGAAAGCACTAAGGTGGGAATGGGGGGTGGGATCTCATCAAAAGGGTCTTTTATTTACAACATTTTACAATGTATTCATGAGCTATTTGGTTAATAAACAATTGTATTAAAAAGTCCTTAAATATATACACAATTTGAAAAGGTAAGAAAAAAAGCAATTGGGAAGCTCTATCTGGAGAGTTTGGAATCAGTGCTTTCATGCCACCTGGCAAGTGAATAGACAACTTCTATTTCGAAAATAGATTCATTGACCCTCTTTACACCCCAGATCTATTTTGACTTGGTCTCTTTTTCAGAGTAATGTTATTATAGTTTTAACAATATGGAACAATTCAGATAGTATAGAGGTTTATAAAGTTAAACTTATCTCCTCTCCACCTGCAACCCCCTCCCCCACAGAAGTGAGTGATGTGCACTTCCTTTTCCTGATAAACTTCTCTGTTCTAGTATTGTCTCTTCCTCCCACCCCCATCAGACATAGTAACAAAGTGTGTTTCATCTTTCTGTTGTTCGTGGGGAAAAGCTCCTTCCTCTGGGCAGGAGGTGGGGGAGATGTCTTTGACTTTTAGGGTCTATGACAGTGGCCTTTAGACTTGCTTTGAATCAGCCCCTACCAGAGATTGTGATTTAATAGGTCCAGAGTGCTGCTCAGGTGTCTTTATTTTATAAAAAGTTCCCATGATGATTCTGATGAGTCAACAGGGTTAAAAATCATTTATCTAGTGAGTAACAGAGCCATCATAAATTGTACCCGTGATGCTTCTTTGAGAATTATTTTTGGTAGGTTCTTTATGAGAGAGTAATGAGCCTGTCAGCCTTAAGGAAACATGCCTGAACTTAGATGGTCTGTTTTGTTCCAGGAATTTCACAGAATTTTTACTTTAGGTTATTTTTAGCATTGGGGTTTTATCTCTAACTAAATACTCTGCCTAGAACTGCCATCTGAATCTAAGAAAGTGATCTCAGATTCTTGTTCAGAAATGATAAGAATAAGCAGTATAGAGGAAACTTGGCATGTGAGCTTTCTGTCATTTCACATTGAAAATGAGTGGGTGTACCAAAACTGACCAGTTAAATCTTCTGTGCCCAGCAGACTGTCCTTAGGGCTTGTTCAGTCAAGCTTTTTGTTCCCAAGCTGCATGCCCCCCCACTGCCATTGTTGACTTCATTATAGTATGTTTGTCTAAGATGTGACTCGGAACTTCACATTGATCTCCATTCTTACGTTTTCAGTTTGAAAACTTGGGGAAATCCATAAAAGCTATTTAAAGACGTAATAATCAGTTTTTCTAGGAAAATAAACCTGAGTAATCTTTCTCATATCATAAGTTATGTCAAACTTTATATTTTCTCTTATAGGTATTCTCATGGGAGCAGTTATAAAAATTATAGAGTTCAAAAAATTGGCAAATTGGAAGGTAGGTTTGCCTGTTGATTTTTTGTTTTTTGCCTGTTGATTTTTGAACATACTTAAAATTTTTATTGATTATCCTTAATTTTAGTAACACTGATGGTTAGTTATGATGGCTTATCATTACATGACCATCAGTAAACTTTATATTGTCCCACTAATTTTTTAACATTCCGTTGGATTAGGGTTGATATCTTTACATCTGACTTTTTTTTTTAAATTTTATTTATTCATGAGAGACACAGAGAGAGAGAGGCAGAGACATGGGCAGAGGGAGAAGCAGGCTCCATGCAGGGAGCCCGATGTGGGACTCCATCTCAGGACTCCAGGATCATGCCCTGAGCCGAAGGCAGATGCTCAACTGCTGAGCCACCCAGGCATCCCAACATCTGACTTTTTTAAAAAAGTTTGGGGATCCCTGGTTGGCTGGCTCGGTGGCTTAGCGCCTGCCTTTGGCCCAGGGTGTGATCCTGGAGCCCCGGGATCGAATCCCACATCAGGCTCCCGGCTTGGAGCCTGCTTCTTCCCTCCGCCCTGTGTCTCTGCCTCTCTCTCTTTGTATGTCTATCATGAATAAATAAATAAAATCTAAAAAAAAAAAAAAAAAAGAAAAAGAAAAAGCTTGAGTCTCACACTGCTTCAAGTTAATGTGGGAGCACCTGGTGTCATGTTTTGTTACTTAATTGCATTTGCATAATCTTAGACTCACCTGCTGCTGTCTGGGGAGGAAATCTTTAATTAGCATTAAATATCAATCAGTGGTTATTGTTGCCAGCTAACAATAAAACAGATTTGTTCAGCCCTGTAGAGCTTACAGAATGCTTTCTATACTGTAGCTCGTGTTGTCCTCATATCAACCATGTGAGGTAAATTGACCACATATTATCATCACTGTGTTTTCATGAATGAAGAAAGTGACCACAGAGAGTTTGAGACATGTCCAACATCAAAGAGCTAGAAAGTGGCTGAGTTGAGCCTTATGGCCAGACCCTCTGGCCCTGTGTATTCTGTATTCTCTCCACTATACCATGTTGTCCTCAGTGTGTGGGCATTCGTACCGGCGTGTTCACACAGAAGTCAGCATGTGAGTATCATCTTATGGTACAAGAACTAATTGAAACTCAAATTTCAACCTAAACTAGTGCATCCATGTTGAGTACAGAGCTTTAAAAAGTGTGTAGCAGGGAACCTGCTTCTCCCTTTCCCTCTGCCTGCTGCTCCCGCTGTTTGTGTTCTGTCTCTGTGTCAAATCTTAAAAAAAAAAAAAAAAATCAAAAACATATAACAAAATTGTGTGGAGGGAAATAAGGTTAATTTCAAAACATTAAAGAATATTTTGTAGCAAAAATTTATCACATCCAAACCCCTCCTATTTTGATTCAGCTCCTAGATGCTAGGATTAATTTATCTATGAAACTGTAGAGCATAAAATTTGCAAAACAAGCCACATAAACTGACCTAAAACACAATTTGAAACTGTTATAAATAATATTCAGGAAATATTGTATGTATTAAATGGATTCTTAAAATACACATTGAGCTCTTGCTATTATAGATCTCCCTCCAGCTGGGGAAGAGACTGAGCAGGCCCCACTGTACTTCAGTGGGGCCTGCCCAATCTCTGCCCTACTACAACTGGTTAATGTTAATCACCCTCACAGTGGCTAGTTTTAGGGCAGGGGACTGTAATCCTTTCTCTACTCCTACATACAGCCTGGTGTGTAGAGGGAACCTCCTAACACATTTTGTTTGACTTAAAATCAGTTGCTCAAAATTGGAACTGATTTTAAACAATTAGAAATTGTTTTATTTTAAAATATTGCCAATCTATATAAAATGCTGGAAATTTCACATAAAAACCTGAATTTCTAGCTTCCCTTGAAGAAGCAGAAACTCTTAACATCAGGCCCACATGCCGCTCTGCAGAGATCCAGCAGCTGCTCCCTGGGGAATGTTGTGTGGCCTGGGGAACCACTCAAGTTGGTGACCCCTGTTCTGAGTAGTGGGGACAGGGGGAAGGAGGGGAGATTGTCCTCCATTTTCAGTTTTATATGCTTCAATTTTGTTGAATTTATTTTTCAATGGATGTTAAATAATAGTATATTTAATAGCACAGGCAAGTAAACCAGAGTTGGGTGGTCAATGTAACAAAGTGCCCAAAGAGCCATCCAATCTGGGCTTGACCTCAGAGAAGGGGGAGGTTTCTAGGCCAGGACAGTTGGGCCAGGCTTCCTGGAGGAACAGGTGTTTGTGGAAAGCTGAAGCAGGAAGCAGGACACCTGTTTGGAAACTGAATGCTGCAGGAAGCAGGGGGGAGATAAGAAAAAACAAGGAGTTTGGTGTTCTCTCCATGCAGTTCTATTGCCAGACTGTCTGGGCCTGCCTTCCACCTGTATTGTCATACACTTAAATATTTATTTCTTGAAAGCAACTTGGTTTTTACATATATATTTATATATATTGTAGCAGTTTGTTGTAAAGGCTTTTGTTGTGGTGAAGTATATTTAACATAAAACATATCATTTTAGCTATTTTTAGGTATATGTTTCAGTAGCTGAATACATTCACAATGTTGTATAATCATCACATTATCTATTTCCAGAAGTGTTTTATCATCCCAGACAGAAAATCTACCTGGTAAAAAACTCCCTAGTCCCCCCCGCCCACAGTCTATTCTGCTTTCTTTTTTCTTTTCTTTTTTTTTTTTTTTTAGTATTTTCTGTTTTTTTAGGAACCCTCTATTCTACTTTCTATCTTTATGAATTTATGTACTATAGGTACCTTATGTACGTGGAATCATACAACATTTGTCCTTTTGTGTTTGGTTTATTTTACTTAAAGTGATGTTTTTAGGGTTCATTCATACTGTAGCATGTGTCAGAATTTCCTTCCTTTTTGCGGCTGAATAATACTCTTTTGTAGGTATACACCACACTTTGTTTATCCATTCATCTGTTGATGGGCTGCTGGGTTGTTCCTAGCTTTTGGCTATTGTGGATAATGCTCCTGTGAACACTGGTATACTATATACATTTATTTTAAAGGAGACACTATAGTACCAGGTTATAATACTGTGGGAAACCAGTATTGTTTTTATAAATAAATATGATAAAAGCAAAGTAATACAGATGCCTGCTGAAGCCTCTGAGGTCAAGCCTGCTCTGTTAAATAAAAGGGCTATCAGCACATTGGAGAGAGGCTTTACACGCCCTAACTCCAACCTGTGGTGTCTGAGTTCATTGGGACTGGAAAAGAATCAAAAGAGGTTTTTTTCAATCTGACAGGTCTGTGGTATTTGACATACACTGCTCAGGTACCATCTAAAATTACCTCATATCATTTTGGGGAAGATGTTGCCAAAAGAACCTGGGATCTTTCTGTAACACTGTTCATTGTAAGGTAGGATGTGTATTTCCTGTGGCTGGTGTAGCAAAACTGGGGGGCTTAAGACCACAGAGATTATTCTTCCATCGTTCTGGGGACCAGAAATCTGAAATCAAGGTGTTAGCAGAGCTGTGTTCCCTCTGGGGAGCAAATCCAGGCTCTAGGGGAGAATCAGTGATTGGCTTTTGCCGCTTCTGATGGTCCCAAGTGTTCCTTGGCTGTGGCAGCATAATCTGTTTCTCATCCCTGTCTTCACATGTCCTCCTCCTCTGTGTCTGTGTGTCCTTTCCTATCTCTTGTAAGGACACTGTCACTGGGTTTTGGGCCCACTCTAATCCAGTCTGATCTCCTTTGGACTCTTCCCTTAATTACATCTGCAAAGACCCTATTTTCAAAGAAGGTCACATTCTGGGGTTCCAAGTGGACATGAATTAAGCCTGTAAAACCCGTGCAACCCACTGCAGGTGGGTTCTCTTTTTTTCCTGGGGCCAAGGTGGAAGGTCAGTTTCTGAAACTCCAAAAGAATCTATATGGTGGTCCCACCGCACACATATCCTGAGAATAGGTTGCCCCACAAAACACAGAAATCAGCCCATTTCTTTTCACATGGTCCCAGTCTGAGTCATGAGCTTGTTGCACGGGCAGTTATTTTAAGACTTAATAAGGCATTTTCAGAAGTCATTTGCTTTCTATTTTGAGCCTTTGAATGTTATTTTAGTCTTTATGGTAACAGCTGTACATTTGTAAGAATACACTTAGCCATTCTTTTAAACAGGGATTTGGACAAGAAATCTGACTGTGGCATGAAAACTTTCATGTGAAAGGGGGCCTAATTTTACAATTAAGTATAGTAAGTAGACTTTATATTACGTGTGGTCATTTTGGATTTGAGGACCAATATGAATTTTTCCCCCAATTCACCAACAATTAGAGATACTAATATAGAAAATGGAATTATCATTTCATTCCTCCAAAGATGGCCATATTCTAGAAATACCTTTCCTAGTGGTACTTAATATTTGAATCTGAAAGCATGGCAAGGGCCTTGCTTTATAGCTGTGTCCCCAGTAACAAGGGCATCAGGTGGAAACTGTTCTGTCATAGTCCCAGATTTAGGAAAATCTCTGTCACGATTGTCTGTGACAGGCAGAGAAAAGGCTGGGTTGTTTTAAACACATACAGAGTTTACTCTTTCTTCAAGTGGATTGTTTTAGGGCCTTAACTATTACCTTTTTTCCAGAGGATTTCAATTTGTGGACTTATTTTTTAAAGTGTTCTGTTTTAATTGAAATGTTTTCTGTATTAAAATTAACTTTCGGGGATCCCTGGGTGGCGCAGTGGTTTGGCGCCTGCCTTTGGCCCAGGGCGCAATCCTGGAGACCCGGGATCGAATCCCACATCAGGCTCCCGGTGCATGGAGCCTGCTTCTCCCTCTGCCTGTGTCTCTGCCTCTCTCTCTCTCTCTCTCTCTCTCTCTCTCTCTGTGACTATCATAAATAAATAAAAATTTAAAAAAAATTAACTTTCTTTCCTTAGTAAAGAATGAAAAGCAGGGGAGCCTGGATGGCTCAATAGGTTAAGCATCTGCCTCTTGATTTTGCCTCAGGTCATGATCTCAGGGTCATGAGATCATGCCCCACATCGGGTTCAGTGCTGGGCGTGGAGCCTGCTTCAGATTCTCTTTCTCCCTCTCCCTCTGCTCCTTCCCCCTCTTTCTGTAAAAATTTTTTAAAAGAATGGAAAGCATATACTGTGTGTTTAGAAGCAGTTCATCCTGTGGTTTCTCTTGCTGGTCACCTCTTAAGATCACTTGTCCTATATTTTCTTTCTTTCTTTCTTTCTTTCTTTCTTTCTTTCTTTCTTTCTTTCTTTCAAGATTTTATTTATTTATTCATGAGGGACACAGAGAGAGAGAGAGAGAGACAGACAGACAGACAAAGACACAGGCAGGGGGAGAAGCAGGCCCCATGCAGGGAGCCCGACGTGGAACTCTATCCCGGGACCCCAGGATCAGGCCCTGGGCTGAAGGCTGGTGCTAAAACATTGAGCCACCCAGGGATCCCCCTGTCCTGCATTTCTTAATGCAGGTTTTGTTGTGTTTTTGGTTTCTTCTGCCTGGTTTTATCATCAGGTACTCTTTTAAACATTGCATGCTTCCACTGGGCCTAAGAGAACAATTATTTTGGCTCTTTACTGATGGATTTATTTCGTAACTACACAAATTCTATGCTTCTGAAAATACCCATTTTATATTTACAGGAAGAAGAAATGTTTCGTCCAAATATGTTTTTCCTCCTCTTGCTTCCTCCTATTATATTTGAGTCAGGATATTCATTACACAAGGTAAGACTCAAGCATGCATTGGTCCTTTAGGACCAGTCTAGGTAGCTGCCATGTTAGTAAGGCAAGCTCTTTAAAAGCCTGGTTTTGACCTAGCAGCAGTGGCTCAGCATGAACACCCCGGGGTACATGGTAGAAGCTGGACTGCACTGCCTGACATAGGGAGAAGAGCAGACAATATATATATGGTCAGTGAGTTGCTCTCATGGCTTCAGGCAGTGTGGCTTATTAATTAGCATTTTCCATAAAGGATTACTTTGCCTAGGAAGTGATCACCAAAGTGGTTTTATGTGGTGTACAGACGATACATTGACTCCTCTTGTTGGACAGAGACTCTCCTGGGACAACAGAGACATGTGCCTCAGGCCTTTTGATTCTTTGAACTTGCAGTGTGGGGCCCCTCTGCCTCCTTCATTGTATCTCAGTGTCCTGCCCTGGGCCTCAGCTCCCTGCTGATAGCCCCTCACTCCCAGTCTCCTTCTGGCCCATTACCTAGTCCCATAGTTCCCCTGCCCATCCTTGGCTCCTTGGCCTGGGGAGCAGCCTCTCTGGTCTCTGCCTGCTTCCCTGCTTTGCCCCAGCATTTCTAGTCTCTGTCCTCTGGCTTCCAATGGGACCCTTTCTGCCTGGGCCAGAGCTTCTAACTTTTAAGCTGATTTGTATATATGTGTAGGGGGGAAGGAAAGGGGGTGTTTGGGATGTTGTTTTTTTTTTTTTGCCTGTGAGTTTTCCTTAAATATATTTAGTTTTAAAAATAAAAGGGTATTCAACTTGAAATGTTAGTAATACATCAGTTATTTTATGAATGTGATTAAAAATTGTGAAAGCTGGAAGGTTTGGCCTAGCCTCTAAGAAAGTAGAGCCTGGACTTTCAGAGAGATGTAGGTCTAATCACGTGCTGCCCCCTACAGGTGTCTTCTGAGTAAAGTCAAAATTAAAAACAAAATGAAAAAAACCCTAAAATTCTACTTCTCAGGTTGTTTGAAGGTTTGTACTAGATGAAGGAATGTTTGCAAAGCATCACCCACCACAATAAATGATTGGTGAGGGTGCTTGTTATTAACATTATCTATTATTAATATAATCAGTGTTGTTTTTAATAGCTTATTAAACTCAAGAGTTAAATTTGTCATGAGAGTTTTAGTTAAAACATATTAATTAAATCTTTAATTTTCCACCTGGATTCTAAAGCATAAAATGTTCAGTCCAAATTCTAAAATGTTCAGTCAGGATTCACTTTAAACTGTTATTGTGTAGCTATCCAAAGAAAAAGTAAAAAGGAAGTTTAATGTAAAAAAAAAAAAAAATTCCCAAGTCTTATAAACTATTACTGACCTTGGATAATTTAAAAAGAAATGAGTAAGAAGGAATTAAAAAGTCAGCGTCTTTCATTTTTTCATTTTATAAACAAATCTTAACTATAAGCAGATTATGAAAATATTTCAAAACAATGCTGAGGCGATTGATTTGGATTTTACTTAAAAACCTGACCCTTTGATTATTGTATTAGAGCATATAAAATTTTTATTTTCTAATTTTTTGGAAGGAAGGGAGATAAATTTGTTCTAAAATTTAGGGAAAATAGTAGTTTCTTAGAAAAAGAAAGATGGCTTTCCAGCAGAAAATGTGACAATTATGAGAAAGGGACTAATGTGACTTAGCAATGTGAATTCAGAGATTTCTGTTCACTTCCTGCCCTCCCCAAAGAAGATAGGAAATTGACTCTGGATGTCCTTGATATTGTTGTATTTGTTTTTTTTTTTTTAAGATTTATTTATTTATTCATGAGAAACACACACAGAGAGAGAGAGGGAGGCAGAGACAGAGGCAGAGGGAGAAGCAGGCTCCATGCAAGGAGCCTGATGTGGGACTCGATCCCGGGTCTCCAGGATCACACCCTGGGCTGCAGGTGGCACTAAACCGCTGCGCCACCAGGGCTGCCCTTGTTGTATTTGTTGATGTAAATTTGGACTTGGAATAAAAATTTCAGTAAGATTACCATCAATTAATATGCATTAGACAGGTGGCTATTGGTTCTTTAAAATTATTAATATCACATAAAGAATAGGCCATTAGTTATTTGAAAGAGAAACATAAATTTACATTATGTAGCAAAGGGAAGTTCTTGAATAGTAACTTGAATTTGGGTAAATTTTCCATATCCAGGTTAATATTAAGCAACTACATAAATTATATCAGCATTAGATTCCTATAAACAGATCAAGACTTAATTTAATCTATTTTAACAACAAAATAAATCAGCTCCTTGCAAAGAAAAACTCAGAGGAAAGCCTTTAGTTTAGAAAAAAACAAATCATTGTGTTTGCCCTGAGTTATTTTAAGGTTCTTTGTGTATGGTAGATTGATATACCAAACAAAGTAATTGAATGTCAGATCATGGGTGGCCAAATCAGATTGCAATGAATGAAGCAAAGCAGCTTCCTGAAGGAGATGGGCTTGGTGGGGCCGCCAGTGTTAAACTGGGGCAAACTTTTGAAGTGAGCTTCAAAATACCACTTCCGGGCAGCCCCGGTGGCTCAGCGGTGGCTCAGCGGTTTAGCACCACTTTCAGCCCAGGGCATGATCCTGGAGACCTGGGATCGAGGCCCACATCAGGCTCCCTGCATGGAGCCTGCTTCTCCCTCTGCCTGTGTCTTTGCCTCTCTCTCTCTCTCTCCGTGTCTCTCATGAATAAATAATTAAATAAAATCTTAAAAAAAAAAAAAACAAAATAGCACTTCCCTGGCATGCCTGACCAGCTCAGTCAGAAGAGCGTCCAACTCTTGGTTTCGGCTTCAGTCATGATCTTGGAGCAGTGGTTCAAGCTCCATGTCTGGCTCTGTGTTCAGTGCAGTCTGCTTGAGATTCTCTCTCCCACTCCCTCTGGCCACCCCCACCCCCTGCTGGCTCATGCACACATGGTCTCTCTCCAAAGTAAATAAATCTTTAAAAAAATAGATAAAATAGGGATCCCTGGGTGGCGCAGCGTTTTGGCGCCTGCCTTTGGCCCAGGGCGCGATCCTGGAGACCCGGGATCGAATCCCACGTCGGGCTCCCGGTGCATGGAGCCTGCTTCTCCCTCTGCCTCTCTCTCTCTCTCTCTCTCTCTCTGACTGTCATAAATAAATAAAAATTAAAAAAAATAGATAAAATAGTTCCTGGGGGTGTCTGGCCCCGTTGGTAAAGCACGTGACTCTTAATCTCGGGGTGAGTCATGAGTTTGAGCCCCATGTTGGGTATAGAGATTACTAAAAGTAAACTTAAAAAATAAGTAAAATAGGGATCCCTGGGTGGCGCAGTGGTTTGGCGCCTGCCTTTGGCCCAGGGCGCGATCCTGGAGACCCGGGATCGAATCCCACGTCGGGCTCCCGGTGCATGGAGCCTGCTTCTCCCTCTGCCTGTGTCTCTGCCTCTCTCTCTCTCACTGTGTGCCTATCATAAATAAATAAAAATTAAAAAAAATATTTAAAAAAAAATAAGTAAAATAAAATAGCAGTTCCTGTTGTCTCTGGTGTGTTAGTTAAGCAAAAAGATGAGATTCCTTGTCTGTGCCCACAATCAAGTTTTAGGGATCCTTGGTATTGTTCCTAAGTAGAGCCCACAGGATTCTAATAAGTAGCTTTTAAAAATTTTTTTATGGAAATTACCATGGTACTAGGACTCAAATATTTTTTTCTTAAATGTTATGAGGTATAGATGGAAATATATTTTATCATATTTGAAGAAGATACTGAGAGTATAATAGAATTATTGTTTTTCTAAATATTTTATTTATTTATTTGAGAGAGAAAATGAGTGAGGAGAGGGACTGGGGGAGGGAGAAGCAGATTCCCCACTGAGCAGGAAGCCCTGTATGAGATTTGATCCCAGGACCCTGGGATCATGACCTGAGCTAAAGGGAGACACTTAATCGACTGAGCCACCCAGGAGCCCCTAGAGTAAAATAAGATTATTTGAAAGTCCTGGACAGCAAACAGGATTTTCTAATCACGTAATCTATTATCTTGACATTCTTTATAATAACGCATCTTTTCTGGGGCACCTGGCTGGCTCTAGTCAGTGGAGCATGTGACTCTTGATCTCAGGGTTAAGCCCATGGTGGGTATAGAGATTACCTAAAATCTTTTTTAAAAAGTATGCACCTTCTTAAAATTAATTTAAAAATTATAATTGTATAAGCTTTGGACTTTGATCAGACATGAAATATGAAAGGTTAATTCCTTCCTTCCTATTCATTGGGCATCTTCCATCTGACAGGTATTATGCCAGTAACTATGTTGTGTAAAAGCAGATGTGGTCATTCCCCCCACCCCCCCACCTCCACTGAGCCTATATAGTTTAGTGGGAAAGACAGACATTAGTCAAATAGTTCTATAAATGAATACAAGATTTCAGCCATGTCATGTGTTACCAGGAGAGGGTGATTGTTCACTGAGAGCATAGAATAGAATCTGACCTGGGTGAGGGATCAGAGCAGGCTTCCCTCAGGAAGAGCCAGACTGCCCTAAGACCTTAGGATGATTTAAGTTCACTGAGCAAGGGGGAAGAAAGAGTGGCCCAAGCCCGGGGAGCATGACATGTTCCAAGAACCAAAAGCTACCAGTATGACTAGAACCCAGAGAACAAAGGGGGAAATTAGAGGGCTTCATAGGGGTAGAACCGTCTAGGCTTTGGTTGGATTTTAGCTGCATTCCAAGTGGCAGTGGGAGGTCAGAGTGAAGATAGCAATAGCACAATCAGGTTTGGCTTTTCCAAAGATCATTCTGGGAGGCCTTGAAGAGTAAAGGGCAAGGGGCCAGCACTGGTTGAGATTGTTGATGCTATTGCAGCGGTCCAGGGGAGAGGCATTATCAGCTTGCACAAGGGCTGTAGCAATGTGAGTGACGTGGAGAAGGTGACACCACACAGCACCTGGCTCTGCATTAGATGGGGGGTGAGGGAAGACTCCCAGGTTACCAGCTTGCCAAACCAGGTGGGTGGTCTTTTGCAGGGAATCAGACGTGTACAGAGGGCCAGGGGAGGGGTGTATGCCTTCATTGACTGGACCAGCTTCCCTAAGCAGTCCTCTTATTTCTACTCTTTCCAACAGGGTAACTTCTTTCAAAATATTGGTTCCATCACCCTGTTTGCTGTCTTCGGTACGGCAATTTCCGCTTTTGTAGTAGGTGGAGGAATTTATTTTCTGGGTCAGGTAAGAAAAACATCTTTGAAAAATTCTGAAAAACTTGTATTCTTTGGGCTAGTGCAGGGAGGTGGGGTAGGAACATCTTGTGGGGCTGGGTTTCACGTTCAAGGTTAAATGCTGTCCTGGAAGGAAATCCAAACTCCTACGAGGCACAATAAAGGCATGCTGAAATTGTTTCTAAGTGTCCTCGAAGAGCATTGGTGTCTGGAATTGAGTGAATTTTCTCCATAATCCCCTAAAGTTTTTTTTTATCTTATTTGCAAACCATTAATTTCTTAAGAAAGAATACTAAAACTAAAGTAGAATATATACCATCAAGGTCTTCAGATTATAGGTCTTCAGTTGTGTTATCAAGTAGACTGAATCAGGATTAAATACTGTTTCTTAACAAAAATTTGCGTTTTTAAAATCACACTTGATTCTGAATATGTTCACTCAATTCTAAGTTGTCCACCCATAGAATTATATACTCTGGATTTTCCACCATTGCTAAACCAATTCCCAGTGTCATCAGTTGGACACTCTGTACTTCAAATACAAATTAATTTGAATTAATTTAAACCAAATCTACCCAGAAAGGTAAAATCTGTAGTTTTGCATTCTGCATGCCTATGCACGTCAGAGTTCTTTTCCTTTATGGTCACTAGCAGCAAGTTTGCCTGCCCCGGTTCTATAAACTAAAAGCTTAAGGCTCAGGCATCTGGGTGACTGGCAGGCTTCTTGTATGTGTGTCAGGTATGTTTGCTTCTGTGGGTAGCTATTGGCCAAAGCCCATTGCATCTGATTGTCACCTATACTGCTGCCTCAGTGGCACCAGAAATAAATCTGTCTGTCATGCAGCCTTCTTCATTGCTTCTAGCTTCTAGCATCAAATGGGAATAAACTTAAGAGAAGAAAACTATACTTAATTTGGCTTGAAAAATGTAGCATTCTTTTCCGTACTTTTGTTGTATAATGGTTGAATGCATGCTTAAACTAAAACTTTGGAGTTTTCTTTATTTTTCAAGTGGTTTGGGGACTGAAGATTAATGTCCTTATTAGTTTCTAATAAAGCACTAATGGACATTTTAATCTTCTTGGCTGTTCTCCAGGGGTTTTTTTTTGTGTCTGTGTGTTTGTGTGTTTTATTTTACAGGCTGATGTAATCTCTAAACTCAACATGACAGACAGGTAAATCTTTCATACTGTCACACCCGTGTGACTGCTTTTCAGACTGGGGATAGTTTTCTCCACATTGATTCCTGGGTGTGGTATTTCTCTATTCAGTCTCTCTTTTTGTTTTGCTGGTGATTTCTGCCAAATTAACTTGTGGCTCTGAAATGAATCAAAACTATATTGTGGAATTTTGAAGATCTCTAGTCAGAGCATTGCTGATGGAAATAATTGATTTAATTTAAGCTTTGCAGAGGATAATTCTGGTCAGTTAACTTCAACACCGCACAGTGCATCTTTTATTATCCAGAATCATCTTCAACTAATTTCTGAATGTTTTCAGTGGCCACAATGAAAAGTTGTCCTCTTGATAGATGAAGGATAGGGTGGGGAGTGAGGGGTACAGAATCTTTTTTCTGGGATTCCCGCCAAGCCAGGCATGGGGCAGGGTGGGGGAAATAGGCAGGGCCAAGGGCTCTACTATGGCTCCATTGAGAGCTGTTGTCTCAGAGTGCAGCCCAGGAATTTCCAGAATCAACTTAGCAAGAAACAGCCTAGGCCACTGTCTCGTGGATAGTACCAGATCTAGTGCTAAAAAAGTACACAAGCAGAGTGAGGCCTGGTTTCCCCTCTGAGAAGTCCAGTGTGTGTATGGCCTTGGTCTGTGTTTTTGCACCATCGGCACTTGCTCCTGGAGTATGGCTGGGGGCAGAAAGCAGGGCTGAGTTCTCAGTCCCGGATCTCTCCCGTCAAGCTGGCTGGAGCTTTCAGCCTTCAGTAACTTGGGGACTAGTTTTCATGGGAAATGTGCCTCTGGTAACAGCCAGTCCAATCCCATCTTTCTACCGGGAACATAAATTTTGGAGTTTTTGTTGTTATAAGATAGTCCTGATATATAAACAAGTAGCAAAAGTCACATTCCTATTCCATAAGGAGCTTGAAGTATAAAGCAGAACCAAGACTCTGCATTTTGTAAGTATTTTGCAAGTGAGAAGAAATGCCCCTACCAGTCATGTAAAGGAAATGTCACAGCATTCCGTCCTTCAGCCTGTTCTGGGGCAACTGGTTAGAGATGCAAAAACTGCTTGATAAATTCTTATGCAATTGAATTGAACCAATGTTTATTGGGACATTCAGGTAGAGAAAAGAATTGTCCCTTAGAAAAGCAGAATAAGAGCCAGGTAGGGTTTTTCTTCTCCGTGTGGAGATATTCTCTTTCCTGTTAGAAAGTGACTGCCGCCCAGATAGGGGATACTCTGGGAAAAATTAGCTAGCAGTCACAAACCCACACAGCCATGGGGCCTGGCCGAGTGCTTACCAGAGGGACCTGCCACTGTGCGTCTAGGGGTGACCACAGTGGTGACCCTAACAGTGCACCCTGTTTGAAGGGGACAGCCACTTCTCAGCTCTACCTAGTAATCACCATGTGAGAATATGATCCCCAAATTACTAAATATTAAAAAAAAATTTTTTTTCACAAGAAGCCAGATTTTATAGTGAATTTTCTAGTTTTTAAATGTTGACAACTTAGTCAATTTTTCAAAATGCCATGTAAGTCAAACATAATACCCACAGACTTCTGCACAATAGAAAACATAAAAATAACTGTTGCATGTAATATTTTATTGTAACATTTAAGATTTAATTTATTTATTTGAGAGAGAGAGAGCGAGCACAGAGGGAGAGGGAGAAGCAGACTCCCCGCTGAGCAGGGAGTCTGAAGTGGGGCTCCATCCTAGGACCCTGAGATTATGACCTGAGCTGAAGGCAGATGCTTTACCCACTCAGGTGCCTCAGGAACACATTTTAAGTTGGACTTTTAGCTCCTGGCCTTTCAAGGACCAGCCATGAAAGTGGGGAGGAGAGCAGCTGATGGCACAATGTCATGACTCCTGAGACTCCGACCTCAAAGAGTTGGGTCATTCATACTTGAGACGTGTCATGCTCACTGCCCAGAGGGCTCTGTCCCGATATAGATACCCCCCCAACCCAAGCTAAATGCGTTCTACGACTTGTGCAAAGCATTTCTGCCCAACTTTTTATTATGAAAATTTCAAACATAGAGGAAAGGCAAAGGATATACCCGTGGACACCCAAATGACCACCTCCTGGACTCTGCAATTACTGTCTCACTGCATTTGCTTTAACCCAAATCTTTCCATCCGCCTATCTCACTGTCCATTCATCAGTCTCTGCTGGTTCCTGCTCTGGTTTCAGTTCAGGTTGCTACAGGGACTGTGACAAAGGATGGCACTGGGCCTCTCTTAGTACAACTGAAACCCAACACAACTAGTTTTTGTGTGGGGGGGGAAGAAAGGGTTGTTGGCTCAGAGAACTGAAGTGTCCTGGAATGATGGCTTCCAGCATGACGGCCCCCTGGGGTCCATGCCATCCAGGGATCTCTCCTCCCATCATGTCTCTGTGCACTCTTCCAACCAGCTTCATCCTTGGTCCCACTTGTCCCACGTGGTAGCGCTGATGGCTCTGGGCTCATGTTGCCCCCACTCTAGCCAGCTCTGCCCGAGGGCCAACCTGATTCCCAGTGACCTGGTGGAATGCCCGGTGGTGGCCCTCTTGGACCAAACTGGGGTCCCCTGCCTGCTCCTAGAGCCCCATGCAACTCTGTGCGGGGAGGGGAGGCTCCCCAAAGGAAAATTGGGGTGCTGTTACCAAAACCAGGGGTGTGGATGCAGAGCAGAGAACTGTGGCTGTCTGCTCAGGCACACTGTCCCCCGGAATGGAGGGAAGGGTCAGTGGAGCCACATCCCCCAACGCACAGCCCATCAAAGGCTTCCAGGTTCCCCCTCCTTGCCTTTGTCTTTGGGGCATTCAGAATATGCTTTTTAGACCTTCTTTTCCCTTGAGGCCCAAGTGAGGAGAGTGGGAATTAAAGACAAGGAGAAGAGACAAGCTCCGTGTCGAGAATGCAGCAGGAGGGCCTCAAAGCCGGCTGCCAGCGGAACAGGGCCCCCCAGGTTGGCAGTCGTCTGGTGGTATTACCTTTCCTCCTCCCCCTTGCCTTCCTCCTTTCCCCCCCTCCTGCCTGCCTTCCACAAATATCTCTAGGCCATACTCAGTACAGATCCTGGGACTCACTCCCTGGGCACTCACAGTGAGGGCGAGAGGCAGGTAACATGTGACAACCTCTGTGAGGACGGGGCAAGTGTGGAACTGAACTCTGAACTGAGACTTGAGACTGTCTTTCGGGCTCTGCTCCTCAAGGATCCAGAGGCTGTCCTTGAGGTAAGCGGGCTATCCTGCACGAGTTCACATTAATCAAACACAGGGAGCTGCCAGATTATTGACTTATAGAGCAAACTGTAGCTGGCCAAGGCAACTAGGCCTCTCCTCCCACTGGCTCTGCTCTGCCTGAGCCCAGACTCACGTGATTGCGCAGGGCTGCTGGGGAAGCTACAGTGGGCAGAGCCCGCCGCCTGTTCCGGGTGAGTTGCTCCCCCTTCCCAAGCGTGGTGAGGGCAGGAAGCAGAGGTGGCTAGTCTCTGGCTTCCTTCTCTACCCAGGTCTGCCCCCTTGGGGGTCCCTGTTTTGTTGTGGAAGGGGGCAGACCTCATCTGTCTGCTGAGCTAGAAAGAAAGCAGTGCTAGGCATGTTGTTTGAGGGGATTGGAAGGCACACAAGAACTCTTGGGGGTAAAAAGACAAACAGGTGGAGCGAATAGATAGAGCCTTCCAGGCTCCTGAGGTGGCCCATGAGGCCCTGCCTCGCCTGCCAGCTTCTGACATCTCCTGCCACTCGCCCTCAGGAACTGCTGCCATGCTTACCTTTCTATTTCTCAGGCCATCAAGCTTACTCCCACCTCAGAAGCAGCTTACTGCTGTCTCTGTCCCCAGATCCTGGCTTGCCATCTGCTTCTTGTCTCGTAGATGCTTGTTTAAATAAGTTAAATAAGTGTCATCTCTTCAGAGAGACCTTTTCTGACCAGCCACTCTTAAGTGGCCTGTCCCCCTGCCCCCGCCAGGTCACTCTGATCTTCCATGTAACGCTTGCTATTTTCCAAATTGGCCTTGGTCTCTGGGTGCTGTTGTATCCAGTGTAGCAGTCAGGAGTACGGACTCTGAGCCGGACAGCCCGGGTTTGGATCCTGGCTCTGCCACTTCTTAGCTGCTGTCTGACCCCGAACAAGTTACTTAACCTTATTGTCCCTCAGTTTTCTCTTATGTAATCAGGGTGGTAATAGTACCACCCCATATGGGAGTGGTGAGATCTGTGGAGTAGTGAGTGCTCAGAACAGTGCTTGGGACATAAATGTTAGCTGTCATTATTGGCCTCGGTGCCTGAAACATTTCAGGCAATTAATACCTCTTTGTTGGAGAGAATGACACCTTCCTGGGCACCATTAGGGGGCGCTGCTGGCCTGGGGTGGGGCGCAGCGCTGGCATTGGTGTCTACAATCCATCCCCTTGAAGGACACCAGAGTTGCTGCTATTGACCATGTTGCAAATCTAAGTGGCAGGTACGATCAGTCACAGGTGGCACTCTGGTGGCAAGGGGAAAGGCAGAGGTCACACCTCTGGTTCATGGGCCCCATCAGGGAGACCCCCCTGGGCCATCATGCTTCCGGCTGCTCTGACAAGGAAGGCTGGGATGTCTGTAGTATATTTTAAGCAAAAGTCCTCCCAGCCATTATCAATCCAGTAAAGTCCTAGGACTCGTGGTGGGAAAGCAGGCTGTTCCTAACAACTGCCTGTGGAGTGGGCCTTTACTGCCTTTGGCACAGGGTCTGCCAGGAGATACCGTAAGTGGGAGAGAAGACACCCTCTCCTGTCGTTACTTCAGCTCCAGTGTGTACCAACATGTTATACCAAGTACAGTCTCTGGCTTTGCTATTTATTTTGTGGGCCGAGTGATAAAGCATTCCAAGTGACCCCTTCCTTTTCTCTTCTTCCAGCTTTGCATTTGGCTCCCTGATTTCTGCTGTCGATCCAGTGGCCACTATTGCTATTTTCAATGCCCTTCACGTGGACCCAGTGCTCAACATGCTGGTTTTTGGAGAGAGTATTCTCAATGACGCAGTCTCCATTGTCCTCACCAAGTGAGTATCCTTTCTTCAGGGATGGCATTCAAGTGCCCTTGTATCAGAGGGACAAATGTTTTCATGCAGCTGCGTGTACCGCTGCTTGTCCTCTAGGTGATGGGTTCACACGCTCCTATGTCTTCTGTCCTGACAGGCCCTGAGGCACCCCAGCAATACTGTCAGGGCCCAGGCTGATCAGAGGCGAACCTGCCTTTTAGGACCTACCTTTCAGCAGTGCTTTCAAGTTCAGCTTCTTGTCAGTGTCCCTGGGGGTGCATATTAACCAGAGTAGTCCCAAGCCCCACTCTCTCAGCTTCTGATTCAGTTGATCTGGGGTAGTTCCGAGAACTTAGGTTCTTAATTGGCTCCACAAATGATGAGGGAGCAGCCGGTTGAGGGATCTATGTTTGGACAGCCTACTGCAGACAAAAGCAGTAGACCAGAGACCCTGCTCTCCCAGTGAGGAGTTGTTGCACATCACCTTCCTTTTCACAGCTGTAAAATAAGCTAGTGATACTAACAGGCATCCCAACTTGAGATGCTATTGTGTGAAAGCTACTTTGGAAACTGTAAATCTCTTTCAAATGTTCATGGGTATTACCACCCTTGTTGATAGGATCTGAGAAATTATAGATGAATCCTAAAATGTCAAGAAGCCATTGAGAAAAAGAAATGAATCTAAGATCATCTCAGATGCATTTATCTGACACAGGGCTCTTGTCCTTGTCTTCCTCTTTTCCTTGTCTTTTGTGGTATTCATTCATTAGCATGTATGGGTGAAAGACCCAGACAGTTTTACCAAAAATAGAGAAGGCACAGACAGTCAAAGCAATTGGAGAAAAGAGCCCTGGACAGTGTTTCAAGATGGGCTAAGAGAATTTTAGGAGCCAGTCTGTGTTCTGCTAAAGAATAGACTTTCCGTGATCTGAATACTGACTTGACTTCTTTTGTTGAGGGGTTCCTGGCTAAGCATAGCCACTCTGTTGTAGTCAGCATTTTCTTAAAAGCTTTATTACAGACGACATTCTGAATTTTTATGTCGGAATAAAATGTTTTATAGTGGAAGGAACCTGAACTCAGGTTTTGGAATCAGGCTGACCTGGGTTCAAGTCCCATTGATGCCACTTAACAGCTGTGTGACCCTGGGTCAGCTCCTTTACCCCTCTGAGCTATGTGTTTCCCAGCAGTAAAGTGAGGATGATAATGCCCCAGCCTAGGATTGGATTCGAGGATTGAATAAATACGATGCTGTGTGAAAAGCACCGGACATAAGTTCATGTTAGGTCCTTTCCTCTTCTTTGCCTGTCCCCCATTTACTGTTTCCTGTGTTTGTCCTAGTTTTGTCCCACTTTTGCAGGAAGAATTTTACCAAATGTTGTTTAATTGCAAGAGGTGCTTAGCAGACCTTAAAACAAACAAAAAAACTTTAAAATATTTTTGTTATTCTAAAAGTAATACATTTATTCTTTATATAAAATTTAGAAAACAGGGAAAGAGAGTACATGCATTATTACTATCCAGAGATAATTATAGTTGACAATTTGGAAGTATACATGGATTTTGTAGAGATGGGCTTATACCCCATATACTGTATTGTAACTCTTCCATTGAGCAGGGTTGAAAAATAATTGTCCATAACCTCATTTTACTGGTTACAGAGTATTCCTTTCTATGAACTTACTCTGATCAGTTTAGCAAGTTCCCCACTTTTGGCTTTTTCATGTTTCTCTTGACAAAAATTTCTGGAGCTTTATTAGGCATTTATCATACATCATGCTATAAGACCTTTTAAAAATCTGATGGCAATATTTTTTCTAATTTAAGATCTACCCTGAAAGCCTTTAACTTTTGGGTTTTGTCTTTTGTCTCATGTCCTGGCTGCTCGTATTGAACATTTGCAATGAAGAATTTTGTCCAAATTGGTGGTGACATCATGAGTTATTTTTACACATTAGGAGCTCAACTCGACTGCTTTGTCTCTAATTTGTTTTGTTTTCAAAAATTCATCAGAATTAGGATGGTTTCTGAACTTTTCCAGGACTCTTTGCCACAAGAAGGTTAAAGATGAGGAGCTATTTTCTTTTTTTTTTTCTTTTTTTTAATATATTTTATTTATTTATTCATGAGAGACACAGGGAGAGAGAGGCAGAGACACAGAGGGAGACGCAGGCTCCATGCAGGGAGCCCGATGTGGGACTTGATCATGGGATTCCAGGATCATGCCCTGAGCCAAAGGAAGACACTCAACCGCTGAGCCATCCAGGCGTCCCGAGGAGCTATTTTCTTTTGAAAATGTGAAATCATGGAGTCACTGTAACCAGCCAGAGTTTCTTCCTGGAAAAGTGTTTTTGAAGGCCAAGATCGCCTGTGATGACAGTTCCCAAAACTGGATGTGTGGGCCACATGCATATGTAGTGTCCAGCCCCCCCACCTCACCACTGCTGGTCTCTAGGCTGGGGTGGGTGTGCTACAGGCTGGCTGTCCACTCTCAGCATCTGGTGAAGGCCCTCTATTGCTCAGAGGCCAGCTGGACGTGCCAAGGTCAGTCCGAGGTAGAAGAAGGATGCTCACAGAGAGGTGAGCACAGTGCCTTGCGTACAAGAGGGAGACAGACTCTCTGAGGGAATGGAGTGAGGCTTCTCAGCCAAGCTGTCTTGTGAGCCAGTAGGCGTTTTCAGATTGGAGAGGCAGAGGGGGCATGGTAGGCCTGCCTGTTTTGAGGGGGCGAGAGAGCAGTACAGAGGGGATTGTTGTCAGCTTTGCTTGGTCAGAAGGTAGAATTACGTCTTATTTCAGAGTCTACTTCATAAATGATCACTTTCCAAGTGACCTGACACATTTATATTTGCAACTGAATATGTGAATGAATTATACCCCTTTTTCGATGTTTTCATTTTCATAAGTGCCAGAAAGCTATCTTCTGTTTCTTCATTGACTTTATTAGTTTTAGCTTTGATTTGTTAGTATGACCATTTATTCTTATAACGATTGCTGTAGAGGAAACCTTTTTGTGCTCTCTAGCTGCAGTGTAAACTAACGAGATGGATCCTGACGCAGCATTGTCTTGTTTTCTTTTAAGTGTGAGAAACAAAATATGTAGAAATTTACCAGGCCAGAAAGAGTCCAGATTCTACTTTCAGTTACCCTGAGTTCAGAAACCATTGGCCTCTGTCCTGGATCTGCTGCTATCCTTTAGTGCAGCCTCACCAGTGAGACACTTCCATGGAGCCTCTGCATGAAAAGAAAGCAGTGGCCCCAGCCGGTGAACCAGGTGAACCAGCCGTGGCAGCTCTAAGGGTTGGGGGCTGGGCACTATGTGCAAGTGGCCTACAGATCTGTTTGGGAACTATGGATGAGTTTAGCCTTCAAAAACACTTGTCCAGTGAGAACCCTTGTTGGTTCTCAGCGCTCCTCAAGGTGGGGTATTAACTTATGGTCTGTTGGGAAAGAAAGGGATGGAGGACGTTGTGCATTCAAGTGAGTTTGGAAAACGTTTATGTGAAAAAAGTTAGATTTCTTTTTTTGTGGGACTTTTCAGAACCTTTATTATACTACAGCTGTGAATCACTGCTGAAAACTTTCTGAGATTATTTGACCAAGCTATCCTCTTGTCAGAAATTATCCTGCTTTGAAATTATACCAATTCATGAAACGCTGATTAAAGAAGCTAAATTTTTTTTTAATTTTTTTTATTTATTTACGATAGTCATACAGAGAGAGAGAGAGGCAGAGACACAGGCAGAGGGAGAAGCAGGCTCCATGCACCGGGAGCCTGACGTGGGATTTGATCCCGGGTCTCCAGGATTGCGCCCTGGGCCAAAGGCAGGCGCCAAACCGCTGCGCCACCCAGGGATCCCAAAAGCTAAATATTTTTATGGACAATTCTTTGTTTTGTTTACTGATCCAGCAAAACTGTACTGAGTGTCTTTGCATATCAGGCTCTGCCTTAGGCCCTGGACACGTAACGATGATCGAGATGGACATGTGAATGACAACGTTGGCACTTGCCATGAAGTCAAGCACCAGGGGAGCCTATAATATGTGAAGGGGTCAGAGCAGGTGTCCCCAGGGAAGTGACACTGACAGTGTGTTCTGAGGAACAAACTGGGGAGTTAACTAGGGTCAGGGAGCAGTAAAAAGTGACCTACAGAGGGGTGCCCACCATAACATTGGGGCCCTCCCTGGATGAGGAGGAGATGGGGTCACGATATATGGTGGACAGAGTCAGGTGTTGCTTAGACTGGGCTTCCTTTTTTTTTTTTTTTTTTTTAATCTTTATTTGTTTATGATAGTCACGCAGAGAGAGAGAGAGAGAGAGGCAGAGACACAGGCAGAGGGAGAAGCAGGCTCCATGCACCGGGAGCCCGATGTGGGACTCGATCCCGAGTCTCCAGGATCGCGCCCTGGGCCAAAGGCAGGCGCCAAACTGCTGCGCCACCCAGGGATCCCCTAGACTGGGCTTCCTCCTAAAAAGCAGTAGATGGGTTGATGGGTTTGGACAGGCCAGTAACCCAATCAGATAGTACATTTTAACGGCCAGTAAGTGGAGAATGGGTTGGTCCCTAGGAAGACAAGGATGTTTAGAAAGAGCCCTGAGACATAAGGCCCAGGACGGAGGATGGTAAGGAGAGAGAAGGAGAGAAGTGGATGGATTTGAGAGGTCATCTGAAGGTAGGATCCATTAGGAGGATCTTTAATGAGAGTAACTCCATCGTCAGGGTATAATGGTTTTCCCTTTGAGGATAAAACCATTAATTGAATTTAATGGTTTCTGACATTTTAGTGTTTTGTGATCCCGAAAGGAAAATCCTTTCAGTTCTTCTTCCTAACAGTCTTAAGTCCACTCCCTCAGCCCTTACTCTCGGAGTTCCTGCCCTCACTTCAATTCTAGGTTTTATCACAGGGCCTGCCCCCACCGGAAGCACTCCCCATGGCTCACTAGGGCCTTCGGGGTGCAAAAACCACTCCTGACCTTGGTTCCTGGCCTGTCACAGGTCTGCCATGACAGCTGCTCTGGCCTTATCTCTTGCTGTTGTTCGCCTCCCCTCCCCGGCCCATTCCTGGGCTCTACCTCTACTAATGTGTGGAATTGAATGCTCCCAGAATGGGCTCCCTGGCTCTGCATGTGCTGTTCCCTCTGCCGGCGGCACTTGCCCTCATTTCTTCACCTGCGAACTCTTCTTTTTTCCAATTCTGAAGCCAGCCGGCATGTCATGAGAAACCTCCTTTAGGCACCACCCAGCTGAGTTAGATGCCCACCCTGTGTTTCTGCAGCCCTTTGCCCTTCCCCGAGGTGGTCATTTGTTTCCGCCTTGTTCATATTCCTTACCAGGCTGAAGGAGCCCCTGCAGAGCAAGTCCTCTGCTCTCCTCCCTGAAACATCCTCCCACACACTCCCCTGCCCCCTACTCCCCACCCTGGAAGGTAACAGTAGGTGGTAGTTCACAAAGTAGGTGAACCAATAAGTGGCCCAGTCCAGTGGCAGAAGGAATGAAGGAGCGCATAAGCAAAAAATCAGTTTTGGGTTTTAGTGGATTTCTAATAACTTTGTCTATAACATTTTAACTTCTTTCTGTTTTTCTTTTATTTCCTAGCACAGCCGAAGGTTTAACAAGGAAAAATATGTCAGATGTCAGTGGGTGGCAAACATTTTTACAAGCCCTTGGCTACTTCCTCAAAATGTTCTTTGGCTCAGCAGCACTCGGCACTCTCACTGGCTTAATCTCTGCATTAATATCCTTTTAATATGATGAACTAGCATGGCTGAGAAGATTTTCATAATTAGATTCATTTCCAGCCATTTCCACCCCCCTGCTTAAGAGGCCAGTTTTAGTGTAAGGCTGCATTTGAAGGACCTTTACGTGGTTTTGGCTTGGGGAGCACTTTCATTGACATCCAACCACTTTTAGATGTGACGTGTACAGTTTAGGGCCTCACTTTTCAGAGTGTCTTGATCACACACACCATTGGCTCTCAGATCCCACTGTTGTGGGAGCTTGCTTCTCAGTTGAGAAGATTTTCCGTTTCCACTGTCTCCTTTTTCATAGTCAGAAAACTGGAAATTAATTTCCTCTGAAAATACTAAATTGAGGAAGTCTTTATTACCCCACTGAAAGTGATTATCTGGAGGTCCAGAAAAGAGACTTGCAAAGTGAGTCCATCCAAGGTATTCACGCTGGATTGCATTGTTCAACAGCCCATACACTTGCTGTTCCAGCCAGAGGAGGAAGGAGGCTCATTAAGGCCAATGACACCTTCATCGCTGTAGAAAATTCATCATGTTTAAAATAGGAACAGGCACCAGACCATTTCTGTGGGAGCCCAAGCCTGCGTCTCAGGGAGTTGGCCACCTGGCCCTCCTCCATGAGCAGTTTGGTCCACAGATGGCCGGAAGAGCCACCCTTGCCTATGACAGGCATGCTTGTCTGCCGTCCTATTGAATTTTCCTTCACCTCCTTTGTCCAGAAGTCTAAAGGCTCTATTGTTGGCTGACAGCTTCTCATATTATACCATAAACAGAATGGAAAAGAACTTTTTCTAGTTCAGTATTTTCCTCCATATTCATCTTTCTCTAAGGGGAGGGAGAATGGAGAACGTTCGGCGGTGATGAAGCCAAGTAGATGGGCTCAGTGAGTTCCAGCATAGGCGTGTGGGCTGTATTTGAATAGAGAGAAGACTCTCCTTTCATAGGAGCAAGAGTTTAGAAATCTCCAGGAATAGGAAAGAAAGAAGGTCCTTCAGTGGGGTACTTTACCCCAGAGTTCTGGCCACTCCGTCAGCTGTCTCATCAGACGTCAGAGGAAGGGATAAAGGGTGGTGCAGCCCCGGAAGCCCAGGCCCTCCTGGCAGCATGGGCTGTCCTCAATCTGGCTGCTTCCTCAGCTTTGCCCCAGCAACCCCAGCTTTGTCCCCGTAGCTCTGGCACATTGTCAGCCTTTCAAGTCAGCATTTTTAAATGAGTTGACTTACGTTGATTTTCATTTATAAATCCCTACCATTTGTCTCAGGAATTTACAGTTGTTGGTGTTTTGTCCGATTCCCTTTCTTAAAACAACAGTCTGCCTGCAAAAGGAAAAAAAAAAACAGATTTTCATGTGTTACCCTCGGATGTTCAAAAGCCTTTCACATCCGTTGCTTACCCTATATATTTGGAAGGCAGCAGTTTTGTGACTTGTCTACATCTCCCATCAACTGTCCGTTGGTTCTTTTTCCTTGACAACTGTTATTTACGTGCTAAAGCATATTGACTTGAGGAAAACGCCTTCCTTGGAGTTTGGCATGATGATCATTTTTGCTTATCTTCCTTATGGGCTCGCAGAAGGAATCTCGCTCTCGGGTAAGTGACAGAAACGTTGAACTGCTGGGGTTGATGGCATGTTGTCCTGCCTGGTGAAAGAGGTTAGATCAGTGGGGTCCCTTTTTTTTTTTAAGATTTTATTTATTTATTCATGAGAGACAGAGAGGGAGAGGCAGAGACACTGGCAGAGAGAGAAGCAGGCTCCCTGCAGGGAGCCTGATGTCAGACTCATCCAGCGACTCCAGGATCCTGCCCTGAGCCATTGGCAAATGCTTAACCGCTGAGCCACCCAGGCATCCCAGTGGGGTCTCTTCCAATCACAAGAGACAGTCACAACTCTCAAAAGCTTAAGCAACAAAGGGGATTTACTGACCCTTGACCTGGGTCAATTCAGGTCTGGCTGGATTCAGGGTCTCGGTGTTGTCATGGTCATGTTTTCTCTTCACCCACTGTCCTGTAGCAGAGATCAAAATACTCATCCAGTGGTGCCTCTTTCCCAGAATATGGCATCTAAAGAGCCTTCACTCAAAGGATGGGGTCAGACCGCCAAGGGCCAGTCAATCCCCTGGCCTGCCCCCCAGCCCCTATTGAGCTGCATTCTATCACTATAGTTTTGCCTTTTCCAGATTGTCCTACAAATGAAATCACGTAGTATATAGACTTTTGTGTCTCCTTTCTTTTAGTTATAGTAATGTTGTTGAGAGACATCCATGGTTTTGCACTTGTCAGTAGCTTATACACTCTTACTGCACTACATTTTATTCATTCATTTGAAGGAGATTTGAGTTTTTCCAGATTTTAGCTATGAACATGTGTGCATATTTTCATTTATCTTGGATAAATACCTAAGAGTGAGGTGGCTGGGTGATACAGTGAGTATATATTTATTAGAAACTGCCTGCTGTTCTCCAAAATGACTGGACCATTTTGCATCCCCACAAGAATGCATGAGAGAGTTCCAGCTACTTCCTGTCCTCATCGACACTTATTTTAATTTTTTAAAGTTTAGCCATTTTGATAGTTGTGTGGCAATTTGATTTTGATGGACTTTGGAATAGTCCTCTTTATATTCTACTTGGAGTTCATTGAGCTTCTTGGGTTTATACTTTATGAAGTTATAGCTTTTCACAAATTTGGGAAATTTTTACCCATTTCTTTAAACACTTTTTTGTGTTTTCCCATCTCTTCTCCTGTTGAAACTTCAGTTACTGAAATGATCAACAATATACTGTCATCCCATAATACACTTGGCCTTTTTAATTGTTTTCAACCTGTGGTGTTTGTGCTTTACTTTGCCTGGTTTCTTTTGCTATGTCTTTATGTTCACGGATCTTTTTTTCTGCTACACCCACTGTCCTGTTAGTTGCATCCAGTGTATTTTCCACTTCAAATATTATAGTATTCATCTACAGGAGTTCCCCTTAAGTCATTTTTTAAAAAATATTTTATTTATCTATTCATGAGAGACACAGAGGCAGAGGGAGAAGCAGGCCCCATGCAGGGAGCCTAATGCGGGACTCGATCCTGGGTCTCCAGGATCGCGCCCTGGACTAAAGGCAGCACTAAACCACTGAGCTACCCGGGCTGCCCTACTGTCTACGTTCTTGAGCACATGGAGCATGTGTATAACAGCTGCTGTAAATCCTCGTTTGCTAATTCCATCATCTCTGTCAATTCTAGGTTGTCTTTGGTCAGTTCACTTTTCTTCTGCTTATAAGTCATATTTTCCTGTTCTTTGCTTGCTTACTAGTTTTTGATTGAATACCAGTCATTGTAAATTTTATTATGTTGTCGAATACTAGATTTTACTGTATTCTTCGCAGAATTTGGGGTTTTCTTCTGCTGTGTATCTGAGTTTCTCAGAATCACTTTAATCCCTTTGGGGTTGATTTTTCGATTTTGTCGGCAGGCCCAGAGGTAACGCAGTGCCCTACCGAGGCCTCTCCCTCCTGGCTCATCTATTACAAGGTTACCTCACTCTGGCCTGGGCAAACACAAACTTACCAGCCCTGTGTCTGCTTCAAGAATTGTTGGCCTATTCTTTTTTAGTGGCTGTCTCCCTAGCTTCTTGGAATCTCACCCCACACATGGACAGACCAGTACAGTACAAGATTCAGGGGGATGCTCTGGTAGCTCTCCAGAGCTCTGTTTCTGTGTGGCCCCTCCTCCTGGTTTTGTTTTTTTTTTTTTTCCTCCTGGTATTATGACTGCTTTGAGTCCCTCGAAAGGAATGTTGGCCTATTCCTTTCACCTGTCTCCTCTTAGCTGGACCAACCCTGCTGGGCTTGGTTTTGGAGTTCCCCTCCCTAAGCCTCAACCTGGAAGCTATGTCAGGGCAGAAGCTGGGCTGGGGCCTGGAGGAGAAGTGGCCACTTTGTTTGTTTCCCTTCTGTCAGGAATGTTTCCCTTCCAACGATCCTATCCTGCAGTACCCAACGTCAGAAGACAGTTTCGTTTCACATCTTCTAGCAGGTTTTCTAGTTGTTTATGGCAGGACAGCAGTCTGCCTAGCAAAGTGGAAGTCCCCAGTGGTTTTTAATGACTGTTGAGCAGAAATCTCCTGCCCGCAGGTCACTCTCTAGAATCACATATAGGTACTCTGCGAGCAGATCCTGCCAAGGAGGAAGCAGAGAGGACTCTGGCCATTTTCACTGGAGAACTCGTTATAAACCTTATGGTTTTGTTTGTTCTTAGTTTGATTTGTTCCCAAGCCAGTTCTCTTGGGTAATTTCATCGTGGTATCTGTCATCAAGTTCCTTCTCTTATCTGTCCCGAATTTTGGCACTTACATAAATATTACCTTTGAGTCATTTGGCTTTAGCCTAGCTATTTTTACCTCTGTTTTTCTAAATTGCTCCACACCCCTTTGAGATGAACGGTGAGTACCTGGTTGGCAAAGATGTATTTTGTGCATCCATTTCAAATTTGTGATTAAAACAAGGGTGTGTTTTTCTTGTCTTCCAAGAAGCTGTGTTTTCTGTTTGTCGGTTTCACTTCTTTAAGGACCTTTGCTACATGAGCCAATGGAGCCAAATTCAGCACACACAAGCCAAGAGCACGCTTGGCCATGTCTAGGCGATTGGCTGGGCTCTCCCCCTGTTTGTCTTTGGGTTCTCAGACAAGGTTAGGATAGCCCGGGTGCGTTGGGAGGACCTTCTAGTCCTGCTGTGAGAACACAGTGGGAAAGGTGATGTCCCCCCTTCCTTCTCATGCTGCACTATTCCTGTCACAAATGACTGAGTGAGCAGTTCCCAAGAATAGGGAGCAGGATGCTGTCCTCTGACTCACACCCAAACCATATGTTTAGGACACAGCAGTTAAGGATGCCAGACAGACCTGGGTTTGAATCCCAGCCCCGTCTCTCGTTAGCTGTGTAACCTCACACAACTGACTAATCTACTCTGAGCATCTACTTCCTCCTCATGAAATGGATGTTATAAAAGGGCCACCCCGAGGCTCGTGGTGAGGATTAAAGGGAAGGATGCAAGTAAGAGCTCTGACAGAGGCATGCTGGGGTGACCACATACCCTACTGGCCCTAGTACCCCCAACATGTAAACTAATAATACCCCCTTTCACTCTCACAAACATCCTGGCTTCAACAGCAAATTAAATTCTCCCTCTAATCATGAGTTAGTAAGTGTTAGCCCTTTTCAGAATCTTTTCTAACTCTATCAACAGTAATTATTCTGTTTATTGAGGCCAGTTTCAGGGGCCACTTTGCCCTCTGGCTCTAAAGATTCTGGGATAAATAGACCCCACCTTTGCCAGGGATTGGGGCAGAGCGACCACTGTCATGGCGAGTCACAGAGGATGGGACTTGGGGGTTGAAGGGTGAATCTGCAAGATTGACCAGGATATAACACATTGTGCCAAGTTGGGAAAACGTAGGCCAAAGGTAGAAAGCGTGCAGCCCTCGTGTACACAGCCAGGGGAGTCCTTTATTTGTGGCACTGCCTATGGGAGAAAAACTGGAAGCAACTACATGTTCATTTACAGGAGAGAAAGATTACATAAGTTTGGGTAGGCTCTTACTATGGAATCCTGTGCAGCCACTAAGTGAACTTAACCTATTTGTATTGCCGTGGAAAGAACTCCCAAGATATATTGCTAAGTTTTAAGAAAGAAAGTTGGAAAACCATTTATCCATCCATTCAACCCTGGGCTGAGAACTGTCCTTGGTACTGGGGCTGTCCTTCATAAACAAGACCAGATCAGGTTCCCAACTGCTGAAGAAAGATGGGAAGCAAGTAAGCAAACACATACCATAATTTTCAGGGCATGAAGAAGTGACAGGAAGGAGAGAAATCAGAGCACTGTGATAGAGAGTGGCATGGGTGCAGGTGTGTCCTGCAGCAGGGGGTCCTCAAATAGGTGGTGCATGAGCTAAGGCTTGTATGGTGAGAAGGAGGCAGCCAAGGGAGGGAGGGCCCAGGGCATGATTCCTGAGCAGTGCTTGACCTCCCATATTGCCATGAGATAGCTTGGCACACTTCAGGAGGAGCAGAGGTCCATCGTGGCTGGGACAGAGCGGCGGGGACCCCGGCCCACAGAGTTCTCTAGTCCTGGGCAGGAGTTGGGATTCTGTTATGTGTGCAAAGGCAGGCAAGTGTTGGAGGTCTTTTAAAAATCCCTCTGCTGATAATCCATGCTGCATACATAATGTGATCCTCCTATTCATTGCCTTTTAAAGACAGATTTATGGCTTAGGAAAAGAACTGGCAACCTGTATCAGAAACTTAATTTGGGGTGAGGTGGTGTGAATGGAGAGTCTCTTACTCTACCTCTGAGTCTGGATGTTTTATAGAAAAATGGGTTTATTTTGAGGTAATTAACAAAGAAAACTAACTGTGATTTGATCCAGCCTTCAGGAAATTCATATTTTACCCACAGAAAGGTACGATACAGTAGAAGTTATACCTTGATAGGACCACCCTTCACCTTCTGCCTTTGGACTTGAGTCTATTCATCATCATTGTTCATTACATTTAAAATAATGGATTTAACTGAGACTAGAAATGGATTTCTTCCCTCCTTCCCTCCCTTCTTTCCTTCCTACCTTCCTTCCAAGAAGCTAGCATTTTGCTGCACTATTATCTACTTCCTCAAATGAGTTTGCCTTCTAAAAGAAATACATGTGTCGGGAATTCTTCCTTAGGGCATTTTTTAAAATACCCATGCTTTAGGGCTCCTGGGTGGCTTAGTCAATTAAACATCTGCCTTCAGCTCAGGTCGTGATCTTGGGGTCCTGGGATTGAACCCCCATCAGGCTCCCTGCTCAGCAGGGAGTATGCTGCTCCCTTTGTCTCTGTCCCCTACTTGTTCTCGCTCACTTGCTCTCTGTCTCTCTCTCAAATAAATAAATAATCTTTAAAAAAAAAATACCCATGTCTTTTATCTCTACAAGTGAGCCTGTTTACACCATTTATCCACTGGTGTTTTTACAGCCTGTGTGGTGGCAGCTACAGTGGATAAGGGTAGTCTGGGTAATGGAGAAGCCACCTTTGCTGAGAGACGGCTCATAGGGCAGACACTTGAACTGTCCCTTGGGCCTTTGCACCCACTTCTGATGCTGCTGACTCTTTCCTTTAAACCTCAGAACTCAAGAGATGCTCTGACCTTAGACTAACCCAGGGTAAAATGTGGTGGCTGGCTGTTTACTCTTGCTTTGGCCAGAGGACCCATTTCCATAGAGTCCAAATTCAGCCTCCAGAAGTGGTTTGTTTATCTATACAGAAATTTTGTTAACATTTAAGTTAGTTGCTATCATTAAAAGCTGGGAGAAAAAGAAAGGTAAAATAATAATAATAATAAATAAAAGCTGGGAGATTTCCCATAAGAAACAGCTTTCTAGTATCTCTCAAAAAGCTAGAAGGAAGGTTGGTCACCACTTAGGCCTCCCATCTACAGGCTCGCAGTGCCTGGTGGGTCACACAAGGTGGCAGGCCTGCCCCTGTGGGGATGGTATTGAGAATGCAAGCTGAGCTCTTGCAATGTCTCTACTACAGTTCAGTGGTTTTCACCCCTTTTCTAACTGGAGAGTCAGCCATTCATCCTTGTCACTAGAGTGGCAGGCGTGAGCTACAACTTTGCTTATAAATTTTCACTTGTAATCCATTTTAGCAGCTTACTTAATGACTTTATAAACATCTCAGCTTCCTTACATGACAGTGAGACCCCTTTGCTGCTGCCGAGGCAGAGCAGCAGTAACAGACGAACCCATCCACACAAAGCACTGTGGGAATGATCGGGGCAGTGGGCAATAGGTGTGGACTCCCGTGAAGAGCTTTCAGGAAAGGACACATATCCTTTTTTAGTCACTCCTCTTTGTAATCTAAAAGATTATGATAGGGGACGCCTGGACGGATCAGCGGTTGAGCATCTGTCTTCAGCTCAGGGCATGATCCCAGGATCCAGGATCAATTCCCACATCAGGATCCCTGAGGGGAGCCTGCTTCTCCCTCTCCCTCTGCCTATGTGTCTGTCTCTGTCTGTCTGTCTCTCTCTCTCTCTCTGTGTGTGCGTGTCTCTTATGAATAAATAAACAAATCTTTAAAAAAATAAAAATAAAAAATAAAAGATTATGGTGATTAAGGTGAAAATTAGAAAAGAAATGAAAGTCCACGCAGTCTCCACATCCCGATTCTTACACTCCCTTTCTACCCCAAGAGTGATTCACCTGCCCTGTTTCTGTCTGTGGGTGAGAGTCACTTGTTCCCAGTACCCCCTTGGCAGGTCCACGAGAAGCTGCTGTTAGTCCCCTGCCTGGAAGAGAGAGCTGAGGCTTGGAGAGGTAAAGAAGGTTGGCCTGAGGTCACCCAGCTGGTAAGGACGCTGCCAGTGATAGGGGGCCTGTAGCATTTCTCTGCAGCCTCCAGGAGGCCTCAGGTAGTACTTTCTTCGCTTTTTCTTTTCCTTTTCTGAATATATGTAACACTGTAGGGTCCAGTGACCTGCAGAAAATATACGCTATTATTTGTGTATCAAATAGCAGGTGCTCTTCTGTGCTGTTCATGACTCTGTGCTTTCCCTCTTGGTCTCTCTCTAGGCATCATGGCCATCCTGTTCTCGGGCATTGTGATGTCCCACTACACGCACCATAACCTGTCCCCAGTCACCCAGATCCTCATGCAGCAGACCCTCCGGACCGTGGCCTTCCTGTGCGGTGAGTTCTGCCTCTGTGTGGTCCTGCACAGGCCTGCCCACAGCCTTTGCTCTGCTACACCGTTTCGGGAGGCTGCTCAGCCTTCCCCTGGCAGGAGAGGCAGCAGAATTCCTTCAAGCCAGATACTGCACTCCCTTATCTTCTGTTTATTACTCTGGCTTTCAAATTCCGTAATGTAAACCTAACTCCTAATAACTTTCTAGAACATTTGATGCCTGCGATTTTAAAAACACAAACAGTAAGAACTACTAATTATGAATATTGGAGACTCCTATGTTTGTAATGTTGTAAAGTGACATTTCCAAAAATGTATTCCCTGGCATTGGCATCGGTGAGAGTTAGCTAGGACAAGACCCAACAGTCAACAAGAATCTGGAAAATCTTGGGCGAAATGCAGTTTCAGTTTGGGGACTGCAAGAGCATTGTGAGCTGACACACATCATAGCATTTCCCCAGCATATCCACAGGCCCCTTTTCCACAAGAGTGGCTCGAAGAGCATAACTTGGGAGCTCGTGTGCCAGCACAGTCATTGTTGGGCAGGGTCCACCACAAGAACTCTCTCTGTGAAGCTCTTGCAGCGTGGGCTCTTGCTCCCCCACACTCTGCTGTACTCCCTCACCTTGTCCCTGGTTTATATCTGGCAGCAAAGGATGCACTCTCACACGGTCCCTTTCCACTGGCCTACCAGGTAACTGTGCCCAGCTGTCATCATCAGCATCTCCCTGGCACTGCAGTAGGGTGCGTCTCATTTTCCAGCACCAGTTCCACACGGTCACATCCTAGGAGGCAGGGGCAGGCTGTGCAGAAGCTTCCTTCTGCAGCCTTAGGGTGCTCAGGTGCCCAGAGTTCAGATGACTTGCCCTCAGTCTTGTAGCTAAGAAGTGAGTCTGGAATCCAGGTCTGTCTCTTCCTGGCCAAGGGGGTCTTTTTACCCCAGCCCCCCACTCACAGAGCCCTAGCTAAAGTCTCTGAACCTGATACTCGCAGTTAAAGGAATGTAAAGCAAAACACCTGTCTGTTTTGTACTCATCAGATTGGCATATCGTAAGTTTGCTAATACCCACTTCCGATATGGGCATTTGGAAAGCAGACCTTGCTGACAGGCGTGTGCACCGATGCCATCTCTTGTACAGTCATTGCAGCATCAGGCAGGGTTTCAAAGCCGTGTGCTCTTTGACCCTCCAGTGCTACCCTCAGGAACTGAGCCTGGATATTTGTCGTAACTGTTAACATCAGAAATAGAAGCAGCTTAAGTGTCCATTGACAGAGGATTTGTTTTGTTCAGTTAGCCATGACAGTCAATATAGTGAAATTTATGCCACCACGGAAAAGCATAACATAGATCTAAATATGTTCTGAATGAGCTGATTTGGAAAGATCACAAAAATATTAGATAAGAAAAAATTCAAGGAGGAGAAGGGTGTGTATACTATCCGGCTTGCAGACTTGTTTTAAAAAGATACGTGTTTAGAGAAAAACATGGCTGAAATATTTTAAAGCAGCCTTTCTATTTTATGATGTTCAACTCTTTTAAAATACAGTCTTTGTCTCCCTGATTATTAGCCTATTCTGGGGGATGTTGTAAGCAGGGAGCTTAGTGCTAGAAATTCATACGGTGCTTTTTCTTAAGATACACAAGGGCTTGCTGGCACAGAGAGTAGGGATCCGACTCTGTCTGCCTCGTGGATGGAAGCCGAGAGTCGGAGATCCCCCTCTCTTCCTACAGATCCTGCGGGTACAAGTCCTCTTCCAAACCTGTGACAGCATCAAATGTGTGAAGTCACTCACTTAGTTTTGTCTGCCCTGGTAAGGAAGTTAACCGAGGGCCTTTCCACACTGGTTATGTGGTATCTGCAGTCATTTGCTCTGAATTTTTGCCACTTTGCTGCAGTCAGGATCCTCGCTAATGACAGTGTTTGACAAATGGGCAGATTCATGTATTTATCATCTTCCCCCGGTTGGAGAGTATTTATTTGCATGAGTATTTGACAGCTGGCTCATTAAATGAGGAGATTCTGAATAAGCAAGCACATGTGGCTCATGGGATAGAAAAGAATGAGTGAATCGAAGTACAAGTTCCACCAAGGAGGCATCAGGTGCAGGATTTTTCAGAAAATAAGCAAAGTTGTTATAGTGGATTCTGACTTACATGAAATGTTTGCTTGCTTTAATGATTGAGTACCATGTTAGAAGAAAATAGTTGGGGCTGAATAATCCATTCTTTGGTTTGTTTCAGAAACATGTGTGTTTGCATTTCTTGGCCTGTCCATTTTTAGTTTCCCTCACAAGTTTGAAATTTCCTTTGTCATCTGGTGCATAGTAAGTATTTTCCTTGTTTTTTATTTAATTACTTCTTTGTAGATCAATAACCACATATTCTGGATTCATTTATGTAACTGTTAACTGCTCAAAGTCAACAGCTACATAGACACTCTTCTGTTTAAAGTTTCTTTTGTTAAAAAAATCATAAACATACAATAAAGGGAGGAGGGATGGAATTAATGAATATCCCTGGAAAAGAATTTTTGCTTCTTTTTGAATTTTAAACGGCCTTAAAGGTTATGATCTTCTCTAAAACATACAAGTTCCTGTGTTTCTATGTGAGGTGGTGAAAGCAGATTTCAGAATTTAATACATACTTGATCATAGCCATGTAAAAACATCATGCATAGAGGAAAAAACCATGTGAAAGAATATAGCACAATGTTCACAGGGGTTGTAGAATTGGGGATAATTTCTTTTCCTTTTTTACTTTTTCTCAATAATTTATAATGCATATATTTACTTCTTGCTGTGGCCTTCTTCAGATGTGTCCATTTTTGAGCATAACCGTGGACACTTGTTTAAAGTAAAGATTACCAGGCCCTTACCTCCCCAGAGGTTTACCCAGAGCAGTTGTCCGAGGTGATTCTTGCCATTCAGAAGGTTTGGGAAGCTTATCCCTGGACTCAGGGCAGCAAGAGGAGACAAATTAAAATATTAATTTAAGCTAATTAATAAACTAACAAATTAAGTCATAAATTAACTAATTAATTTAAAATAGGAAAGGAGGGATCCCTGGGTGGCGCAGCGGGGATCCTGGGTGGCACAGCGGTTTGGCACCTGCCTTTGGCCCAGGGCGCGATCCTGGAGACCCGGGATCAAATCCCACATCGGGCTCCCGGTGCATGGAGCCTGCTTCTCCCTCTGCCTGTCTCTGCCTCTCTCTCTGTGTGTGTGTGTGTGTAACTATCATAAAATAAATGAAAAAAATAAATAAATAAAATAGGAAAGGAAAAGTTTAATCATTCACAGTAGAATCAAATCTTTTGGGGGAAATAAATGTTTAGCATTTAAAACAAAGGTCCAGCTTCCTCAGGCATCTGATGAAAGTGACATGAATGGCTTCTGACCTGTGAGCATTTAGCCTGGTGCTCCCAGGTCTCTCCCCTCATTGTGAGCTTGTCTCCCAGGGGCCTGCTGCCTGCTGATTCTTGCTGTAATCCCTAACTCGATCTTTGTTGTCCTTTGAGACCCACCTTCAATTTAAGACACATGAGAAGCACGCCTTACCGTTGCTCAATCAATTATCATAATTCATCTTCAGTTAACTTTTATTACCAATGCCACTTAACAGAACCCAGCTATTGGAGAGGCACACCTTTTTTAAGCACTGTCACCTACCATGTACAAACCAGTGAGGCGTACCTGTTTGGCACATGGGAAACCAAGCCATGGAGAAGCTAAAGAATCCTCTGGAAACAGTGTTTCTCCTTGCAGTAGGGGTGCTTCCCCCTCTCAGTCAGCAAGAGCTCATTGCTTCTGTCACTGTTATCTGTCCTTCAAACTCAAGTTTCAGGACAAAAGAGGACAGCCAAAATCATTTCCCAAAAGTGTAAGAGTCTTTAGTGTGGTCCCTGGGTAAAAGGGCCACGTTTGGTCAAACCTGAGACACAAGTGCAGGGATGAAAGATTGGATTTCAGTGGGTGAAACGGAAGTGGCTCCCTCAGCCGTGGGCTGGGAACAAAAGGAAAATGAGAAGATGTGCTGGAGTGGGAGCTCCCTCCCGCTCCTGGAGGTGGCTAGTGCTGTTCAGATGCATTACCTTAGACTCACTCAGTGGTCAAGGGCACGGGCTTTGGAGACCGGACTGGGTTTGGGACATGGCTCCCCTACTTCCTGCCTAGGTCCTCTTAGACCAGTCCTTTACCCTCTGTCTCCATTTCCTTGCCCCTGAAACTTAGAGCCTGCCAAGTGTACATGTGTATATTGTGTACATGTTATTAGGTTAGTTATGGTGAGAACCAAGTTGAAAAAAGCAAATTAATAAGTAGTTCTAGGCATCCAATTAAATAAGATTTAAACCTTACCTAAAGCTGTATTTTGTTAAGACTGTAGAGATGGGTAGGAACCCAAAGCTGTGGCAAGCAAATGTCCAGGCAGGGTGCATGTGACCTCCTTCTAGAACCTGCCTACACATTCCTTCTGCTTGAGGAGCAGCATTTACGAGCATTAGGTGTACGTCCTTCTCAGTCATTCCTCCTTTCCCTGAGGAGTGGGGCGCCCATAGGAGAGGCAGGAACGCCTTGTCTGTCCCTCCAGGGCTAGCCCATTGGGAACGATTAGCTCGGGCCTGTCCCATGGTGGAGCACCTTTGGAAAGAGTGGGAATGACCTTAAATTAGTCTCTGGATACTTTAGCATGGCCTCTTGGCATTTGGTTTTGTTCTACTGTCATAACTAAAGCTGGCTTTAATACTTGTTAGTCCTCTCTTCCTGGCCATGGCAACATACTGTACAAAGTGTGATCCTTTCCCAGACTCATAGAAACCAGCATCTAGAGCAACATGCCCCAGCTGGGTCTCTGCCTAGCGTTATCATTCATGTCTTTCATGGCCAAGGGGAAGGCTGCATTTATTCTGGGTGTGTCACAAGGTCTGTGTTAGCTTCAACAAGCTTCATCTTGAAAGACCAGAGGTTTCTGTCTAAGACTTCATTTGTTGCTATTTCACAGGTACTTGTACTGTTTGGCAGAGCAGTAAACATTTTCCCTCTTTCCTACCTCCTGAATTTCTTCCGTGATCATAAAATCACACCGAAGATGATGTTCATCATGTGGTTTAGTGGTAAGTCCAATGTTGAATGAACAGTGGAAGGAAAATGCCTCTTATAAAGGCACACGCTGTATAGAGAGTGCATGTGGCTATCTGCTGGAGCCCTTTGAAGATGGGAGTGCCTCAAAAAAAAAAAAAAAGAAAAGAAAAGAAAAAGAAAATGGGAGCGCTTCAAGGTGCCAGGGTGGCTCAGTTAGTGAAGCGTCTACCTTCGGCTCGGGTCATAAATCCAGGGTCCTGGGATCAAGCCCTGTGTCAGGTTCCATGAGGAGCCTGCTACTCCCTCTGCCTTTCACTTCCCCCTGCTTGTACTCTCTCCCTCTCTGTCAAATAAATAAAATTTTTAAATAAAAAGAAAAACGGCCACACCTCATAAGGCAAAAATCCTACAATCCCCTGGTTAACAGGGTCCGGACGAGCCCCTTCCAGACAGTACTCCTCACAGGCTCCATGCTGTGAGATAAATGGGTAATGTGCATCTGTTCTACACATGAGGAAGCCCAGGCTTAAGGCAAAGGACTCACTTGGGTTTGTGTATGAACAGGAGGCAGAGCCAGAATTTACTGTCTATTCACGTTCCTCTTGACAGATGGGCAGCCTGGGGCAGGTTGCACAAGGAGCAGCTTTGACTTGCCTGCAAGTAGTGTAGGGCTCAAAATAAAGAAAGTTCAAGTTGAAACTTTTTTTGCACGACAGGCTAGGTTTAGGTATTTTTTTCCTTTAGAGTTCTCAGCATTGATTGGAACACTAAGTTTCTGTGCAAATTCCTCTACTTTTTAAAGGATGGGAATGAGTTCATCTTTGGCTCCTAACACACTGGATCCTGAGGCATCTTTAAATTTATTTTTGAGCAATACATCCAGTTCTTTGTACCTTCTTATTTAAATATTATAATTAAAATATTCCATGTGGGTCGGGGTATAGCAACATGCTTTATAAGTTGTTTTCTATCCAACAGCGTATCTGTAAATTTCTCACAGATATGTCTCCCCTTTCAAAAGGCCTTGTTTAAAATATATACATATGTATGTGTGTGTGAGATATGTATGTATGTATAGCAAGAGAAACTTTTTGCTCAATCTTTTTTGCCAAGAAGAAAAAAAATGTAGTAGATCCAAGGTCTTAAAAATTTCAAAGAAAATGTCAGAGATGTATCAGATACTTTACATAGTAGCGTGAGCTGTTTGGAGAAGTGGGCATGGGAAGAGGCCTCTGTGGGGAATGGGGCGCTGTTCTAAACAGTGAGGACCATTGGTCCCTGGTGCTTCTCCCAGGCCATCCTGAGCCCTCTTGCCACAGGCTTTTGCCCTCTCTTTCCTGGATCCTCAGACTCTGTCTCTACTGAGACATCATCATTGAAACTCTTTAAAGATTCTTTTCTTTCTCAGCAAAAAAACAGGAACTTCAACCCAAACCCCTTCTGCACACCCCCTCCAGCTGCTTCCCATCTCCCAATGCTGCCAGACCTCCTGACATGGACTGTCCTCACCTGCTTTCTCCACTTCCTCACCTCCTGTTCATGGACCTGAACTTGGCCTTGCCCGGGTCACAAAGCAACCTTTTGCAGCCAAAACCTGGCGAGCACAGGGCAGCCCTCGTCCAGCCTACCTCCTCGGCTTTGAGCTGCTTCTTCCTACTGACCTGCTTTCTGCCTGGAGATCTTCTTTCCTAGGCCTCCTGGTTGCCTTCCTTTTCCTGTGGGGTTTCCTTGGCTTGCCCCTCCTCTTTTACCAAACCCTCAACACTGGCTTCTTCAGGACTCAGCCCCAGGCCTGCTTCTGCTCTTGTGTTCTCACACGTTCACCCATCATGTGGCCTCCACTTCCATCAAGTTCCCACACTCCCAAAGCTGTTTGCTCTTTTTTTTTTTTTTAAAGATTTTGTTTGGGATCCCTGGGTGGCGCAGCAGTTTGGCGCCTGCCTTTGGCCCAGGGCACGATCCTGGAGACCCGGGATCGAATCCCATATCGGGCTCCCGCTGCATGGAGCCTGCTTCTCCATCTGCCTATGTCTCTGCCTCTCTCTCTTTCTCTCTCTGTGACTATCATAAATAAATAAAAAAAATAAAATAAAATAAATAAAGATTTTATTTATTTATTTATTCATGAGAGAGAGAGAGAGAGTGAAAGAGAGAGAGAGAGAGGCAGAGACACAGGCAGAGGAAGAAGCAGGCTCCATGCAGGGAGCCCGACTTGGGACTCGATCCCGGGTCTCCAGGATCACGCCCTGGGTTGAAGGTGGCGCTAAACCGCTGAGCCACCCGGGCTGCCCAAGCTGTTTGCTCTTAAATCTTGACTCCCATGTTGAAATCCTCCTTTGATGCCATGGAAACACCACAATCTTGTTGTCTAGGACTGAATTTGCCTTCCTGCCCAACCTCTTCTTTGCCAGCGTCCCCCTTCCATGGAGAACAGAGAAATGTGTGTTACAGCAGAGGCATGGCTAACTCCATATTTGCTGCATGTACATCTGTCCTGTGCTGAGCATTTCCTCCTCAGGCCACCAACCTGGCAGGCCCTGTGTTTAGTCTCATGTGACAGGTTGAGAGATGGAGTTGAATCCATCGCTCCAGCCTGAGACACCTGGGCGGAAAGCAGGGCACAAGGTGGTGAACCCAGGAGCTGGATTCTAGACCCTGTGCCCCGTCCACCGTGTAGCACAGCCCTCCTAGGACATCCCGCCATCGTCTGTGCCCTTCCCCTCTCCTTGTCTCTCTTAATTCCATCCCCTGTCTTTGTCCCTATCTTGGGCCTGCACTGCTTGATCAGAGCCCCCTCATTCTGTGATGCTCCAGCCTCCATATTTGGGTCAGATCCTCCACTGAGTGCCTTGCCCCATTCTCCCCTTCTCTGGCACTCACCGTGTGACAAGTCCTTGTCTGGGGTCTCCCCTCCTGGAAGCTCCCCTCTGTGTGGCCCCAGGCAAGTTAGGAGGTTTCCTAGAAAATGCTCTCTCCGGCTCTGGCTCTGTGCAGCCTTCAGCTGAGCCAGCAGCCTTGCTGGGCACCACAGCAGGAAGTAAGGAAGAGGCAGTGGCGCAGCTCCCCCCACAGCCTCTGGCCAGCAGCAGGGCAGCCCAGGACCTGTCATGCCGCCAGGAGCTGTGTAAGAGTGGCATCTTCAGAAGCAAGGGGCCTTTGGATAAATTGCTTCCTTGGCTGTTGCCTGAAAGGCTGTGTGGTCCCAGGAGGACGCTTCATTCCCTCAGTCTCGGTTCCTCATCTATATCTGGTGGAGAATTGTAGGACCTGCTTTACCAGCCTCCTGTGAAGTTCCAGCGAGGTTGTACATGTGAAGCCCTTAGTACAGGGCCTGGCACCTATGCACAGGGATGGCTTGGTCCATGCTAGTATTTTTGTGAGCATTGAGCTGCATAAATCTTCACACAAGCATGTACGCCTAGTGCATCATGGCCTGGACAGGTCACCTCATTTGACCTGTTTGGCCACCCTGTGAAGGAGAAATGGGATGAGCTAAGGCCCCGCTTCTCTGTGGCCTGCTTTTCTCACACCCCAGAGCCTCACAGGAGGAGCTCATCCTCTTTAGTCGGGTGTGTTAGAATGTTCGACTGGCATGATGCAGGGCCATGGCCGTATCCCCAGAGCACCTGGTCAGTGATGCGGCTTCTCCTCTCTACGCCCTATGCATGTCCTCATACCCCCTTATCTTCCCCCAGGCCTGCGAGGGGCCATCCCCTACGCCCTGAGCCTGCACCTGGACCTGGAGCCCATGGAGAAGCGGCAGCTCATCGGCACCACCACCATCATCATTGTGCTCTTCACCATCCTGCTGCTGGGCGGCAGCACCATGCCCCTCATCCGCCTCATGGACATCGAGGATGCCAAGGCACGCCGCAGGAACAAGAAGGATGTCAACCTCAGCAAGACAGAGAAGATGGTCAGTGCCCCGTGGGCCTGGGAATGGGATGGGGGCTTGGTCTGCACCGCAGCTGGGAAATGGGGAAATGAGACACGATTTGAGGATCTCAGTACCTACACACACGTACACCAGTTGCCAGCCTCAGAAGGAGGTTGGAGTCCTGAGGCTCCTTGTGAGTTGTTTGCCAGCCTCTGGCCTCATGGTGGGAAAGGGACACAGCCCACTTTCTCAGTGGGGAGCACAGGTCTCTCTGCAGCCATGTCTCAGCCAAGGCCCTGCTGGAAAGAGGTCCACAGGGGAGAGGGGGTGTCACGGGGGGGGGGGGCCTGGCTCAGCAGGACCTTCTCACAGAGGCTGTTCTCCCACCACCCCCATCCTCCAGCTTTCTTGTCTGTTCTTCACAAAAGCCCCAATATAGGTTCTCAGACTTTTTGCTGGGTATCTGAACCAGTGGTGGCTCTAGGGCTTTCCAGGGCTGGGTGGGACCAGAGAGAATTTGCATTTTTAGCAAGTTGCCAGGTGCCACTGCCCTGTGACCCTGCAGCCACCCTTGTTGAAGCCCGGCTTTAGGGGAACCAGGATGTTTGCCCAGAGGAAGAGGAGCTCCTATGCTATTTAGGGAGTGCTTTCTGTGGCACAGGCTCTCCTCCTACTGTCCCGGGGCGCCCTGATCACCCACAGGAGGCAGGTGCTCTCTGCTCATCCCCATTTTGCAGATACGAGCACGGAGGAACAGAGAGGCCACACAGACTCCATAGTCTGTGTTCTTAACCATCTCGCTCTCCATCAGCGCTCTCAAGGTGGAGGCCCCTGGACCAGCAGCATCACTGGGAGCTTGTTAGAAATGTGAATTCTTGAGCCCTTTCCCAGACCTGCCTAATGAGAACCCTGTGGGGCGGGGGGGGGGGGGGCTGCATTTTCTGAAACCACAAGCCTTCTGGGTGATTCTCCCTGCCTCCCCCCGCCCCCGCAGCTGCACCTCCCCCCAAACCCCCAGTGGTGGCTACTTGGCTGTGGCCTCAGGGCTTCTCCTGCATTCACACCCTGGTGGCCTTTGGTCCTCCTTTCAGAGGGTGGGGCTGTTCCTCCTCAGTGGGCTAGAGCTGTGCTAGCATGAATCCAGTGACCCTGAGACCTCCTACCCTCACAGACCTGTCCTGCCAGAGGGTGGTCACTCTCATTCCTCTCTGCTTCCCACCAAGATTGCCCCCCCACACACACACCACCATCCCCACTGATTGACCGGCAAACACCTGCCCAGAACAGAACCACAGCTAGTGCAGCTGCAGGCACAAGTGACAAAAGGAGCCTGCCCTGTTCAGTTTGCTGGGAACAAAATCACCGAGAATGGCAATTCCCAGTCCTGCATGCACATTAGAATCACCTTTGGAAAGCTTACAGACCAAACCCCAGCCCACAAATAAATTCTGATTTATTCATGATTCTGATTTATTTCTGGGTATCCATTGTATTTTTACAAGCCTTTCCACCTCCCTCAGGGCTCCCAGGAGGCTCTCTGCTACCTACAGACACCCTGCACTGATTCGAAAGCACAGTTAGGGCTCGGGGCACTGGTGGCCAGAAGTGGAGGGCTGCTGGGTAGGCTGGGTGGGGTAGGAGCTCCCAGGAAGAGGCCAGCTGACGACCTCCCTCCGGCCGCAGGGCAATACCATCGAGTCAGAGCACTTGTCAGAGCTCACGGAGGAGGAATATGAAGCCCACTACATCAGGCGGCAGGACCTCAAAGGCTTCGTGTGGCTGGACGCCAAGTACCTGAACCCCTTCTTCACGCGGCGGCTGACTCAGGAGGTGGGACCCCAGCATGCACCACATGGCTCAGGGTCCCTAGCCTTCCACCCTCAGGCCCTGTGGGGCCATCGGTGGGTGGGCAGAGGGGCCTGCCAGGCTGCCTCCCCTGCTCCCCACTTCCCGGGCCGGCAGCTGGATATGCTGTGGGGCTCGGCATCTGCTCTTCGCTCCCCACTCACTGCCATTTGTAGTGTGAGTTTAATAATAGACTTGTTAACACAGCTTGGTTTTCCTGGATGATAGACTCAGAACATTGATCAGCTACTGAATCGGAGCTAAAAATTTCAAACATGCCGGCGCCTCAGGGCTGTTGTTCCATCCCCCCGGGGACTGCTGGCCTCTGAACTGTGAGTGACACAGTCTTGGTGGGCCCAACTTGGGTCTGCTGCACTTCATTTCTGAGCCCGTGTTCCTCCCTGGCAGTCATGGTCTCTGTCATTGTGGGAATGTATCTCATTATTGCTTCGTGTCATTTTCCCAACAACCTGTGTAGTAGCTACAGCTGTTCTCTTGCTGGACAGCTGGAAAGGCTGAGACCCAGAGAGGTGCAGTAACCGCCCTGAGGTCACATAGCCAAGACGCAGCAAAGGTGGCAGCAGAGCCCAGGGGTGTCTGATCCCGGAAGCCAGGTTTTTGAACGTCACGCCAGCCTGCCTCCCACTCCCGTTTCTGAGTGACACCTCCTGTCCTCTCCACCCCCCAGAGAAGAATCCCAGCTTGAGTTGGTTAACACTTTGAAGTTGCCTGCGGCCCTGTGCCCTTCCTCCCATCTCTCTCCCACACCCCCACAAGGTACAGGCAGCTCCCCCTCCTAACCTTGACCTGACCCAGACCCACTGACCAGGGCTTGCTTGTGTCTCCTGCCCCAGGACCTCCACCATGGACGCATCCAGATGAAAACCCTCACCAACAAGTGGTATGAGGAGGTGCGCCAGGGCCCCTCGGGCTCCGAAGATGATGAGCAGGAGCTGCTGTGATGGAGCAGGGCGCCCGCCCAGCGGCCTCTTGGCTCTCAGGACAGATGCTCAGCAGGGGCCCCGGAGATGCTGCATTTGGCCGCAGCCTCAGGGAAGATGGAAGCAGGGTGAAGCAAAGGCCATGGTCTTCTGAAACCAGATGTCCCTGGGCCTTGGAGCCAGCTGTCTGCTTCTGAAGTAGGTCATGTCTCCGGGCCTCCCCGAGCCAGACTTCTGCTCTGTTGTTTCCCAGCCCGCAGATCCAGAGGGACCCACTGTCCAGGTAAACTTTCCCTTCTGCTTCTGCGGCCAGGGTGCAGAGTCCTCTGACGAGCTGAGGTGCCTGAGAAGAAAAGCCGTGACCAGCTGTGGAGCCCGCCAGGACTGGGGGTTCTGGGGGAGCACTGGCTTGCAGCTTCTGCTGTTCTCAGCCACGGCCTTCACAGGAGTCCCTGCTGTGGCCCAAATGGGTGTCTGTTCAGCAGTGCAGGGAGCCAGCCACCCTTTCCCTTTGGTCATCAAGGTGCCTCTGGTCTCAGCAGCAGCAGTTCTGACCTAAGTGGTGGACTCAGAAATCCGGAAAACCTCACACTTCCCTTTGAGTTGTTGCTTGCACTCCCTGAAAAGGAAAAACCAGTGACCTTTTTCTTTACCTCGGACTGGCACCTTGCGGGCTGTCTCCCTGGGTGGCAGGCAGCTGCTGCCCTCCTCTGGGAATAGTGTGAATGTTTACACTGGTGCAGAGCCGGACACAGGGTCCTTCTCAGGAACCCCATTAGAAGCTGCATTGGGTTTCTGGGGGTTAGCCAGCCCAGTCTGTGGGGTCAGAGCGCCCTCTGGAGGGAGAAGCTAGAGTTACAGGGCTTATGCAGCCGGCATCGGTGGTCTTTGAGTTCAGTTTAAATTCCTGCACTTTTACATAGTGAGAGCCTGGCAATCACCTCCCTCCCTCACCCAGTGGATCTCATTGGTCCAGAGGCCCCAGTTCCTGGGCTCTGTGGGGTCTGCCCACTCTTTGCCTGCTGCCACCTTCACTGCTAATCATTTCCTTCTTCCCTGTTCGGTTCTTTACCGTCTTGGGTCCCAGCTCACCAAAGCCCTGAGTAGGGGCCGGAGCAGCAGTGCCCTGTGCTCCTCCCCTGCCACTCCCACCCAGAACTCGCTCACAGAGGCTTGCACATGTCTCTCTCTCCCACACGCACACCCCCTGCCCTGTCCCTGTGGTCCCGGCCCTTGGCTATCCAGGGTGAGGAGCTGCTAGTCACATCCAGATGGAGTGGAGTTCCTCACTTTCACATCTCCTCCTCATCTTCCCTTAACAAACCTCATACCCACTAGCCTTTGCCCATCTATGGGCCAGTGGCACCTCCCCTAGGTGCCTCAGGGTCCCTGCCTTGGGACCCGGCACCCTCTTGGGTGGTTTTGTTCATTGTGTCCTGGTTCTGTGTGAGGAACACTGGGCCAGCATGGACCCTGGGCTGGCAGCAGGTCTGTTTCCATCCCTTCTGCCTCAGGCAGCATGGCCCTGGGTGTCAGGAAGAACTGACTGCAGAGCCCTCCAAGACCCTGGTGCCCAGCCCACCAGACCAAGCCCCTTTCCTGGAAGTATGAGGCCAATCAGACAGGAAGCACTTGGTTTCCTTCTTATGCATGAAAAGTAAATCTGTACTTGCTAGGGTTAACATACGTTCATTTCTCTTTTTGGAACCTCCCCCTTTAGCTCCGTAATTTAAGCCAAACAGGAGTATTTTACTTCACCTAATACCTTCTGGGAGGAGCAATACCATGTATAATCTGGTCTCCATCATTTCCTACTTTTAGAGGTCAAAGAAGGAGAAGACGGTTGTCCACACCTAGGAGGAAGAGGGCAGGGATCCGAGATTAGAGTGTTCTCCAATCCATAAATAATTTACCTTCTCCTTTGAAGTTTGTGGTCTGATCTCAGAAGTGGAACTTGCATTGCAAACTCAATAGCTTCCCAGAAAATGTGGAGGGGGCGGGGATTGTGAATTCACAGATAAAGCAGTGGAAACACCTTCTCAATTCAGACTGCCCCGTCACCAGGTCTCGCCTCCCACTTTTAGCAGAGACTTGAAAATGATAGTGTAGTAGAGAAGAGTCCTCAAAGTGGAAGGTCCCCTAGGTCTGGGTTAGTGGGCCGGGGGGGGGGGGGGGGGGGAGGCACCTTTCCTGGCAGGTCCTGGCACCTCTTGGGTCTCCTGAGAGCCTCTTCTGCCCCCTGCTGGCTAAGTGAGGCTTTGGCAGGCTGGAGCCCATTCTCATGGGGACAAGGGCAACCCGTGTTCCTCACGTCTGTCTCTTGGCCTTTGCCATTGCCACCTGCAGAGCCCATGGAGATACATTTTCCTGGTGGATTTTTTCAAGTGTCTTTGCTTGAAAATCAGAAGTTTGCTGCTGCTGCTGCTGCTGCCTTTAGCATATTTAATAATTCTACTTTTGGGGGCAAAAAATGCCTAGTAGATAAAAAAATATTTAGCATAACTACAATTTCCCACATATTTATTTCCTTCTAGGTCTAGCCCATGGGAAGGAGGGGTATAGCACACAGACAGGGTCATACTTCAGAGCGAGGGTGAAGGCTGTGAAGTCTGTGAGTGCCTCTGAGGCAGCTGGCAGCTTAGTGAACTTAGAAGATGTGCTTGTCTTGGGGAACCATGTGGCAACTAGGCCCACACCCAAGGCTCCCTCCTGCAGCCCTGTCATTGTAGAATCCCTGGGAAAACCATACCCTGAGGCTTGTGGTGTGGGGAGTTACAGGGCAAGGAGGTGGCTTATCTTAGGTCCCCAGAGATCAAGTTTTAGGCTGGGCTGAGCCAGGGCCACGCACGAGGAAGGTGGCTGAGTTCCATAGTCTGGTGCTCAGATAGCCCAGCAGCAGAACCAAAAAACCTCCTGCTCCCTGGCCAGCTACCTCTCTTCACGGTAGAAGGGCTGGTCAGGCCCTGGCTGACGTAAGGCCCAGGGGCAGGGCCTGGCCCAGAATGTTGGCTCCCCCAGAATACCCCAAGTTAGCCTACAGAGGTCCTGGTTGGCCTGCAGATTCCTCTGTGTGCCATGAAATATGGAAAGATTGATGAGCAGGGGATCCTCCTATCCTTGAAACCTACATCAGAGGTGGCATCAGCAAGACTTGCTCTGTGAGGTCTCAGCTTCACACCCCAGGGGCTTGTGCATTTGGCCGAGTCCTCAGCAGGGTGGCCACATCCAGGATCCCATTTCTGCTTTGGTGGGGAGAGTGGTGGGGTAAGGCAGGGTGGTGGCTGGCTTCTCATCAGCTAAGTCATGGATGTCAATGGTGCAAGCCTCCAAACTGGTCCCTGATTCAAGCACAAGGAAGAATCAGCAGCAATGATCTGCCATTAACTAGGACTTTAAAAGAGAGAGAGAGAGAAGCCACCGTGATCCTCCCCCCTTCCCTCCAGAATGCAGACCTGTGTTTCTCTTGCTGGTTGACATGTATAGGAAACCAACTCTGAACCGTTCTCGTTCTCGATATGGCAGCCAGCATCATTAAGAAGCTGTTCTCCTAGGAACTCAGTCTCTAAAGCCCCAGGCAATTTGTTTTAAATGAAAACACTCCCGGAGAAAGGGAAGACTTACACAGAGTAAGTAGCCACACTCCCTCCTGCTTAGGTTCCTGCTATCTCTCACGCAAGTAGTTAGATATTGAGGAACTTCTGTGGCCATTGGCCATGTGACAAATCAAGAAGACTTGACAAGTTTCCCCTGGGCCACCCCATCCCACTGGCCAACTTGGTCCAGAGGGAAACAAACACCTGGCCTTTCTCCCGGTGAGCTGGTCCTGCCAGGCTGTGGTGTGAGCTCGCCCGACTTCAGGGTGAGTGCGGCTGCCGGAGCTGGGCCACCTGACCGGACAGGGAACGTGCAGACGGGCACTCAAGAGAAAGGTCCCCTGTCACCCTGGTGGGCCTGTGCTCCCAGGAGCCTGTCAGCCCTGTGGAAGAGCCACGTCCTCGTGCTCCTAGTCCCTTCTAGAAGCCCCAGCCCTGTTCTAAGGAACCACTAGAGGCCTGGGGAAGGCTCCTTGCTCGCTGCCAGGTTTCAGGGTTCATGGCTTCCCCAAGGCTTTCACATCATCTCCACAACAGCCCCTGCCAAGCTTGATCTGTTCTCAAGGTTAATCAGAACTTTGAATTCTTCTGACTCGTTTTCTTTATAAAAATGAAGGATTTTTTTTTTAAGTACCTTTTTTTTTTTTAATTTGTTTTAAGGACCTTTCAGAAGGTCAGGCTTATTCTTTGTCCTCCCACGTGTAAGTTGTGAAAGGTATTTGTTAGGTCCTGGTTCCTGAGAAATGATTTGCTGCTCTTTGTGATGGGGCTTCAGACTGGGGAGGGGAAGGTGGGCCGCCGGGAGAGGGGGGAGCACTGGAGCTGCTGTGCTGGAGCCCCTGCTTCATCTCACTGGACTGTAAAGAATTCAGAAACAGAAAACAGTAATGTCACTGGATATTTATTTAGAAATAAAAATGAATGCTGCTGGATCCGAGCAGTTCCTGTGTTTGTGTTCAGGCGGCACTGCAAATACACGGGTCCCACTCTCCTGGACTCTGCTCTGTCAGCACCTACCAGACTCCGGGGACCAGCGGCAGACGTGTTGCCCAGGCCACGCGGTGGGCTTCGGAACAGACAGGCCCCGGGCGTCATACCTGCCCCTGCCCCTTAGTGAGGAGGATGTGAGGCCAAGCAGAAGGGTCTAGCTCGGGCCCAGCTTCCAGCCAGCCCACAGCTGCTAGAGTCTGTCTTCCCCACGGCTCCCTGGGCTGCTGGTCTCCCGCTGCTGGGACTGCAGACGAGCCCCGTGCACCTCTGCCAGGCTGTGGAAGCAGGAACTTGCCAGTCCATCCTCCAGGTTCTGAATCCACACAGCTCCAGGCGTCTCTGGTGGAAGGTGGTGGCACGCTCTGCCGGAAGCCTGGAGTCTGTTTGCCCCCTCATACTTCCACATGGCACCCAAAGCTGCTTACGGGAACAGGCACAGACCAAAAACACACGTACTAGAAAGTGAAAGCAGGTAGGACAGCCTGCGCTGATGCCAGGTGCGGGCCTTCCGGCAGGGAAGCCAGAGCTGGACCTCTCCGCGCCTTCCACTCCTGCTCCCCCACCTCCAGCCGAAGAAGGAAGTGGGGAGAATAGATCACACCTGGGACCCAGCTGTGCCTGGGCTGCCAAACTGGGTGCCCAGACATGCTGCTGGGGTCGGGAGCAGGGAGCCGCTGGGGGGGGGGGGGCGGGGAGGCACTCGCACCTTCATCTTCATCAGCTCCCTCTTCCACCTTTGAGGAGACCTGGGTTCAGAGAAACGTTTCTCTACGTAATCAAACTCTGAGTGTGATGAGGGGTGGCACTGGAATGATGGGGACTGTGGTGGAGTCTTCTCAGGCCACCGCTGGCTGCAGGGGAGGCCGGGCAACGGAGCTGTGCCAAGCAGTGTCAGCTTGGACAAGGGAGTCCTGGTAGTAAAAGGAGAATGGATCTCAAGCGGCCCCCCCCCAGAGGGAGCTGGTATTTTTTGCTCACATTTCAACCTCTTCTCAACTCCTAGGAGAAGCACTCAGGGTGGAAGGGAGCGGGGCAGGGGAGTTTTTCCTTAGAGGCCAGAAAACTCTGGGGGAGGGCCATACACAAAGGTCAGGGCCCCATAATCCCCTGGATGTCACTTGGCAGCAGAAATAATGGATACAAATTCCTGAAGGGAGACAGATTCCAAAACAATAATATATAGCATCAGCCTCTAACAATTAAATTAATGGTGTGTAGGAAACGGTCCAGAAGAACAGGTGCCAAGTTTTTGGTTCTCTGAATGGAAGGATAACGGCAACTTAAAACCTCTTGTTGTTTGCATATCCTTCCTATCCCTCAGAAAGCACAGTCATTCAGTACTCAGGAACACTGCACGGCATCTTCACGTTTCATAATGTGATTACAAATGAAAACAAATGAAACCACAGCTACAGGAGCAATGCAGTAAGGGGAGAGATTTGATATGATAGAGCACTCGGGAAACAGGAAGTCTCACTGTCACCGGAGGTGAGAGTCCAAACTGAGAGAATCACTTAGAAAAGCATCTGGCAATGCCTAGTAAAGTTAAAGACATCTGTCACCCTTCAACCCAGGAATTCCCCTCCCAGGACCATGCCCTGGAGAGCAAGCAGGAGCAGACGACTGTCGGAGGACCAGACCCCAGCCTGCCTGCCTACGCTCTGTACTACCAGAGAGTGAAGAATGGTTTCTAACATCTCCAAATGGTTGAAAAAAAATTCAAAAGAACATTTCATCACCTGAAAACTATATGAAATTCGAATCTCAATGCCTATAAATAAAGCTTTTAATTTTTTAATGAAAAGTCTATTGGGGGAGCTGGGTGGCTCAGTGGTTGAGCAACTGCCTTTGGCTCAGGTCATGATCCTGGAGTCGTGGGAGATCGAGCCCCACATCAGGTTCCTCGCAGGGAGCCTGCTTTTCCTGCTGGCTATGTCTCTGCCTCTCTGTGTGTGTGTCTCATGGATAAAAAAAATCTTAAAAAAAAAAAAATCTATGGAAGGGGTGCCTGGGTGGTTCAGTTTGTTAAGTGGCTGCCTTCGGCTCAGGTCATGATCCTGGAGTCCTAGGATCCACCCCAGAGAGTCTGCTTTTCCCTCGCCACCCCACTCATGGTCTGTCTCACTATCTCTGTCTCTCTCTCAAATAAATTTTAGAAATCTTAAAAAAAATTTATGGAAAATTTTTTCTCTCTTGTTATGTAAGTACCTACATAACTTTTTTTTCCTCTTGGCTCCCGAAGCCAAAAATACTCACTACCTAGCCATTTACAGAAAAGGCCTGCCCACCCCTGCCCTAGAGAAATTCTTAACACACTCTTGCACCAGGAAACACCCGTGAGAATATTTGCAATAGCACCTGATTGGAAACAAACGAAATGTGTCTCACCAAGAAAGTGGATAAGCAGTTACCCTTCCCTTCTCGCTTGTATGTGTGTGGTGGGGGGGCGGGGGGTAACTGAGACTCCCTCTCAGTCAAAATTAGGTCTGGTCATAGGTGGCAAAATTAAAATCAGTAATGGCTTTCCTAGAATCCTTGAGAACCAAGATTCTTAGAAAAGAGGTGAAGTAAAAATATCCCTTGGTCCTAAATTTTAATTAAAGTATAAATATGAACTTACGATGTATTTTGTTTTTTAAAAAATGTAAGCTCTGTTCATTAAAAAGACCTAGAAGCGGGCAGTCCGGGTGGCTCAGCAGTATAGCACCGCCTTCAGCCCAGGGCATGATCCTGGAGACCCTGGATCGAGTCCCACGTGGGGCTCCCTGCATGGAGCCTGCTTCTCCTTCTGCCTGTGTCTCTGCCTCTCGCTCTCTTTCTGTGTATTCTCATGAATAAATAAAATCTTTAAAAAAAAAAAAAAAGGACTCAGGTAGGACTGGAAGAGGTCCCTACTGGCCAAAGACAGGAATCTGAGCATCAATAGCAATAATGTAAAGAACTAAAGTATTTGAAATATACTGAAATTAAATATATACATACATATATGTATATATATATGTATATGTATATATATACACATACACACACTATGCTGAAATCAATGAGTTAATGATACTTTTTTAAAAAATAGTCACTGTTGGGGGACCCTAAGGCATCAACTCATTAAGTAAAAATAAAGGCAAAGAGGGGCACTTGGCTGGCTCAGTTGGTAGACCATGTGACTCTTCATACCAGTTGTGAATTCAAGCCCCACACTGGGCCAAGAGCTTGCTTAAAAAAAAATAGTAATAAAAACAAATGATTAAGCATTTATCTCATTTAAACTACTCCTGATGGTCAAATAACAGCTAATGGCAGTTTCTTTTTCTTCTAAAAAAATAATTATAAACTTACAGGAAGTTGCAAAAAAATAATACAAAAAGGCCTCGTGTACCCTGTACTGTTTCCCCAGTAGTAACATCTTGCACAACTACAGAATAATATCACACCTGGGAAACTGACATTGGTACAAGCCACAGACCTTGTTCAAATTCTATCAATTTTACATGTACTCCTGTGAGAGCGAGTGTGTGTGTTTAGTTCTATACAATTTTATCACATGTGTTGAGTCACACCACTACAAGGAAGTTTCTTTTTATAGAAGTATTCTGGTTGCCAAAAGGAATACTAAAACAATCTACATTTTGCAACTTCCAATGAAATGACTGATCTAAGCACCAAATAATAGTCCTAAAGGCTGATACTGTTCCAAAGGGAGAAAATTCAACATCACGTGCCTTCTAGTGAAGGAATACAACATCTATGAAGTATTCTTATTCCCCCCAAATCAGACCCAAATCTGAGCAAGCCTTAAAAGTCAACTGCTGTGTGATGTACCTCAGTTATAGAAGGACAAAAACCACATGGTTGCCTCAACTGATGCAGAAAAAAACATTTAACAAATTTCAACACACATTCATGATAAAAACACTCTAATAAACTAGGAATAGAAAGAAATTACCTCAACATAATAAATGCCACATATGAAAGTGTATGTGCCACAGCGAACATCCTACTTAATGGTGAAAGACTGAAAGCTCTTCCTCTAAGATCAGGATCAAAGCAAGGATGCCCACTCTTGCCACTTGAAGTCAACACAGAACTGGAAGTCTTAGCCAGAGCAATTAGGCAAGAAAAAGAAATAAAAGGCATCCAGACTCGAAAGAAAGAAGTAAAACTGTATCTGTTCTCAGCATGATCTTCTATGTAGAAAACCCTAAACATTTCACATACACACACACACACAACTCTGTTAGAACTAATAAATGAGGGCGCCTGGGTGGTTCAGTGGTTGAGTGTCTATGCCTTTGGCTCAGGTTGTGATCCCCGAGTCCTGGGATCGAGTCGCACATCAGACTCCCCCACAGGGAGCCTGCTTCTCCTTCTGCCTATGTCTCTGCCTCTATGTGTGTGTCTCTCATGGATAAATAAAATCTTAAAAAAAAAAAGAATACATGAATTCAACCAACTTGCAAAATGGATACAAAATGAACACATAAAAAATCAGTTGTCTTCTATCCATACACAATGAGCAATCTGAAAAGGAATCACAAAAACAAATCCATTCACAATAGCATCAAAAAGAATAAAATACTTAGAAATAAACTTAACCAAGGAAACAAAAGACTTGTACACTGAAAACTATAAGGCATTACTGGAAGAAATAAAAGAAGACACAAATAAATGGAAAGACATCTTGTGTTCATGGGTTAGAAGACTTAGTATCGTAACATTGTCCATACTACTCAAAGCAATCTACCAATTCAATGCAATCCCTATCAAAATACCAATGGCATTTTTTTGCAGAAATAGAAACAGTCCTAACATTTATCTTGGATCTCAAGGGCCCCTGAATAGTTGAAACAATCTTTAAAAAGACAATTTTCGACTCTCACACTTCCCGATTTCAAATCCTATTACATACAAAGCTATGGTAATCAAAATACTATGGGACTGGCATAAAGATAGATTTATAGACCAGAATAGAGCCCAGAAATAAACCCTCACATATATGGTCAAATGAGCTTCAACGACAGTCAAGAACACACAGTGGAGGGATCCCCGGGTGGTGCAGCAGTTTGGCGCCTGCCTTTGGCCCAGGGCGCGATCCTGGAGACCCGGGATCGAATCCCACGTTGGGCTCCCGGTGCATGGAGCCTGCTTCTCCCTCTGCCTGTGTCTCTGCCTCTCTCTCTCTCTCTCTCTCTGTGACTATCATAAAAAAAAAAAAAAAAAGAGCACACAGTGGGGCACGGACGGCCTCAACAAATGGTGGTGGAGGAACTAGATAGCCAAATGCAAAAAATCGAAGTTAGACCCTTACCTTTCACCATGTGTAAGACCTAAAATGGAATAAAGACCTAAATGTAAGACCTAACGCTATAAACTCCTAGAAGAAAACACAGGGAAGAGTTTCGGGATGCAAGGTTTGGCAAGGGTTTCTTGGACAGGACGCCGAAAGCACAGGTGACCAAAGCGAAAGTAGACAAAGGGGACCCCAGTGAACAAAACGTGCCTCAAAGGGAAGCCCTCTCTGCCGCAGCGGCAGCCTCACCCGCACCTCCCAGCCTGCAACCCACCGGAGCCACTTTCCTGTCCCTCTACTGGTCTCGGCCTCAGGAAGGGGCTCCCCAAAGCCAGCTAGCTGAAGGCTGCCCCAGAGGGTCCTAATCCGAAGATTGTCCAGGCACAGGGACTTCTCCAAAACCAGGCGTCCTCCTATGAGTGAATTTCAGTTTCTCTTTCCTTCTCGGCACAGGTCCAGGGAAGGGACTTGTGGGATACCTGGTCTCTGTGACTCAGGCAGCCTCGCCCAGCCCCACGTGCTCCCCTGGTTCAGGACTGGCCCCACCTACGTATGTCTGCCTCTCCTGTGGAGATTCCAATTTTCATTTGCCTTTTCACTTTACATACATCAGCTGGGATTGCCCAGTGAGCCTGGCTAAAAGCAGAGCCATGCGGCAGGGAAAGCAGAGGAGAGTTGGCCATGGCTACAGCTCGGGTCTTGGTGCTGGTGACCGTGGTGCTGGGCTTGACCAGAGCCGGCCCTGTCCCTACTTCCAAACCCACCACAACCAGGAGGGGCTGCCACATGGACAGGTTCCAGTCTCTGTCACCCAGGGAGCTAGAAGCCTTCAAGAAAGCCAAGGACGCCTTGGAAGAGTCGCTCTCCCGGAAGAACTGGAGCTGCAGCTCTCGCCTCTTCCCTAGGTCCAGGGACCTGAGACTCCTGCAGGCCTGGGAGCGTCCCGTGGCCTTGGAGGCTGAGCTAGACTTGACACTGAAGGTCCTGGAGAACATGACTGACTCATCGCTGGGGGTCACCCTGGACCAGCCCCTCCGCATGCTGCACCACATCCACTCGGAGCTCCAGGCTTGTGTCCCGGCTCAGCCCACAGCAGACCCCAGGCCCCAGGGCCGCCTCCACCACTGGCTGCACCGGCTCCAGAAGGCCTCCAAGGAGTCCCAGGGCTGCCTCGAGGCCTCCATCACGTTCAACCTCTTCCACCTCCTCACACGGGACCTGAAATGTGTTGCCAATAGAGACCTGTGCGTCTGAGAACCTGGACCTGCCCCTGGCCCGTCTGGGACCCAGGCCTTATCCAGCCACCAGCGTCACCCTTGCCTTAAGTTATTTCCTCTCAACCCCTTATTTATGCAGCCCTGCCCTGTACCCTTAAGTAAAGTTTATTTTTCTACTTTTGTACAACATGCAGCATATAAAGAATGGAGAAAAAAAAAGAACCACAACTCTGGAGACTGAGAGAACAGCGGAACGTGTTGAACAACAGTGCAGGCTGCAATCAGCAAAATGCAATCTCTGACAAACTATGAAGGACTAAAAATCCAGCTCAACTAAAACATTTCAAGGGGAAAAGAAAGAGAAAGCTGGGGTCCCTATACTCTGTGGGGACAGCCTTTAGGGTAAAAGTGATTTAAAGATCTAACTACCAATTGCAGTTTGGAGAATTATTTGAGCACTGATAGTTTTTAAAATATGGATTTCTATGCAACCAGACATCAGAACATTGACTGCATACCTATCGCTATTAAAGAATTCTAAAAACTTAGATGTGATAATGGTATGGTGTTTTAAAAGTCCTTGTCTTGAGTTGGCTCAGTCGGAGGAGCATGGTGACTCTTGATTGGGGTTGTGAGTTCGAGCCTCACAATGTAGAGATTAAATAAATAAAACTTTAAAAAATAAATAAATAGAAGTCCTTGTCTTTTAGATACACATACTGAAATATTCACAAGTGAAACAGATGCCTGGAATTTGCTTCAAAGGAATTTAGGAGGGAAGTGGATGGACAGGTAGAAAGGAAACCAGGTTGGCTGCAACCTGGTAAAACTGTTAAATTGGGGAATCCCTGGGTGGTGGCTCAGTGGTTTAGCGCCTGCCTTCAGCCCAGGGCGTGATCCTGGAGACCCGGGATCCAGTCCAACCTCAGGCTCCCTGCATGGAGCCTGCTTCTCCCTCTGCCTGTGTCTCTGCCTCTCTCTCTCTGTCTCTCATGAATAAATAAATAAAAATCTTAAAAAAAAAAACCTGTTAAATTGTTGAAGCCAGGTTCAAGGTACATGAAGTTTGTAAATAAAAAGGTTTTTTAAATGAGAAAGTGGGAAAATGTGGATTAAGCAAAGTAATAGCTCATTCCTCTTGTACATAAGAATTCTGGAGGTGGGCAGGGCAGGCTGGGTCTGATGGCAGCTTCCTAAGCACCAGGGACCTGGCCCCTTCCAACTGCTACCCTGCTTCCGCCAAGGATGGAATAAATCCTGCCCCATTCCAGCCAGCACAGCCCTTCCAGCCAGGAAGGAGGATCAGGGTGGGAGGACAAGATCCTTTGAAAAACACGTCTTGGAAGACACACAAACCACGTCTCTGTCCCAGTGACCAGACACAGCCATGTAGCCATGCCTCGCCACAGGAGAGCTGGGAAAGGTAGTCTTTACCATGGTCTTCTGTTACCAAGGGAGAAAGGGTGAGGAGTTCGAAATGTCTGCCACAGCCCTTATCCCTCTGAGACTGGTAATCAGGCATGTGGGGCGCCACAGATGGGTGCTCAGAGCTGGCAGCAGAGCTAACGGACAGCTGGTGGGCCTGATGATGTTAAATATGCTTGTCATTTATATTCACAGATGAAGCAATCTGCTCTGAAGTCACCACGCTGCTTTGGATGCAGGAGTGTCTGGCTTCCTCCGCTCTCCCGGACTGGGTGTGCACCTATAGGAAACCGCCGTTCCCAGCAGTGCCATCTCCTATGTTGTAGCTAAAACCAAACCCAACACTTGGGCCTTTGTCTGACCTGGGGCCGTTGGAAGAGGCCCGGTGTGGCAGGAGGGCTCATTTCACAAGGCTGAGGTGCCTTGGAAGGGCCAGCCCAACAGTGGTCACTATCATGCGGAGACTGTGCTGCTACGGAGAGCCTGGATGTCTTGAACCACAGCCGCTTGTATACTGCCCTCAAGATTTTTGCCATACATCTTGCTTTTAAAAAACACTTAAATTGATTTTTGAAGTGATCTATCATTGCTGTAGATGGAAAACAGTACAACCTGCTTCAAATAGAAAGTAACTGATTACCTAGCTAAGATTCAGCCTGAGGCTCTGTGCCTAACACCTCCTTCCTCTTTGGTCCAGACAAGCTAGCACTGAACTTGTCTTCCCGATAAGAACTTCCTCCTTAAGGCTTTTAAATGAATCAAAAGAATTAAAGATGTCATTAATTTTTTCATTATGTCCTTCAATGTTATTTAATGCCTGCCAATCACCACCAATAATCATTTCTCCTAGAGTTTGGAGTCCCACTCCTGCGAAACATGGCTGAACTGGGCATGCCTCAGTTTCCCCATCTGTAAGAAGGGAATCATACATAACACTACCTACCTAGCTTACAAGGGGGCTGAAGACTGTTACATGGAATCATGCAGGTAAAGTCTCAGCATACAAAGTACCTGGCTCACAGGACGAGCACTTGGATGCCGAATGCCGACTATTATTACATATCAGTTCGTGGAGGAGAAAATGTGAGTCCTGTCATTGAAGGATGCAGCTTAAGCAAAACAAACAAAAAAATCCAATCAACCCAAACTTCAAAAGCAGCAGGGCAGGAGGGACATAAAACCTCAAACACTTGGTTTAATAATGGAAGACGCTTTATTATTTTTTAAATCATCTCTCAACATTTCAATTCTTGGTAGAAATCAAATGCAAAACATCTGCCTTTTTAAATTAGCATATATTTATCCAGCTCAATCACAGCAACCTCATACAATAAGGTACACACCAAGGACAGGGTCAGAGCATTTTCTATTCCAGTCTGTGAACACAGTATCTCCGTGATGACACACGCGGGCCGGACTTTCTCTCCCAGGACAAGGTGGGCACTCCTGCTTCTGCCCTCCGTACAAGTTACCGGGCATCACGGTTTGTTAAGAGTTCCTGTAGAGCTGGAGCGATCTGGGAATGGAAAACTAGAAAACTAGAGCTCTCGGGAGTAAAACAGGCATCGACTCTTCGGAAATGTGGAAAGAAGAACGTCAAAGATGATGACCCCAGAACGGGCTGGTCTTAGTAATAAAGGTGGTTGAAAGTCAGCTGTACATACACATTGAATATCTACATGTGCTCTACTAGACATATAAAAAAGAGCCATAGATTTGGAAAACCTTAAAATCACTCAATTGAGTTGGAAGAACATGAGCAAATTCACAGTGGCCTCAGGATTCAGCCATATTTAAATTTGTTCAAGAGCTGAATACCTCCTTCTACCAGAAAACCCACTGCATGTAAATTCCTATAATACTCTGTACATCACAAACACTTATGGCTAAAATATAGTAGTTCACAAGGAAGCGGTTCTTTTTTCGAATTCTTGCCCCACTCCTGCTCTGCACCCCAAAAGCAAAATCCAGGGGGGCAGTCATTCACATGAGGAGTTTAAGGGGCCCTCAGGTTTGGAAGCACTGAGGCTCAGCTGAGTATCTCAGGAGACATCTGTCTGATGGGCACACGCTGACTTGGGCCCACTTTAGTGCAAAAAGATCACTGATGTTGCAGAGGAGTCCTGGAAACAGGCAAAGAGGGCTGAGATTGGGGGCGGGGGAGGAGGCAGGGGAATCCCATAGGATTTTTCCTTCCGAAACAAGACTGGAGACATTTGGAGTGCAAGGTTCACACGCAGCAAGTGGCAAAGACCAGGCTGTAGATCTGCAGAGTGAGGATCCTGAAGGTCACCAGGTCATCACAGTCCGCAGGCACACAGACCTCCTGGCCCGCACTAGCCCCCTAAGTGTACACTGGAGGTAGGTATATAGAGATTTATTATAGGGAAGACAGTGGCTCTCCATCAGCTCAGGGGCATCGTCTGTTCCTCCTCTGCCCCCGCACTCTCCGCCCTACCCTCGGGCTGTGGTGTGTGTAGGATACATGGAAGGGCATGAGACCCTCCCTTGGAAGACTAAAGGACCCAGGTCATTTGTATAAATAGCTACATAATTAATGTTTTAACCACTTTGAAACACACGGCAAGTTGAATATTTATTTAAAAATAAATCTCAAAAATATCTATTTACAGTACAGTAAGAGGGGCATGTGCAAACAACAGAAAGGGGAAAAGTCTATCCCGCCGTGGACGGTCCACACTTCGATGCGCTGGAGCAAAGTGCACAAACACCACGGGCCGCACTGAGCTGTGCTGGCAACAGGATGCCATTCAGTGAATACTGGACACAGTCCACCCTTGAGACTTAGACAGGTGGAAGTCAGCGTTGGGGGGGGGGGGGGATCCAGGTGGGAGATCCTTGTATTTGGGAAGGGGGCGGCCAAAGGATGAGCCATTGGAAGAGGCCCCGTGTGGCAGGAGGGCTCATTTCACAAGCCAACAGGCCTCTAGCTCGGCGCTCCAGGTGGGCATTTGGAGGTGACCTGGAGGGCCCTTCCCAGTCCAAGTTGGCTTTGCAGTGGAAGAGGTGGGTGTGGCAAGAGTCTCAGAAATCCTCCTCGAAAACAAAACAACGGAATAGGGAGTGGAGAGATTAGCAAAATGAATCTGAACGGAAGTGCCACCCTCTCCCTTGTCAGGCGACAAAGCAGCCATCAGTTGAAGTATCTGGGTCACCATGGGAACTCCCACATGGTATGCGGCCAACCCCACGATCCCCTGACACCTACATGTCAAATGCAGGTCTCGGCTTCTGAGATCAACACATCAACACTACTTCCCAGGGGGGAAACCAGAAAGTCAGTGCTGTAGCCCTTGGAGCAGGGGATGCCAGGTCCAGTCTATCTATACACGAGATGGGAGAGCTGGGTGGACTTGTAGTTCAGCTGGTTGTTGGGCATGAACTTGTGCAGCTCATTCTTTTTGCAGCAGGGGTCGTAATGGTAGGCGCTGAGACAGCCGTCGCAGGAGACTTTTGAACACTGGGTGCAGGTGTTGGTGGCACCTGGGCGGTTACAGAAGCCACAGCGGGAGGTGGCTGTGGTGGAGGGCTTGGATTTGGGGTGGAGGTGCGGCAGCCGATCGAGGCCCTGAGTCTGGCCTGCATACTTCTCCCGTAGAGACGACCCGTGGGCCAGGCTGTCGTGGGCAGAGGACTTGCCAGGGAAAGCGCCCGGCTTGGAGGCTGGGGGACAGGCAAGCAGGCTGTCACAGCGCTGGCAGAGGGAGGAGCTGCAGGACAGCCCGCAGTTTTGGCACTTGGACAGGGAGGACTCTTTGGCGGGGGGTGAGCGCTTGTGGTAGAGGGGGTGGGCGTCATTCCTGACCAGCCACACGTCTGGCCTCAGGGCATCCTGCCTCCGGTATGTGGCCCTAGGCTCTGAGTCTGTGTACAGATCCACGTCTTCCTGAGCGGAGAAGTACGTGCCACGCAGGAGGCCGAGGCCGTTGTTGGGGGAGGGGGATGGCTGGTCATCCGGGCTTCCGTGGGGGGAGCTAGATATGGTCAGGAGCGAGGGGGATGGGCGGATGATCTCATCCTTGAGGTCATCTTCCAAGTCTGGTGCCATGGGCTCCTTCCGCAGGCTCAACGAGGCCTTCAGGGGTGGCTTCCGGCTCTCCCAGTAGCTGTCATAGGCATCTACTGACCTCGAGGGCTTGGTCACCCGAGGCTTGTAGTAGTCCTTGGCTGCCCGCTCGCTGGCAGACTTCTGGAGCGCCACACGGGCCATGGAGGCCGTCAGGTGATCCCGGCCCTCAGCCCGCCGCCGCAGGGCCTCAGAGCAGCCACGCACATCCTCCGCACTGCTCTTGCGCTCGCTCACCACGTCCAGCTCGGAGTAGCCCTTGTCCTTGACTTGTGAGTGGATTTCCAGCATCTGCTCACACTCTACCTTGGCCAGAAAGAGCTCAAAGGAAACCATCTTCACCTGGAGGGTCTCCACAAGCTCTTTGAGTTTATACGCAGTCCCTAACTCAGGCACGTAGCCCATGTAATGCAGGATGGCTCGGATGTCCTCTTCCAGTAAAGACGACTTGACATAATAAACGAAGGGGCCCGTGTAGGTCTAGGAGAAGGGAGGGAGCAGAAAAAGAGAGGCACGATTTGCTGAGACACACAGGGAGCTGGCTTCAGTGCCCAGTATGCCCAGGGCGGAATGGGAGCGCAAGGAGGGGAGGAAGGATCTCAGCAGCTCCTCACTGCAGCAGGCGGAGGCTACTAGCACATGGCGAGGGGAGCCGCACGGCACTCCTGCCCTGAGCTGAGGGCACAAAGCCACCAGCTTCCCATATGGGGCTCAGCGGCTCTGCTCCACAGGAGGAGGAAACAGGGCAAATGCACAAGAAGAGAAGGGATCAGAGTGGGGGAAGAACGCCCAATGAGCAAGAATATTCCTCTCTGGCATCTCTGCGAAGTTCTGAAGAATAACAGACTGGCTTTGTGGAAACTCTCCTGAGCCACCACTGCCTTGGGAATGATTCAGAATTTTCTTTCTCTCTTAAATCCATCCTCCACCCTCCTGTCTGCTACTACTTAGTCCAAACCTGCTCTCAGAGTACTCCAACATCCACGGCAGCTTCCTAACTGTTCTCGCCACCTCCCTAGGCTATTTCCTATACAACAGCCAGAGGGATACTTTCCCAATGGAAACCTGACCCTGACCTGCCTTGCTTCTCAGCCTACTTAGGGTAGATTCGAGCCCTTTGCCCTGGGCTTCAAAGCCCTGCATAACCAGGGAGCTGCCTACCTTTCCAACCTCACAGCTTCAGGTGGGAGCTGCCAGGGGCAGGGACCCAGTAAAGAGATGACAACTTGTCAGACAGCAAGGGGCAGGGACCCAGTAAAGAGATGACAACTTGTCAGACAGCAAGGAGCCTCAGGGAGGGGGTACTTCTAGTTGTTACATCAAAGGCAGTGGGGAAGACAGGAGGGTCTGCGGGCAGAGGAGGCATGCAATTGGCACAAGCCCTCTCAGGTTGGACCGGGAGGTGAACCAGGGAGACCGGTGTGGACGGCCCTTCCTTAGACCTTACCTTGATGCTTCTGAATTCCTTCTTCCAGGGGTAGAGGAAGAGGTTGACGCCCATCGTTTCCAGCACACTGAAGGCGCAGTGCAAAGCCCGCAGGCTGGAAGAGCTGAGTGAGCGCAGGGAACTCTCCACCACTTCATAGAACTGGATCAGCCGGAATCGATAAAAGGGATCCACCTTGTGTAGACTGAGTAGGGTCGAGGCTGCCACCCGAAGGTACTCATCACTGCCAGGCCGCTGCTTGCTGGGGGTGGTGTCCACTCTGCCCTCATGGAACTGCACATACTTCCGAAATAAGTCATCCTTATATTTCGTATCCATCGAACTGGGCTTCCCCATCTGATCCAGGGACAGGGCAGGGCTACCTTATCTCCTCCATGGTTTCTGGGTTTGAGGCAGGGCCATTGCTAAAAGCACAGACATGCTGCCCACCTGGAGTAGGGGCGTGCTCTGGAAGGGGAAGAAAAGAAGCACATCATTTCATTCCTGAAATGGTCCATATACCAGCTTGTGGCTGCTGAGACAAAACCAGACCGACCTGGCCTGAGCCACACCAGGCATCACCAGCCCTAGGCCCCTTTCTGCTCATCCATTCTGCTAACACACTGACTGAACGCAGACTATGTGCAAAGTTGTAGTGGAAACAAGACAAACAGGTCCTTGACTTTGTTGAACTCAGATAAAGATATGATTAGAAGCACCTAGCCTGGTTTTGTGGGGAGGAGAAGTTTTTAAAAGTCCCACCCCCATCCCCACCCTGGGCAGTGACAGGCTTGAAGCATGAAGAGTTTGCCAAGCAGAGGTGGGCGGAGAATGTAACAGCAGCAGTGTCGCCAGGGAGGAAGGCCCAGAGCTAACACTATCACTCTTACTACGCACCGGGCACTGATGCATATGAATGCATTTCGTCTTCTCAAACAACGCTAGGAGATAGGATCCCCATTTTACAGATGTAAAAATGAAGACACAGAAATGTTACAAGTGTCCAGGGTTACAGAACCACGAAGAGGTAGAGCTGAGAGCCCTGGCAGCCTGGTTCCAAAGTCTACGCCCTTAACCACCACGCCCTGCTTTCCTGAGGCAGGAAGGAGCTTGGCCTATGAACAGAAAAAGGGCCAATGCGGCTGAGGCAGCGAGGGGAAGGGAAGGGAGTGACCAGAGATGAAGCTGCAGGCACCATCAGGACAGGATCCCGTGCCCCAACTGTACATTTTATTCAAGGAGGCACATGAAGCACCTGAAGAGTTCAAAGCAAGGGGGAGAGGGACGTGATCTTATCTGCACTTTAAAGAGAGATCATGCTGGCTGCTGACCCCTGGAGAACATTTTCCCTGCCTCTGACAGCCTGCATTCCCCTATACCTTAGGAGAGGTTCACAGTCCCACTGGAAGAGGACAAGACATACTGAGCTGGGGTACACCAAATTTGTACATTCTTGCTGTCTGCTTGGCCCCCAGTTAGTAGAACATGCACAGAGCAAGCAATATTTTTGGTGCCACAATGCCAGGAGCAATCTGGATTCATCGAGGGTATTGCCAGGGCCAGGAGGACAGCACAGCACAGGGGTTACGAACAGATCCCCAAGCCAGACTGTCTGGGTGTGAATCTTGGGTCTGCTTCTCGAGGCTACCTGGGTGAACTACTCAGTCTCTGTGGGCCTCAGTGTTCTCATCCAAAAATGGGGGTTGATAATAGTACTTAGAGTCCAGAATTGGTGGAAGGGTTATGTGCAATCAGTACAGAGAGCTCTTCACAGAGGGCTGGCTGGAAATAAGCCTTTGATACACACGAGGAGCTACTCCTGCTCTCTGAAGGTGCCATTCCCCTGCCACAACGCCAAGCATTCTCAAAGAGGTAAGATCAGAGCGGGCAAGTATGTCCACCCAGGTGGCGGATGCGCATTTTCACCCTCGCCCATTCTAACCACAAGCTCCATGGGCACAGAGATCCCAGCTGAATTACTCGTTAAGGTAACCCAAGCACAGAGCCAGACATGGGGTACGTGCCTCCTAGACATCTGCTGTCTAAGTGAAGGAGGCTGCTGCTGGCTGTGGACATAGCAAGGGACCGAGAAGGAAGCTGCAGGGATGGGACAGGCCTGTGTCGGCCTTTAGCACAACTGGCTTCAGCTCAGGAAGTGCTAAAGGCCTACGAATCCAGTGGCAATCAGGAGCTCAATAAAATCATCTACATCTTGAGCCACTTGCCTGGGTTCTCTGGTTTTTGGGGAGACTCCTGAGTATCTTAACTATGAGGTGAGGGGTGAGATGTGCGAGAGAACTGGGGACAGAGAGGCCACCTTCTCCTACCCACTGCCCTGCCAAGGGAGCCCAATTATTCAGGAACAAATACACATGAGGGGCACAGGGGGCAAACCTAAGTCCATTAGGATAAAAATCCCACCTTCTGACCAAAGGTCAAAGGCTTCACACGGTCTACCCCTGCTCACCGCTCATGGCCATCTTCCCCTTCCCTCTTCCTTCCCTTCTGCTTACAGGGACCCTTCTGTCTGTTCCTCAAACACACCAAGCTCATTCCTATCTCAGGACCTTTGCCCATGTTGTTCCTTTTGCCTGTTCCTTCTTTGATCCTTCCCATAACTGGCTCACTCTCATTACTCAGGCCTTAGCTCAAATGTCACCCCTCAGAGGCCTCAGTGACAACCCCAGCTCTAACTCCCACCTTCCCAGTCCCTCGTTATCCCATTATCCTGGGATAATCACCCTCTGACGTTATCACATTTATTCATTTACTAACTTCCTCTCTTTGTGCCCCCTATTACCCAGGAAGCTCCACAAAGGCAAAAACCATATCTGTTTTGTTCCATGGTGCCTAACACACAGCCTGGCACACAGCAGGTGTTTGAGAAAACAGGTGAAATGAATGGTGCATTCACGATGCCACTCCTTCAGTTTCTCACTGAGCTCTCCAAGAATCCCGGGAGATCAGCTGGAGAGAGAAGGGACAGAGGCTCCATGATATGACATGCTGTAAGCTGCCAGAGTTAGTGAACCCAAGAATCCAAGCCTGACCTTTTGTGGCACCTGTGTTCCGCCCCATACCCCCACAATTCCTGAGTTCAACAAGTATTTTATGCAGCACCTTTCTGGTGCCAGGCCCTAGGATGGGTGCAGTGGGGGGATGTAGGGTGGGTAGTGGGGAGCAGTTGGAAAGCCACAGCCCTGCCCTCAAGTCTAGCTGAAAGAACTTCTTATCAAAGTATGCACTGCAACCTGAAAGACGTCAGTCCTTGCTAATAAAAACCTGTAAGTATTTACCATTTTTTATTCATCTAAGAGAAACGTCCATCCCAGGGACTATTTTTTGATACACCTGAGAAGAATTTAAACAGAGGGACATCAAACCTCCTAAGTACTGCTGTGATCTTTCTCCAAGGAAGTCAGCTTTGAGCTTATAGAGGCTGATTTTTTTTTTTTTTTTAACAAAGTCAGCCACCCTCAAGCTCAGCGTCTGCTGCTCTGTAATCACACCACAGTCCACACCCTTGTTTGTTGCTGGCACACAATAAACAAGGAAAAGGAATCCGAATAGCCCAACTGGTGTTCTAAATCCTGAAGTCAAGGATAGGAAACCAATCTATGATGAATCTTGAACCAATAAAAGTAGGTGAACAGAAAAGTAAAAGGAAATGAACACTATGAGAGAATTAAGGAAGGAGAGGGAAATGACTAATTACTGAGGTCCTACTACGCACTAAGCACAGGGCCTTCCACTTTAATTGCATCATCCCATTTAATCCTCACAACAATGCTCGAAGGAAACCAAAGTTCGGCCATGAATCCAGAGAAGCTTCCAACGGTCAGAGCTGTAATTTGAACTTCAGCTGGCAGGCCCTGAGGCCTGGGTTTTTTCCCTGTTTATCTTACTCATTTATTCTTACAATCTACCATTCACCAAGGGATTAGTACATGAGGGCCCTCTGCTAAGGGCTTGATAAAAATCAACGAAACTCACAGGACAGCCCAAGGTTAAAGAGGAAACTGAGGCTCAGCGAGGCCGAAGCACTTGTCCTAAGTTACAGGAAAAAGGGAATCTGAAGTCCAAACCTAGGTCCGATGCCAAAACCCTGACTCAAACTCTGAGTTGGGGTGCTTCTAGGCAAAAGGTGTCCTGTGGCATCTGCTGGACAGCTCTACTCGAAAGGGCTAAGTTAGAACGTCCTATGGCAGGGAGAGCGGAGTTGAGTTCTAAAAATTCCTATAGTAGCAAAATTCACATCTTCCCACACAGAACAGGGCTAGAAGAGCCACAAATCTCTTTATGATGTAAGCTCAAGGGCCAAGGGAAGAGGCTGGCCAGACACCGGCCAGTGGTGAAGCAGCTGACATCATCCCTCCTGAATACATTTTCTGAGACTACAGGCTGCATTGTAGCTGGTCATAGCTGGTGTCTTTTCTGAGTACAGAGCCAGCAATTTATTCCCAGCACTCTGCAAGAACAACAAAAAACACGCTCTCTGCAAAAACAGCGTGGTTACAGGAGACTAGACAGCGCAATGACAGAAGCCGTTAATTTCTCTAAGCAACCCAAAGATTGGAACACCATGACGTGCCAGTCTGGTGGGGGGGGGGGGGGAATGGCACTGTGAACATCCCTAACAGCATCAGGCGGGTGCCCAGAGCCAACAGGCCTGGTCAGCACTCCCTGCGCCCACAATCTGTACTCCCTTTGAAAAACAAGTCAATGAAGAGAGAGACAGTACATATACAGTCAGGGAGGTGGTAGCTTTTTAAGGATTATTAGTTTTCCGATGATTATTTTTTTAAGCATCCAAAGGAAAGCTGTACCTGTTTAAAACCCCACTGAAAGGAGCTGAAATGATTTGGAGGTAGCAAAGCATTAGCTTGGCTTTACCTCAGCTGGCCCATTCAAGCAGAAACACTCCCCAGGCAGCATTTGAAGGCGCCCCCTCCCTGCACAGGCAGAAGCTATTTTGGTCCCAGCATCGCCCCAGTCCACAGGTTTACAGATCTCTGGTCTGGCTCCAGCCAGTTCAGAGTTCCCTCGGCCTCCAAACAGCGGCCAGAGGAGAGCCAGCAGCAGTTCAACCCCCTCCACCTCCGACCCGCCACTCCTTTGCACTCATTCCAAAGCCGAGGTTCCTAAGACACAGCGGAGGCACCTTGCACTGGCTGTGAAACACCTGAGGGTCCCCCAGACCCCAATCAGACTCCAGGGAAATTCAGAGAGAGAGAAAGAGGCCTTGCAAACCTCTGAACGTAACCTCAGCGCTGCTGGACACGGCCTTCCCCACGGGCAGCTGCCTCTCGGAGGGGCTCTGAAGGGAGCAGCTCCCCCTCCCTGCCGGAGACCGAAGCTGGAGGCTGCTATTACACCCCACCTGGTAATCCCTACAGCCTCTGAGAGCCTATCCGGTCGTGAAAAATACCCCGGTCCCAAACTCTGGCCCTTTCCGGGTCTGTGAATGAGCGGACAGCAGCTCTCATTTATTGGACGCCTGCTGTATGCCAGAGGCCGCGCTTCACCAGCATCCTCTCATCTCACCCCCACCACGGCCCCGGCAGGCACGTTCACGCCCATTTAACAAATTAGGCCAAACGACGCTCAGAAGATGAAATGACTTGTCCAAGGTCACACAGCGAGCACAGACCCACGTCTGGGGCCCGAGACGGGGCTGGAGCCCGCTGCGCGGTAACGGTCTCACGGGGGGCTCGGGGTGGCCAACTGCCTGGTTCGTCGCCGAAGAGGGGGTGTTCCTCCCGAGCTGCCCCGGGCCACCCTTGCCGGCCCCAGGAGTCTGCGAGGCAGCCCTCGGGGGAGCGGGGATCCCGGGGACCAGCTGGGCCCTCCGGATGCCGGGAAGGCGGGGCCACCCGTCGCCCCCGCGGGCTGCGAGGGGACCCCCCGCTCCCGGGTCGGCCGAGCCCCGCCGAGTCGGCGCCCCCTGCGCCCTGGGAGGCGCCGGAGGCCGTGTCGGCCCGCGGCCGCCCCGCACTCACCCCGGCGCTGCCGCCGAGGACGCCCCGGCCGAGGAAATCCACAAGGAGCCGCGGCCGCCGCCGGAGCCGGGCCCGGCTGGGCTCTCGTCGCTCCGGCCGGCTGCAGGGGACCGAAGCCAGTACCCCGGGACAAGCGGCGACCCGGAAACACTCGGCCAGGAAGTGACGTCTTAGGGGGCGGGCCCAAAGGGAGGCAGGGCCGCGGCTGCGCGTTGGGCCGGGGAGAGGCCGATCGTTACGGGAGGCTGAGGGAGAAGCGGGAGGCCGAAGAAGGAGCCGAGGAGTCGCGGGCTCCGGCTCTGGGGCTTGGAGGGCCGCCGCCGCGGCTGACGCTAGACCCGGAAACAAACGGGCCGGACGTGACGCACGCCGGCCCCAGGATGGTGGCTGGCCGGGTTGCCATGGGAACGGGTCTGGAGCCGGGCGGTGGAGGCTGGGAGCTGCGAGCGCAGACCGGGTGATCCCCGGCCCCCGCCCCCCCGGACTTGTCCCTTGTCCACCGCCCACGAGTGGCGCTCCAGGCTGCACCTGAGCAGGAGCTAACAGTTGGAGCCCTCGCCCCATTTTACAGACGCAAATACCGAGGCTTAAAGAGAGCAAACGAGGGCAGCCCGGGTGGCTCACCGGTTTAGCGCCGCCCTCAGCCCAGGGCCCGATCCTGGAGACCCGGGATCGAGTCCCACGTCGGGCTCTCCCTGCATGGAGCCTGTCTCTCTCTCTATCTCTCCCCTTCTCTGTGTCTCTCATGAATAAATAAATAAAATCTTAAAAAATAATAAAGAGAGCAAACGAGAGCCCCAGCATCATAGATGGATGGAATCTAGCCTTGAGGGGACTGTTGATGTCACTGGCTAGCGTTAAGAACGGGGCTCCCAGCTTTGCTGTTGCCACTTTACTGGCAGCGTGATCCTGGGCAAGTTACCTAACCTTTCAGAGCCTCAGCTTTTTCACTTGTAAAGTGGAATAATACTACCGCCTGCTGGGACCCCTGTGAGAATCAAGTGAGTTAACACATGGGGAAAGCTTATTACAATAATTATTACAATAATTGGCATATAGTAAAGATCTAGGTATGTTTTGTTTTTAAAACCGGGTGAAGTCCAAGGAAACGACCTCTCTCTGCCCTCGATGTCCCTAAGTGGAAGCCAGCGTTGAGGAAGACCAAGCCAAAATATAGCCTCCTTGCTCTGTGACTTTTCACCAGACATCTGGAGTACCTGAATGGTTTACACTGGCATCAGTCATGGTGGCTTCGACTCATGGATTTGTCTATGTACTCCCACCAAACCGTGAGCTCACCGAGGACTCAGCTTTTGTGGGTCACCACTCACTGAATCCTTACTGATTGCAAAGTGCCTGACATACACAAGACCTTGTCCAACATATTTGCGATTGGATCATCATTCTCTCTAACTTACCCTAGACACTTGTTGAAGACTCAGAGTGGGGTCCCTGGGTGGCTCTGTCAGTTAAGCGCAGGACTCTTGATTTCACCTCAGGTCGTCATCTCAGGGTTGTGAGATCAAGCCCTACATGGGGCTCCATGCTCAACCTGGAGTTTGGGATTCTCTCTCTCTCTATGTCTCTTCTCCCTCTGCCCTGCTCTTGCGCTCTATCTCTCTCTCTCTAAATAAGATCTTTAGTTGGGGCGCCTGGGTGGCTCAGTTGTCTGCCTTGGGCTCAGATCATATGATCCTGGAATCCTCGGAACTAGACCTGCATCTGGCTCCCTGCTCAGGAAGGCCTTTGGCTCAGATCATATGATCCTGGAATCCTCGGAACTAGACCTGCATCTGGCTCCCTGCTCAGGAAGGAGTATGCTTCCTCCCTCTCCTTCTGCCTCTCCCCCAACTCAAGCATGCTTGGTGTCTATCAAAAAAATAAAATCTTAAAAAAATAAAAAGATCTTTAGTTTAAAAAAACTCAGAGCCCACTCCATGCCATGGTCTCTTCCTCCAACATGCTCTTCTACCCTTCTTGCTTCTGTGCCTGTATATGCTGTTCCCTCACTGTAAATGTTCTTCCCCTCATCTCTTCCTTTCTCTCTCTCTCTCTCTATATATATATATATATGGCTCCAGACCCATTCCCATTCAAATAATATATGAATATAAATATAAAAATATATATGTATTCATTCATTCATTCATTTTAAGCCTGATACCCGCACAAGACCTGAACTCCTTACTCATCTATGTTATCTGTGTTTCCCCTGAGCTCTACACAAGTCTGATCAGGATGTGCCCCACAGATGTTCCTTGAATGCAGGATTCTCTCTCTTAGCCTTTGTGTCCCCAGCTAAAGCCAGCGGGTCTTGTCTCAGAGGAGTCAGTGACAATTCACAGGGAAGCATTTGGAGAACCAGCAACCTGCTATTCGAACAGCAGTGACTACTATATCTGTTGCTATCTGAGCAGTACTCAAGATCTTTGTGTGCTTCATCCTTTATCAGCTCAGGCTTAAGCTCCTCTCTTAATCATCTGCAAATTATTGGTGTTTATAGGAATTTCAGCTGAGAAAAACTGTCCAACAGAACTCTCTGCCTTTGCAACAACTCAAAACTGTCCTTTGGAAACTGTCACAAAACATCATGAGACTGTTAAGAAGGCCCTTACAGCTCTGTGGTTCTGTGGCAGCCAAAAGGGAAATAGATTTTTAGGGAGGCTTTACTAGTAGGAAACCCTGGTCATTGAGGTGTAGTGACATTTTATATCAGAGAGGGCCCAAAGTCTTTGAACAGAGCCATATTTCTCATCTTTTAGGCAGAGTTGTAGGTCTGAGATTTCTCTGCTTGATGATGTGGAATTATAGAAGCATCCTTTTCAGATTTCATTACATAATGATTAGCAGATTATATAATAGTCATATGACAATGATTAGGCACCTCTACTTCCTAAGAGCCAACAACACAAAAATCTACCTACTTCTTTCTATTTTTTACTTTTTTTATTACAAAAATAATACATGAATTCCAATGATATGGATGTGTTTAAAACAAAAAATGAAAAAAAAAAGCAATCCTATGACCTAGGAATTTAATTTCTTGGAATCTACTAGATAAATAAGCATCAGTACACAGAAACCTGTTGCATTCTTGTTTATAATGCAAAAGTGAAAACCAAAAACATTCTAAATGTCCAACAATAGGGAAATGAAGTATCCATACTAATAACTACGACATATCACTTTAAAAAGATGATATAAACCTACTTAATCCTGCAAGATATATCGTGGAATGAAAAAAGAAAGACATCCTCTGAAATGAAAAACAAAACAATAATATATATTTTCTAAAAGTATGTGTATATGGGGGCTCCTGGGTGGCTCAGATGGTTAAGCATCTGCCTTCAGCTCAGGTCATGATCTCTGGGTCCTGGAATTGAGCCCCACGTCATCCTCGAGCTCATTGGGGAGTCTGTTTTCTCCCTATTCCCCCTCCCCCTGTTCTCTCTCTCTCTCTCACACACACACACACACAAATGAATAAATAAAATCTTCAAAAAATAAAAATAAGACAAAAAAGCAAAGGTATGTGTTTATGTATAAAGTCAACAGGGGGCAATAATGCAAATATAGATCATTTGTTTTTTAAGTCAGCCCATTAATATATATAATGTGATTTTTAAAAGATTTTTTCTTATTTATTTATTAGAGACACAGAGAGAGAGAAAGAGAGAGAGAGAGGCAGAGACACAGGCAGAGGGAGAAGCAGGCTCCACGCAGGGAGCCCGATGTGGGACTTGATCCTGGGTCTCCAGGATTGCGTCCTGGGCTGAAGGCGGCACCAAACCACTAAGCCACTGGAGCTGCCCATAATGTGATTTTTATTAATATATTTTCCCCCCAACAGTCAATAAGCTCCATGAGGACATAACCGCATGTTTTGCTCACAATTATATCAGCATTATCTGCCATATATACACTACCCCACATGAAGTAGGAGGCTCAACAGTACTTGTTTCTGATGGAAATTATCACTGAATACCAGGTTTGATGTTAACATTTAAGGGACATATGATGAGCAAGATGGACATAGCCCCTACTCTCAAGGAGTATATAGTCTTCTTATCAGAAGGAGAATATTAATAAGAGTAGATGAACTAAACACCTATAATTCGGGATCCCTGGGTGGCGCAGCGGTTTGGCGCCTGCCTTTGGCTCAGGGCGCGATCCTGGAGACCCGGGATCGAGTCCCACATCGGGCTCCCGGTGCATGGAGCCTGCTTCTCCCTCTGCCTGTGTTTCGCCTCTCTCTGTCTCCCATGAATAAAAAATCTTAAAAAAAAAGGGCAAGGACCAGAAATTAAAACTCAATTGCCTACAAACATATAAAGTGGACATAACTAGGTACTAGAGTACTACATTCTCATAAGGTACCAGATATTAGTAGTAGTGTTTTTCATGCTATATGAAAATTAAGGATTTTATTATATGAGAATATATCCACAAGTGGTAGAACTATGAAGGGAAGAAGGGAAGGGAAGGATTCTGGATAGTGGGATGGGATTGGAAAGAAGCATGCAGGTAACATCAGTGTTAGAAATAACAGTCTTTGTGTAGTGAGCTCACAAGTATTCATTTCCTTATGATTCATAACTTGCTTGAATATTTTACATATTCTTTTATTTTTTATATAACAATCTTATTTAAAAAAGCCAAAACCAGATTTATATTATTCCCAACCTAAGAGGTTAGTTAGTTAGTTAGTTAGTTTGTTTCTTTCTTTCTTTCCTTCTTTCTTCTTTATTCTTTTTTCTGTATTTCCTATCTTGGTTTATGTCGACATCATTTATCTATTTGCTCTGGTTAGAAAATTTAACCACATTTTAAAACTGCTTTTTGTGTCCCACATTCAGTTATAAAACATGTTACCAAGTTCCATCATCAATTTGATTTTACCTAGACTTAGCCCTCGAGTCTAACTCCTTGTCTCTATTCCCACGATAACTGTCATACTCAAGTTTAGAAACCCATCAAATGTGCTCCCTGTCTCCTGTAATTTCCCTGAGGTCTTGCCTCCAACACAGATTTGACTATCATTTTATAAGTAGTAATGTTATTTAGCATATTACCTGGCTCACAATAGGCATTCAATACAAATTTTAGTGAGGACACTATTGAATCTCTACTATGTTCCAGCGGATTATTGCCAATTTCCCTGCTGATCAGATTAGATATTCAGACTTCTAAAGAGGGAAGTCCAGATTTTTAGGTGAACTTTCCCAATAATAAACTCCATGTGTAATTATACTTCCTAGTTCTGTCTACTGAGAGAGCCTACAAGAAACAACATCCTTGCAATGATAAGCACCTAGCACCCAGATCTTGCTTTCTAAATACCATCTTCCACTAAAAAGAATCAAGGCTTCTTGGAGAAATGACTGATTTTTCAGGACTGGGGCAGGGAAATTACAACATGAGCCTGGATCATTTTATTGAGCCAGAAAGTGAGGATATGCCAAAAGAATGATGGGACATATCAAAAGGACACAAAAGCCAAATTGGAGGGGTTCCCACTAGCCAAATCTGGGACAGTTTGAACATCAAAATTAGTAATGATAGTAATGAATTATAATATTTTAATGGGAGTCAAAGAAATCATGATCCCGTACTGATACTAAATATAACATGAAGTACTATGTTTGCCAGAGAAACACGTCTAAGGGCTATATGTAGCTCCATGTGCCCGGTCTGCCCTCTGTACTAAGGATGGATGAGAAGTAACAAGTAGTTCATCTAGTTAGAGAGATGAATGCACAAGGTGAGGTGAGAATGAGATGATGGGAGATCAGCCCAGTCTCTGAGGACCTTGGAAGTCAGGCCAAGAGTCTGGATTTGACCCTGTGAGCACAGAGGAACCGGTGAAGGTGTGTGAGCCTGATGGATGACAGTTATAGCCCTTGTTCTCCAGACCAGGTGTCTAGTGCTTGGTAGATAAGAGTATGGTGCATGAGAAACCAACATTTAAGGCCCCAAGAAACATGGCACATTGGAACAGAAATGACTGCAGACAGTACACCTGGGTTCAAGTCCCTGGTACTGCATTACATGGCCCCATGAGTTGGACGAGCCCCTCAATCTCTCTTAGCTCCTCTACAAGGCCAGATTCCGGAGCCAGAATGCCTGGATTTGATTTTGCTGCTTCCTATGTATGACTTTGAGCAAAATGACCTAACTTCCCTGTACCTCAGTTTATCCATCTTTGAAATGAGAAACATGACAATAGTACCTACTTCCATACAGGTTGTGAGATAGTCCCTGCAAGCACTTGGCACAGTAAGTACTCAGTAAGCATGATCTACCATCAAAGAACTTCACCTTGGGAAAGTCCCAGTGCTTGGAAGGGAGTCAGCCTGCAACTAATGTTACCCATGATTAAGATCATTGCTGTGCAATGTAAATTTGCTGGGAGCAAAGAATTCCATCTGCTTCTCAAAGCTCAAAAAAAAAAAAAAAGCGCCTCAAAATTCATTCTGATTTCCACTGTCAGAGGCAGGACCTAGGGAAGCTTGTAACCCCAAAGAAAGCATGTCTAGAAATGAAAGCTGGCAAGTCCCAATTCTTCACATTCAGTACAAAAGTCTTTCTTCCCCCTTTCCCTTTAAATATAAACTCAATTTGCCAATCACTTCAAAGTCTTTGCCTCTGCCTGGAAGCTCCCCCACCCCCAAGTCCAAAGGTAACTCAACTGACTTAAGGCTGTGTATTAGGAGAGCCTTCTAGCCCAGCCCAGCTCCAAGGAGACATAGCTCCTGGGGTTGGATGTGGAAGACTCAGCCAGCACGTCAGCACTTCTTGTGGATGATTCTAAATTGCTGATGAGAACAATAACCCAGAGTTTATGAGCTCCTGCTATTTACTCTACCAGTTCCTTAAGGGATTGGGTTTCAAAGGACCGTTAGCTAGAATCAATCATCTTTGTCCTTGAAGCAGACCAGGTCTTTGTTCCATAGCTACAATCTCGCAAGGCAGGAAGGTAAAGTAGACTGAAGCCAAGAGGCCTGACTTGAGATACCAGTTATGCTGCTTTCCAGCTGTGTGACTATCTAACCTCTCTGGGCCTAGGTGTCCTTATCAGTGAGGTGGGACACACAAACAAGGATTAAAAAGTATGGCCTCCCCCGGATGCTGGGGTGGCTCAGTGGTTGAGCATCTGCCTCTGGCTCAGGTTGTGATCCCAGAGTCCTGGGATCGAATCTCACATCAGGCTCCTTGCAGGGAGCCTGCTTCTCCCTCTGCCTGTGTCTCTGCCTTTCTCTCATGAGTAAATAAATAAAAATCTTAAAAAATAATGACAATTAAAGATTATGGAAACAGTTGCTAAAATATGAAAGCCTATAGATTAGATAATAGCATTGTATCAATGTCACCTTCCTTTTGATATTTGTACTATGGTTTTGTAAGTAATGTTTTTATTCTTAGGAAATACACTCTGATACAGTTAGAAGTATAGGAACATCATGTCTACAACTCACTCTCCAATATTTCTGGAAAAAGAGCATATGTATGTACAATATATATAAAAGCCAGCCATATGTGTGTGTGTGTATATATATATATATAGAGAGAAATGGAACAATAAAGCAAATGTGATAAAATTGGGGAATCTGATGAAAGAGGTCTCTGCGAGTTCTTTAAACTATTTTTGCAACTTCTCTGTAAGTGTAAAATTATTTCAAAATACGAACTTACAAAAAGAAAGACCTAGATAAAAAATAATATTTTTTCTGATTTCTTTTTTTATTTCTTAATAATGTAAAAACTTTATTGTGCTAACAACAGATATTATTATTTTAAAGATTTTATTTTTAAGTAATCTCCACATCTAACAGAGGGCTTGAATCTACAACCCCACAATTAAGAGTGCATGCTACACTGACTGAGCCAGCCAGATGCCCCCAATAAAGATATTATTAATAAAATATTTTTGTGAGAGGAATGTGATTTAAAATATTTCATTATTTTTTTAAAAGATTTTATTTATTCATGAGACACGAGAGAGAGAGAGAGAGAGAGAGAGAGAGGCAGAGACACAGGCAGAGGGAGAAGCAGGCTCCATAAAAGATCCTGATATGAGACACCATCCCAGGAGCCCAGGATCATGACCTAAGGCAAAGGCAGACACTCAACCACTAAGCACCCAGGCATCCCTATTTCATTATTTTTTAAATCTTAGTTCACATTTTTGTGATATGGCCAATTGGGAATATGTTCTTTAGTTTATTTTGATACTCACTTTCTTAAACTTAAAAAATTTTTTTAACTTGGAGAAAGGTGCAAAAATAATGCAATGAACTTTGGTATATACTCCTCACTCGTATTCCTGGATGTTACCATTTTGCTATATTTGTTTCATCAATCTCTTTTATATGTCCTTGTTGAACTATTTGAAAGTAAGTTACAGACAGGAAATAAGGTTATCTTTAATACTTCAGTGTGTATTCCATTTAAAAAAGGGTCTTTTTAAAAAATTTTTTTATTTGACAGAGAGAGAGAACACAAGCAGGGGGAGCAGCAGGCAGAGGGAGAGGAGAAGCAGACTCCCCACAGAGCAGAGAGTCTGATTCCGGGTGGGGGGTTGGGATGGCTCAATCCCGGGACCCAGGGATCATGACCTGAGTCAAAGGCAGATGCTTAACCAACTGAGCCACTCAGGCACCCAACAAAGGTATTTTCTTAAATGACAACTGAACAATTATCAAAATAAGAAGTTTTTAAAAAAAATGAAGTTTAATACTGATAGGATACTATCTTTAATATACAACCCATATTCACATTTTCCAATTTCCCAATATTTATTTTGTTACTTATTTTTAATGGAACTCCTAGTTGAGAAATCTTCCTTAAAAAGATAAATGATTCCAGATGAAAGCAAGAGTCTCTGCCTAGGCTTACCAAATCAGGATATGCTTTTTCTATTTTTTTTAATCTCATCAACCAGTGGGCGAGGTTTGTCTTCTTGTTGTGGATGCTTGGGAATTTTGTTGTTGCTTGATGTTTTGCTGTTATTTTAAATGTGGCATTAAAAAAAAGACAGCTAAGAAGATGGATAGGCAACCCACAGACTGGGAAAAAAATATTTGGGATACATATTTCTGATAAAGGATTTGTATCTGGAATTTACAAAGTGTCCAAAAATTTGGTGCAGTTCTAAGAGTTAGGCCTGAAATAGCTTTAAAGAATTTAAAGCTCACAATCGCTCGTGTGCCATATGTGTGAGTAGGTCTGTAGCAGCACTGTCCACAGAACTTTTTGTGGCTGTAGAGATGTTCTAGATTTGCTATGTTAAATACATACCTGCTACGTGTGGCTATTGAGCTCTGGAAATAATGGCTAGGGAGCCAGAGGAACTGGCTCTTTAGATTTGTTTTTAAATTTATTTAAATTTAAATAGCCACAATATGGGATGCTGCAGGTCCAAGGGATAAAGTCTTGAAAATAGAATATGGAAACCAAAGAGTATATGCTCTTGTAACTTAGATAAGTATAGGCAAATTGCCTGTTAAGGAGATTGTATAATCTGTGGCTATGTAATAAATGACCACAAACTTTTTTTTTTTAAGATTTTATTTATTTATTCACAAGAGACACGGAGAGAGAGAGGCAGAGACACAGGCAGAGGGAGAAGCAGGCTCCATGCGGGGAGCCCAACGTGGGGCTCTATCCCAGGATTCCAGGATTCCACACCCTGGGCCAAAGGCAGGCTCTAAACCGCTGAGCCATCCAGGGATCCCCAATGACCACAAACTTAAAGGCATGTTGATTATCTCAGTTTCTCATAGGCATGGTGTGACTGGTTCACCTCACACTAGCACAGCCAGATCTCCCTGTGATTTTCCTTTAAGATCATTATTTTGAATAACTTTTAAAAGTATGTACCACCACCCACCTACCTCACTGCCTACTAAAGACCCCATATTTCTCCTCTGAACCCTGCAGAGGGCCTGGCACACAGAAGGCCCTCGGGGGATTCCTTGCTGCCTGAATGAATGAGTCCACACTGGTGGTAAAAATCTCGACTGCAATGCCTTTGAGCAGGACTGATTTCCCCACTCTGGGCTCACAGCAGATCTTAGATGATGTGGGCAGCCTGAGAGAGGCTGGCCAAAGCTAAAGAAGAGGAAGAGACAGTTGTGGGAGGTAGTCCCTTAAGAACGTTGAGAAGGGAAAGGTTCACTCATTTCACACACATTATTAGGTTGATTGTGGTTGAAAAACAGCGAGTATTGAGTGTGGAGATGAGGACTGGCAATGTATTTGCAAGCTGAGAAGGGATAATGGGAAGGGATATTGGGAAAGCCTAGGAAAAACAGGAAGGGATAGAGTACATTCAGGCTAGTCTAGCACTGATGGGGGAGAGGGGGGAGGATAGTGTAGGCTAGTGGTTCCCAAAGTATGGCCCCTGGTGCAGCAGCAACAGCCTCACCTAGAAAACTGTTAGAAATGCAAATCCTTGGCTCTACCCCCACTGACCTGCTGCATCAGAATCTCAAGGGGTTGTCTCCCACAATTGGTTTAAGAAACCTTCCAGATGACTTAGAGAGGTACTCTTAAATGCACAGGTTCCAAAGCCAAACTGTATGTGTTCAAATCCTGACTATGATTTTCCATCTCTATTAAAAGGTAATTTAATCTCTTCAATTTGCACAGTTGTAAAATGGGGATAATAGACCCTAAGTGATAGGTTGCAATGGGGATTTATTAATGTAAAATGCTTAGGCCAGTAAGCACTAAAAAGTTCACTATTAATATCTCAATCCTGCCCTTTTGACTCTATAACTAAGTATATGAGCTCATGGTAAACTCATTCCAAGAGACCAAACTGGAGGTAGTCAATCCGAAGCCCAGGTCTGGGGCTTTCCTGTCCCCACCCCAGGGTCTGGCAGCAGCTACAAGGCTAACACAAAGTCTTTTAAATACCTACAGCACACCTCTGCCCCTGCCAAGGTAACCCCATTCCTGGAGGGGGAATGGCATATTTGGCTGGGAGGAGATCAGATGCACTGGATGCCTGCCATTGGAACAGGAAAAAGAAACAGAAAGTGTAAAAATTGTCTCCCTTGGGCTGCTGTGCATACATGCCAAGTTATTTATTGGTGAAAAGATGCCCACATGGATAGCTAAAAACAATCCTCCTACATTCAATTAACCTGGTTAACAAACAGGATTTATTTGTCCTGTATAGACTCCATACTGTCAGGCCTCTGTGGCCTTTCAGAGCAGAGGCTTAATTGCTAGTTTATTTCCCAGGTTTAAGAACACCTGGTTAGAATTGTTAGCAGAGCCTGCCTTTTAACAAGATGTATCTTTTGTTCAATGGGCTGTCTACAAGAGCCAATTTGGTGCAGTAGAAAGTGGATAAAGTTGGCATTCAAAAGATCTGGGCTCCAGGTCAGCCCAGTTCTTGTGAGGTTGAGGTTTAGACTGTCTCCGGAGGCCTCAGCTTCCCCATCTCTACAGAGCGGGAGTTGGGCCCCATGGCCACGGGGTGGGTGAACACAGCACCGAAGCTTGGTGACTCACTCACTCACTGAGGGAGACCAGCCTCCCACTTCTGCTTTCCCTAGGCCGGCTCCTTTATGGCCATAGCCTGTCTTCAACACCTCTAGTAATGGCTAATCTCCCTTGTCAGTGTCAACGGTATCCGGCAGGCGTTAATAAGGCTGTCTTGTTTCTACTTGGTGTTTACAAGGCTCTTAGAAATAAGTGATTATTTTCTTATCATAGTTCAGGAGTGATGACAGATCTCCCTTTAAAATTTCCTTAAAAAAAATTTTTTTAAAATGAAATTTGTTTGCCTAAATTTAAAGAAAAGGCAACTCGATTTGGTGTGAAATATCAAGTAATAGTAACGATTTAAATTGAGGAAACAGCAGTTGAAACACAAAGCCTGTTCCAATTCTGCAGGTGTCTGGATCTGACTTCCACATTTTCCAGATTTCCCGCGGCCTCGCCCCCCCCTTCCCTCCCTCCCTCCCGTCCGTCGGGGGTGGCGAGGGGGAGGTGCAGGGGGCGTGGCCCGCCCACAAGCCCCTCCCCAGCCGCGCGTCCTTTCCATAAGCCCCGCCCCGAGCGTCCCTCGCCGCGCAAGGTCCCGCCTTAGCCCCGCCCCGGAGGGCGCAAGCCCCGCCCCGAGCGCGCGCTAGCCCGCGGCCTCGGCCCCACCCCCTCGGGCTCCTCCTTCTCGGCCGCCGTTGCGCCGCTCGGCGCGGCAGCAAGATGGCGGCGCAACAGCAGGATCGTGAGGGTTGTGCGCAACGGGCTGGGCCCGCAGCGGAGTCCGACCCGCTGGGCCGCTTCACGTGTCCCGTGTGCTTAGAAGTGTACGAGAAGCCCGTGCAAGTGCCCTGCGGTCACGTGTAAGCGGCGAGCCAGGGCCTGGTCGGAGGTGGAGGGGGGTGAGGTGGGGGGGGACCTGAATGGGGAGGGGCGCGGCCCGGGCGGGGAGGGTCTCGGAGCGGAAGCGCGAGGACCCGGCCAGAGGGCCTCTTCCTGGGGCCCAACGGGGCTCCTGAAGGCGGGTGGAAGTCGGCGGGGCGCTTCTCGGTCCTGCTCGCTTCCAGGTATCGCGTCGTCTGGGGAGCGCCTCCTGTGAGGGGGCCTGTGAGACTCCTCACCCGCGATAGTGGAAGTCGCACCCTGCTGGGGATCAGGTGGGGCGCCTGGCTCGCTCCTTCAGGTAGAGCATGTGGCTCGATTCTGGAGGTCGGCATTTCGGGCCCCGCTTTGGGCGTGGAGTTCACTCGAAAAATATAAAATCGGCCCTCGGAGAGCCACCGTTGCCCTTGAAAGCCTGAGCGTTGCTCCCGAAGTATATATGGTACGTATATGGCGTCAGGTGTCCAGTTCTGCCAAGTAATTCGAATGTGCACTGAAGTTGGAAAAACGCCGAAAACTAGACTAAAAGAACAAAAGGGAAGTCTTGGTGGTAGAATCTCACCAGGCTGCCATCAACGGAAAGGGGTTGGGAGTCACAGATAGCGATTGTTAGCGTTCCTGCTTGTGTCCGAGGTTTGCTGCGTTTTGTTTGAAATTAAGCCTCCCTGGCCCACATGCCGCTAGTACGCTGGTCACGACGCCTGAAGGGGATATGTGTGAAAATTGCCAATACAGACCCTCGGCTGGGGTAGGGGCTTGAGGTTGTTGGGAATTTTTTTTTTTTTTAAGTTTTTATTTATTCACGAGAGACGCAGGCAGAGGGAGAAGCAGGCTCCATGCAGGGAGCCCCACGTGGGACTCGATCCCGGGTCTCCAGGATCACGCCCTGGGCCAAAGGCAGGCGCTCAACCGCTGCCCCACTCAGGCGCCCCCTTGGGATTTGAATCTAAGCCTTGCTGCATCAGACGCCAACACCTCAGTTGAGAGGACTGTAGAAAATGTGGTCACTTCTTGCCACTGGGGGGTTGGCATTTCCTCAGTGGTCTCCTGCAGTGCTTATTACCTTCAGCATCACCTTGGCATTGGTTTTAGGACACCTTTACTGGAGAGTAGACACGATAGGCACATGCTGGGCCTCACAGGTATTCTTACTTCTACAGCAGTACTGCAGGGAAAGAGGGTTGGCAGCCATATGGCAGGTGAGGGAACTGAGGCTCACATAGGTCAGACTCACTATTGTCTAACTCTTCCCACATGAACTGCAGGTGTCCCCTTGCCAGCCCAGAGAATAATTTGGCCCCTGGCAAGGGCTCCCCAGCCACAGAGTGCTTTTTGCTTCTTCAAGTACTCTTAAGCTTTTTCTAGTTTTGGGCTGTTCCCACTTGGAGTTCAGGTAGCCTGGAACTCTTCCTGCTCACCTGCATCTCCCCTGCCAGCTACCCCAAATCCTTTCCAGACTTCAAGTCCCAGTTTAACTTACCTCCCTTATCACCATCCCTACTCGAATTACTTCCCTGCTTCACTTCTGGGGTTTCCTTCTTCCTTGCATAAAGCCAGACTTAGGGATCATGAGGGGCAGTGATCCTATCTGTGTTGCCCCTCTCTGTATCCCCATTGCCCAGCAGTGTCTGAGCATCCATCTTCCAATCTTATATTCAACTGACTAAAGTATTTGTGTGCTTACCATGTGCCAGTGTCTTGGCACAGTAAGAAGCAAGATGATTCTGCCCTCAAAGTGCACAAGCCAGTGAAGTGATAATTAGACTAACAAATGTTCAGACTATTGGGAAAATTCAGTGTGGAATGGAGGGTCATAGGGATCAAACTGGTTCGTGGGGGAGAGATCAGGTAATGGATGAATGAACTAAGAAATTGGTGGTGGAAACAAATTTCATGAGCATTAAAGTGAAGGCTAGACAGCGTTTTTATGGAGTCCTTTTTTCTTGGGATCAGCCCCTCACTGCTTTTACCTGATTTTGTGTTAATTCACCGGATTTCACTCACAATAGTTATAAAGAGGCTTGACTCAGCACAGTTTACCAACTGAAGAGCAGCAAAAGTTGAAGTTTCCTTGAGCCACGTGAACCTTCCCTAGGTCAGAGGTCAAGGGGCAGTACTGGGTTTCAAAACTTGGTTCCTTTCTGCACTCACCACACTAGTTTCACGTGTTCATCAATTCTGATGCTGACTGAAGACAGAAGAATACACCTCTGTGAAGGGAGCACAAATCTCCCTTAGCTCCAGCCAAGTGCTTTTTGCTCAGGCTAGTTAGTGGCAGATTTTTGCTAACTTTTATGCTTAGAAACCAGCATCGTAACTTTGGCTGGCTGGGGCGTTGAGTTTTTATAAAACTTTATTTTAAGCCCTGAATGACTGTCCCTCCAGTTTAGCAGAATATAGCTGGAGAGGGGTAGGTGTTGGGAGCCCAAGAGAAGGAACTCTTTACACAGCACTGTAGCAGAAAGGATGGAGCATCTAAAAGGCTCAATTGTATTAAGGCCTATGAAATAGGAAAGGGAAACTGAAAGCCAGCCCAAGATACAGGCACTTTTTAAAACCAGGCTTGCATGTTGGGGATGACTGGAGCACAAAGTGGCTCGTGAACATTTGGTCAATGAATTGTCCTGGTGTGTGCTTGAAGCTGCTTTTTTCTACCAGCTGGGATTGGTTTCTCTGGACCCTCTGCTCTCGTGGGTTCTTCCTGTGATCTGCCTTTGAGAATAGTTAAGTCAAATGATGGCCACAAGCCTGTCTACCTGTCCAGCCTAATCACTTAACATCTTCCAGTGGTCTTCATATCATGGTCCCAAAGGCCTCCTTTCTGCTTTTTGGAAATCCCTTTGTACTTGGTATATCCTCTCTTTGTGGAACTCTTTGTGTCCAAGTTTGTGTGACTGTCTCCTCGGAGTTTTAGGTCCTAGCTCAAATATTGCCTCCTTAAAGAAGCTCAGTATGATCCACCTTGGCTGATCTCTTTGCCTTGTTTTATTTCCTTCCTATACTTTTTTTTTTAAAATATTTTTATTTATTCATGACACAGAGAGGGGGGCGGAGACACATGGAGAGGGAGAAGCAGGCTCCACGCTGGGGAGCCCGACGTGGGACTCGATCCCTGGTCTCCAGGATCACACCCCAGGCTGAAGGCGGCGCCAAACCACTGGGCCATCAGGGCTGCCCTATTTCCTTCCTATACTTAATCACTATCAGAAACTAACTTTTTTTTCCCTCCACTTTGGAATATAAGCATTAAGAAGACAGGGATTTTGTTTCTTTCTCCACTTTGCTCTCAGTGGTGAATCATTAGGGCCCCTCAATTTCTCCCAGCCTGTTTTATTTTGTGTGGCAGTGTTAACATCTAGCTTTATCACAAAGAGGAAGAAAATACTTAGATATGGTAAAAATTTGTCAGATGGCATAGGTTACCTTTGATTATACATCCTGAGTTCTTCCTGGCAAGTTTTGTTATCTTGCCTTAAATCCCAGGTCAGGTATGTAGCCAGGCTGTTTCCATCCCTTTATTGTCCTTTCTTTCTGTATACCTTATCTCAGCATCACTCCCTGCATAGGTTTCAGGATAGAAACTTGGCCTTTTTTGACTTTCCTTCTCCAAATTTAGTAAGTTCCCAAGTACTACTGACTCCATTCTGAATCATTTCCTGAGTTAATTCTCTGTTGCCTCAGGCCCTTAGAATTCCTTGCCTTTTAAAAAAAAAAAAAAAAGAATTTCTTGCCTTAGCCAATCTGTTTGGTTTCTACTTCAAGGCTCCTGTCTTTCCTCACCTAAAAATATTTTTTGAAAACCAACAACTCTCTTGTCCGTGATAACCTCAGCTATTTTTCTAAAACTTGGATTTGGCCTTGTTGATATCTTTAAACATCTGGGTTCCTACCATTCATGAGGAAAGATGTTAGACTTTTATTTCCTTAGGTGCGTCATGAATTTTTAAGTCTAAGTGCCTGGAATGCTTTTACCTTCCTCTGCCAGCTGAGCTCTTTAAGGCTGTTTTGTGAATGCTGCTTCTGAAGTCCTACCAGCACTGTCCTCCTTGGGTCACAACTAGGTGGGCTTATCTCTGTCTTCTCATAGTGTTTTACATTCACCTCTGATGATATAGCACCTACTATTTGTGGTGCATTTCATATGTGTTTAACACTGTACTGAGGGGCTGCTAAACATACTCCATTCCAGTAATCCCAGAGGTGGCTACTACTGTCTCCATTTCACAGAGGAGAAACTGAGGTTCAGGAAACCCCACCAAGATCCCTCAGTGGCAGGTGCTAAGATTTGAAGACTGTGCCACAAAACCTTTTCACTGTGTATCATGATAGTTTGTGTTTGTTTCTGTTGTTGGACCTGTGTGTTCTTTGCAGGACACTCCCCCATCCCCTTCCTGGCACGGGAAGACTCAGTATTTGAATCAGGAACAGGGAGCAATATGTTTATAATCCATTATTCATTGATGTCTTTTTAAAAGTTTATCCATTTTTGTCGTCTTGTCTCCACAATGCATGACGCAGGTTCTCTGTATGTCTTGTTCTAGCTTTTGCTCTGCATGCCTGCAGGAATGTCTGAAGCCGAAGAAGCCTGTCTGTGGGGTGTGTCGCAGCGCTCTGGCACCTGGCGTCCGAGCCGCGGAGCTCGAGCGGCAGATTGAGAGCACAGAGACTTCTTGCCATGGCTGCCGTAAAAATGTATGTGGAAGTAAAATGGAAGAGTCAGTGTCTTTCTGTAATGAGAGGGGGTAAAACGCAGAGCTGTTGCCACGTTGTTCCTGAAGTTAGAGCATGACTAGGTGACTTACAGCACGTGTGCATGCTAGTTATCTGTGGCAATGGCTGTGCCGGTTCATCTTAGTGACCTTATTGGTTTTGCTTTGTTCTTTTAACAGTTGGTTTAGTGTATTATATATTGTAGCTTTGAAAACCATAGAAGTCCATTATCCTAGTTTTTTCCCTATAAAAGAGCCACTTTTCCAAAGCAGTATGTGTAATTTCCATTAGAATGTAATGACAGAATGCTATTTCTTAATTTTTAAGTGTAAAATAAGATAAACATCTCAGTTACCTGCTGCAAAAACAAAAACAAAAAAAAAAAAAGGAAGTCACCTGCTGCAGTGAGCTAGAAGGGAAATTTTACAATCTTTATCATTATAGATATAAAAATATTTGAATTTTTTAGTACTTGACAGGAATCATGACATAAAGATTAGTATGAAATTATGTGATTGTAAAAACAATACCTAACATTCGAAATGCACCCGTGCTTTTTTGTATAATCATGCTAGAATCAAGTGTATTTCAACATCTATTATAATTATAGAGGAGAAAAACTACAATCTCGTTTTCCAAGCTATACACACACACAGTCTTACAGGTTTCAAAATTATGATTCTGTTCATTTCAGACCGTAAAGCATATGAAATACTGTAGGCTTGTTTCCCACTCCAGAGATTACCTCTTTAAAAGTGATTGGGTTTAGAAGGCTGCAAAATATTTTCTGCCCTTTGACAAACACAGATGTAGGAATTTTACAAAATAGGAGCATACTCTAGTTCTAGAGCTTTTTCTCACTTTTGAAAATTTTTTTTCACTTAATGACTTACTAGACAACCTGTCCGTTTCATTACTAACATATTAGTATGGATGGCCATAGAATGGATATACTTTACCTTCTTTCTTTCAGAGTGATTTAGCACTAGGGCTGCAGAGTGACTATCATTCTAAATAGGGCTGTTTCCTATCCCTTTTAATTGGGAGCTCTTTGGTTGGCAGCTTGAAGTCAAGTTCTTTAGCTGGAGGTAAGACAGAAGGGAGCATTATGGTAAGCTGGAGCTCAAATAATGAAGCTTTCTTTTTTTTTTCTTGTGGTTTCCTTTCATTTTGAAACTCAGGATATTGAAATGAAATTACCCGTTACTTTATCCTTGTACTACATGCATGATGGGTTTTTTTGTTTTATTCTGCATACTTTTGATTTTTCTCCATTTTTAAAGATTAGTTATTATATTGTATTATATTTCCAGGTGTACTACTATACCTCCAAAAATGTCTTATCTTCCCTTTACGTCTCCTCTTTCTTCATTCCTTATACTTTTCCTTTGCTTTTAGAACACCTGCGATGAAGCACTCTCCTCTAGGTTTTCTTTCTCTTTCCATCTTGCAAGGACTAGATTTTAAAGGGGAAATGGAATTCAGATTTCAGGTTTTTTTAAGATCATTTATCACAATGTGGCATTCTGTAACTTTAATTAGAATTACTGGTGTTTATCTCTGATTACTTTTTTTTTTTTTTTTTTTTTACTGCTGCACATAATGAAATGTGTTCTTGGCTTACTATGAGGAGCAAGTTTATTTTTTAAAAAATTTTTTAAAGATTTTATATATTCATTCATGAGAGAAAGAGAGAGAGAGAGAGAGGCAGAGACACAGGCAGAGGGAGAAGCAGGCTCCATGCAGGGAGCCCAACCTGGGACTCGATCCAGGGTCTCCAGGATCACACCCTGGACTGAAGGCGATGCTAAACCGCTGAGCCACCCAGACTGCCTAGAGGAGCAAGTTAGAATGCTATGTGGAAAACTTTTAAACCTTCACTGCATTTGGAGTATGTGAGCAGAGAGCATACCTTGAATAAAAGCAAACCTCTAGGAGAGTTATTTTAGACTGGAAGCAGATGTCCTGGGTTGGTTAAATAAGATTATCAGCCTTGGTATTAACAAAAAGCCTGCAACAAACTTGCTTTCAGCCCTGTCAGCATAGCCAGGAGTCTGGTGAGATTGTTTGCCAGTGGTTCAGGTCTGGTTTTCATTTTGACCTTGCTTTGGGACTGTGTTGGTGCTGAACTTGTGGGCTCTGATTCTTCCTAAGTTCTTCCTATCCAAGATCCGGGCCCATGTGGCTACCTGTTCCAAATACCAGAATTACATCATGGAAGGTGTGAAGGCCACCACCAAGGATGCCTCCCTTCAGCCAAGGTAAATGACTCAAACACTCCTTTAGGTGGAGGTCATCTTTGCTATGAAGACAGTGGACACTTTGCATGTTGAAGGGTTTAGTTGTAGGAGTTTGGGGAAGTAGAGGTATAATTGTTACTCTGGCTACAGCTGACGTCAATTTTTGTGTTAGGGGTGGAGTGGGGGGTTGTGTGGAGGACTCTGATGCTCACTTCAAGTATTAGCTCTATTATTTTCAACATTTGATCTCATTCTGAAGTGATTGTCAGAATCCCTGTCATAACACATTGCACTTTGCTCCTTTTTTGGGGGAGTACAGTAGTTGAAGTATGGAAAAGTACTCAGGTTTCTTCTGTTTTCCTGCCTTTCATCTTCCAGGAATGTCCCCAATCGCTACACCTTTCCTTGCCCTTACTGTCCTGAGAAGAACTTTGATCAGGAAGGACTAGTGGAGCACTGCAAGTTATGCCACAGCACGGACACCAAATCTGTGGTAAGATGACCTGGACTTTGTAATTTTTCTTCTATATAGACTGATCTCCTGTGTATCCTTCACCTGGATTCACAGATGATAACATTTTACCATATTTGCTTCATGATGCTCTGTATGTACATATTTTTTGCTCATCATTCAGTGATAAGTTGCAGGTACTATGACTTTTTGCTCCTGTATACTTCAGCATGTATCTTCTAAGAGCAAGAACATTTTCTTAAAAAATCATATTTAAAAAAAAATCTTATTTTTTGTGTTTGTCAAACTCAGGAAGTGTAACATTGACAGAATATTTAATACAGAATACATGTTTAAATTTTAACAATTTTAGGGATTCCTGGGTGGCTCAGCGGTTTGGCACCTGCCTTTGGCCCAGGGCGCGATCCTGGAGACCCAGGATCGAATCCCACATCCGGCTCCCGGTGCGTGGAGCCTGCTTCTCCCTCTGCCTGTGTCTCTGCCTCTCTCTCTCTCTCTCTCTCTCTCTCTCTCTCTCTGTGACTATCATAAATAATAAATAAATTTAAAAAATTTTTTTGAACAATTTTAGGGGGTGCCTGGCTGGCTCAGTCAGTATAGAATGTGACTCCTAATCTTGGAGTCGTGAGTTTGAGCCCTGCATTGGTCATAGAGATTACTTAAAAAAAAAAAAAAAAAAAAAAGTGGGGGGGGGGTAGAATACCTTGAAATTTTATTATTGGAATATCTTTCATTGCAATATCTTCCCCCAAATCCTGGATCTTTGTGTTATATGTAGTTGTCATGTCTCTATCGCTCGGCCTTTCTTTTTTTTTCTTTTTTTCTTTCTTATTTATGATAGTCACGGGGGTGGGGGGGGTGCAGAGACACAGGCAGAGGGAGAAGCAGGCTCCATGCACCGGGAGCCCGACGTGGGATTCGATCCCGGGTCTCCAGGATCGCGCCCTGGGCCAAAGGCAGGCGCCCAACCGCTGCGCCACCCAGGGATCCCTCCCTTGGCCTTTCTTCGCCATTCATTACTTTAACATTTATAAAGAGGACAGGCCAGTTGTTTTGTCAGATGTCCTTCAATTTGGGTGTGTCTGATTCTTCATCATTAGAGGAGGAGAAGTTCCATGAGCGATGTGTGCTCCGGGTGCCACGTCAGGGGTCATGGGATGTCTGTTGGCCCTGTCATTGGTTATGTTAACTTGGATCCCTTGGTGTCCACAAAGTTTGTCCTCTGCAAAGCTACCATTTCCCTAGTTTGTCTGTAGTTGTGGGGAAAGAATGTATGAAATGATTGAGAAAGTGCTTATCAGTCTTCTCAGTTTAAGTATCAAGACTGGCATGTGGTTTTGTTTTAATGTGGTCTGTGTCTGCAGTATTACCCTTTCCTCTTTTTTTTTTTTCCCCAAGTAATCCCTATGTTCATCATAGGGCTTAAACTCAACAACCCCAAGATCAAGAGTCACACACACCACTGACTAAGCCACCCAGGCGCCCCCTTCCCTCTTAATGTCATCGACAGGCTAGATCTTGATACAACCTCCTCCATAGTTTTCAGTTTTTTCATTTATTTTAGGCTGCTCTCTTGACTGTATACCTAGATTTATAGGCAAACGTCAGCTCCCTTGCCTTAAAAGGTGGTGCATACACTTTAGTATTTGCATGAGCTTTTGTTAATTGGATTAGGTCTGGTGGCATTCTTTATTTTTCTTTTGCTGCAAATTTTAAGATACAGGTGGCCTGTTTGAGAATACCCTAGATCTTCTCTTGACTTTATTGGGATCCCTGGGTGGCGCAGCGGTTTGGCGCCTGCCTTTGGCCCAGGGCGCGATCCTGGAGACCCGGGATCGAATCCCACATCGGGCTCCCGGTGCATGGAGCCTGCTTCTCCCTCTGCCTGTGTCTCTGCCTCTCTCTCTCTCTCTCTCTCTCTCTCTCTCTCTGTCTGTGACTATCATAAATAAATAAAAATTAAAAAAAATTATCTTGACTTTATTGAACTCCTTACCAAGCCCACATTCCGGTTACTACAGCTACTTTTTACACTGAGCTCCCTGAGCTCTTACTGTTGTGCTGTGACAGATTTGACAGATAAATTACCTCTGGTTTGCTTTTCCCAACTCGTCTCACTGGGGAACTTGGCCAGCTTAGCTCATTGTGGGTCATTTTCAGCCAGGCCCTATTGCTGCTAGGCACACACACTCTCTGATGGCTGTTCTGAGCACTGTTTGCATTAAATTCATGGCATGAACTGTTCTCATCCTTTCCACAGGTAACACTGAATCCTGCTTTTAACTTACTTCAGAATATCAGGTGTGAATTCCTTTCTTTCTTCCTCCTTCTGTCTCCATTGCTCTCTGATCTACCTCTGAGGTTACAGACTGGCAGTCTGTGGGATACATCTGACCTGTACACATTTTAACTTCCTTTTTAATCTTTAAAAATCCGAAGATTTCTCAGTCTTGATGCTCTACATTTGAGAAACTGGAAGTTCAGGCAAGAGCCAGCTGGCCTAGAGTAGTTGCTGCCCACCTAGATGGGATGGGTTTATACTCATCCTCCTTTGCTCATGTGTCTTACTAATCTAGTCACTGTGAGCACTTGAATTTGCAGCCCTTCTTCCTTGTCCTTATCATTCCATTTTGTATTCAGGAGAAGGATGCTTTCCAAGTCTGACTCTTACGTGTGTCCTCAGACCCATAGAGAGGACTGAACATAGGGCCTAGCACAAAGTAAGACTTCCCTGCTCCTGTGGCTTGCCCCATCCTGTGTCTTCACTCCTCTCACCTCAGCTTTGGCCTCTACCGATGCCTCGCCCTTGTTTTCCTTATATATGCCCATCTTCCCTGGCTCCTTAGTGGGAGGAATATTCAATCTGTGCTCTCTAGTGTTTAGTTGATCTTTTCCCTCAAGCTTGTCATTTTCCAGCTGCTGCTGCTGTCTCTTCAAACCCTTTATTCCTCCAGATTCAGCTTCCACCCCTGATGACATCATGTTCTCCATGGTCCCAGCTGGCTTCTTGAGTCCTTGCTTTCTGAACCATTGCAATTTTTTTTTTTTTTTTAGATTTTATTTATTTATTCATGAGAGACACAGAGGGAGAAAGAGGCAGAGACATAGAGGGAGAAGCAGGCTCTCTGCAGGGAGCCTGATAGCGGGACTCGATCCCAGGTACTCCGGGATCACGCCCTGAGCCCCAGGTACTCCGGGATCACGCCCTGAGCCTAACGCAGGCGCCCAACCACTGAGCCACCCAAGCGTCCCTGCAATTTTCTTTCTTTCTTTCTTTTTTTTTTTATAAGTATTTTTTTTTTTAATTTATTTATTCAGAGAGAGAGAGAGGCAGAGACACAGGCAGAGGGAGAAGCGGGCTCCATGCAGGGAGCCTGATGCGGGACTCGATCCTGGGTCTCCAGGATCAGACCCTGGGCTGCAGGTGGCGCTAAACCGCTGCGCCACCGGGGGTGCCCCCTGCAATTTTCTTAAACATTTTATTTATTAATTAGCGAGCAAGCACTAGCAGGGGGAGGGGCAGAGGCAGAGGGAGAAGCAAGACTCCTTGCTGATCAGGGAGCCAATGTAGGGCTGGATCCAGGACCCTGGGATCATGACTCAAGCCAAAGGCAGATGCTTTTGACTGAGTCACCCAGGCACCCCACTTCTGTACAATTTTTTAAATATATCTTCTTCATATGTAGTCAGTTCATGGTGTAAAAAGTGTCTCTCTGGCCTGCCAGCCTTTCCTGAGATCACTCAGAAAGAATTGATTATTCTCACTCAGAAGTAGCCTCACCGTTTGATACTAATCTTCATCTAACATTTATATCTTTGTTACAGAGATGACTTTTGAAATTTCTGTAGGCAGATGCTAACCTGAAGTGGTCATTGAACCTGTTATTTTTCTGTGGTTCCAGAAACTTCATAGTACATGTTCTTTGGCTTCAGTAGGCAAGATAAGAGTTATGTTCTGTAAAAAACAGAAACAAAAACAAAAAATACCCATAGCCAAGGTTTTAGCCATTTCTTCAAGATGTTTTAGTTGTGGTTCTTAATAACTGATTACTCAGAGGCACCTAGGTGGCTCAGCAGTTGAGCATCTGCCTTCGGCTCAGGCTGTGATCCCGGGGTCCAGGGATTAAGTCCCACATCAGGCTCCCTGTGAGGAGCCTGCTTCTCCCTCTGCCTGTGTCTCTGTCTCTCTTTCTCTGTGTCTCATAAATAATTAATTTAAAAATAAAATATAAATTAAATATAAAAAATTAAATATAAAAAATAAAAATCTTTAACAACAAAAACAAAAACTGATAACTCATTGAAAGAGCAAGTGCAGAAAGGTACAAACACCACCCACCTGCCCTCACTATGCATTTTCCATTTTAAATTTCACCAGATAAGCTTAACTATGTTAGTAATTATGAAAACGATAATGGATGTTAATGAAGTAAAACGATAGAGACTGAAATTCATTTCCTACCACCATCCTGCCCTGCACTTCTTAGACGGGAGTGAAGGAAGAAATTTTTGTGCCATCCAAGTTAAGTGGTTGACCACATTATAGAGCTAGTTAGCAGCAGAGCTGGTACTGGTACCAGTGTCCTGGCTCCTAAACCAATTTTCTCTCCAAAACATCAGAAATGGTTCTCTTTTATGCTCATTGGCATGTCAGTAGTGCTCAGCTGTGTGTGGAAAAATGGAAACTCATGTAATTCAAAGACATCTGTAGTTTCCAGATGTTCTTGGGAGATTCCTGTATTTTCCCCTTTTTATGCAAATAACAGCACATTCTGCACACTGAATCAGTGTTTTTAACATCTACCTCCACATCTGTACATGTAGATCTGCTTTTTTTAATGAGCGTCACAGTTTTCTGTTACCTGTCTGCTGCAGTTTAATTGGTCCCTTATTAATGAACACTGAGGTCAGTTTTAGACTGTATCAGGAAATTTGAGTGAGGACTGGGTATTAAATGCTTCTAAAGAATTATTGTTGACAGGTGGGATTATGGTATGGGATATGTAAAGGAAAGTTCCTGTTTTGAGGACTAGTGAAACAGTTACAGGTGAGATAGTGTGTCTTACTTTAAAATGTCTGATTTTTTTCCGGAAATAAGTATGCCAAACTAAAATCTAGGTGTTGGGGATGAAGGATGGATCATCAACGTACTATCTACTTTTCTGTAGGTTTGAAATTAATTTGCATGGTAAGTTTTAAAATGCAGCCATAAATTTTTAACACATCTTTGCTTGTGTTTATTAATAAAATACAGTCATAGATGTGTGTTAATTTGGTTAAAGGCTAAGTGCACTCATAAATTTGATAGTGCTAGAGTATTCTGCGGTTTCTGGTATTGCAACCCAGTTTTCTCTTTTCTTTCCTCTTTTGGCTTCCTGAAATTCCTCTGGTTGTTCTGTGTCTGTTGAAGCCTCTCTTCCATCAGCTGTTGGCCCTCTGTTCTGTTCCCTTTCCATCTATATATTCCTTAGCTGTTAATGTTTCAGCCCTTCCCATTGGAAGCCACTTCTCAGTCTCTGGACCTGACCCACATTCCAACACCAGCCCAGCTCCTTCCACCAAGGAGTCTTACACCATTTCAGATTGACCTCTTGCCACTCACTTTTGTCATCCTATCTTACTTGTAAATGGGTGGGGTTCTATCTCCAAGCCACCACTTAGGCCTGCTGCTTCCCCTGGCCCAGCTCTTCTGTCCACCTCTGAATTTTGCGTTCTAGCCAGACTGATCGCCTGGCTGTTGGCCTCTTTTGCTGCCGCCTGGCCTCTCTGTGCAACTGCCTGCCTGCTAAAGCACCCTTTCATGTTCTTTTTGTCATTCCAAATACCTCCCAATCATCAGAGCCCAGATCAACTTATGTGAGGGCTTTTCAACCTTAGCCCTCTCATCTGAGCATTGACTTTGTAAAAGTAGCACAGGAGGCTGTGTTTTACTTCTTCAGGATATGGTTCATTTGTCATTTCCTTGATTTTCTTTGTGTTTTTGGATTATTTTGTGTGCTGGGTTTAGGCCCTTATTGGGCTGACACACGTCCTGGTCACAGTAGAGTATCAGAAAAGGGTGGTATCATAGCCAAAGCTTTTTGGCATTCTCAGTGTCATTGACCTGAGTAGGAGGCTGACACTATTTTCTAGGATACTAATGTGCATTTGAAGGAATGGCCAGGCCACGGGTGTGTTAGGAAGACTGCCCTGGAAGAAAGGAGGCCAGATATAGGCCACAGAGGGCTAATGTCAGCTCAAATGTCGGGTGTCTAAGAATGTGCTTCTTTGTTGAAAGGTTTGCCCAATATGTGCCTCGATGCCCTGGGGAGACCCCAACTACCGCAGCGCCAACTTCATAGAGCACATCCAGCGCCGGCACCAATTTTCTTATGATACTTTTGTGGTGAGTCTGGAGCCTGGGCCCTGATCCTTCCCCTGGGGGGAAGCACAAGGACCTCCCTTTTCTTGCCTAGAGAACTATGGGTCTCATTGTTGAGTTTGTCACTGATATGATGGGCTCCCAAGAACAGCAGCTGTGTGGTCTATACTCGGGAGCCCAGTGAGTGGCCAGAGCCTTTGTTGTGTGTTATTTACAAAAGCAAACTGGCCGGTCATTTGCAATGAAACATAGTGAAAGCTTGCTCCCTGGATTTTTTCCCAAAAATTCTTCCCACTTTCTTTTAGTATGTGTAGTTTTTACCTATTATAGAACCTGGCTTAGGATCCTGAAGCTCAGATGCCCATGGGGACCTGGCAAGTAATGGCAGTGGTCATGAGGATTTGAAAGTTAGGCAGTATCCGACACGTGCTATGTTGCCATCAGCTCCAGCTGATCGTTACTATATGGAGATACAGGCACAGTAGTGCCAGTCTCCTCCACCTAGCTCAACCCTAAGAAACTGGAAAGGTAGAATTTCATAGGAAGTATCACATTTCTTAAAGTACTTCAAGTCCAACAAGACACCTCCACTCACCAGAAGTGTTCATCTGGTTTGTAGCCTCTCCCTAGAGCTGAGCGTTTTTTTTTTTTTTAAGACTTTTATTTATTTATTCATGAGAGACACAGAGAGAGAGGCAGAGACACAGACAGAAGGAGAAGCAGGCTCCATAAAGGGAGCCCGATGTGGGACTCGATCCCGGGACTCCAGGATCACGCTCTGGGCCGAAGGCAGGCACCAAACCATTGAGCCACCCAGGGATCCCCAGAGCTTAGCGGTTTTGAAGGGACCCACTGTTGTCTGGGCATAGTAGTAATAGATTAATTTGGCCAATTACTCAAAGTAAGCCATTTGTTTGTTTATAAATATATGTCATGAGGATTTCAGAGTAGTATTCAGTCTTAATGGCTGTATTTCAGGACCTGAGAAGGAAAGCTTGACTCTTTCCTAAGTTGTCATAAGAATATTTATTCTTAGTCTAAGAGAGTGTCTGAGATTTAGACTTCAAAATAGCTGTCCTTTTTGTTAATGCTGTGAAGAGGAATAAGATTCCCAGGTTCTACCAAGTGGATAACTTGGCCTCATTGAATTAAAAAGGCAAGTTTCACTCCAGTGTACTCCCATTCGAGCACTTGGTCTGTGCCTTGCTCCATGCAGTTGCCCTCTGGTCCTCAAGGTCTGTGCCTGAGGGAGCCATCAGTATGTTCACGGTCAGGATGAGGCAGCAAGGGCACAGAGAGGTCAAGCAGTTTGCCCACAGTTACGTGGCTGGCCTTGCAGACTGGAGCTGGGATCAGTCCTGGGCTGTCCTCTACAGAGCCCATCCCACTTCTCTTGCTGAATGTGAGTCTGCCCTGTACCCGGTGCTGAGGCCTAGTGTCTGTGTTTCGCCCATAGGATTACGATGTTGATGAAGAGGACATGATGAATCAGGTGTTGCAGCGCTCCATCATCGATCAGTGAACAGTCTCTGCTGTCCGTCTCATGTTCCAGACCTTCCATTGTGTGTTAGGCGTGAAACATGTGACTCATACACCTTAAATGTACAACAGACCTGGAAGTGAGCTGTGGTGTTAGGATAGGCTCACTTCTAACAGGGAAAGAGGTCTCTAAGTCAGAGCTGTCCTTTCCTTGGGGTCTTCCCTACCGTTAATTTTGTCACATGTCTGGTCTTGCTCCTCAGCTACTTCCTGGAGCTGCATCTTCCTCTCCTGGAGGAGACCCCAGCTTCTCTACCTGTCCTTGTTTCACACTTGTTCCTCTCATCTAGTGTTCATCTCTCAGGTCCTCTGAGCCAGCCAGGACCTTTTCTAGGTCATGAATAGCACAAATGAGACCAGCATCTCCTCTCCTTGTCCCTGAGGTGTGTGACCTCTGGCAGTAGTGTGTCTGATCACTGATGGAGCTCCTTCTGTGTGGTGTAAGTTCTTGTTAGTTGGTCCTTAGCAGCAGCTGCCAAAAACGAGTTTACCTCCTGGGAAACATTTCAAAAGGCCTGTTGGGGTGAATGTTCTGGGTTTAGCATGATCTGATGCTAAAGTTTTGATTAGTGATATTTTCCTGCCACTCCTGCACACCCATAGAATTAACTGGTTCAATCTTAAATGCCTGCATGGTGCCTTTTTAGGATAAGGTGTAACCATATATTTTTAGTGAGAATAAGTGTTTCTAGGTTAGGAAAGTTAAACTCCATTTATCCATAAGTGGGGAGGAGGGTCAGTCAGCTAAGAGCAGTGTGAGGGCCATAATTTTTTGGTTTTGATTTTCAAACTAATGCGGTATTTTCAAATGACTGGGTCACGTTTACCTTTCTGTTTGGGAGCCTGCTTACGTTCTTATCCTTTAAGCATGAGGAGTCCTCAAATGAATAAGAAGGAGGGGGTTTAGGGGCTCCGGAGGATACTGACTGTAGTTTGTGTTTTTTTTTTTTTTAATTTGGTAACTTAGATTAAACTGACTATTGCTTTTCTATCACAAATGGTTTCCTTATGAAACTGGTTTCCACATGAAAACTTCCTCTCTAAAGCAGAGGTTATAGGAAATCTAGTATCACAGCCTGCTCTTTTTGACAAGACAACACTGTTCAGAAGGCAAATACGTCTCTTGTGGGCACTTGTTGTTGGAAACTGTCTACTGGAAGCTTGCTTTGATAATAGCTCAAAAACTTGAAGTTCACCATGTTTTGCAAATACTAATAAATACAAGGCTAAGACCTGTCAGTCTAATCTGTAGGAGCAGAACCTCTGATTGACCAAAAGGCATGTGGATTTAGGTTCATTTTTTTTGTGTGTCAGACCTCTCTATACTGACCATGGCAAGTTTTTCTGGTCAGTGGCTGAGGTTGCAAGTGGCAGAGAGCTTTGGGCCTGTGTGTACTGCTGTCGTGGGCCTCTCCCTCTGCCAGTAGGGGCTGCAGATGCCTAGTAGCCAGCAAAGACGGGGCTCTTTGGGGGCAAAAGAATTTTTTCTAATGTGATGTTGCTTGGGAGGGCCCAAATGTTAAGGTCCATGTCTTCACTGTAATTTCTGGAAAAAGTTAACTCAGACCTCCCTGAATGGAGAGGTCTAAGTTTGGAGGGAAATTTGACAAAGCCTTCATTTGAGGGAACGGGTGAGTGTGTGTCCATTTCTCTGGTGGTACCAAGAAACCGAATTCCTTGTATTAAGTGCACTTCATGTATTTCTAATAAGAAGACTTTCCAGAAAGTGAAATTTGTTATGTTCTGGCTTTTAAATGGTGAAATATAAATAAATTTCATAATTTATCTGATTTGCAAGCTGTAATGCCTGTTTTCATTAACCACTTTTTGCTAAAATCTGGGCCTGTGAGACTCCAGAAGATTGTTGCTCTTTCTAAGGAGAAGTTCTTGTCTGTCATGAGTCCCATCTGGCTCTGATCTCAGTTCTGACACTTCACCAGCTGGGCCTCACCAAGCTTGTCCTCTCTGGAAAATGAACACAAACCTCCCTTCTCACAGCTGGGAGCTCCAGTGAGGTGAGAAACAACCAGTCTCCATAATGTAATGCTTTATTTAGACACATGGTTTCAGCTGCATTCTGAAGATTGAGCAGCAGCCCTGAGATGTAGTAAAGGGTTTTGTGCATTAAGATTCGAGGTCGTGGAATGCTTTAGTTCTGCACTCCGCCAGTGGCTGTGGGACATCGGGCAAATACTTTCCCTTTCTCAACCTGTTCCCTACAGTAAAATGGAAATCATTTTCTGGCTTCTAATTTCTTTGTAAAGGGGGAAGTATTTACTATATATTAAATAGCTACCATTTATTAATCCTTTACTTACCGGTTTATAATTATAATTATATAGTTGATTAATGTGTGCCTAGCAAAGTGCTGGCACATAAAAGGTGCTTATTAAATAGCATATATGCCTGAATATATAAGGAGGTCGTTTCATTTTTTCAATAAGGAAATTATTAAAAAATTTTTTAAAGATTTATTCATGAGAGACAGAGAGAGGCAGAGACACAGGCAGAGGGAGAAGCAGGCTCCATGCAGGGAGCCTGATGTGGGACTCGATCCTGGAACTCCAGGATCACACCCTGGGCTGAAGGGAGGCGCTCAACCGCTGAGCCACCCAGGTGTCCCAAATTATAAAAGGTTTTTGACCAAATTGAACATAGGAACTTTTTTTTTTTAAGATTTTGTTTATTTATTCATTAGAGATACAGGCACAGGGAGAAGCAGGCTCCTCACAGGGAGCCCAGTGTGAACTCGATTCCCGAACACAGGATCACACCCTGAGCTGAAGGCAGACACTCCACTGCTGAGCCACCCAGGCATCCCGCACATAGGAACTTTTACCATTGCAAATGAACTCAAATGTCTACTTACTTTTTTTTTTTTTTTTTTTTTTTGATTTTTATTTTTTGAAAGAGTATGGGCACAGCAGCAGGGAGAGGCAGAGGGAGAGGTAGAAATAGACTCCCATCTGAGCAGGGAGCCCAATGTGGGGCTCAATCCAGAACCCTGAGATCATTACCTGAGCTGAAGGCAGATGCTTAACCGAGCCACCCAGGTACCCCAAATGTCTACATGTTTATTAGACATGTAGTTACATGTATTTGAACCAAATTTAGAAGTATTGCTTTTAATTAGCTGTACATTTCCAGGAATAGCTGCCTCTTAAGGATTTTGGGATTCAAGAAGCAGTGTATACAACCTTGGTGTGGTGCCTGCTAAATTATGGGTACGTGCTGTGGTACTCAGCTACTAGACTTATCTCCTAGGTGTACCCATTCCAATCCCAATCCCATAGGAACCTTAAATTTCCTATGGCCCAAACTGAGCTCAGCATCTCTAGTTTCCTCCCTCCACACATCTCCCTCTTCTTTATCATTCCCTTTTCCTATGGACAGTACCAGTAAGTCCGTGAGTCTTCTTAGCCCACCTTCATACATCCACCTTTGGCTAACTACCAGTTAAGTCCTGGACTCTGGTTATATGTGAGAAAGTCACAGTCTGTGCCTCCCCGTCCTCCGGGTCTAACATCACACACGGTGGCTATTATTTGAAATCTCTTGTCATCCAAAACAGGTCAGGAAAGTGACATTTGAGACCTGAGTGAAAGAAGGGACAAGCCTGTTGACCAGGTAGGGGAAGAGCATTCTGAGAGGGAACCAGTGCAGAGGCCCTAAGGTGGGAGCTCATGTGTTACTCTGGGCCATTGCATCGAGGGAGCTGTCGTGAGGCAACGGGGCTGCGGAGAGCAGATCTGGGGCTTTTCTTTAGGTGAGATGGAAGCATTGGGTGTAGTGAGTGGCAAGACCTGGCCCAGGTTTAAGGAGGAATCTTCTGGCTGCATGTGGAGAAAGGACCATAGCGGGGAGGGGTGTGGAGAGTGGAAGCAGAGACCAGGGAGGCTGGCGGCTGCCTGACTCGGCCAGGTGTTTTCTAAAAGGGAAGTGTGAAAGCAGGTGAGTGGGTCAGGAACCACACCAGGGTTTAGGGCCTCGACGATTTGGTCAGCACAGCTGTCTTTCTGATTTGGAGAGAGAACTCCGTGAGCAGCAGTTGTGGGGGAATCGGATATTTTGGGAACGGGTGTTTTGGAATTAGGCTCAGACTTCAATGTTCCATCATCACATAGAGAAAGTGCCAGCTCTCAAGAAACTCCAGGATGTCCCTGGAATGCTGTTAAATATCTAAAAATTACTCTGATGACATTTATTATCTTGGTGCCAAAGATGGGTGTAGATCAATTCCTTAAAATGTATGACTAGACAAAATATTTCTACGTTTGATTCAGGTATATAAGTAAGGAAGAATCAGTAGGCATCTGAGTGTTTCTTTTGTAGTGATGAAAGCTCTCACGTTAAGTTTTTTTTTTTTTTTTAAGATTTATTTATTCATGAGAGAGAGAGGGAGAGAGGCAGAGACACAGGCAGGGGGAGAAGCAGACTCCATGCAGGGAGCTCGATGCAGGACTTGATCCCGAGACTCCAGGATCACTCCCTGGGCCAAAGGCAAGCACTCAACCGCTAAGCCACCCAGCCATCCCTCTCACATTCAATTTGGCCAAAAAATTTTTTTTAAATTTCCTTATTAGAGAAGGATCATTTCCTTATACTCAGACATAGATGGTATTTACTGAGCACCTACTATGTGCCAGCACTGTGCTAGACATTGGGGATTCACACATTGATCCAATGTATAATTATAACTGACTAGGTCTTCATGGTAAGGAAGGGATTAATAAATGGTAGTCATTTAGTAAATAGTAAATATTCCTATTTTATAAAGGAACTAGAAGGGGATCCCTGGGTGGCTCAGCGGTTTGGCGCCTGCCTTTGGCCCAGGGCACGATCCTGGAGTCCCGGGATCAAGTCCCGCGTCAGGCTGCTGGCATGGAGCCTGCTTCTCCCTCTGCGCCTCGTCCTTTCTCTGCCTATAATTAATAAATCAATAAATAAATCAATCAATCTTAAAAAAAAGGAGCTAGAAGCCAGAAGTCCGTGGGCCTGCAGTGTCATCTAGACCTTCTCTCCTTTCTCCACCTGGGCCTTCTCCCTCATTCTCCTGTGAGCCTGCTTCTCCCTCTGCGCCTTGTTCTTTCTCTGCCTATCATAAATAACAAACAAACAAATAAACAAAAAAATAAAGGAACTAGAAGCCAGAAGTCCATGGGCCTGCAGTGTCATCTAGACCTCTCCTTTCTCCACCTGGGCCTTCTCCCTCATTCTCCTGCGACGTGAGTGTCCCCTACTACTGGCTCTCCTCCCAAGCCATTTGAACATGATTGGATTTCCTCTACCATCTCACTACTGGCCCATCTCTCTCCCACATTCATACTCAGACATCTTGAACCTGTTGTCCTCACCCACTGTTTCAATTTCTCTTATTTCCTGGTTGTACCCTTGAACCACTCCCACGTACACTTTGTACTCTGTCCCTCACCAGAGACGAGACAAGACGTCACTCATTCCAGCACATATGTTAGTCCTCCACATCCATCTTCAAACTATTTAGTACTCCTGACTCCTCCCTCCTTTCAGAAACAGTTACTTCTGCTGATTTTTCTCCTGTGACACCATCTGGTTTCTCTTCCTGTTTCTTTGCCGGGTTCCTTTTCCTTTTCCTTGGCAGCTGCTGTCTCCTGATTCCCTCCCTTGGCTGTTGGAATTCTTCGGGCTCAGCCCTAGACTCCATCTCATCCCACACCCTGTCCCCAGGCAGACTCCTCCCCAACCCCTCACTCTTCCCTTGGCTTTCACTACAGTCCATGTACTTCTGGGCACAGATCCATAGTCCCAGAGCAGACCGCACTCTGGTACTCCAGGCCCACAGAGCCAGCTTCTTCTTAGAGCTAGCCAACGTGTGACTGGAGGGCATCTTCAGTTCTGCATGGCCCAAACTAGCTCATCCTCTGCCCTCTTACTACCACACCCTGTGCTAGATCCTTCTTCCCCCACCACCTTGGGGGAGGTGGTGCCACCATCCCTCCAGTTGCTCAAGAGTTAGCCTGAGCATCATCTTTAATTTCTTTGTCCCCTGCTCACACTCTATATTACAAAATTGTGCTGATTTTAGCTCCCATATAATGCATTTATGTTTTCTCACTATTCCATTGCCATCAGCATCTCAAAACCCACCATGAATCTCACCTGAATTACTGCCACAACTTTCCTTCTGGCCTCTCTAGTGTTCTCTAGCCAACATTCAGTGCATCTTCCACCAAACAGCCAGAAGGATTATATCCTTTAAAACCCTTCAAAGGCTCTAGTTACCCTTGGATAAAGTCCCAACAACCGGACATGGCCCTATGCTCTGCTCCCTGCTTGCCTCTCCAGCTTCAAACTCTTGACACACTCATTGTGTTCCTGCACCTGGAGTGTGTTGCATCTCCCATCTTTCCTCTGGAGGATTCGGTGCTGCCGCTTCCCCCCCACCCTGCCACTTCCCCCATGGTCTTTGCCTCCCAGTTGCAGTTTGGATGTCTAGATCAGAATTCCATGTCTGAGGTTCCTGTAGAAACTTCTGGTCCTAATCAGGATATTTATTAAACTCTTGTGTAAATACCCCTCTGTACCGTAAGTTCCTTGAAGGTCAGGATTCTTGTCTTATTTACCTTTGTGACGCCATTGCTCAATATTTGGGTAAAATATAGGACTCCCATTTATGTGTTAATCTTAAGCAAACAACAAATAACTTTTTAATATAAATATGTATCAAATATTTCACATAAGTATAATTCACTCAAGTCAGGAAATGAATGCCAGGAATATTCATGCTGAAAAATTGTTCAGGATTCACATTTAACTGGGTATTGTGTGTTTTTATTGGTTATGTCTGTAAACCCTATCAATATGTATTAGAATAAATGTTATGAACATCTGCTATGTGCTAGGCAACTCACACCTCATTAAATTATAATCTGCAATTACTCATTCCCTTAATATCAAGAAGCTAAGCTCTTGAGGGCAAGGAGTATGCCTGTCTTGTCCACTTCTGTCCTCTGTACTTAGCCCCAAGCACCTTCAATGGTGGAATGAAATGGAACTAGCATTGAAATGGAACTAAAAGGAGGGGCTCTCTTAAAAGGTATTTCCTTTCTGTTGCCTGGAATCAGGCGCCTGTGCAGCGGTAGGGAGAGCCTGCAGGGAGCAATGTCTCTTAGAGTCTAGAATGGCCTCACTCTCCGTGGGGAGGCTGGTCTCCACAGTGGCAGCACAGGAGCAGGGCTTGCTGGGCAGAGGGGGTGAGACTCAGGCATGCAGACAAGATAAAATAGCTGCTGCCTGGTGGAAACCTGATCTGTCCACGCCCTCAATGTGTTCCCTGGATGCTTTCTTGCCTGTATTCATCTTGTTATCACTGACCTTTCCCAGTGTGTGTTGAGCGTCCCATATGGGGCTCAGTGAGGAATAACAATGATAGGGACGCCTGGGTGGCTCAGTGGTTGAGCGTCTGCCTTTGGCTCAGGGCGTGATCGTGGGGTCCTGGGATCGAGTCCCACATCGGGCTCCTTGCGTGGAGCCTGCTTCTTCTGCCTGTGTCTCCGCCTCTCTCTCTCTGTGTCTCTCATAAATAAATAAATAAAATTTTTTTTAAAAAAAGGAATAACAATGATAATCCTTCTCATCCCTTTTCCTAACACAGTGCCTACCCTCAAATAATTTTGATTTAATCCTCTAATTCTTGAAAGGTGATCAAAGCCAGGCTCTCTGGTTACTCTGGAAGTTCATCTCATTGAATCCTCCTAACCAGCCCTTCAGGAGAGACACTAATAGCATTCCCATTACACAGATGAGGGAGTGGAGGCCCCAGGGGATGAGTAACTTGCTCAGGCAGAGACCAAATGACTTGGTGTTGTAGCATTAAAGTGTGATTGGATGCATGGTCTCAGGCAGCCTGCACAGCCCCCTATTCCCAGCACCCACACTGCTAGCTCCATGACCTTGGACAGGTTATTCTAATCTCTGCTTTGGTTTCCTTATCATCAGTAAAATGGGGTGTCTTCCTCATAGTTATGGGAACCTACTTTAATCACGTAAAGCATTAATACAGGGCCTGGAACAAAGTAAGTGCTTAATACTCAATAAATGAGCTACAGTGTCACTACTATTTTACTCATCCATTTCTGAGACCACCCAGTGCCTGGCCCTTCCTAAGCAGCTAGCAGCTGCAAATGTTTGATGACTAAATGCTATTATTTAACGGGGTGTTTCCCAAACTTGGCCTGAAGACGTGAATTACATGGGAGTCACTTGCTATAAAATAGATTCTCAGACCCTTCCCTTGGAGATTCTGATTGGTAGGTGGGGGTGGGACCTGGGAGTCTGTATCTTTTAGAAAGAACCTCAGGTAAAATGCATCCTTAGGCTCGTTTAGGAAATCCTTATATAATGTAAAGGCAGGCTAGTGTTACAACAAACCTCTTGGTGGGGCCTGCAGCTCAGGTGATGTTAGAGTCAGGCGGATAAGCTTAGTTCTTACGGTTGCAAGACTGCAGTGATATCTTGTCTGATTCTAAAAATCATCTCAACTATTTGGTCACAAATTCTTCAGAGGGAACATTACTGACTTTGTAGTGAAGAAACCTAGCAGACATCTTCACCAAGTGATTAAAGATGGTATCATTGATAATGGGATGAAACATGGATGACTTGATGGGATTCACTGAGGACACAGCTCCACTTCTGAGGTTCCCAGATGAAAAATTTATAATTTGAATCTAGTCATAAGGAATCATCAGGCAAGTAATCCAAATTGAGGGACATTCTACAAAACAGCCAGAACTCTTCCTGTCAAGGTCAGATTAAAAGAACCTACAGAGGTGTGACAGCTGGCTGCCATGCTGTGTGATTCTGATTGGATCCTTGATAGGTGGGGGTTACCATAAAGGATGTTACTGGGCCAATTGCTGACATTGGAAAATGGACTGTGTGTAAGGAACAGTATTTTATCAATGTTAGATTTCCCAGTTTTGACAACTATATTACAGAAGGGGAATATCCTTGTTCTTAAAATATATGCATAGAGGAGTTTAAAAGTAAAGGACATGATGTCTCTATTCTGAAATGGCTTAGAAAAAAGTGATGCCTGTGTATAAGTATGTAGATAGGACAGGAAATAGGCACAGTGTTGAAAATTATAAAGCAAAATTATAAAGCAAATTATAATGCTTATTGTTAAAAAAAAAAAAAGCAGAAGACATGTAGGGCAGAAAAATATAAAGAAGAAAGTCGAGACCATTCACTCCACCCCAGACAACCCATCCCATCAGTAGTAGAATACTTACATGTCCTTGGGTCACCATATTTTTGGTTGAAGCTTAAAATGGGTGAATGCTCCACTTGCTGTCTGTAACGTGCATTTTCACTCCAACCAAGATGTATCCACCCACATCTTCCCATATCGGTGTGGTGTTATTTTAATGGCTGAATGGCTGTGTGTGATGCTCCTGGTGAGGGTGGACCATATTTTCTTTATCAGTGGGTATTTAGATTGTTTCCAACTTGTCTGTTCCAGACTGTGCCACAGTGAGAATCCTTGCAAATGCATTTTTGCCTGAGTATTTTATAATGCAGAGCTACTGGATCAAATAGAGTTGAGAGAGGCAGAAGTAGGGAGATAGAGACAGGCAGAGTCAGGGGAGAAACAAGTGAGCCTGAGGAGACAAAGGGAGCCTATGTGAGGCATAGAGGTCTCAGCAGCCTGGCCGCAGGAATCCCAGCAGAGAAGTGACTGAGTCACTTTTTGGAACACACCCTACAGATACATTTGTAGGTAAGGTCAGAGTCCTTGATGCAGGGATTTTCGTGGGACCATTGTTCTTGAGAAGCAACCATCAACGGGGCTGGTTATAGATTGTGCTGTGCTCATTGACAGCCGGTCTCCAAGTAGGGCTGCCAGATTTTAGCAAATGAAGATACAGAAAGCCCAGTTTATTGTGATTTTCAGATAAAGAGTAAGTCTATCCCATACAGTCTATTTTAAAAGTGTGTTTGTTGTTTATCTGAAATTCTAATTTAATTGGGCTTCTGTATTTTATCTGGAAACGCTGTCTCCAAGAGCAGTGAGAATAGCAAAGTGAGGTCAGGATAGAGGGTGTGCATGTGTGTACACGTGTGCATGGAGGGCTTCTGAGGTGGCTCTGGAGGTTTTAGCTCCTGACCTGGGTGGCAGTTGTAGCTGAGGGGAAGGGACTTGTCTAGGGTCTCACAACCATGGGTGATAGAGCTAGGCTGGGCCCCAGCTTTGTGCTCTGCAGTAATTTGTGTATGTATCTTAAAAGTGTTAATATAATAAGTACATATATTAAAAAACATCACAGTTTCCTAAACTCCACTTAAACATTTTTGGTTTTAAAAAGTACTGGCAGGGGGGCACCTGGGTGGCTCAGTGGTTGAGCATCTGCCTTTGGCTCAGGTTGTGATCCCAGCGTCCTGGGATGGAGTTTCACCTTGGGCTCTTGGCAGGGAGCCTACTTCTCCTTCTCCCTATGTCTCTGTCTCTCTCTCTCTGCCTCACATGAATAAACAAATAAAATATTTAAAAATAAAAAAATAAAAATACGAAGTACTGGCAGGGTCCTGGGGCTCTGCCTTCTGTACTGTTTCCACATCCTGGAATAGTCATTGCCCATGGTGGCTGCTGGTCACTGCTACCTGAATGTCCTTTCATTTTCCTTCCCCTCTCACCTGCCCTTCCTTGTGACATCAGCCTGGATTGGTTTGGATCTCACTCTTCTGACTCACGCTGGGTCCCTTGGGGCTGGTGAGTTATCTGTTACTGTCTTCCTCACCTGTGAGCTCCATGGGCACAGAGATCTTGTTTGTGTCCTGTTGGGTTATGGCAATATCTTAGTCCCCAGGGACCAAGACCCTCTGTGGCTCACTCACTGTGATTTGGGTGTATCTTGCCTCTGAGCCTCAGTTTCCTTATCTATAAAAAAGAGCTAATAATCTTGCCTACTACTGAGGGCTTGCTGTGGGAGTCAGATGGGCCAGTGTGACAGAAATGGGAAAGCAGGATGACATTAGGGTCTCTGAGGTGATATTGGAACTGAGGCCAGCTCTAGGAAGAACTAGGGAGGGTGTCCTGGGCAGAGGAGCAGTAAGGGCAAAAGTCCTGCTATGGGAAAGAACCTGTGTGAAGAGGAGCAGAAAAAACGCCAGCAAGGCTGGATGAACAAGGGGGAGAGTGGAGGTATTATAGCAGCTTGGAGGCCACGAGCAAGGTTTGGGTTTTGTTTTGAGTCTGAAGCTAAGAGCTGACTCTGACCTGAGCAAATCATTTGTACTCACTTTCCCCTGCTTGACAATATCTCCCACACAAGGGAGATAGGCACAGGGGTCTACCCGTGTGAAAGGTGGGTGTGGGTGGGGCAGAGAGGAGGCTCCTGGGATTTTTCCTGGAGACAGGGTCAGCCTTCTTCCAGGAAGATGGAGATAACAGGGTGATAGCAGTCCAGTCCAAGGGGTGAGGCTGCCAAGGCCAAATTAACGTTAGAGATCGTTAGAGAGATAGTAGTTTGAGAGCTAGTGTGTGTATGTGAGCCCCTGGTGGTGAATGCATGGGGAGATTAGCTGGGAAGGGTGCACTCTGCACCTAGGACAGCGCCGCAGGTGTGGAGAGGCCTGGCTCCAGGGCATCACTTAGCCTACACACACCTACCACCCTTGAGGTCTTAGATAACTGTGTGATCACCTCCTCCTGGTTCCCCAGGACTGTTCCAGAACTCCCCCTTCTTATTACTCCCACTGAATAGATGAAGAAACCACATCTCAGCGGCAGTCAGTGGTTGTTTTTTTTTTTTTTCATGAAAAAGTACTTTATTTGAAATTGTGACACATGTATCTGAAATAAAAGTTTATTTGAAATTGTGACGCATGAATCCGAAATAAAAGTTTATTTGAAATTGTGATGCATGTATCTGAAATAAAATATTCATACTGTTCAGAAAAGGTTAGGAGACAAAAGAAGCCTCATTCCTATCCCTGTCCATTTCCCTCCTCAGACACAACCAGATTCTTGGGTCACCTTTCACAGATAGTCTGGGCCCATGAGGTGGATATTATTTACTTTTGCACAAAAGGCAACGTATTGGATATGCTGTTCCCTTGAATTTTTTTCACTTAAAAGTCTTACTTTTTCATTTATCCATTCAGTTGATATTTATTAGGCATCTACTGTAAAGCAGGCCCTGTTGGGGTGCCTAGATCACAGTAGTGAGTGAGCCAGTTCCTTCTGCCTGGGTGGAGCCATCTAGAGTAGAGAGTGAATATTTAGGTTTTGGAGGCCTCAACAGTGAGGGGGTGTTCTCTATAAAACAAGAGAAACATTTCTGCAAATTTTTTTATTGACAAAATGTAATATTTAGGGGTGCCTGGGTGGCTCAGTGGGTTAAGCATCTGCTTTCCGCTTGGGTCATGATCTCAGATTCGTGGGATCAAGCCCTAGGTCTGGCTCCGCTAGTCAGGGAGTCTGCTTCTTCCTCTGTCCCTCCCCACTCGCTTGTGCAAGCTCACTCTCTCAAAATCTTTTGAAAAATGTAATATTTAAATAAGATTTTTTGGTAATACAGGTCTAAGAATTCTCGAGAAGAGTGGAATTCACTTTTGAAGATTTACATTTCACTTTGAGATTCCAAGTTAGTGTTCCCTATTCTCAAATCGATTGCAAATGTTCCGTCTGTAAAAGCCATTCTTAGTGCAAGGACCATACCAAGACAAACCTCAGTTAGGATTTGGCCCACGGGCTGTACTTGCCAACCTCTGGTCTAAAGGGCAATCAGCAAAATAAGTAAAACATACACTATGTCAGATAGTGGTCAGTGCAGGGGAGAAAAGTCCAATGGAGTGGGATAAGGAGTCTGAGACTTGGAGGGAAAAAGGGTAGGGAATGAAATGGTGCCAGAGAAGGCTTGCCTTGAGATGAGAGGGTGAGCCTGGAGGCCATCTTGGGGGAGAACATTCCAGGGAAAAGGGAGCATCACATGCAAAGTCGCTGAAACTGGAGCATGCCCGTAGGTCTGTTGTGGCTGGTGCCTCCTTTGCTCACAGGGGCCACAAGGGCCAGACCCTGCAGAACCTCCTGGTATAGTGGATGGGGGAGATCTAATAGGGAGATCTCTACTAGAAAGATGGGAGCCGTGGAGGATTTATGTACGCAGAAAGGCTTTGACATTTTAACAGCTGTAAAATATTCCATTGATTGGACTGTTATGTATTTAGTAAGTCTTCTCTTTTGCTACCCTATTAAAATTAGGCTAGTACTTGCACATGATAAAAAAAAATTCAGATAAGGGATGAGGCATGTAGTAAAGCCTCTCTCTCCTATCCCTTCCTGGCAGCCTCCCAGATCCCCTCCTCAGAGACAACCACCATTACCAGTGTCTCCCTCCAAAGGTGCTTTCTGTGTCTCTAAGACATACCTATATATTTCTCCCTGTTTATATGCAAATGGTATCACAGTGCATGCTGTTCTGCACCTGCACCTTGCATCCATTATGGGTAGAACTTTGTCCTTTTTGAAAGATGTGTAATATGACTGCACTGTCATATATTAACTGGTCTCCAGGGCGGCCTTGGCCTGAGTGGAGGAGCATCGAATACCACCTTGGGATGCTCAGGAGATATCCATATGAGTGAGGCTCCTGCACAGAACAAGGCATACAGCAGGTGCTCAGCAAATTGGAATGAAAAGGGTTTGCACATCTTTTCTTGGAGTCCCTAACTCTGGGCCACACACAATAGACTTGGACCCCAAAACTCACTTGAAAGCCATTTATATCCTGGGATGGTGATTTTCACTCCTTCAGAGGGCCTATGGAGTCAGGCCCAACGCTGAATCATTGCAAGTGAAAGACACTCAATAAGTTTTGTTTTTTAAATCAAGGAAGGATAAGGGTGGAGATTGAGCCTTGACTCATTCCTTGAACTCTCTGTAGACAATGTCTTCTTCCTGGTCAAGATTAACTCTTTGATTTGCTCACTGATGAATGATCTAGTCAGGAGGGGCCAGTTGGCCTAATAAACAAAGTGCACTTAGCAGTTAAGAAATTCATCAACTCTATGACCAAAGGACTTGAAGGGATTCTTCGGGACATGGAGAAACAGAAGTGGGTTTGGAGCATGTAAAAAATGCTCCACCCCAATCATGTGAAATGCACGTTGTAACTAGGAGGTCTCACTTTCCCTTATCAGATGGGCAAAGATAAAAAAGTCAGACAATACCCTGCCTGGGCCAGGTTTTAAAAAGGGGCCCTCACCTCACTGCTGCTGGAAGTATAATTTATTTTAACCTTTTTTGGAGGACATTTGGACAAATGTATCAACACTTTATATAACATACTTTTGACCCAGAGTGCAAAGGTGCGTGTGCAAGATAGTCACTGAAATTGTCACCTTGTTTATAGTAGCAAAAAATTGTAATCTCACTGAAAGGCTCAATTTTCTTTTCTTTTTTTTTAATATTTATTTATTATCTATTTATGATAGACCTAGAGAGAGAGAGAGAGAGGCAGAGACACAGGAGGAGGCAGAAGCAGGCTTCATGCCAGGAGCCCGACGTGGGACTCGATCCCGGGACTCTAGAATCACGCCCTGGGCCACAGGCAGGCGCTAAACCTCTGAGCCACCCAGGGATCCCCTGGAACAATTTTCAAGACACTGAATATTGTTACTTGGGAGGAAGAAGCAAAGTGTAGGCTAGCATGTCGGCTCCCATTTATGGTACATAAAGAAGGTATATATATATATATATATATATATATATATATATATATATATATATATTATATATATATATATATATAAATACCTTGTTTCTATAAAGGTAATCTCTGGAATGTCCTGCAAGACACTGGTAGGAATAGTTGCCTTTGGGGAGGCTATATGGGATGAAGGGGACTTTCTGCTTTGGTTGTCAGTCACATTTTAGTTATTGTTTAATTTTTTTAAGATTTTATTTGAGAGAGAAAGTGCTCGAGAGAGCAAGCACAGGGGTGGGGACGAGGGGTGTGGGCAGGTGTAGACGGAGAAGCAGACTACCTGCTGAGCGAGGAGCCCTTTGCCAGCCTCCATCCCAGAACCCCGCCCTGGGATCATGACCTGAGCCCAAGGCAGACCCTTAACCCACTGAGCCACCCAGGCGCCCCTATTGTTTTTGCTTTTGGTGGGGGGATGGACACGTGTGGAAAATGCGAGCCTGTGTTAAATTTATCTTCCCCCCCGCCCCGAGGCCTTTCCTTATCACATGAGGTAGTCCCAAGCTGTTCTCCAAGGCAGGTGTACCAGATTTCACCCCCCTTAGTGGCCTGTGTGCCCGGCCCCGAGGAGGGGTGGCCCAGAAGCGGGCTCAGGGAGCACCCGGGCCAGCAGAGGGCGCCGGAGGACCGCGCCCTGGGGCGTGGGGTGTGGGGCGTGGGGTGTGGGGCGTGGGGTGAGCGCGGGTCCCCGCGGGGTCCGCTGGGCTCCGCTGCAGAGGCCGCCCACTTCCGGGAAGACGTGACACCAACTGCATCTCAAGTGTCGCCTCGTCCTTCCCTGCTTCGCAGCCTAGGGGCAGCACCCCGGAAAGCTGGTCTGTGGCCCCGGGGCCTTGTTCGAAGCCCCCTCCCACCTCGCCGTCTCCGCTGCTTCCAGGACGAGGGGAGCGGGGCGGGGCAGTTCAGTCTTGAAAGGAGGGGACAGCCCGGATCTGAGAAAGGGACCTCCGCCGCCCTAGACCCGCTCCCGGGCGCAGGTACCTGGCCAGCCAAGGACGTGGAAAGCCAGACGCCCAGGCAATGGTGTCAGCACTGGCGGCCCCTGGGCTCTACCCATCGGCGTCTCTTCCGCTATGGGCTTGTATCGTGGGGTTGTTAATCCATGATATCGTTAAACATTTAGGTCGCTTCCAAATTTTTGCTATTGGAACAAGAGTTCAGTGAATATTCCCGTTTCTTCTGAGGTTAGGGCTGGGCAGCAGTTCTAAGCTTTGCTCACTAGAATCACCTGGAGAGTTTTTTAAAAATGCTAATACGGGAGGCCACCCCCACCCCTACCCCCACCCAGGCTAATTAAATCAGGATGTCTGTGGAGGTGGGGCCCAGCCTTGGGTGTTCCCTAGCGGAATCTAATCTGTGGCCTGGGCTGAGAATCCCTGGGAGCAGATTGGCCTAGGAGTAAAATGGTGGGAGGAGAGTCACCTGTTACTAGCTGATGTCAAACCTTTTCAAAGTGGTCATGCCCATTGACACTCTCCTCAGCATGGGACAAAAGTCCTGCTGCCCTCACACCCTCATCAACACTTGATATTGACCAAATTTTAACTTTTTGTTCTTCTTATGGGTGTGAAATGGTATCTTGCTGTGGTTTTAATTTGCATATCTCTCATTACTAATGAGGCATTTGGTGAAAATGATGAAACAGAAAAGGAGCCTGCCAGGTGAAGATCTAGGGAAGAGGTAGGTGGAGGGGTGGCTGGCAGGTGCCAAGGTCCTGTGCTGGGAAAGGGCTGGCATGTGGAGGACTCCAAAGAAGTGTGGAGGGGTATCACTGTACCTGGGGAGTGGGAAGAGTGGCTCAAGACAGGGTAGCATAGGTCAGATCAGCTGGGCGGAGGGCTGTGGCGAGGACTTTCTTTTACTCTGGGTGAGACAGGAACATGGGAGGGTTTGAGCAGGGGGAAATGGTCTTACTCCTCCCTCTGGTTTCGTGAGGAGAATTAGGATATTTGGGAACTAAACTGACATAGGAGGGGAGGGTGTTCTGTATGGCCTGTCTCCCCCACCCTGCCTTCGACTCACCAACTAGAATACAAGTTAGCCATGCAAACAGACAGTTGTCCCTGCCCTCCTTCTAGGTGGTGAGTAGGGGGACTTACAGGTTTTCATAGTCCTTGCTTCACAGATGGAAACCAGTTGGGTGGGACCTGTGGATTTATTTCTGTGCCCCCACCCCTCACCCCAGGCCCTGCCTGGCCCTGTCTGGAGTTGGTGGGCTCACAGCAGAGCTGAGGGCGAGGCTCCAGCCTTAGGTCCTTTAGACACAGGATGGATGACCCCCAGGCAGGTGAGAAGACCCACCTCGGCCCCTCCCTTCCCTACTTCTTTCTCCCACCTGCCGGAGTGATCTTTCTCAAGCAAACTCTAAACAGGTCCCTTCTCAGCTGAAAATCTTGTCTTGGCTCCCACTGTCCCTGGGGCAAAGTTCAAACTCCTCTAGGCCCTGCAGGCCCAGCAGATCTGACCTCTCCCGCTTGCCCACCCCACCCCCATCCCTGGGAGCTGCTCTCAGTGACTCTGAAGTAGTTACTGATTCTAACCTCGGGCCTTTCCCCTCGGTATTTCTTCACTTCCTCTGGGAAGTTGCCCCGGACCCCTGTCAGGTGACCCGCTTCTTGACACAGCGCCCTGTGGCCTCCCCCCCATCAAAGCACACTTCCCTTTGCTTAACAATGTTCACTTCGTCTCTCTCTCTCTTCCCCACCGAAGGGAGGTGCCCTTCGGTAGAGACCCCGAGCATTTTGCTCAGAACTGTGTCCCCAGCTCCGGGAATAGTGTGACTGGCACGTAGCGGGTGCTCGGTAAACATTTGCGAAGTGAAGGAACGGATGCCTTCTGCTAGATGATGCCAGATTGCTTTGCAAAAAGGCTGTGGCATTTCACACTGCCAGGAGCCACGTGAAGGTGTTCATTTCCTCGCATCCTCCCCCGAAATGTGTATCGTCCCTCGTCAATCCTACGCTCTTCGCGAGGCGCCAGCCTGACCGAGGAAATTTCCGCCCCCCTCCCCGAGCCCGAGGCGGGGGCGGTTTCGGAACATCAGGTGCCCAGACCCGCGGCTCGCGCGGCACAAGGGGGCGCCAGAGGCGGACGACCGTGCGGCGCTGAGCTGGCGGGCGCGCGGGGTCCCGGAGGGGGTCCGGCCTCGCTCGGGGGCTCCTGGCGCCGAGCGCCCGCCCCCGGCAGTCCGCTCGCTGCGGGGAGATCCGCGCCGCGCCCGCCGCGGGGCCTCCGAGCCGCCCCGGCCCGGCCCCCAGCGCCACGCGGCGCTAGCCCCGCCAGCCCCCGGCGCACCTGCTCGGGGCGTGGCCTCCGGCGAAGGCGCGCCTCGATTGGCGGGAGGTGACAAGGGGCGTGGCCCCGCCCGGCCCCGCCCATCCGGGGGCTGGAGTACTTAAAGGAGTTGGCGGCGCGTCTCCACTCATAGCGCAGCGGCACGGCCTCACGGGTAGAGTGCCCCGCGACCCCTGCGCGACCCGGCGACCCCGGCTGCTTCGGCCACCATGCCGCGCTCTTTTCTTGTCAGAAAGTCCGCCTGCTCCCGCCGGAGGCCCAACTACAGCGAGCTGCACGACTCTTCTCCAGGTGCGTGGACGGGGGGAGAGGCCCGGGGGGCTTCGGGAGACCCGCGAAGGCCGCGTGGGGGGCGCGGGGCGCGGGGCCCAAATCCAGGCCGCAGCTCGGGGCCCGGGGGGGCGGGGGGTCGTGAGGAGCTCGGGGCAGGTGGATGCGGGCGGTTGGGGGAGGGCTTTCCCTCGGGGCGGGGGTCTGCGTGAGGAGGCTGCGCGGCGGCCGAGCCCCGACGGCGGGGAAGCGGGAGGCTCCTCTGGGGGCGGGGAGGCGCCGGCGGCGGGGGCGGGGGGGGCGGGGGCGGCGGGGGGAGCGCCCCCGAGTCGGGAGTCGGGGCTGGACGGCGGCGCCCTGCGCGAAGATCTGGAGGCCGGGGCGGCCCGGTGAGGAGGGGCCCGGGGCAGGACGGGCCGCCCCGGCCGGCCCTAATCCTTTCATTCCTCCAGTAAGTTCTGAGTGCCGCCCCCGGCCCCCGCCCGCAGCAGGCTGCTGTTTGTTGACTGACTGCTCGACCGCATGCCTGACCCTGCCCTTTTCTCCGTCTCCCCTCAGAGTTTACCTTCCAGCAGCCCTACGACCAGGCCCACCTGCTGGCGGCCATCCCGCCTCCCGAGGTCCTCAACCCCACGGCCTCTCTGCCCACGCTCATCTGGGACTCTCTCCTGGCACCCCAAGCCCAGCCGATGGGCTGGGCCGCCCTTCTGCCCCAGGAGGTCCCCAAGGCCGTGGAGCTGACCTCCCTGTCGGACGAGGACAGTGGGAAAGGCTCCCAGCCCCCCAGTCCCCCCTCACCGGCTCCCTCGTCCTTCTCTTCCACCTCAGCCTCTTCCCTGGAGGCCGAGGGCTATGTTGCCTTCCCAGGCTTGGGCCAGTTGCCCACGCAGCTGGCCGGGCTCTCCGTGGCCAAGGACTCCCAGACTCGCAAGGCCTTCAACTGCAAATACTGCAACAAGGAATACCTCAGCCTGGGTGCCCTCAAGATGCACATCCGAAGCCACACGCTGCCCTGCGTCTGTGGCACCTGCGGGAAGGCCTTCTCCAGGCCCTGGCTGCTGCAGGGCCACGTCCGGACCCACACCGGTGAGTGTCCCTGCAGGCCCCCCGCTCTTCTCACCGCTGCCCCCCCCCCCCTTCTCTGCCATCTCTGGGTCGGGGGTGGGGTGGGGACTGGGCTTGCTGTGATTTTCAGAGAGTAGAAACTGAGGCCAGAGTCTCCTCTGACTTCTGGCTCTGAAATGTTTGGCAGAAACATTCATTCATTCATCAGCTAAGCAGATGGGTGAAGTAGGTAACTTTTTAAGTCTTCGAAGTCTCCATCTCTACACCAAATGGATTGGAGTCGGATATGGGAGAGGTGCAACCAACACCTTGCTGCCGGGGCCAGGTGTGAAGGGGCCCCCCCCTCTCTCCACCTTCCCCTGGCCCATCCCCACCCCAGCCAGGCAGGATGTCGTCAGACCCCCCACCTGGCTCTGAATCCTGCTTCCAGAACTTCACACCTTGAGCCAATGTTTCACCTCTCTGAGCCTCAGTTTCCACATCTGTAAAATGAGCATAAGGACATTTTGTGGGGTTTCTGTGCCAGTTAAATGAAAGAAAGCTTGCAGAAAGCACGAGGGCCACTGCTTGGTACATGATAAGCACACAGAAATGGTTTTGATATTTGCTCTGCTTCTATACTGCTTGACCTTGGGCAAGCAGTGTCGTGTCTCTGAGCCTCGGGATTATGCTAGCATAATCATATGGGGTGGATTCTGATAGCGTTTTATAGGGTGGCCGTCAAGATTCAGTGGGTCCTTAATCACTTCATGATAATTTGTTATCATGCTTCTCAGATCTGCTCTCCCCATCGCTGCCATGTAGTAGATAAAACTCAGTCTTACTACACAGACCTAGGAAAACAGTTATGTCTTGATGTTTCAAAAACACAACACTAAATGTGTAGAAAATTGTGAAAAGAAGCCTTTTCTATCCTCTGACTTTCTGGAAATGTGAAAGAGGTAAACACAGTAGCCACTGTGTTTTCAGAACTTGAAAGGTGGAGGCTCCCATATTTGGGGCTGCTCTTTGGGGAGTGACTTTGGGAGAAGGTTCAAGGGTCATAGCTATCAGCTTTGGGGTCAAGCTGACTGGGTTGGAGACCTCAGTTCTGGCATTTCCTGGCCCAGTGGCTGACCTCTGAGCTGTGAGGGTCAGTGGGGCAGTTTGTTAGGCCTAGTGTTTCATTTTGCAGGCATTATTGATATTGTCATTACTCCTCCAGAGTGTCCCTGGCATCCTCCCCACCTTGCAGACTATGGCTCCCTGTTTCTTACTTTGTGCGCACATAGCCTTGATTTCAAAGGGACCTGACGTAAAGGTCCAACTGCGTGGCCTCTGTCCAGGGTGATTGCCCAGCTGAAGAGGGCTCTCTTTGGAGGAGTCAACCCTTGGGGTCCTCCCCTGAGCCCCCCAGCTTCCCCTCCCCACACACATTATTTTCATGTAAAGGCACGGCTGGGACACAAAAAGCCTGTTGAAATGCACTATCACCATCTTCATTGACTCCCATTGTGTGCCTTAATGGTGGGCCCAGTGGGTGAGGGCTGGGGGTGTGGAGCAGGTGCATGGGCCAGTGGTGCCCAGCACCTGTTCCGGGCCGCAGCTGCTGGCCCACAGCGTGTCAGGCCCCTTTAATCTGGGGAGTATCGCATGTACAGTGCCCCCCTCGGCGGCCTTTGTCCCCGCCGGCCTGGTGCCGATTTCACACTCGCCAGGATCACCATAAAGACGTCTGCGGGGGTGGGGGATCTGCAAGGGGTGCAGGTCTGTGCCTGCTGCTTAAACACACAGACCTCAACCCCATCGCATCCTATAAGGCCTCCTTCCTCCTTTGTTCACGTTCATGTCTAATCATACATGACATAAAGGTAATGTTCACCAAGCACTTGCTGGATGGGAGGGGCAGGGCATTGCCCAGGTCTTCCATCACCTGGGTTAATGCAGTGAATCGACAGCCCTAGGAGGGGAGGTACTGTTGTAACTGCCACCTTACAGATCAGAAAACTGAGGCACAGAAGGAAATCACTTTCCCAAAATCTCAGCTCTGAGGGCTGGAGCCAGGGCTCCTTAACCTCTGCCAGGCAGGTGAGAGGGAAGTGGCTTTCTGCACCTTGGGGAAAACAGAACTCCTTGCCCTTATCCATATCTGCATACAGTAAGCCCTTCCTTCACAAGGGAGTGTGTGAAGGAGGAAGAACTTCACTTGGGCCTTGTAGTGCAGTTAAGTCCTTCAGGCCTAGTATGCAGAGGGTGCTCAGTGTCAGAGCCAATTCACTCAGACATCCCTTCCCGAGTCCTGCTAAATCCCCTATCTCCGTGGGCCTGTTTCCTTGTGTATCTGTCCCAGGAGACGGAGCCTCCGTAGTCAGCCTCAGGCCTCTGACTCCCGGACTCCTCCCTCCCGGTGCCCAGTACAGGGCCCTTGGTACCCAGTAGGCTGAGGCCATTCGCTTATTCCCTGCTCTTGAATTCTGACACTCGGGTTTAACAAATGGCCTGTGGCCTCGAGGCATATCAGGCTGGGAGCTGGAAAGTAGAATTCAATTTTTTAGTAAAGAGTGTTCAGCATTATTGCCTGGCACGGAATGGAAGATTGATAACTACTTGTTTAATGAGTTATTATTTGGACTTTTTAGTTAGGAAATCCTGCACCCCCAAGGGAAAAAAAATACAACATTGTTGATGTTTTTGGACTGTGAAATCTATTGTCTTAGTTGGGGCAAGAATTATAAAAAGTTGGTGAATAGCGTTATCTGGTGGTGATTGATGGGTCAGGTTCCTCTGAGGCTTTAAAAAAAAAAAAACAGACTTACCTGTTGTATAATGACTTATTGAGCACTTACTGTGTGCTTAGCTCTATGTGCATGATTCGTTTTCAGTACCACCTTGACCAGGCAGGTGGTGTGAGGGTGACAGGTGGGAAGGGGTTTTTTTAAACAAGTCCTAAAGTATTTCTGTAGCCTCTTGGGGGTCCCAGGCCCTGAGCCCTTGGAATGAGTTCAGGGGAGGCCCCTGCTCTCGTGGGACTTGGTCTGATTAGGGGACAGACAAGGCAGAAATTACCAAACTGGTCAGAACATGGTCAGCCTTGTGATGGAGAAGCAGCTCAGAGAAGTGGCCTAACCTGCTGGGAGGAGGGGTGTGGCAGGGAGCCTCCTTTTAAGGCTGACTCAAGCTTTGTCCTCAGATGAAGTAAATCCAGGAGTGATCAATGAGGGACACCCACTACAGCCCCCTTAACTGAGAGGCCTTCTGTGTTGTTAGAATCAAGGCTCTGGAGTCAGGCTGCTTGGTTCTTGCTAGGTGACCCTGTGTATGCCACTTGGCTTCTCTGTGCCTCAGTTTCACCATCTCTATAAACTGAGGACAAAGGTAGGATAAAATAAGTATATAATGCTCCTCACCATCCCTGGCACAAAGTGTGTGTTCAGTAAATGTAGTTGTCATCATTGTCCCAGCTGGCTTTGCCTGGAGAAGGCTTTAATTACCATCTCTGGGTTACCAAGTCCTATGGGGGCGGGGGTGAACAGCTCCATTTTACGGATGAGCAAATGGACACTCAGAGAAGCCACATGACTTGCTCCAGGTCACATGGTGGGAAGTGGCCGAGCTCCCAATCCTATGCAGGGCTTCGGACACTAGATATGGCCTGTTTTTTTTCTGGATGACAGGATTCCTTCAGGGCTGGGATGATCTGGGCTCTGCAGGCCTGGGTGGGTGGACAGGCATTTCGGTAAATAAATGGCAGCTGTTATCCCAAGTGGTTTCAGCACTCAACTCTCCTGTTTTCCTACCCCAGGTGAGAAGCCGTTTTCCTGCTCCCACTGCAGCCGTGCCTTTGCCGACCGCTCCAACCTTCGGGCCCACCTGCAGACCCACTCAGATGTCAAGAAGTATCAGTGCAAGACCTGTTCCCGAACCTTCTCCCGCATGTCCCTGCTGCACAAACACCAAGAATCAGGCTGCTCAGGGGGCCCCCGCTGACCCTCAAGGCTCCTTCTGCCTCTCCAGGCCCTTGCCCCATTGTAGCCTCCCCAGCTCCAGAAGGAAGGCATCCCATCCTTCTCATAGCCACAGAATTCCCTTCTGAGTGCCCCCATTTGGCTATGTTGGCCCCACAGGACTTTGAGGACCATTCCAGTTCTCTCTGCCCTAGGTGCCTAAGTAGGCTCTGAGTATGGCCTTTCTGTGGACGGCTGATAGGGAAGGTGGCTTGCAGCTGAGTGTTCTGGAGTCGGCCTCTCTGTGTGGGTTTGTGTATCCAAAGGTGTTTGGATACAGCTGCTTTGAGCTCCAGGATAAAAGCCGACAGACTGATAGGAAGTTTCCCCCCTCACTCAGGGGAACCCGTTCCTCCCCCACCCAGAACCCTCAGGCCACCCGTCCAGGAGGTGTGACTAACTATGCAGTAATCCACCCCCAGGTTCAGCCCAGGGGCCTGTGGGTGGCCACTGACACAAGGACGAGTCTAGACCCCAGGATGCCCCCAGGCCTGGGCAGCTATGTCAGCGTCCTGTTTGTCACGGTGGCACCTGTCTCATGGGCAATTTAACAACAGTCCCAAAAGGGACTGTGAGTAATTGCTGTCACTTGTTGGGGGCCCGAGTGGGGTGCTTCAGCCCAACCAATGTGTCTCCCAGAACTATTTTTGGGGTCTGACAGGTGGGCCTGGGAGGAAGATGTTTACATTTTTAAAGGTACACTGGTATTTATATTGCAAGCAACATTTTGTACTAAGGAAACGTTTTGTATAGTTATATGTACAGTTTATTGATATTCAATAAAGTGGTTAATTTATGTATTAAAAAAAGTCTACTTAGTTTTATAGAGGGGTGAGTGTTTTAAAGGGCCTTCAGGAAGGGAGGAGGGGGCAGGGATTCATGGAGCTCAGACAGTCCTGACATGGGCTTAAATCCTGTTCTCTTAAACATCGTGTGGCTTTTGGACCTCTGAATTTGTCAGGGACCTTATTTGTGGGTTTTCCTCTGAGCCTGGGTGTCCTGTCTGACGTGGAAGCTGGGAAACACCTGCGGGCCAGTGAACAGTAGGGGTGTGTGTGTAGGTTCCTAATACTTTACACTGTGACCCTGATTTATTCTCTCATCCGTCCATTTTGAGGCTGACCAGGCCTGCAGGGTGAGAAGCCAGCGCCCTGGGTCTCATCAACGAGACAGGCTGCTGAGCTTTGCCCCAGCACCGCAGGACTTGGGGAGGGATTGGCTGCTTCTCCCAGATGAGGCAGTGGAATGCAGTGAGCAAGTAGGGGACAGAGGATGTCCTTCCTGTTTCCAAGGGCTCTGGGCCCCACTCTGGCCTCCCTGTCGGACCCACACCTCTGTCTGGCTGCTGGGTACCAAATGGCCTTTGATGCACGGAAATTGGCTGGCTGGAGCCGAGAGGGTGAGAAGCCAGGCCAAAGGGTAGGGGTCATTCAGCTTCCTGCTGGAGGACAGGACGGGAAGACGGTCAGCTCGCGTCCTGGGTTGGGATCATTCACTCCTGGCTGGCTATCATGGTGACCTCACCTCTGGGGCCCTCCTGGGGCCAGGAGAAAATGAGTGTCCTTTCTGAGCACAAAAGGTGCTGAGGTGCCAGTTTCCTGCGGGGAGCTGAGCAGGCGGTTGCAGGCGTCCCAGAGCTCCAGAGCCCCAGCGTCAGGCCGGGGGTGGGGGGAGCTTCATGTTCCAAAGGAGAGATGATTCTTTCTTCTAAACAGGAAATGGTGACCCGCAGGCCGGGAGCAGCCCTTAATGACTTGCAGCTTTCCTCCCAAAAGAAAAAAAAAAAGTTCTCTAACAATCGCCAAATTGTAGCTGGCCTCCCTGAAGGGAAGTTAGGGGGTTGCGGGGGCTGGGGGCTGGGCACCCATTTGCTGAAGGCCTACTGTGTCCCATGTCCCTGTGCTGTCATGTACAGACACCCCACAGTAGGTGCTGACGCCAATGGTGAGGGGATACATGGCTTCACACACTCCTGGGGTGGGGGGGCGTCGCCTGTCGCCTCATGGAAAGTCCCCGGCCCCTCCGCATCCAAACTGGGCTGTACCAGGCTCTGATCCTCCTGGGAGTCGGATGCCTGGCTCGTGCCCCTGTCAGGGCCTAGAGCGAGGCTCTTCCCCTCTGGGACCCCCAGTTTCTGCCTCTATAAAATGGGGGCTGTGATGGTCGTGCCTTCCTCCTTGGAGACTGGAACGGGGCTTTCATTCGGCCGGTCTTGATGAGCACCATGTGTGCCAGGCCCTGTTCTAGGCCCCCGGGGCAGAGCGGTGAACAGAGTCCTCCCTGCGCTCATGGAATCTAGCTTCTCGTGAGGGACATAGGAAAAACCAAACAAGGGACTAAATAAACATGCCGCTTTCCTACAGTGATGGTGCCAAGATGGAATTAGAGCGAGCGATAGGGCAGGCCCGCTTGATAAGGCAGGCAGGAGAACCAGAGCCCTTGCTGCGCTGACATTCCAGTTGAGACCCCGAGGAGGAGAACTTTCCAGGCGCAGAGGGAGCTCAGAGGCTGGAATGAACTTGCTCTCCGACAGCAAAGACCAGGGGGGGCTGGAGGGCAGAGGGACAGGGTGGGGGAAGAGTGAGGCGCCCACATCCTGCAGAGGGAGTGTGCGGCGTGAGGAGTCGGGATGTAGTCCAGCTTCAGGGCAGCCCTTGGCACCTAAGCAGGGGAGTGGGTGCCCCGGCTCCTGGTGCAGCACGCACTTAGCCAGAGTCAGGGCAGGAGAGAAACAGCTGGAAGCCCGGAAGTCCCAGGCAGAGCCGGTGCTGGCCTGGCCCAGGGTGATGGAGGCCGTGGGGTGAAGGCTCACTCAAGAAGCAGCGTGGCCGGGGTGCACACCTGACAGCTTAGTGGGTGAGGGTTATTTGGGGTTATTAAAAAGGGATGTTGGCCCCCAGGGGCCGAGATGGGGTAGGGATAAGAGAAATGAGGAGGGTCCCTGCGTCCTGATGGGGAGCAGTCCCCACTTAGTCACATTGCTAAGTGAAAAAAGTAACATGCAGTACATGCTCCCTTGGTGGGAAGAAGAGGAAACAGGCATGCTCTTCATTTCTGTTTGTATTTGCATACAGAAACAAACTCTGGAAGGATCTATGATAGAAATATTAAAAGCATTTCTCTAGGGAGTCGCAGGAGGGGAAATGGGGCTGCTGAGACAAGAGAGGAGCAGAGAGACAGTTTTTTAGATTTTTTATTATTTTAATGACTTTTTTTTTTTTTTTTTAATTCAGGAGAGACACACAGAGAGAGGCAGAGACATAGGCAGAGGGAGAAGCAGAATCCTGATGTAGGACTTGATTCCAGGACCATGATTCCGGGATCATGACCTGGGCCAAAGGCAGACACTCCACCACTGAGCCAGCCAGGTGTCCCCCCCACCTTTTTTTTTTTTTTTTTTTAAAGTAATCCCTACGCCCAACATGCGGCTTGAACTCACCACCTGGAGATCAAGCGTCGCATGCTCTACCGACGGAGCCAGCCAGGCGCCCTAGTTTTTTACATCTTGAAAACACGTTTTATTTTGAAATAATTTAACCTGACAGAAAAGTTGGGAGAAAAACACAGCATACTAGGATCTTTCATTCAGATTCTTGAAAATATTGAACATTTCTCCTGCTTGCATCTTCTCTCTCTGCACACGTACACACCTACCCACCCGTTGTTGGCTTCGGAGTCATTGGAGAGTAAGTTTCAGACGTGCTGCCCCTGGACTGTTATAAACAGTTGAGCATGGATTTTTAAGGTCAAGAACATTCTCTCCTATAACCATAGTCCAATGCTCAAGATCAGGAAATGGAACATTGGTGCAATACTATTATCTAATGCACAGACATGATCAAGTTTCTGCAACTGTCCCAGGGATGTCCCCCCCATAGCATGTCAGAGGTGAGGTGGAGCGAGGTCCCAGGCCACACACCTGTCTCCTTATTCTGAGATAGTTCTTTTCTTGATCTTCCATGATTTCGACGTTCTTGAAGTGTTAGGGCCAACCGTTTTGTAGGATGTCCCCCGATTTAGACTCTCCTGATGCTGCCTTGTGATGAGGTTTCGGGCAGTGCGCTTTTGGCAGAACCACGGGAGTAGTGTGGTGTCTTTCTCGGTGCAAGGTATCATGAGGCACATGGGGTCCGCTTGCCCCGTTACTGGAGACGTCGACTTGGACCACTTGGCTAAGGAGGTGCCTGCCAGGTTTCCCTGGGATCAAGTTCCTTTTTTTTCCCCTTTTGTACTTAATCCGTATCTTGTGGGGAGACATTCCGAGACCATGTGAATATCCTGTTACTCCTCAAACTTCCACCCCTGGCTCTTAGGCCTCACTGGCGATTCTTGCCTAAATCAATTATTCCTGTGGTGGCTGCCGAGTGGAGATTTTTCTAGCTCCCGCGTTCCTTCTGTTTTTCCTGGTCGGCTTTCTACGGTAGCGCAGGACCTGCCCTGCGTGTCTGGGCCGCGCTCAGAGCCGCCGGGTGCCCAGAGGCGGGGTGGGCAGTGGCAGGGTCCCGCAGGGCCATTCGAGCCTCCCCTGGGCGCTTCTTTAAAATGAGTCCAGGACATAAACTGATGGCCACGTGGGGTCCAGGCCGGGGCCACCTCTGGGCACCTCTGGGCTCCATTAGTGACTCAGCAGCTACTTCTGGGCATCCCTGGAGCTGGGATGGGGGGGTCTCTGGCAGGCGGGGATCCGGGTCCTTCTTGCTCTTCTTTGCTTTCAAATCATCAAGATCACATGCTATGGGGATTTATTCTTTAACAAAAAAGAGAGGGACCCCTGGGTGGCTCAGTGGCTGGGCGCTTCCCTTCAGCCCAGGGCGTGATCCAGCCCTGTATCGGGCTCCCCGCATGGAGCCTGCTTCTCCCTCTGCCTGTGTCTCTGCCTCTCTCTCTCTCTCTCTGTGTGTGTGTGTGTCTCTCAAATAAATAAATAAATAAATAAATAAATAAATAAATAATAGATAAATAAATCTTTAAAAAAAGAAAAAAGAGAGATTAGATGTGAGGCTTATTTATGGGTGATTAACACACCTCATCCTGGTGCCTCTACTGCACTCAGTGTGGTGCCACGAGAAGCTCTGAAATTAAAATATAAACATATCTATGTACATGTGCCCAAGCTCCAATCTCAGCCACGGGGACAGGCCGGACTCCTCCCCCAGGCCCACAGATGCTGACTCAGGCCCTATCACCTCTGCCTCAGCCCCTCCCCCGTGCCCTCACTCCTCCGGCCTCCCAAGCCCTCTGCCACCTCAGGACCTTTGCACCTGCCTCCTCTTCTCCCATCAGAGAAACACACCGGCTCCCCAAACCATTCCTCTCCCATTTGCTCCCGGTGCCTTCCCCTGTTGAGATGTGCTTCTCCGTAGTGCTTGCCATCCTCCGACAAACCATATTTTCACTGTTCACAGTTTCTGTGTTGATCGTCTCACCCACCAGAATGTAGCTCCCTGTGAGTGGAACTTTTGCCTGCTTTGTTCACTGTCCAATCCCTGATGCCTCGTGTACACTTGGTAAAATTTTGCTGAATGGTTAATGAATACACATGTGCCCCTAGGAAAGACAGCATGGTCACCACACTTGTGGGGTACTTTTTTTTTTTTTTTTAGATTTTACTTATTTATTCACGAGACCCACAGAGAGAGGGGCAGAGACACAGTCAGAGGGAGAAGCAGGCTCCCTACAGGGAGTCCAATGCGGGACTTGAACCCAGGACCCTAGGATCATGACCTGAACCAAAGGCAGACGCTTAACTGAGCCACCCAGGCACACCTAAAACTTCTTAAATTGCGGTGGAACAGATTCTGGGTCTTTATCTACTGCCCCGGCCTGCCCAGCAGCTCTGGCACAGAGGGGCCCTGGTCTTCTAAGAAACCCCACACATCCTTCTCCAGCCAACAGTGTGTGGAGACATGGGAGTGGGGTGCACAGGGTAAAGAGAGCTCAATGCCCAGCGGTACCTCTGTGTGGTCCCTGAGGACCAGGAGAGAGGCTTCCAGACTAGGAGCTCTGTGACCACCCAGGCCCGATCTCCCCCTGCGCCGTGGGCCTTGGGCCCACTCTGGGCACCCCTAGCTGGGTGATATATTCATTTCCCTCCTTGCCTCTCCTAGCTTTTGGTGGCTCCTGGTGATCCTGGCATTCCTGGGCTTGTAGCTGCATCGCTCACTCTCCACCCCTGGCTTCTTCACGTGGCCTCCTTCTGTGACTTTATTTCTCTGGGTGTGTCCTCTCCTCTTCTTATAAGGACACCAGTCATTGGGTTTAGCACTCGCCCCAGTTCGGCATGACCTCATCTTGGTTTGATTACAACCAAGACCCTGTTTCAAAATGAGGTCACGTTTACTGGTTCTGGAGGCTGGGACTTGAAAATACCAATTTAACCCACTACAGGGGGCTATAGCCAAGGAGGGGCACGTCTTCCTCGGGGCCTGGATCTATTTATTATCTTTTCCCAAACCCTGAGGGAAGGTCTGGAATGGGCCTGGAGGGTGGGCGGGTCGGGGGCATTAGGAGCAGATCTGAGGAATCAGACTTGGCCTCTGTGCTTCCTGGGAGGGAGGATGCTTTAAGCAGCCCCCAGTCTCAGGAGTTACAGGGTGTGCAGGTGGAAGGGGGCGGGGAGCACAGAGGTGGGAGAGGTCAGCTGGGACTAGGGCCTGGGGGGTGAGGGGATTTCACGGTTATCCTGAGGGCGCTGGGGGGCCACAGCAGGGTTTGCGCAGAGGAGGGACATGAGAGGGTTGGGACGATTGATTGTCTGGGTGGCTGTGTGGGGGTGAAGCCAGCAGCAGGGAGCCCCCTGCCCTCTCCGTGGGGATGAGGAGGAGGGAAGGGTAAAGTTGAGGGAGGTTTGGGAAGCTTGGTGACCTGCAGACAGGAAGACTGATGGAGAACACAGGGAGGATGATGCTTTGTCTAGATTTTTCAGCAACTGAGGGAAATAAAGATCCAGCAAGGCAGAGAGCAACCAGTTGGGCAAAATCATCGTAATAATGATGATAATAGTAAACATCTCATGACGGTTCACTGTCTGTTTTGCACAGATCACCCTCACAGCAACCCTGGTCCCATAGTGGGTAAGAGCTTGAGTTCTGGAGTCAGACTGCCCCGGTTCACATCTCTCTTCCGTGGCCTCCCTGCTGTGTGACCTCGGACAAGTTGCTCTACCTCTCTGCGTCCACTTCCTCATCTGAAGAACAGCCCCTCCTTCTGGAGGCGGTTGTGCAGATTAACCTGGAGGTGGTTGTGCAGATTAACCGAATGAATGTTTACAAATTGCTTGGCCTCAGGCCTGGCTTTAGAGTAAAGCCTCAGTAAGCACTGGCTGTTCTTATGTCCATTTTACAGCTAGGGAAATCGAGGCTCTGAAAGAGTAGAGAACTTCCCCAAGATCACACAGGATCATCCTACTCTTTCTGGCTCTTGGAGTCTCCTGGCCCTCACTGAAATCTGGGGTCCGGGCTGGCCTGCCCACTCCCAGAATCTGGTGTCTTGACGCGTCCCCTGGAGCCTTGTGCAGCCAGGGCCCCAGGAAGCGGAGAGACTCTCCACTCAAGTGTCCTGTTGAGTGCACCTCTGTGGGTACAAGCGGGAAGGCCTTGGGTGAGTGGCACTGGTGCTCCCGGACGCAGTTCGACTGAGCTGGTGCTATGGCCCGAAATAAACGCTTTAATGGGGGCTGACAAGGCAGCAGCAAGGAGGGAGGAACCCCATGCTCATGGGGGTGCTTGGGGCAGGACAGGGGGATTGCCTGAGGACCTCGATGCTTTCCCTGCAGGTCTGAGCACCACCAGGGCTTCACTCCGTGACCCTGGATGAGTCCCTGCCCACTCGAGGCTTCGCTTTGCACATCACTAAAAACATGTTCCACCTTTGACCTAATAACACAATTAAAACTACATAAACTCATTCTGCCCAGCATTCCTCAGAAGAGCAGCACGTCACCAACATCCTCAGTGCCCAGCACAAGGGGACTGGGTATGTTAGCTGGGGTAGCTGGGGTCCTGGGGAACTCTGAGAACTTGCAGCTATTGTAGGTGATGATACAACCTTTAAAATATATATATATTGCGTGTAGCACCCAAACGGACAAACACAAAATGCCAGGCACACGGAAAGCGCTCCAAATCTTTCTTGAGTGATCGTGTAAGTGAATGAGTGGTTCGTACTCAAGGAATATCTGTTGACAGGAAGGGAAGAAGAGCAGGAAAGAGAAGGAAAGGAAAAAAGAAGGGCCTGGAAGAAATGTACCCACTGTTCGTAGTGATTTTCTCTGGGCACCGATTCAAGAGCTAGGGAGGCGGAAGGCGTTTCATTTGATATAATTTTCATTTCTATTATCATTGCTTCTTTCAGTGAGCATCTCTTGACTTTCAATCAATCAATCAATATTTTAACATAAACTAGATGCTCCCAGGGGGACTTGAAAGGTACCCATGTGTGCTGGCACGTGCAAGCAGCAACTTGCAGAGCAGCCTGAAAAAAACATGGTATGATTCCATTTATGTAAAATTTTATCTCCGTTTCCACCCACGTACCTTCCTGGCGAGGGAAATGCGTGCCCTGGGGGGTCAATGGGGCTTCTGTCTAGATGGCACGGGCCTGTCGCTGGGGTTTTAATTCTCTTCTCGAGAGATCTCTGAATTTTCTGTAACGAGCCTGTGATTTTCTTTCTAACAGAAATGCCCCCCCCCCCCCACAGTGAAGAAGCGTGTTCAAGAGAGGGCAAGGTCCCACGCTGAAGAAAGTGGCGCTTGGTGATCACAGTCGCCCTGTCACTTTCCCTGGGGCCTGCGGGGTGACGTCTGGCTGCCCTTTGGGAACCATCCTGGGCACCGCCCGGGAGCCCCACTGCCCTCGGCCTCTGAGCTCGGGTAGCCCCTTCTGCGGGTGGGCGCTCGCTCCCCGAGGGCACGAGTAGGGGCCGCGTGGGGCCTCCACCTGCTGCGCCGGGCGCCCCGAGTGGGAGAGCAGGCCGCTCGAGCTCAGGAAGCACATGGGACTTCCCCAGGAACACACAGCTGGGAGGCCGCTGGTGGCAATGGCATCGTTTTTTTTAATGGCTTTAGATTTTTTTTAAAAAATGGTTTTATTGAGCACAGTTCAGCGCACAGGGTTGTGCAACTCTCCCCACCACCTATCCCAGAACATTTCATCACCAGGAAAGGAGCCCCCCCCCCCGTCCCCCTTCCTGGTGCCCATTGCAGCTGCTCCCCATCTCCTGCTCCCCTCGGCACCCCCCCCCCCCCGGGCCCAGCGATCTGCTGTCTGCTGTGAGCACTGGTCTATACCGGACATCTCAGGTGCGTATGCCACCTTATGAGTGAACACACGCGTCGCCGTGTGCCACTTCGTGACGGCTTCACAGCATCCTGCCGCTCCTCCACGCGGCGGCTCGTGCTTCGTTCTTTCCGGCCCGGCCACCTGCCACTGGCGGACGCTGGGCATCCTGTCTATGCGGGCAGCAGGGTGGCTCCCTGGCTCCGGCTCTGCGTGGGGGGCTGCGGCGCCCACTCGTGGGCCTGACTGTGTGCATGGACCGGGCTTCCGTGAGCGTCCACGCTGCCCTGCACCCTTGCCTGCACCTTGTTAGTATGGGGGGGTATTGTTTTCCTTTAGCCGTTTTGGCAGGTAGGTGTGTGCGGGTGACAGTCTCCTCAGGATGTAACCGACATACAGCAGACTGCCACATGGAAAGTGCCAATTGTGGGGGCGCCTGGGGGCCTCAGTGGGTTAAGCATCTGCCTCCCTCTCTCTCTGCCTCTTCCCCTGCTTGAGCGCTCGCTCTCCCTCTGCCAAATAAATAAATAAAATCTTAAAAGAAAAAAGCACAAATTGTAATTTTTTAAAACATTTCTCTTGGGAAATAAAAGGAGTGGAATTTGGGTGCCATGCAGTAACTCTCTTTAGACACCAGGGTTGGAATGGGATCATCCCTGCCCCGGGGTCAGGGTGATTTCTGCTGGCGGGGTCCACTTCCCACGGGGAAGGAGAGGCCGGGGAGCCCTCCCTCTCCCATCTGGGTCTCTGCTCTGGGCGGAGGGCAGGGGTGCAGAAGGTCTGCGGCTCCAGCCCTGGGCCCCTGCCACAGTGGCTCCGTCCTCCCTGCATTCAGCCCGCGTGCGCCCCGCCCCTACTCTGTGCCAGGCCCTGTTCCAGGCGCTGGCGGTGCAGCGGTGAGCGGACAGGCAAGTCCCTGTTCTCAGATAGTCCGGGGGCGGGGGGGCAGTGATGTTGCCTGGCAAGACCGCAGGGTGCCGTGGGAGAGCAGCAGAGGTGCACCAGGTCGGTCAGGGATGTGGGGGGTATGTGAGGAGCCTTCCCCGTGATGAAGGAGGAGGGGTTAGTCTGGCACAGAGAATTGAGTGGGGGGAGGAAACTGCGGGCAGCAGCAATGGCAAGTGCAAAGGCCCTGAGGTGAGAATGTGCTGGGTGTGTTCAAGAAGTGGCCAGTGTGGCCGGAGAGGAGAGAGGTGGGAGGTGGGGTGGGAGGGGCTGGCAGCGGACGCCGGCCGGGCATTGTGGGCCGGGTGTTCGGATCTTATTCTTAGGCATGGGAAGCTGCCAGGGGATTTTACACAGAGGAGTCACTCCTCTCTGTGTGGGAAAGAGACTGAGGGGATTGAAAGGAAGTGGGAGACAAGAGAGGAGGCACCTGCAGGCCCTGGCTTCCGCTGGAGAGTCAGGAGGAAGAAGGGGACATCTTTTGCCTGTGCTGGCAGGGTGGGGGTGTGGGGGGCATGACATGACGTAGAGAGGGGACTCTAGCTCGGCCAGCTGTGGGCTTGAGCCCTGAGAAGGGGGGCGGTGGATGGTGGTGCCGGTTGACAAAATTGGGCCCTCGGAGAGGAGACGGGGAGGGAAATGATGAGATGTCTCTCCTTAGGATGCTCTTCTCACCCAACCCTCTCCCAGCTGTCTCCACCAGCCCCCCAGTGACCCCCACGTTGCCTGAGTCCTGGCCTCCGACTCGGTCGGTCACACCAGCAACCGAATGGACAGACCCCAGACTCTGTGCACCCCTCCTCCACTGCCTCCCTGGCCCACCACCCTTCCCCACCTGTGAGCTCTGAGAGGGGCATGACCTGGTGCAGTGCCTGGCACACAGCAGACTCTCCACAAATAGTTGTTAATTTAATTAAAGAAGGCTGTGGATGACCTTGGTGGAGAATAGAGTACTAGGGAGCCATAGAGGAGTTTGGAGGGAGGAGGGAGGACTGAGTTCTGTCACTCTCTCTCTTTCTCTTCACCCAGGACTATGGGAGGGCAGAGGCTCTCTGGGATCTTGACTGAGGTAGAGCAACAAGGAATGAAGCTTTATCACAACAGCCAGTCCTTGGGGGAAATGCGTACCCCATTACTATCACATCTCCATTTTACAGAGGGGGAGACTCAAGTCCCAGAGGGAGGTGGCATTTGCCCAAGGTGATCCCCACGTGATAATGGCGGAGCAGGGATTCAAATCTAGACCTGCCTGGCTACATAGTCCTCATCCAACCTTTTGTCCTCAAAAAGGATTTTTAGAAAAATAAAAATAAAAAGTAAGGACCCAAGGGGCAGGGAAGAATTTCTCTCTGTAGAGGCCTTTCTAGAAGATTTCAGGAGTAAATACGGACATGTGTCAGCATCTGTGTTTGGTGGACTCCGTGGAAGAGACTGGAGGCTGGGGTCTGGGCAGGAGGAAGACTGACTTGTCCACTTTTCATTCTGATCTCTCTGGATGATTATGATGTTAAAAGTGTTAATGAGGGTATAACAATCGTACAGAGATGCAGGCATCTGAACCGTTCAACTGTTCAGCTCAATGACTTTTTTCAAATTGAATCCACCTATGGGACGAGCACCCAGGCCAGAAAACAAGAAACAGAACATCCCAGTCCCACAGAAGCCAGGTTTTACTCAGCAGATTTGTCTGTGGGACTCATCCACGGTGTTGAGCATATCCATAATGTGATCCCTTTTCGTGCTGTTTGCATATTCCACAGTGTGTTTATTCACTGAGTTCCTTCTGGTGTTTTTCAGTGTTTGTTTTTTTTTTTACAATTATGAATAAAGCTCCTATAAGCGTCCACATGAAGATTTTTATGTGAACGTTAAGTTTTCATTTCTTTGGGGGAAATATCTAAGATGGGATTGTTGGGTTGTATCGTAAGTTATGTGTTGGACTCGATAAAAAAAAAACCTGCCAAACTGATTTCCAGAGCTCTGCCACTTTGCCCTCCCACCAGAAACGTGTGAGAGAGTTCCAGTTGCTTCATTCACATCTTTGTCAGCACTTGGTATTCTCAGTTTTTTTGGTTTTGTTTTTATTTTAGCCATTCCAGTAGGTGAGAGAAGTGGTATCTCATCATATGTGCACCTGTGTTTAACAGCTTCCTCAAGATATAATAAAGTACGAATATAAAGGTCAAAATTTGTTAAGTTTTGGCACATATCTACATGAGTGAAGCTAGCACAATTTTGACAGTGAACATATCTGTCACCCCCAAAAATTTCTTTATGCCTCCTCTTTGACTTTCCTTGCTCCCTCCTTACTATTAGCCCCACCCCCAGGCAATCAGTGATCTGTTTCCTGTCACTATTGATTAGTTTTGTCTTTTCTAGAAATATTTTATTTATTCATGAGACACAGAGAGAGGCAGAGACACAGGCAGAGGGAGAAGCAGGCTCCCTGCGGGGAGCCCAATGTGGGACTCGATCCCAGGACCCTGGGGATCATGACCCGAACCAAACCACTGAGCCACCCCCACCCAGGTGTCCCTGCCTTTTCTAGAAATTATATAAATGGAGTCATGTGAACTCTTCTCTTTTATGGTCTGGCTTCTTTCACTCAGCATAATCATTTTGAGGTGCATCCATGTCGCAGTGTATATCGACAGTTGTTCCTTTTTGTTACTGGGTGGCATCCCATCGTGGGGATGGGACCGGTGTGGGGATACACCCTTCACCTTTGGAGGGATTTCTCGGTAGTCTCCTGGTTTTGGCGATCACAAACAGAACTGCGAGAAGCATCCATGGGCACGTCTTTGCATGGGCATATGTTTTCATTTCTCTTGGGCAAATGTACAGGAATGCAACTGCTGGATTGTTTGAGAAGAAACCTTTTCAGAAATCATTAAACTCTTTTTCCCAAGTGGCCACACCACTTTGGCTTTCGGGCCAGCGGTGCCCGAGCGCTCTAGTTCCTCCACGTTCTCGCCCACACTCGGTATGGCCAGTCTGCTAGATTCTAGCCCTTCTCCTGGGTGTTTAGTGGTATCTTGTTGTGGTTTTAATTTGCATTTTCCTAATGACTAACGATATTGATCACCCTTCCACATGCTTACTTATAACCCATATATTTTAGTGAAGTCCCACTCTACTTAAATCTTTTGTCCATTTCTTAATTGGTTTCTTTTTTGGGGGGGTGTGGTTCTTTATATATTCTGGATACAATTTTTTTAAAAATCAGACATTTGGGGGCACCTGGGTGGCTCAGTAGTTGAGCGTCTGCCTTCAGCTCAGGGCAGGATCCCCGGGTCCTGGGATCGAGTCCCACATTGGGCTCCCTGCAGGGAGCCTGCTTCTCCCTCTGCCTGTGTCTCTGCTTCTCTGCGTCTCTCATGAATAAATAAATGAATAAATCTTAAAAAATAAAATAAAATGAATAAAAATAAAGATCAGATATATGCTTTGCAGATACTTTCTCCCTAGTCTGTGGGGATTTCTTTTCTGACCATATCCTCTGCCCACTTTTCACTGGGCTAATTGAAGGTCTGACTGATGTTTAAAAGAGTTTTGTGTTTTTTTCTAATCTTCACTTTTGGCCACAGACCTTGTGTGTCCTAGCTCAGGGGGCTGCAGTGGGGGGCGTGGAGAGAGGGTTGTTGAGAGTTTGGCATTGGAGAAATTCCACCCCTGCCCTTTATAGCATCTCATGTGGCCTCAATTCCCTCTCGTGGGGACTGCTAAGCGCCTCTCCTGGGCTGATGCAGTCTTCACATACCACGCTTAGGAAACACTGGCTGGCAGTTTTGTTACTCTCGTTTTCATCACTGTGGTTGTCTGGACCTACAAGTGTGAGGTCCTAATCTCAGCCCTGCCACTCCCTGACTACAAGACCCTCAGCCAGGGCCTTCGGCCAGGTCTCCCCATCTGTGGAGCGGCCCATGAGGGGTGAACACACAATGCGCATAAAGCACTTGGTGTAGAGTAAAGGCTGCAAAAGCAGGTATTACTCTTTTTTTTTTTAAAATGAAAATCAAACAAGTTTAATGGGATGTTAGGTTTTTGGTTAGTTGTGGCTGGAGGTACTGAGAGAGCAGGTCTGTGTCTGAACAGATGCAGGGATGAAGCACCAGTATCACCATCCCCTCACATGGATCATCTTACTTAACTCATAGTGGCTCTGAGTGATCAGAGCTGATGACCACATTTGACAGAGGAGGAACGAGGGTCCTTCATGGCTTCACCTCCCTCCTCCAAGACCCACACCTGAGCCTGGCCTGTGACACTGTGCAAGGGAAATACCATGTCTCCTTCAAAGTGTCTGGGGGCTGAAGAAGCACCATGAGAGGTGACACCTGGGACCCAAAATACTAATGAAAGCATGAGCGGGGGGAGTCGATGATCAAAGTTAGGTGTGACCAAGCCTTGCTTAAAATAACCCAAATGGAAACAGGAACAATGAGAGCTATACCTGTGTCCATATGGTAGGGTAAGGATGAAAAATATTTTAAGAATTTAAGAATTATTTTAATTATTTTTGTCTTTCCTACACTTGGCCTGACCTGTGAATATGTGAACATGTTGTCATCTCATCAGTCATAGTGACAATGGCAGGTCATTGTCAGGGATAGGTCAGTGACAGTGACATGAACCAAAACCGTTTTCACATTACTGGTTGCTTCTGAAAGTCACCATCAAGGACACCTGGGTGGCTCAGTCAGTTAAGCATCTGACTCTTGATTTTGGCTCAGGTTGTGATCTTAAGGTCATGAGATCGAGTCTCGAATCAGGCTCCAAGCTCAATGCAGGGTCTACTTGAGATTCTCTCTCCCCCTCTGCCCCTACACCCATGCATGCACTCTCTCTCTCACAAATAAATAAATAAAATCTTTTAAAAACAATGAAAAAAAAAGTCATTGTCAAACACAGTCAAAATCCTAGTTGGCAGTTGACTAGTCGATTATCTTCTCATGGGCTCTTGATTGAAAACCCAACAGTCACTTAAAATATAAACGTATATTTATTATAAAGGAGTAGAATATGGTCCTATTTTAATTATTGTGAATGTGGCCAAGGGTATTAAAACAAGAAGTTTCAAATAAATAAAATCTAAGAAAATAAATCAATGGTTAGTACAAAAGCAATAACTTTGGATGAAACTTGGGAGTTTTTTTTTTTTCTGGAGCAAATGTTTTCAAATAATTAAATGATAATGAGTAGCAGAACAGTAGAATTAATTCTAATACTTGTATCATTATGTGGTTTGCTAGCTTTCATAACAAATAATAAAATTCATATTAAGAATATAACCTTTAAGAATGTAATATTCTTCAGTTATTTAATTTCCTCTAGGTCCCTGAGACTGTTAGGAAAAAATTTTACTTGGGCCTATTCAGAAAATGAAGGAAGATTTGGAGAAAATGAGGAACCCACATGTCCTTTGTCCCCGTCAATCAAATTTCAGAACAATGGACATCAGGAGGGAGGCATAGGCATATACTTTTTTTTTTTTTTAAGATTTTATTTATTGGGACATCTGGGTGGCTCAGTCAGTTAAGCATCTGCCTTCAGCTCGGGTCATGATCTCAGGGTCCTGGGATGGAGCCCAGAGTCAGGGTCCCTGCTCAGCGGGTCATCTGCTTCTCCCCCTCCCTCTGCTGCTCCCCCTACTTGTGCTCTCTTTTCCTTTCTTGCTTTGTCAAATAAATAAATAAAACCTTAAAAAAAAAAAAGGCAGTTTCATTAGCAGGGGGGAGTGGTAGGCAGAGGCAGGGGAGCCCAGTGGGGGGCCTGATCCCAGGACCTGGATCATGACCTGAGCCAGAGGCAGGCATTCACCCACCGAGCCACCCAGCCGCCCCTAGGTACACACTTTCTACACTGTTTCTGTCCTCAGACTCCAGTGCTGCACAAGCAATGTGCTGTACTTCTCCCTACCAGATGCAACTACTTCACTAGCTGAAAAGGAGTATCTTTAATTTGCCCAACTCTTGATTCCTGGGTAAATGTTCCAGTACGAGCACGTTACTAGGAAGCGTGTCTGGGATCTCACGGCCCTGGTCCCAGGGAATCAGTGACATCCTTCAATGTTTCCATGGAGAGGCATCATCTCTTCAGTGTGTCCCAGGCAGAGTGGTGACCGGGCACTGGGAGGGGGTCCCCAGGCAGCCGACAGCGTGAAATAATCTGCCCAACGAGCTCACACCTTGATGACTAATCAGGGTGATCACAAAATGGACCGATTGCTTGGAACTGTCTGATAGAATCTTGCATTCCCCTCTCTTCCATATTCGTTCCATTGGGTGGTGACAGCCTCAGTCCGTGTCCAGAAAACAGATGTAACCCTCAGAATGGCAGCAAAATTTATACCCAGGGGAGGAGTGGCCAGAGAGGGAGTGGGGGTTGATGCCCTGGGGGAGACATAGCTCACAGCGCAGGTGGGTGGGTGCATGGACACAGGGGACAAGCCGGGGGTTGATGGTCTGTATGGAAAAACCCAGGGACAGAGAGCAGAAGGGGTGGTGACAGAAGACGTGCAATCAGTATGGGTCTGAGCAGAAAGTGGGGAAGACCCTACAGGGTGGAAACAGTGGGGACGACTGGCTCATGGGGGACCGGAGCCTCTGGTGAAAGGAGCCAGGAGCAGAGATGAAGTCAGGACAGGGCCAGACAAAGGTCAAAGACAGGCAGGTGGGGGCCGGGGGCAACATAAATGCAGGTGATGATGGGCATCAAGATGTAAGTGGATCTGGGGACGGATTAGGGTCTGGGGGGAGGAAGGGAATAAGAAGATGGAAAGAACTAGGTGGGGGACTCAGAGTTATAGAGACAAGGTCTCCGGGAGAGGTGGCACCAATGGGAAGGATGGGAGAGGAGAGGCAGACACAGGGGAGGAAGGAGGGAGACAGTAGGAGGGGACATAGAGAGGGGAACATAGGGAGAGCCCAGGGCCTTTGCACGTTCCCCAGGACGGTGCAGAGGGAAGCCTGGCGTCAGCGGGAGAAGGATCAGAGCAGCAGTGGGTGATAGCAGAGGGAGGTTGAGGCAAGGCAAGGGCCCGTGCAGGAGAGGGCAGTGGGACACAGCGGGAAACCAGACCCAGAGGAGGAGGGAAAGATGGTTGAGCCATGTGGGGAGGGGAGAGGTGGGAGCCAAGAAAGCTGGGAGCACAGGGAGCACCTGGGTGCTGGGGAGGTTGTCCAAGGCCTGCAGGTGAGACCCTGGGGAGGAAGCCGGTGAGGTCTGTGGGTTAGGAGGGGTTTCCTGTGGGTGGCTGACTGTCACAGAGGCAGGCCCAGCTTCAGGGCAGCTGGGTGACACGGGTGGTTCTCCAAGCACAGTGGGAGGACAGGAAATGGGGTACCCTACTGGGGAGCAACGGGACTCTGAGGGATAGCCAGGGAAGGCCGGGCGGAGCAAAGGGACTCGGCGACTGTCCACTGTCGGGTCTGCTGTGGAGAGGGAAACGTGAGGCTGCATGGTAGGGGGGATAGTGAGATGACGCCGGTGTCACCCTGGGAACAGCGTGACATAGACTGGGGTCCCTGCAGCTGCCTCTTGGTTCTGAGATGCCTGGAGTGGAGAGCTGGGTGGGGCCGGCAGGTGGTGGGGGAGTCAGGGCTGCGGGCCCCTGCGTGGAGAGGCCAGACGGCACCCCACTCTCCTCAGATGGGCTGCAGCCGAGAAGGCCCCAGCTCCCAGGACCCCTGACCCCTCTTTGGCGGCAGAAACAGAGGTTCCCGCAGTGTGCGTAAGCCAAGTGTGGGAGAGTGTCCTTGAAACAAACTCAGAAATAAACAGAGCAAGGCAGACAGGTTCCCTCGCCCAAGTTTTGTCCTTCTGTCCTCTGGATTCCCTTCCGGGTCCCAGAAGCTGCAAGCACCACGTGCAGGTGGTGCAGGCTGGTCCAGACGCTGCCATCCTCTGCGAGGCCCTATAGGTGTGACTATTGTCGGAGCGTCTTCACATAGAAAGGGGCCATCACGAGGAGTCCCACCACTCCTAGGTGCAGGTGGGCACCGACCTGACATTCTCCCTCCCTTTGTCCCTCCCCTGCTGCCCTGGCCAGTCCCTGTGCTCAGAGGCGGGGAATCAGACCTGGCCTTGCCCATGTCACATCATTGGACGCCGTCAAGAGATTGGTTCACATCCTGGCTTGACTACCACCTGCTGAGGGGCCTCAAGAGGCCCCTTAACCTCTCTGAGCCTCAATTTCCTCAGCTGGAGAGATGAAATTATACAGATTCCTAGATTGGCAGAGTGGTGGAAAAAAGAATGGGGGAAAAAATGCATGGGAGGTAACTCGAGTAAATGATCAACAAATGCTGGCCAGGCAGGCTCCTGCCTCAGGGCCTTTGCACAGGCTATTTCTTCCATCTGGAATGCCCTTCCTTGATTGATTGATCGATTGATTTAGGATTTATTTATTTGTTTTAGAGAGACCGAGGAGGAAGGGCAGGAAGAGAGGTGGAAGAGAGAATCTCAAGCAGACTATCCCTGAGTGCAGAGCTCACGCAGGACTCAGTGTCACAACCCCAAGACGGTGACCTGAGCCCAAACCAAGAGCACAAGCTTAAGTGACTGAGCCACCCAGAGGGCCCAGAACACCCTTCCCCTAGAGGCCCACATGACTCCAACTTTCAAAGAGACCTTTTCTGACCATCCTGTGACCATTTCATGCACCCCTCCCCACCTTCAGTCCTCACCCCACCCTTTCCTGCCTTATTTTCCCCTACACTCAGCACCACCTGACACTTGATGTTAGGTGTTTATTTGCCAACGTCTGGCTCCCCCGCTGGAAGGCCAGCCGCAGGAGGGCAGGGGGTGTGCCTTCCCATCAGCGAGGTGCCCAGGTATGCTGTACCGCCTCTCCCTAGAGCAGCGCGGGGCACACAGTAGGTGCTCCCCAGAGGAGCCTCCTGGGATACCACCTGCACTGTGTGACCACGGACGCTCTTTCAACTCCCCAGCGTGGCTTTCGGGGCCTCCCGCCCCCCAGTCTGCCGGGAGGGTCTGGGGCGCTCGGGGCGCTTCTGGGCTCGTCCTGTATTTTCAATCGCCTGTTTGCAAATGTGGAGCTGGAGCGCTCAGCGCGTCCCCGGGAGGGGCCCGTCCTGCACCGACCCCCCCCCCCCCCCCCCCGGGCCTCGCAGGCGGGCGCCCCTCCAGCCCCCTCCCCGCCGGCCCCCAGCGAGACGAATGCAGCACACGGCCGCCTTTATGGGGCCCGCAGACAGCGCGTCGCCAGGCTAACCCTGCGTGGAAAATTCGGAGGTGGAAGGCAAGGCGCCTTAATGAGGGGCCCGGCGGCGGCGGCGGGGGGCGGCGGGGCGGGGGGGGGGGGGGGGGGCGGCCCCACCGGAAACGCGAGCCGCTCCCCGCCCCCCCCCGTCCCCCCCCCCCGCGCATTCCGGGGGGGGGGGGGGACCCGCGGACCGCGCGCTCCCTGGCAGGTGGAGGGGGGCGGCTCGGCAGCTGACCCCCTGGGTGACACGGTCGGACCCCTTGGCGGGGGAGGGGGGTCAAGGGGGGCGGGAGGGGGGGGGACACTGCACCAGCTGACCTGCGGGGGGCAGGGGGGGGCGGGCGGCTCGGCAGCTGACCCCCTGGGTGACACGGTCGGACCCCCTGGCGGGGGAGGGGGGTCAAGGGGGGCGGCGGGGGGGGGGCACTGCACCCGCTGACCTGCGGGGGGGGGGGGCATGTGGGGATGTACGGATGCAGTGAACATTACCATTTCACTTTCACCAGCTGCAAGTGGAGGCCCAGATATCCAGGAGAGGGTGGCCCCTTGGGATTTCCTGCCTGTGGTGGGACCTGAGTGGGGACTTGAAATCGCAACAATCCCTGAAGACCAGACCAGGTCAAGGTTATGGGCTGAGCCAGGAGAGGGAGGCAGCTGAGTGCCAGCCGCCCCCCCACCACCACCGGGGGAGGCCAGAATCAGCCAGGGTGTCACTCTGTGGGACCTGTTTTCTCCTGTGTTAAGTGGGTCTGGGCCAGGCACCATGCCCTGGGCTGCGGGACAGCAGGGGCAGGACGGCCCAGCCTCTGGACTCCTGCTTGCCCCAGTGGGGGTGACCCAGGAATTCCCCTGAAAGAGGAACACAGGTGTGCACAGGAGCTGCTGTAACCACCCTGAGCCCTTGGGCTGGAGAGAGAAGGAGGGAGGACAGGTGACTGGGGGTGGGGGACTTGGAGACCCAACTGCAGACTCACCCAGAGCCAGCAGAAAGTAAGGCCCGAGGCAGCCAGGCAGCAGCCTGCTCCGGCTCCTCCCCGCACCCGGGGGGCTGTTCTTCTCCTGGTATCCCCTCAGCTCTTTCCCTGGCTTCTTTCAGGTCACCTCCTCCGAGAGGCCTTCCCAGACCACTATCTCAACACACTCCTAGCCTGGGCCTTTCTCTCTGCCCTGGCCCTGATTTATTTCTTTTCATTACATTTATGTACTTTTTGTTCATGTTTTTTAAAGATGTTTTATTTATATGAGAGAGGGGGAGAGAGAGGGGGTAGGGGGGAAGCATGAACAATGGAGGGAGTGAGAAGCAGGCTCCCCAAGGAGCAGGGAGCCCGATGTGCAGCTCGATCCCAGGACCCCGGAGTCATAACCTGAGCCAAAGGCAGCTCCTTAACAGACTGAACCACTCAGGCACCCCCGTTCATATTTTTTATCTGAATCCTCCACTTGCCCGTGAGCTTGATGAGGATGGGGACTTTGCTCACAGCTGTTGCCTCTGCACCCAGTCTGGCACCAGTAGGTGCTCAATAAATGACTGAGGAATGAATGAATGAATAAATGAATGGACGGAGCCAGGCAATGGGGGGACAAGGAAGGCCCCACCTCTTTTCTGGTGATTCTGCTTCTGGCTTGTATGGGGCAGTTTCCTGAGCTACAGACAGGCAGACAGACATCAGGTGAATAGAGGGACAGGGGACAGAGAGCCCTAGGGCCCACCGGCCATTCCTTCCTCCAGGGGCCCACGATGGGAAGCTCATTTTCAACATGTGTGCAGCCCCAGCAGGGCCTGCGAGCTCGGGAGCCGGGAGCCGGGAGCCTGCTCTGCCTGCCTTTGCCACCGGTGAGAAATCTCACACGTTGTAAACGCAGCTCGGCTCCCTTCTGGCTGGGGCAGCCCTCTGGATCTGCCTTGGGTTGCCCTGCTGGGTGCTGTGTACGGTGGGGCTCCCAGGCCCCGGGATTCTCTTCCTGGGGTTGGGGCACGGGCCTCAGCTTTCCACAGACAGGACAGCAGCATAGGGCTCCAGGGTGAGCCCACCCACCTTCCTGGGTTCAAATCCCAGCCCCGCCATTTGGAGCTGTGTGATCCTGGGCAAGCTGTCCAACCTCACTGTGTCCTATAAAAGGTATCATGATAGTAAAAATGTGAAATAATGTAGTACTTGGGTTTAGTTCAAGGGCTCCTATTTGCTTTCGTGCTGTGGATCCCTTTTCATGTTTATCAATCTAGATTTAAATTTACAAAGTGTATACAATTAGAAGAAAGCCAATGATATCGAGCTAGGTTTATTTAGCTATGTAATAGCGAAGTGCTTGATACAGTGACGGCTGTCCTGCTTTGTTAGTGCATTTAATGACAAGATCTGGCCACAGGCTCATTAATAACTACAGTCATTTTGAAGCCGGGAAGAGAATAAACTCTATTTCTGTGATGCTGTAAAGGTTTGTGGAAATGCCTGTGATTTCCGACTGACAAAGTCACAGTCGAGCTACAGCCGCTGTGCTTCATTTGTCATGTCTGCACCCCCCCAACCGCCCCGGAAAGGAAATGCCAGATTTCAGCTGGAGGTTACTGGAAATCAAGATGTACCTTTCTTCCCCAGTGCAAGTTCATGGGTCCCTGAACTGCCCTGTGGGGCCCTGGTGCCGTGTGACGAGGTCTCTCCAGAATAGTCTAGGTGCCCAGGAGCCCAGGTAAGTCAGGAGGGACACCCTCAGGTGTTCTAAGGAAGGCACTGGATGCAAAATCCTTTGGATCTGAGCCCACATCAGCAGTGACTGCCAGTCCCCAGGGCTTCTCGGCCTTTTGCTCTTGGCCTCTGGGAGGGAAGGGGCCAGGGTAGCAAGTGGCAGATGGCTGGCACAGGAGCCTGGGCCCTGGAGAGCAGCTCCCAGGTTTGGGGGCTGCGGGAGATGCGGGGGTGGGAATGGGGCTCTGAGAGAGGGGAGCATCCACTCTGTATCTGGCAGCCTCTCTGGGACCAGGGCCTGTGTATAAGTCACTGTCATCTGGTGGGGGCAGGGGTGTGTGTGTGTGTTGGGGGGGCACGTTTCAGGATGGTGCGGCTGTTTGCACGTCGGTGGAAGAGCCTAGTGTGATTGGATATGTGAGTCTGTGTGTATATTTGTAAGTGGGTTTGTGTGTGGGGGGTCCATTATGGGAATGGATTGTTGAGTGTATGTGTGTATGTGTGTGTGTGTCAGTCAAGGGTTGGTTGCAGGGTGCGTTCTGACGGAGATCTGTCTGTGTTCAGGTTGGATGTCTTTGGTGCTGGTGTGAGTGTGAGAGCGTGGGTGGATTTGGGGGCAGATGGAAGGGTGGATTGTGTATGCACACTCACATCAGGGCTGGTGGGGGGTGTCCGATGTGTGTCTGTGTGAGCGTGTGTGGCCCTGTCACCGCCGGCTCCAGGCCTGGCCACATAAACTTCACACCCCTGCGGGCGGGCTCCGTCGGCCCCGCAGTGGCCGCGTCAGGCAATGGGAAGCAGATGGGCCGGGATGGAGGCCATATGGGGCTGGGGGTGGGGGCGCATTCCTCCCTCCCAGAGCCGCCAGGAAGCCCCCTGCCTGCAGGCCCCCCATCAGGGTGGGGGCTGGAACTGACACAGTAACAAATGTCCTGCAGCCAGCATGGAGCCTTGGGGCGGGGCGGGGGGAGCAGCCCCAGCCCCACAGGGGAGTGTGTGTGTGTGTGTGTGTGTGTGTGTGTGTGTGTGTGTGTTGGGGGCTGGTCCAGGAGATGCCAGCTGGGCGAGGACACTGCCCTGAGAAACCACAGCTAACCCTGGGACTGTGCAACCTTGGGCACTGCACATACTCTCTGTGCCTCAGTTTCTCCAGCAGGGTCACAACAGGGTGGCCATGTGGGATGGGACACTGGGAAGTTTGGGCCTACCCTACTCCCCAACTCAGGGTAGAACCCTAACTCCAGAAAGCTGGGCAGATCCCAACAGGAGGGGCAGCAATAAGCCTCGACTACGTGCGGGGCGCAGGAGAGTGGTTAAGAGGTGGGCTCTGGAACCAGCCTGGCCCGTGCGTTCTGACCCCTGCCCTCCTCCCCCTCCTTGGCTGTGTGACATCAGGCAAGGCAGGTCTCTCTGTGCTTCTTCCTCAGTAAAACAGGTAGTAACAGGAGCACTCCGCTCCCTCCGCGCGATCTCGAAGATGGTGAGTTAATCTGGGCAGAGTGCTCACCGCCGTGGGCATCCCAGGCCACGCTGGCCAGGCTGGGGCCCCAGAGCCATGCCGCACGGCTTTTTATTAAGTGCTAGTTGTGGGCTTCAGCTCACCCGAGCTTCTGGGAGCTTTGCCACGACCCCAGGGGTAGCTCCTGGGCTTAGGGCCATTTTGCAGGCGAGACCTAGAGATCTGAAATGCTCACTCTTGCCTGTGGTCACGTGGATTTAAGGGGCAGAGCTGGGCTCAGACCCAGGCCTCCTGTCCCTAGAGGCCACTCTTCTGTCCACCTTCTCAGGGGGCCTGGCCCCATGGCAGGAACCAGCCCTGGAGGTTCTGAGTGGACTCAGGCAGCACCAGGTCCCAAGCCTGGCTGCCCCTCCCTGCCATGTGGCCCTGGGCAAGTACCTGGACCGCTCACGGCCCAGGAGCTGGGAGGGGTGGGGGACAGGAAGACAGGCTGAGCTGAGGAATCGAATGTTCTCACTGCAGTGTTGTATAAATCATCCTCCTGGAGGTTGAGATGAGAGAGGGCAGGCGTGGAGGGGAATTGAGACCGGTCTAGGTAGCCTTGGCCTGGTCCGCTCCAAGCATCCTCCAAGGGGGTTGTCAGGAAGCCTAACAGGAACACATAAATAAATAAAGTGGCACAGGTAGGGTGCTCTCCTATTCAAATTCATACCCATTCTGGGCCTCTGTAGGGGAATCCGGTGTTGGTTGCCAGCCAGCACCCATTCCGCTCCTCTGATCCTCAGTCCAGGGGTTCTGGGTGGAGCCAACTTCATGGGGGGGTGCGGGGCATGTGACCCAGTACCGAGCAATTGGAGCACTGCATCTTCTCAGCCAACGAGAGGCTGGCCTGGGATCTTGACCAGAGCCATAAGGAATGAAGCTCTTTCTTTCTGTTGGGATTGCGGGTTGGGGGGGGCAGCCTGGAGTGTGGAGCTCCTCTTGCCTCAGTGAGCGGGGAGTTTGAGAGGAGCCAGCAATAGTGGACAGAGAACAAGTCCTGGGATGACATCTAAACACCTAGATGGGGATCCCTGGGTGGCGCAGCGGTTTGGCGCCCGCCTTTGGCCCAGGGCGCGATCCTGGAGACCCAGGATCGAATCCCACGTCAGGCTCCCGGTGCATGGACCCTGCTTCTCCCTCTGCCTGTGTCTCTGCCTCTCTCTCTCTCATTCTGTGTGACTATCATAAATAATAAATAAATAAATAAATAAATAAATAAATAAATAAATAAATAAATAAAAAATAAACACCTAGACGTAGCCATGCCTGGTACCATCATGGTTCCTGCTTTGTGGGTGAGAAACCGAGGCCACAGCCAGGATCATACAGCCAGAAAGGGGCAGAGCAGGGATTTGAACCCAGGCGGACTGGCGCCAGCGGCTGTGCCCTGACCCTCTAGACTCCACAGAGCCCTTTGGTGTAAATCCCTCCCCCCGCCTGGAGTCCTCTCACCCAGCCTAGTGTTTGGACTCTGCTATTTCTGATCATCCCAAGGGAGAATGTTTCCTGCCTCTGGCAGAAAAATCAGGGGAGAAATGAGAGCCCTGCGGTCTGGCCCCAAACTCAGTTTGGGCAATCTTGGGCCAGATGAGAATTCTTTCCTTTTTTCTTTCTTTCGTTCTTTCTCCTTCTCTCCCCCCCCCCTTTCCTTCCTTCCGTCCTTTTACCCTCCTCTCCCTCTCCCTCTCCAAAATACAATATTGCTTGCTGCAGCCCACCTCACACCTGGATGGTGCTCTCACCTGTGCCTGGGTGACCTCCATCTCGGCCCTGCTCCAGGCCTCGCGGGCAGCATTAGGCCCCAGGGTAGCAACCATCAGCAACACTGATTAAAATGCAGACCCCTGGGCCCTGCAGGGACACAGGTGTGTTTGCCCACTGGGGGTGGGGCCCATGGAGACAGCACCTGGCGGAGGTTTGGATGCAGGTGATCCGCTAGACACTGCATGAGGGTGTCCTTGTAGGGCCTTGAACACTGACATTAAAAGTTGTGCCTGGAGCAGGGAAGGGGCTGGGGAGCTGGCCCCTCCGAGCTGGAATAGAGTGAGTGCGGATCGCTTCCTGAGGAAGGGGTCCCTTCAATCCTTTGGACATCCGGAGTCAAGTTCCACCTTGACTAGTCTTTCATGCGGGGCAGGTGTCATAACTCCCCTGAGTCTGGGCTCACTCAGCTGAGAAGGGGAGAGTAAAAAGAATACTCAGTACGTGTTGAGCGGTTAGTGTGCACCAGGCTTTGTGCTGGGCGCTTGCCGTGGAGGAATGTGTGAAATCCTCAGGACCCCGTGAGGTGGGCACTGTTATTACTTTTTCAGAAAATAAAACTGGGGCTCAGAGTGGTCAAGCTACTTGCCTAAGGTCACACAACTGGTAGGTGGCAGAGCTGGGACTTAAACCCAGGCATCTGGCCTTCTCCGGTGCTGTACAGAGTTCTGGCTTTATTTTCTTCACTGCTATGTCCTCAGTGCCCTGTACATGGGTCTGGTGTCTGTCCATCACTGCCCATTCTCCCTAACAGGAGCGATACTGAAGCATGTGCTAATCCTCGCTCCCCACTTTGTGTGACAGACATGGTCGCAGCCCTGCCACTTAGGGTCATCAGGAGCTATGCAGGAGAGGAGTCCGGCACCGCAGTACATGCTCCGTGGTCGCTAGCCAGTTTGGTCAACGGCCTGGTGTCTTCATTCTGCTTTCCTGGTCTGATCCTGTCTCGCTCACAGGCCTGTGCTGAGCCCACAGTAGGTGCACGGAGGGAAAAGGGTAGATATATGAGTGCCTCACTGTGTGTTGGGCCTTTTGAATACTTCTCATCCCACTCTCTCCCCTGCAATCGACCCAAGAGGGGGGCCCAGGGCCTGGCCCGGAATAGACCTCTGTAGATGTTTGTTGAATGAGATGCAGAGCTGGCCGCAGGGGCGGAGTGTGTCTGGCCCAAGCCCCGCCCACCACCCACTGTTTGCCAGCTCAGAGCCAAGCCTGGTTTCCACATCTGCTGGTGCTGCCAGGAGGTGAGCAGGCCTTGGGGGAGGCAGTTCCCGGCCGTGGAGCTGGGGATCGTGGGAAGGCTGCCAGCGGGAGGAATTTCCTCCATGAAGTTAAACTGGGGCTGAGTAAGTCCTCGTTGGGTCCTGGTCCAGCAGTGGCCGGGAGGGCAGGCAGGGGGCCGTGGGACTCACCAGTTAGAGCCGAGCCTGGAGCTCTGCCAGCTGCAGCCCTCGGGCCCCAGGCTCTGCCCCAGGACGAGGAGCAGCATCCAGGAAGTGCCACTGTCAGCTTGGATTAGTCCCATCGACGTTCTGAGTCTGTTTCCTCGTTGGCACCACGGAGGGGCAGCTGTCCTAGCGTGGTGGGCTGTTCTGAGATTCGGAGGGATCCCAGGTGTCAAGCTACGGTGGGTTTTATCATCGGATGGAGGACAGGAGCTTCCTGGGAGTGAGGATGGGCCTGGCCTCAGAGGCAGCAGACCCGGAGGGCCCTGGGTGAGTCACTTCCCTCTGCAAGCCCCGGCTTCCCCCCACGGCCTGAGCCTGAGACCGAGGCAAGAATGTTGTCAGAGGCAGGAACTTCTGAACCATGAGTTCAACCACAATGAACAGATTTAGCAAACACAAAAGCAAGATCGACAACAAGAGACCCAGGATGCCCACTTACATTTGAATTTGAGATAAGCAACACATAGTTTTTTTTTTTTAGTGTAAGTATATCCTATGTAATATGTTAGTGTATGTATATCCTGTGTAATATGTTAGTGTAAGTATAGCTTATAGCTTACAGCAAGCCCCTTGGGAGGCCTTCTGTTCACACTGCCCCATTTCTTTCTCACACAGTCCTGTGAGGTGAGAATTATCACCCGTGTCTACCCACAAGGAAATGGAGGCTCACAGAAGTGTGTCCACCTGCCCAGGATCACTCGGGCTGGGCATCCTGAGGGCCATTGGCCAACCCACCCTGACGTGGGCACGCTCACCCTCTACTCAATTCCCAGAAGGCAGTTTCGGGAACACAGGGCCAGCCTGGCAGCTGCCCAGCACTTTCCCCCTGCCGCAGCTGTCACCTGCTGGGGAAGTCCCTGTGGGTCACCCAGTGCTGGAGGCAGTCACAGTCAGGATGTGGGCTACGGAGCTGGGTGGACAGGACCCCCAGGACGTGTGAGCAGAGGGGACGCCCAGAGGGAGGGAAACAGATGGGCCTGTGGTCACCAGGACTAGCTTAGCCCCTGCCCCTCGTCAACAAGCCCCTCACGGATTTCCTGGGTGTGGCCTGGGTTGATAGGGGTCCCTCGAGGCAGCCCTGTCCCCTCCTGCAATGCCCTTGTGGCATTCTCGGCCCCTTTCATGGCTGAGCCCCATCCCCACTACAAAGACGCATTCATTCGTTCATTTACTCACACATTCTACTCATTCATTTATTTGTGCTTTATTCCCAAGGTTATTTCTGGAGCACCTGCTAGTTGCCAGGCATAGGGCACCAGGGGATACACCGGAAAACCAGACAGACAAAAAAAGCCTTGCTATCGTGGAGCTGATGGTTTAGCAGAGGAGATGGATAACAGACACATAAAGAAGATAATTTCAAATGGGAAAAGTACTAGGATGGAAACAAAGCAGGGTGTGGTGATGGAGCGTGATTTCAGGGGCCCCTTAGGACAGGGCAGTCCAGGAAGTCCTCCCTGACGAAGTGATATGTGAGGAGTCAGCAGAGAAGCAGCTCGTCTGGGGCAGATATGGGGAAAGTGCTCCAGGTAAAGTGAGAGGCAAGTGCAAAGGCCCTGGGGACAGAGCAAGTGAGACAGTGAGAGAAGGTGTTGCTGGAATTCAGTGAACCAGAGAGAGCCTGGTGGGGCTGAGGGGGCTGGGTGTGAAGCATGCAGCACCGTGCAGGTCACAGCTGGAGATCCTCTCGGTTCCTTGAGTCACCTGCTCCAAGGAAGCTTCCCTGACGACCCTGGCTAGACTAGCCCCTTTTCGTTCTTCCTAACTCTCATTGCTATGTGGCACCACAGTCTCCGTGTACTGAGCGTATGGGATATATTGTCTTTCTTTCTCCATAATTACAATGTCAGCTGGGCAGAGGGACCCAGAGTCACCTATTGGCTGCCATGTGGCATGGAAAATGTGACCACAGGGACCCAGGCCTGGGTGCCGTCGACGGATGGCAGGGAAAATAGGTCCTGTGTTTTGTGGATTGTGGCTTTGCCTCGATTTTGGTCTCACAAGCCAACTCTGGAACCCAAGCCTTAAATACAATGAGATTCTCCCGAAATGATGTTAATAATCGTGGTTGACTTTCATTGGATGCTTGCTGTCTGCCAGGCACTGTGCTAAGCACTTTTTAAAAATTATGGTAAAATACACATAACATCGACCGTTTTGAAGTGTGCAATTCAGTGGCATTCAGTACACTCACAACGTTGTGCAACCACGACTCTCCCGTTCCAGAACATTTCCATCACTCCAAAAGGAAGCTCTGTACCCATTAAAGAGTCACTCCCCATTCCCCCCCTCCCTGCAGCCTCTGGAAACCACTAACCTACTTTCCATCTCTACGGGTTTGCCTCCTCTGGGTATTTCACATCCATGGAATCACGCAGCCTGTGGCTTTTTGTGTCTGGCTTCTTTCACATGCTCATCCACGTTGCAAAATGTATCAGAGCCCCATTCCTTTTTATTGCCGAATAAGTCTATTGGATGGATATAGCACATTTTTTATTCATTCATCAGCTGGTGGACATTGGTTCCCCACCTTTGTCTATTGCGAATGGTGCTCCCGTGAACATCTGTGTACAGGTTTTCGTTTGGACATCGGGTTTCGGTTCGTTGGGGTATGTACCTAGGAGTGGAATTGCTGGCTCAGGTGGGAGTACTAGGCTTAATTTATTGAGGACCTGCCAGCTAAGCACTTTTCCGAGCATCCGCCACCTTGGCAGATTCTCACCACGAGCTCCTGAGGGAGGCTCTGCATTGCCCCCCATTCTGCAGATAAGGAAACTGAGGCTCAGAGAGTGGGAATTGGGAGCCAAGGTCACACTGGTGAGAAGTGAGTTGTGTTTGTTGGATTCCAAACGCCCTGGAGCCCAGGCTGAGATGGGAGAGGAAGGGAGAGTGAGAGCAAGGCGGTCTTCCAGCCTCGTGCGGAGGACGCTGAGCAACAAGGTAAATGCCAGCGTTTCTCTGTCGGACTTGCGTGGGTTTCGATCCCCCTTGCTGTCCCCTGCCTGTGTGGCTGCAGGCCGGCGGGTTCCCCTCGCCACTCTGTATCCCCAGGAAGTGGTGCTAAGGAGACAACTCCCGCAAATGGTGGTTCTAAGAATGAAGCGAGAAGCCTGCCTCTGCTGTCAGCATTATGCTTTTTCTGACCCAAGGGGAGGAGGGTTTTTTCCGGCCGTGAGATCTCATGCTCTTGGTTTAGGTGGGGCTGGGATGGGGGGACAGCAGGGACTCAGGGACTCCCAGGATCTCCTCTCCAGGAGGGCTTGGGGGGCGGGGGGCGGGTTGGGCAGCCCAGGCTGGAAGTGGCATCCACCTCGAAGTCCCATGTCCATAATGACATTTGGATGGGAAAACAGTGCCTCGTTTCCCAGAAATGCTAGGGATGCCACCTCATCAGAAGGGAAAGTAGCCTGGGTCCATTAATTTCCCCAAACCGCACTGTATTTTAGGCCAGAAAGAATAATAACTATGGGTTGTTAAGTGGATGCCAGAGAAGAAAAATCTAACTTGGACATGTAACTCTAGCAGGAGGGACAGGGTGACTGAGGAGTTTCGCAGATGAGCTTTCGGTGTGGGCACGGGGTGGGGCGCCCGGCCGCGTTGCTCCACTCGGCACGGACTCAGGCTTGCGAACGTGGAGGATCATGGGAACCCTCGCTGAGCGCTTGCCGTGTGCACCGGTTCGTTCAAGATGCAGAGCAACCCTGGAAGTTGTAAGTCCTGCAATACAGATAGAGATGCCCCGCGATTCAGAGGGGGACGCCCCACTATACACATGAGGCCCAGAGAGGTGAAGACACTTGCCCAGGATTGAACAGCTAAGAAGTGGCTGAGCGGGGGCTTGAACCCAGACAGCCAGGATCTGGCTGGAGCCTGTACTCTGAATGACCATGAGCCTTTTTCAGAGAAGGCCGGAAAAATGTTGTGTCAGGTTCTGCAAAATTAAGTGACCTTGAGGTCACTGGCTGATGGGCAGGAGGTCACTAATGGAGGAGAGTGGGAGGGGACAAAGCCACCCCAGGAAGTGCCCCTTGTCCCATTTGCTGAGTGTTTTCCTTCCCGGACTCTTGGTCAGGTTGTTTCTTGGTGTGGGTCTGAGGGCTAGTAAGAAGGGTGAGCCCAGCTCTGAAGTTGGGGGACAGGTCGGCAGCCCTGCCTGGGAGGTGCCTGGGGAAGCGTGTGGTCTGTCTACACTGGTGAAGCCTCGGCTCCACCCAGCCTGCCGCCTTGGACTTTCCAAACGGGCACTGCCGTTGCAGGCACCATAGCCCCACGATGCCAGGTCTGCTGGGTGACCCAGGCAAGTGGAACAGCTTCTCTGGACCTCGGAGTCCTGTGCTGGAGGGTGGGGACAGTCCCTGCACGCGACGGGCAGGGTCGCATGGTTGGGGCGGCCGGTCTTGTTCCCGCCGCCGCCAGTAGGAATCCACGTGGAGTGTCTGCCCCGCCGGGAGGATGCCCTTGGCCGGAGCCCAGATGAACGTCAGGTGGGAGGGTCGGCGGTGGCAGCCAAGGCTGGATCCTGCCCGGCCACCCGCCCAGACGCCTGCCCGGATGTGGAGGGAGGGATGGGGGGAGGGAAGGGGGAGGGAAGGGGGGGCAGGCCCCTTGTCTTCCAGACTCTTGAGTCACAGTTCCCGTTCTGCCAGCAGCACCAGGCGGGAAAGGCGGGAGGTGGGTGGAAGAAGGGGGGCAGAGGGCGGAGAGCTGAGATCCCAATTGCGGCCGCTGTTGGGTGGGACAGACAGAAAACCGTCAGGCAGGAGCAAGTCAGATACTAAGGGGGCCTTGGGGTGTCCGGGTGGGATCCTTGCACCGCTGGGTTACAGGCAGCAACATCAATCCCCAAACTTGCCCAATCGCCCTCCGCCCCCGGCAGACACGCACATTACACCCAGCTTCATGATCCTCTCTCTATGTCTTGAGTTTGTGGATTAGGTTCTTGCCTCAGGGCCTTTGCACTTGCTATCTCTGCTGCCTCAAACACAAACACTTGGAGGGACTGGCTCTCTTTCAACCTCAGGCTTCAGCTTCAATGTCACCTCCTCAGAGATGCTCTCCCTGAACACCTGTGCTTTAAAATGTGCCCTTCCTACTCCCCTTCCTGAGTTCTCCAGCTCAAGCCTCCACTCACTGATCTGCCCAGACTATACTGAGCACCTGCTGTGGGCCAGACCTTGGCCTGGGCACACGGGATAGAAGAGTGAGCGGAGCAGACAATCTCCCAGCCCTCGTGGAGATGTCGCGGTACCAAGGGAGGTGGACAAGCACCGGTGAATATGTAGTACAACGTACGGTGGTAAGGGTCAGGAAAGAAGAATCAAGCACAGCTGGGGGAGCCAGCATGCTAGAGAGTGGTCTCCATGTTGGGCGAGGAGTGAAGCAAGACCTCTCTCAGGAAGTGATGCCAAGCAAAGATTTGAAGGCAGTACGGTGGGGGGAGGGGGGCATGTAAATATCTGGGAAAAAGAGTTTCAAAAAAAAAGTTCCAGGCAGAGGGAAGAGCCAGTGCAAAGGTCCTGAGGCAGGAATTTGCTTGCC